>NC_137171.1:66186287-66839787 GCF_951804945.1 Podarcis cretensis | reverse complement strand
AATACAAACATGACTTACCATTTACAATTTCAACCCTGATCTGAAATGAGTGGCAGCTAAAAATGTTCCAGCGCAGCACATTAACCAAGCACAGACTGAAATAAAAACATATTCGGAGTTCTCTTCAACCAGAAGTAATGAAGCACCACATACTTCTTCCCAAAAGGGACTTATGTGTGGTTTTATTTAGTACATGTGGCACCACACCTGCCAGTCTAACAACAACTATTAGTGGGCCATGTTCACAGACACGGTTCTTGAAGTTCATATGGGTTCACATATTCCTTCCAATAACTTGGTACAAAACGTGTAGCGCTCTGAAGTCCAAGACGACCACTATGAATTGGGCAGCCCGTGTGACCCATAAATAACTGGTGTAGTATGACCTGAATGTCTAGTTCCCACAAGTGTTCTGGCTGACATATTCTGCATCCATTGCAGCTCCCAGACTGTCTTCAAGAGCAGCCTGACATAGAGTACACTGCAATAATGGCTGTAACTAAAGCGTGTGCCACGGAAGCTAGTAGTGTCTGCTTTCTCTTGACAGAGCCGCAGCTGTCAAACTAGCCTCAGGTTTACTATCTCATCTGCTGTTTACGAGAACTCCGTAAAAGATCATGCCTTTTTTAAAACTGCAGCTTGCACTCCTGTCACCACTTCACTTGTTTCACCATGACTGATCCACTCTAATTGCAGTTGCTTGAAATGATTATACTATATATACATAATTTTTCAGTCTGGTAGCTCCACTCTGTCTATAAGAAGAATGCTGTTTTTATTGATTTCAGTGGTCCCTGAATTAGGCTCTTCAGCTCTCTCAGCAGTTTTAGGAAATTAGATGAAAATCATCATCATCATCATCATCATCATCATCATCATCATCCAGGCTGCTTTATGCTGTCGTGGATTAAATTATTATTATTTTTTTTGTTTTCTATTGATTTTTGTTGAATTTAATCATGATGTTTTATTATTTATTATTTGCATGATTTCTAGTATTATTTTAGCATTTTTTCTTTGTTAAGACACCAAGGAATGTGCACACACAGGCAGCTGTTTACATTAGTTAAATCATCATCATTATCATAGATGAAAAGATCAACTATTTAGACATCTTTCAGGCTGGTTCTCCTAGGGTATTATCCACAACATTGCTGCACTTATCTGTTTATAGAGCTGGACAACTGTTTTTTTTTGTTTTTTTTTTTTGCTTGAGGGTTGAATTCACCCATGGCCAAGCCTCCAGCACTTGCATGTCAGAAGCAGGTGTAGCCACCATGCGCTCTAGGGTGATCTCTGCAGTTCACCTGAGGCTAGGAGTTCTTGCCCTCTTTCAGCTCATCAGCTACCAGTAATCAACATGTCTGATGCCCAGGAAGAAGCCTGCTTTCATCCTCATCAGGGCACTGGCCTGAGTTGGGTGAGGTTTAAATCCAGGCTACTTTTTTGCATGTGTTCACCTATTCATCATCTCCATCTCATTTCTACATTAATCCGCACAAAAATACTTATTTTAAAACAGATTTCTCTCCTCAAAATAAACATTTTTAGAACCATGCAGATCGAGGAAGTGCAAAAGCCAGGGTGTAACTGAATTATAATCTGCACACTCGACCAGGAGGTACGAAATCAGGTCAGTTTGTATCAGATTTCACAAAGGTAAACTCTCTAACCACCCTTTCAGCTACATAAAAGGTAAAGGGACCCCTGACCATTAGGTCCAGTCGTGACCGACTCTGGGGTTGTGGCGCTCATCTCGCTTTATTGGCCGAGGGAGCCGGTGTACAGCTTCTGGGTCATGTGGCCAGCATGACTAAGCCGCTTCTGGCGAACCAGACCAGCACACGGAAACGCCGTTTACCTTCCCGCCAGAGTGGTACCTATTTATCTACTTGCACTTTGACGTGCTTTTGAACTGCTAGGTTGGCAGGAGCTGGGACCGAGCAATGGGAGCTCACCCCATTGCGGGGATTCGAACCGCTGACCTTCTGATCAGCAAGTCCTAGGCTCTGTGGTTAAACCCACAGTGCCACCTGTGTCCCTTTCAGCTACGTAGAGAAGTTCAAATGTGTCTGCATGCAAGTGAAGCTGTGGAACACGAGGAACTCTGCAGAAGAGTAGGCAGTGGAAGGCTGCCTGGGTCAAGGGTACAATCTCATAGTCAAACTAAGAAGAAGAAACAGGCAACATCTGCTCTGCTGGCTCTGGAGGTGTGGGAAGGGATGCACAGGGCTGGTGCTTCCCATGATGGTGGTGGTGATTTTATTTACATCTAAATACTAAATACTAAAACCAATGCCAATGAAAGCAATCAAGAAAACAATAAAAACAATGACAAGGCCAAAGGGTGTGTGTAGGCAACAAAGCACTCTGCTGCCTGCTCTGGGAGAGAGGGGAAGGCTGGCACAACTAAAAATTGCAGAAGGAACAGCAGTGTTTCAGTATGTTCACATACAGGGGGGAAAGTGTTAGGGATTTGTGGGAGGCTGGGATTGTGTGATGGTGTTGCTGGTATGAACCAGGGCCTCTATGTAGGAGATAGACAATTTGCACAATTATGGCCCTATAGTGAACTGCTATGATCATTCATATCCCTCTTGGTAAAAGCACTGGTTCACACAATGTGTGCTCTCAGGCTTGAGCAGTGTCAGAACCAGAAATCTGTCACATCGTGATGCCACAACAAATTACGGTATCCCAGTATGTGTATATCAGACATAAATAAAATTAAACTGGAATTCTGATCCCTTCAATATGTGCACTTGCCTAGCTACCTACTTCAATGGAGCAAAGATATCACGGCTGACACATCATTATCACCTACGTAAGACTCCAACATTTGTTTTTAACACCTTAGCAACATCTGAGTGTTTGCAAACACTCCATGGATTCTCACCCATTTGGCTTCCCACACACAGCCAAATGCCACATGGACAGCTATGAGAAAGACTAGCAGTACTCTGGAGCGAAGCAGATGTTTCTTTCCAATGGGGAAGGGGAGAATAATGGATTTGTTAAAATTCAGTGGAAAAGTTAAGAATGATGAACTGAAAGTTTTAACTATAATATTTGATAGCTTTTGTTTCAAATTAGAAACTAAAAAAAAAAAAAAACAAACCTCTTCATTTGTGCAAGATCTGCCTGTAAGAAGTGTAATGTTTAGGGGCTATAATTATAGATATCAGGAATGAGGACTGGCATAAAACAGGGAGGGGGAAATTAGAAATAGCTGCCTCCACGTCAGTGGTCAGACATCCTATGTTGTCATGACAGAACATGGGAAATGTTGCAACACAACATTCAGTGCAACACCACCAGTATATACTCTGCCTGTAACAGTGTTGTTACTCCAGAGACTCAAACCCCCATCACCCAACTCCATCCCAGCTTAAGAAATGGGGGTGTGACAGGCAGATCACTCCACCCAGGTAAGCAAGGGAAGGAGGTAAGCATGCTAGAAAGCATTACTGCTGCCACCACTTCTCATGCCTTCCCTCCTCATCCCTCTGCCATCTGTGATTTCTGTATGTTACCTGAACACTCAGGTGACACCCCTCCTCCTTATCTCTCCCTCGCTCCCTCCTTCCCAAAAACTTATTGTAGGTATTGTCTCAAGCACAGTCCCTTGATGGCATGCAACTAAGCTTTACTTAGACCAAACCCACTGAAATTAATGAAGGTGACTAAGTTAGTCCATTCGGAACCCTCATGTTGCTCCCAGAGATGCTAAGTGTGTCTCATTTTTTACACCATTTTGTTTGTTTTGTTTCTGCTGCATTCACCCCTCCACTCCTGTACTGAATAAACACCTAGAATACAGCAGCTTTTCTGCTGGTGCAGTAGCAGCATAACTCCCCACCCACCACCCACCATCCATTGGTATAAATAAGATGACCCTGTCAATAATTTATAAACTAGTTGCAGACCATTTTTTAAAGGCTTAAAGCGTGTCCTTAAATTACAATTCCCGCAAGGCTAGTGTCCCACATAAGGCAATATTTCTGAATTATAAACAAGATTGCTATAAAAATGACGATCTTTTCCAGAAATAGGCCTGCATACCAAACTTTGTGTATAAATTCTGTCTCGCACAAGTTTCTATTATGGAAGATATTGCCAGCAATTTTGTATTGTAGCCAATAAACTATTATAAATATTCCATAGATTTCTAGACCAGTAACAGTTGCATGTACAGTGGTACCTCGGGTTACATGCGCTTCAGGTTACATATGCTTCAGGTTACAGACTCGGCTAACCCAGAAGTAGTACCTCGGGTTAAGAACTTTGCTTCAGGATGAGAACAGAAATCGTGCGGCGACGGCGCAGCAGCAGCAGCAGGAGGCCCCATTAGCTAAAGTGGTACCTCAGGTTAAGAACAGTTTCAGGTTAAGAACGGACCTCCGGAACGAATTAATTACATAACCAGAGTTACCACTGTACAACCCTCTGTAAATTGTTAATATTATCTACCAATAGGTTTTCTCCTTTCCTAGGGCTTATGGACAGATAACACAAAAGAAAATTAAGTTAAAATAATATATCCACAGATATATTACAAACTGTAAACTGTATCTTTGACTAAAATTATTTTAAACCATAGATGGCCAAGCCAAACAACAACAACAAAAAACTTATAGTGCTTCTGGGATATACTGAGATTTCCAATAAGATACAACAATATTGAAAAGGCACAATATGGTGCCCCCTCCCTCACCTTTCATTCTGCTCAGTTCACTATGTCATAGTTGAGATGCCCTGAGGCGCCTCTGTGTGGTGGAACCAGACACGTTGCCCTAAATCCGACTCTGGTGCTGGAAGCATGATGTGAATGCATTCTCAAAGTACAAACGGACCACATCTTCACCAGAAACTGTTTTGTAGAGGAACTGAAAACACATCCTCTTTATCACTTATTTTAACTCTTCTTTAAGGCCTCCCACTGCACCCCACTCTAGTAGTGCCTTCTGCTATCTTACTTCTGAGGAAAATGCTAAAAGCTTCTGTACGACACTGTAAAAACTCAGTGACTGACAGTTTGTATGTACTTTTAAATGCACCTATGCCTGTACTTTTAAAAAAATGTATTAGATATTTTATATAGATTTATTTGCCTTAATCTACAGAGGTTATATGGGAGAAAAGACCTGCAAAATTACCAAGACTTTTTTTCCTGCAGAACTTTAAAAGGTAATTTAAATATAACATCTCATGGTTAGTGTTTCTTTTCTACATCTGGGAGTGGGGAGAGAGAGAGGCAAGTTAAAGTAAATCCAGTAGGTTCCAGAAATCAGAATATCAGAAAAGGCAAGTAAGAGGCAACATAATGGAAGTTTATAAAATTATTTATAGCGTGGAGAAAAGTGGAAAGAGAAAAGTTTTTTCTCCCTCTCTCATAACACTAGAACCTGTCCACATCATCTAATGAAGCTAAAAGTTGGAAGTTTTAGAAAAGTACTTCTTGGTTTTTAAAAAGTACTTCTTCACGCAGTGCATAGTCAAGCTATGGCTACCATCCTGCATGGCTTTTAAAAGAGGATTAGACAAATTCATGGAGGAGAGGGCTATTGATGGCTACTAGCTTTGCTCTACCCTCCAGATTTGGAGGCAGCAATGCTTCCAAATATCAGATGCTGGAAACCATGGGAGCGCTCTTGTGCTTGAATCCGGCTTACAGGTTTCCAACTGAGGCATCTGGTTGGCCATTGCAGGTACGGGATGCTGGACTAGATGGGCCAATGGCTTAATCCAGCAGGCTATTCTTATGGCACTCTTCAAAGAGATATGCTTAGAAATAATACTGTTTAGAAAAAAAATGAGAAAAAGAGAAATAGGTTTTCAAATAGGGATATAAGTGAGTGGTAGGGCACTTACCAGGCACGGAGAACATTGCAGGTCCAGTTCCTTACATCTCTAGCTAAAAGGTAGCAGGTGGAAAGAACCAAAATTCCAATGCCATGTAGAGTTACTGCCAGTCAAAACACATAGTACTGGGCAGACTGACCAATGGTTTGATTCAGTAAGTATAGCAGCACCCAGTTTGGACAACAAAAGCTACCCTCTCCTTCCGGCAGCCAGTGCCAAGGCTGTAGGCCTCGTTGCTGTGATGCTTTTTCAGTGTCACATTACAAGGAAGCTTGTACGTACAGGCATAAAAGAAGTGAACTGCCTTTGAAATGCTCATTTGTCAGTTGTGAAATTAAAATTACATAAAAGTGGAGAATATAAACCAGTATTTTAAAGGATGGAAGGGAAAATATATGCTTCAAGAGAATGTGATGCTTGCTTCTTCACCGAACCAGCAGATGATGCAGATTACGTAGGCAGGGTTCAGAGTGCAACCCCACATGATTACTTGCAGGAGTGTGTAGTACCATTAACAGTTTTGTAACCTGATGGGGGACCAAACAGAAGGGCTTCCTGACTAAATCGGGTCTCAGGTTATGCCTGTGAAAAGGTGTTGCTTGTTCTGCAAGCAGTCTAAGCTATATATTGTTAAAAGAATGGTTGTACACATTCCTGTCATAGCGTCAATATCTAACATTAGTCTTCAGTCTAGAATCATAGCGTTGGAAGGGACCCCAAAGGTCATCTAATCCAACCTCCTGCAACACAGGAATCTCAGCTAAAGCATCCATGACAGATGATCATCCAACCTCTGCTTTAAAACTTCCAAGAAAGGAGTGTTCACAACCTCCCGAGGGAGTCTGTTCCCCCAACAGCTCTTACTGGCAGAAAGTTCTTCCTCATGTAAATCTGCAATAGCAGAATTGTTTCCACAAAATTATGTGGTATCCAAAATTGTGCTGCAATTATACTATTACTTGATTATTTGAACATATCCCCCCATCTTCTTCTGTTCCTGACTTTGACCTTTGAAGCAGGATGTTCATGTAATTAAGCCTCTTTTCTTTGCAAAACTTTAAACTTGACAATATAAGCTTTCAAAGAAGAATGAGGACAATCTGTGAATGGAATGGATAATGAAGGAATAATAAAACAAACACACTCCCATTCTCTAGTACATGTCATATTCATTTGTAAAGTTGATTGCCTTTAAGAAGGAGACAATAGGTTTTTAGCACAGATGTAAAATATTCTCCAGTCTTTTTCTCTCCGTAAACAAAGCATTTTCAGAAAGAACAAATAAAATAATGCAATAGTGATCGGTAAGAATTTTATACCAAATTTGATTGGGAGACAATGTTGTCTTCTCTAAATCTCTGTGACCTTTCTTGGTGTGGAATCTTTAATGGGCTGCTCCAGTCTCTAATGTGGTAGCATCATTCTTTTCAAATACCTACTTTCGATTTTTTAAAAACACTGAAATACATGCATTTTTATCTTCCCCAAAATAACAAAAATCAAATGAGCAGTTTCAGAAGTAGACATGAGCCATCCTGGAATGCACTTCAGATCATCTGGCTTACACTGACTAAACTCTTGCTGGCGGAGAGGGCTGTCCTTGAACAATGGGGGTGGATTGTGGTGGGAAGCATCTCCCAATGTGGACTGAACGACAACATTCATAGATCATTAGTACTTTTATACTAAAAAAAAGGTCCCACTCTTAATGTTCATATAACACCGGTCCTGAGAGATCTGCATTGGCTCCCAGTATGCTTCCAAGTACAATTCAAAGTGTTGGTGCTGACCTTTAAAGCCCTAAACAGCCTCGGCCCAGTATACCTGAAGAAGCGTCTCCACCCCCATCATTCAGCCCAGACACAGGTCCAGCGCCGAGGGCCTTCTGGCAGTTCCCTCATTGTGGGAAGTAAGGTTACAGGGAACCAGGCAGAGGGCCTTCTCAGTAGTGGTGCCTGCCCTGTGGAACGCCCTCCCATCAGATGTCAAGGAAATAAGCAGCTATCCCATTTTTAAAAGACATCTGAAGGCAGCCCTGTTTAGGGAAGTTTTTAATATTTAATGCTGTATTGTTTTTAACACTCAATTGGGAGCTGTCCAGAGTGGCTGGGGAAACTAAGCCAGATGGGCGGGGTATTAATAATAATAATAATAATAATAATAATAATAATAATAATTTTTTATTTATACCCCGCCCTCCCCAGCCAAGGCCAGGCTCAGAGCGGCTTACAAGCAATAATAAAAACAAGATGAATGATTACAAACTTAAAAACAAAAATAAAATACAACATTAAAATAATGGAACATTAAAATATAAAAATGTAGCCTCATCGCAGGAGGAGAAGGAAAAGAAAGAAAGAAAAAAGAGAGAGAGAGGGAGGGAGGGAATCAAATTGGCTGCAAGCCAAAGGCCAGGCGGAACAACTCTGTCTTACAGGCCCTGCGGAAAGAAATCAGATCCTGCAGGGCCCTGGTCTCATGAGGCAGAGCGTTCCACCAGGCCGGAGCCAGAGTTGAAAATGCCCTGGCTCTGGTCGAAGCCAATCTAACTTCCTTAGGGCCCGGGACCACTAGGGTGTTGTTATTTATGGACCTTGAGGCTCTCCGTGGGGCATACCAGGAGAGGCGGTCCCGTAGGTACGAGGGTCCTAGGCCGTGAAGGGCTTTAAAGGTCAAAAGCAGCACCTTAAATCTGACCCTGTACTCCACCGGGAGCCAGTGCAGCTGGCTTAATAATAATAATAATAATAATAATAATAATAATAATAATTTACTGTATACTTCTTTTTAAAATAGCTTTTCCTTTTACTCTTCAACATTTATTTAGCTTGTTTCTGACCAATGAAAGTCTATCAATCTAAATGTCTCTAACCCATTTTATACCTTGGATTATTCAAGGACAAGAAGCACGGACTACACAATACGTAACAATTTCCCCCTGGAATTGTCAATAAACATACAATTTATTTTAGGGCTCTCAAGGGAAAATTAAAATGTCAGCCAATGTTGAAAGATACGGACTCTGGACGTACACTGAACCAACTGCATAATTATTTCACTGCCTGGCCAAATTTATCTTGCATTCCCTCATTCTGTATATCTGCCCACTTTCAAGGCCATGAGGACAGGTATTGAAACACAGCTTGATTGGCTGCTCTGCACCCTTCGGTGTAATAACTTCACCCCGGGGCATTGCATAATCCTGTAGTTTTCACATTTTATACAGTGCCCCCCCCAATTCATTTCTGCCTTGTTGTGACAAGAAGCTTCGTAAACTTACCATTGTGATATAGAGCCAGGAGTCTGGCTTTTTTTTTTACTCTGCTAGTAGTAAATTTGAAGGAAGAAATGGTCAAGGTGAATAGCTCCATTATCTTTAAAAGAATTTCCCGTTTAACCAAAAAGGCAATCAATTGCTTCCATGTAAGAAAAGTCTGGCAAAAGATCCCAGTACAAACCAATCTGCTATAGAAAGTAGTGGCTGGGCGTGGAGCTTCGGGCAGCACCAGAAATGAGCCAAATATGGTCTTGAATCCAAACCTTTGAATTTGGTCTTGAAAAAGACTGCCCTTTAGCCACTGGCATCATCTGTCTACTGTCATCTTCCAAGTGTTCCCCGCGCCTTATATTGCCACTATTTCAGTATTGTTAAAATGTACTCAGTATGGACTATGTATATTTTAAATCAGGAGTGGAGAACCTGAGGACCTTCAGATGATGTTGATGGATTCAAACTACCTTCAGCAGCCTCAGTCAGCATAGCCAACAGTCAGGGATTATGGGAGCTGTAGTCCAACAACATAGGGAAGATGATACGCTCCCCATCCTTCTTTAAAATATTTGTGTACGCTCTCTCTCTCTCTCTCTCTGCTGGAGATGACATGTAAGCCCATGGGTCTCTGAAAATGTATCTGTTCTGGACACAGTCTAGGTATAAATGAAACCATACACAGAAATGAGCATGGAAGCTGCACAACTGATCAACCCAACAAACGTAATTCATCTGTACAAAGCAATTCAGCAAATCTAAACAACAATAACACATGGTGTCAAGCGTTTGGGGAAGCTCCCCTACTGGCAAAGTGGTTTATTTCTAAATCTCATTCCAGGGAATGTACAAATATACAAGACTGAGAAAAGAAATGAACTGGGTAGCTATAAATACACAGTTACACACACGAACCAAGCATTCAAGGATACTCACAGAAGAACATTCTAAATTAATTAAAATGGGACAAGGAAACTTACAAAAGAAGAAGAGATTGGTGCTTTTCTCTATTTTTCATTCACAATAAACAGTCACAGCTCATAACTGAGAGTGGTTCCTGAAGTTTTTAACCCAGCGCAAAGAAGAGATTCTGAACTGGTTGTTGCAAAGAGGGCCAACTCCAGGTTTCTGAGTGCTTATCACACGTACAGCAATCTGAATGAGAGCCATTTTCTGTAACAACAGCTGAGAAGAAATGGCAAACTTTCATAGATTCATAACTTGGCTGATAGAATCTATCAAAGGTCTGCATATGCTAACTTGCTGATAGATGATAGATGGCAAAAATGCGCCCATCAAAGCAAGATGCTAAAGTGACTTTCTTTGTAGGGAAAGTAATCTACTATAACTATGGTTGTTTTTGAAAGGAAGAGTAAAGCAGTGCTTAAATGAACAATGCTTTGAAACATGATCCTCTGGAAGTCTCCAGGATGACAACCCATGCAGGTACAAAGGTAGAAACTGTCAGAATTCACCCTCAACCTGTCCTGTGGAAATAGCAGGCTATTAGGTCCAGAAGAGAGAATGATGAACTGTGTGAGTAGAGAAACTAGTGTCAATATAGGCAAAAAGAGCAAGCTGTCCATATTTAGCTTTTATAAACAATGTTGATTATGGTGTTTTTTTTAGCAGCCTATGGATAAGAGCAATTTGAAAGGCTTCATTTGAGTTCCTTCACTTGCCCCTTAAATATGCAGCAAACTGGTTTGACTGCATTGGAGTCATACCTTGTGCTTCGAGATGAGAGCGTTCGAGTTGCGCTCCACGGCAACCTGGAAGTAACGGATTTCGCCGCTTGCACATGTGCAGACGCTCAAAATGATGTCACGCACATGCGCAGAAGCAGCGAAAACCGATGCGCATGTGCACAGACATGCCATTGCTAGTTACGTTTCCTTCTAGATGTGAACAGGGCTCCGGAACGGATCCCTTTCGCATCTAGAGGTACCACTGTATTAGGCCATGCTTGTGCCTGATGGTGGGGGGAGGGAATCCTATAGCAGTATTATTTTTGTGAAGACTATTCCAAAAGGCACCAAATTATGAGTTACTAGAGTAGTCATTCTTCAGGGTTCAGCTCCTTCTCCAGGATTTCAAGACACTGAATTTTATGTTGGGAATGCCTGCTTCTCATTTCTAATTGGCTTACACACAGATGCACACACATGGAGATCACTGTGCACAACTTCCCATCCCACACACTGATGAACCTTATTTTGAACTGTTAATAACATAATCTGGCTCCAAACACCTTGGCTTTTACCACTAGACAAGTTACTGTAGTCATATGTTCTTCTTGTTTTTACATGAAAACTAAGAAAAATTATTTGGACCAAAAAAAAAGGTTTTTAAGTAAAAGGTGTGGGGGTGTCCAGGAGGCTGAAAAAGGAAGGCAAATAAGTGGAAGCCACCTTCTTTAATGGGACACGGGGGGTGCTGTGGGTTAAACCACAGAGCCTAGGACTTGCCGACCAGAAGGTCGGTGGTTCGAATCCCCGCGGCAGGGTGAGCTCCCGCTCGGTCCCAGCACCTGCCAACCTAGCAGTTCAAAAGCACTTCAAAGTGCAAGTAGGTACTGCTCCAGCGGGAAGGTAAACTGCGTTTCTGTGTCCTGCTCTGGTTCTCCAGAAGTGGCTTAGTCATGCTGGCCACATGACCTGGAAGCTGTATGCCAGCTTCCTCAGCCAATAAAGCAAGATGAGCGCTGAAACCCCAGAGTCGGTCGTGACTGGACGTAATGGTCAGGGGTCCCTTTACCTTTACCTTCTTTAACTGGATCAATGAGTCTTCCATGAGCTCTTTCTTTTTTTGTAAACCATCACTCAGAAACATCTGCACTAAACCTTTTATTTGATAAGTGTTAACAAAGCAAGACTGCTAGTAAGAAAAGAAGACTGCTATAATAGATCTGGCAGTGTTACTGGGCATCAGTCTTCATGCTAACAATAGAGTTTTATGTCTGGAAATAATCCCGTCTCCATTCTTGATTCCCCCCCCCCCAATAATTACAGTAATAAAAGAACAATATTAACTGCTGTATAAACAAAGCTCAAATCTATAATTTTCTTTTTTAGAGGGCTCTTTTTGAAAGAAAAGATTTGTGAGTGTAAGACTTAAATTACTATTCTATGAGAATGTAACAGAAAGGTCTGTCTCTGTAGAACTGGCATTTTCTGCTGTTGGGGTATTTCTATGTTCGATGTTGAACATGCAAAATTATATAGCAAATTGTTTAGACTAAAAAGAGAGGCTTCTTTTCCTCCAAGCTGCCTCATCAGCTGCTTTGCAGCTGAGTTCATCTGAAAATTAAATTACATTATGTTTGTAGACTTTTTTTTTCTTCTTCTTTTTAAAGGCCACCCTCTTATGTCTGGCTCAGCTTCCTTGCCAGATTCTTTACTTTATTTGTTCATAATTAGTAGAAGACTCCAGATGTCAACAAGAAATTGATAGAAATACAATTTTCAAAAGGTACGCAACTGTTTGTGTCTGAGTTCGAGTTCAGTAACGGTAATGTTGTGAATACATCTTTTTAACCTTTGTAAGTTACTTCCACTACATACATATTATTCATATAAAATTTCATTCGCTGTGGTATTGCTATGTCTCGTGGGTCTCGTATGCATAGCCAAATCCCACTAGTGTTCAGAGAACAGGATTGAATGCAGATTCATTTACTGTTCATTATGCAAATGCAGGGCACTTTTTCCGATTTTGCTGATAAAAATTCTATGCTGCAATTCACAGAGCTATAACTTTCAGAACTCTTCGGGATGAGCACACACCCAAATTCAAAAATACATTTACTTGAGGGCACGTCACACTGATTTTCATTGAACATTCTTCCAAGTAAGTGGGAAAGTGTTGCAGCCCAAGCTGAGGATATGACTACTACATAAATTATAGTGTTACTCTGAAACTGTCTGTAATCAGTCCTCAGCTCTATCTGGGTGGGAATTCATGCTCGATTGTCACTGCATCCCCCATTATCCCACCCATTTTTCTCTCTATGTGTGCTTCATCCCAATGGTGAGTGGGCTGAACTGGTACAGACATTGCTATGGATTTACTCTGTCACCATATTTGGGGCCTAGGAGGATTTTTTTCCTGCAGACAAACTGGTTCATCTGTAGGTTTTCACCTGCCTCGTAGCAAACGTCACAACTTTGGTGGTTAAGGCATTGGGTGGTTTCTTTTATCACCAGGGTACCCTGTTAAAAAGGGTCCTGGAAGGGGTAGAACCATCTGAGTGTCCACACAGGGGCTGATGGGCTATAGAACCCCTTTCAAGAGGCGGTGCTGGTGAGAACATCACACTTGACCCATGTCAAGGGCAGTGTTCATGCCAGGGCTGACCCATCCCAGGTTCAACTAGCAGATGGGCTGGTTTGGGGTTAGATGCTTACCCAATGCTTTGCCAGCTTACATCTGTTATCAATAAAGTTGTAGCCTAATTTAACCTGTCCAATGGTCTCCTGAGTCTTATTATCATGGTCACACACCATGCCTTATGCACCTGGGCCATGCAAAAAGATAAGCAAGCGAAGATAATTATAATAATACCTACAAAAGGTGGGTGAAATTACACCAGAGCATTTGGAAATTGTAAGCGGCTAGCCTACAGGAGGAATGTCCTTAACATTTGTTGATTGGAGCATCCCAGCATCCCTATGAAAGGAACACCTGAGTGAAAAGAGGCATAGGTCTGCTGGCACAATCAGAAGAAGAGAAGAAGAGTTTGGATTTGATATCCTGCCTTTCACTCCCTTTAAGGAGTCTCAAAGCGGCTAACATTCTCCTTTCCCTTCCTCCCCCACAACAAACACTCTGTGAGGTGAGTGGGGCTGAGAGACTTCAAAGAAGTGTGACTGGCCCAAGGTCACCCAGCAGCTGCATGTGGAGGAGCGGAGACGCGAACCCGGTTCCCCAGATTACGAGACTACCGCTCTTAACCACTACACCACAACAAGTTCCTGCAACAAGGCATCTATCAATCTGTGCCAACAGATAGCCACTGTTTAATTTCCTTTTCTGCCACTACATGCATTGGCACAGCGTAGGCCACTTTTGTCACACCCTTCTGTTTGTCGACTGGCAGTGGCAAATACAAAGCTGTCAATTGGCAAAGCTAACATAAGCATATATAAAACATATGGATAGAAATATATGTGCTAAAGGGATTTCTTTGGCTTCAGAGGCATCATTGTTCAAGAAGCTTTAAATGATGCACAAATGACAGCACAAACTCATTTAAACATGGTCAAACCATAATCCAGACAAATATATATATGTTCTATTAAGGACAATTAAAAGCAAAACAAAACCCAGCTTGTTTTCACTAGCTAATAGTTGTGAGCACTGGAATTACTGGAAACCATTGAACAAAAACCCTTTCTATTGTACACTTAGAACAAACATAGTGAAATAATAAATGAAATAACAGAGAGACCATATTTCTACCACCACCACCCCAGTAGAATCACATGTTCATCTCTTCATGTGTAACAGACCAGCTGCTGTTTGCTCTTGTTAAATTACAATTTAATCTTTTCTCAGCTGGGTGTATTAACTTATGTGTTTTCCTAGCATGTAGCACAAGGAGACGAAGAGGCTGGCTGAGATGTTTGTGTGTCATTCAAATACTGTAAGTAACCATAATGCCAGAAAACATCCCCATATGCTCAGAAAGGGGAAAGAATTCATGTGTCCATATTCATCTACACCCATATGTTGATATGTAGGCAATACTTTTGGGCACACTGGCATATGTGGTATATGCGGCAACTGAAATGAAATCAATCAGAAGTCACAGCATGCAACCTGCCTAATTATGATAGAACACCTCACATATTTCATCTGTGCAAATCCACATTTTGAACAACAGATGGTGTTGCTATGGGATCATAACATCCTGAAAAGCTGCAGATGTACAACACTCATGCAACATGCTGAAAACTGTCAACCTGTAGCCCTTTTTCAGAAGAGGGAATCAAGCAAAGGAGCTATCTAAAAGAAGAAAATATGTACACATTTGAACTTCTAATGCTATTTTACATCAAAAATATGTAAAGGAAGGAAAAGCACACACACCCCAACCCAAACTCCTACATATCCTCAGCTTGTTGTAATCTGAGGTAGAAAAGACTAATTTACAAATGTTACAAAGTCGCCCAGAATCCATGACTGAAGAGAGCTTTTTGTCAAGTTTTCCTTGCTGCAAGTATGGTCTACCAGACTATGTAGATTGTATAGACTGGATCTCTACATTAAATTTTATATTTAATGTAGTGTTCTGCAAAGACTTAATGTAAAATTTGCCAAGTAATTATACTCTATTCGACCTTAACATTTGAAAGGGTGTCTCCATGAAATTTTGCATTAGATTAATTGAAACTCTCCTTGCTAACGTTTGAACTTTGACCGAGAAAGTAGAATAATTAGCAAAAGTCTAAAAGAATTCGGGTTGAGAGAGAAGTTCAGCATAAAATGTTCCAGAAGGTTACATTTCTGCTGACTACCACACAAGGACTATTCACCTTCAAGTCCAAGAGGAATACATTATAAGTACACCTGTTTTGGGAAACACCTGTTTAATCTCATAGACAAGATGACAAAAATGCTTATTGTCTGCTCAGTGCCTTCATAGGAGTTAGCAGACAATTTCAGCAGCCACCAAGATCACAGCAGAAACCCAAAAGGCTTTATTGCATCTCAGTGCTATCACAACAAAGCCAGAAGAGTAAAGAACACAAAACAAGAAGCTGATGAAATGCCATGTTAGATTTATGAAGACCAAGGTCTCCTTAACATAGAAGTGGTGAAGAATGAAATCTACCTTGATTTCAGTTCAGAGTTCAGTTCAGCAACAGATTGGTTAAAGTGAACTGTTAAATATAGACAGCTGAAAGATGAAAATTATTTTTCAGGTTTTACTAAATTTGCCTGCTGCAAAACATATTCAGTGGCTCATGCCTAGTACTCTCCTGAATGCCAGTTCCCCCTGCCACAATCCTTATTCTGGAGTAAGGCCCATTATAATTGAATTCTGGCATTCTTAAATTACATCCATGAATTGGGCATTGGGCCCATATGCTGGCATTGGCCTTCCATGCCCAACCATTCCACATTGAGTGGAAAGGTCTAAAGAAGGATCATGAAGGGACATTTGGCTGAATCCATTCTGTGATCATGCATAGCTCCTGATCATGGACCATAAGCACGTTGACATGCTTACAATTCCGCTTCGGACCTTCTCCTTCACTGTGTGCACATCCGATTGTCCCTTTATCAGTTGGGTTGAATAAGGTTTCAATGGAACTATGTTTTCATATGACTTTCTTCATTTGTAATTTGGTTAGACAAAACTTAAAGGAAATGGTAGAACTTTGCAAAAGGATTTCAAAGACAGATGTGGGTAAGTGTTATCAGCTTCCGAATAAACTGAAGTTAAGTCCAGAAACAGAGACACATACAGTGAGTGGATCTACTGAGCTGAGTATGAATGATATGCCAGATCTTGGGCAGGGGAGGCTCATGCTCGTATTCAAGAGGAAGACTTTTAGCTTGGTGGAATCCTGGATCTTCTTTGGTTTTAGACATTCACATGTCAACTATGGTCAGGAGTGTGTTCTTTCAGTTTTGACTGATATCATCTGCTCTGGAGATTAAGAGCTTGACTATATATTGCACACTTAAGCAATCTCTTGACAAGAAGCTGTTCCTGAAAACAGTTTAGACACATCTATTGGTCCAGTTCTTTCTAGCTACCACCATTATATATAGTGAGATGCAGGACTTTTGATGGGGGCCCATACTCTGTTGAATTCTCTCCTAAGGGAGAACCTCCAGGTTCTTTTGAAACTTTCAGGTGGCTGATTAACAAGAAGAAAAAATGTGAAATAGAGTTTAGGCATTGTCCCATATCACCTATACTGTTTAATTCCCTGACAAGTGTTCCATCCCAACTCCTAATATAAAGCACTCAGTTACCTAGAATTGGAGACATGAGGCATGAATGGTGCCAAAGCAGGATTTCCTCCCAAAGCAAATATGAGCTTCAGAAAAGCGATTTTTCTCAGCAACATGAGAGGAAAGGATTAAATTCTCTCTGTGTGCCTGATCCGATCCCTTTAACTGTTGGCACCCCACACTGATACAATTTGCACATGGGAATGCCCTGTCCCGAGCCCTGAACATTACATGCAAAGTCAGATTTAACATAGCATCTAGTTTGGTCCTAAGTGCAGAAATGGGTTGCAACACTTGGAGAACCGAGTGCTTTGAAAATGGTAAAGAAGGGTTAAAAAACAAATGAGAAATAAAAGCAAGAAGGTATACATAAATGAATAGTCCCTGAGACATAATCAAAGCACAGAGAGAACAAGACGCTGCAGATGGAAAGAGGCAACTGCTTCACTAGACAAATGATCCCGCCTTATCCCCCAATCAACCTGATTGTTGGTAATTTTATTTATTTCTCTCCTTTGTGGTATTGATGTTTTACAAGGCAAAATCACATCACATTCTTTGGCTGTTACCACCTCAGGCTGTGATCTTGTCAGATCTCATCAACTAAGGAGGACTCAACCCTGCTTAGTATTTAGATAGCAGATCTGTAAAAAGGAGCCCAGCTTTGGAGGAAATGAAAAAGAGCAACTCAAAAAGGGTTCATTGTTGATTCTCAAATGGAACACTGCCAGCTCTCCACTGGGGTGGGAGGGGATGCCTGCCCATTGTGTTTTTAATGTTGTTTATAACCTGACATATAAATCCAAGAAGACAGACTCTCTTAATACATTGAACATGACACAGTCAATCAAATTCAAGATACAATTTTTCCATGAAGGGCCCATGTTCAGAAGAAATAGTGTTTTTGACAAGATTGCTAACAGCCCTTTATTAGTTAATCATAACGGCTGAGTGCAGGTTTTGTGCTGCCAGTTGACTTACTACAGTTAGGTGAACCCATGGAATCACACACCTTTTGCTCTTCCTCCCTTATCCTCCCCCCTTAAAGTTATGCTTTTCTGCCTTCTCCTACCTACATAATCATTTCCCCCTTTTTATTTCAGAGCTGGCTGTGGTTAGCATTATGTCTGTTCATAAACCATAGTTAGCCCAAACCACAATCTCTGGTTTGATGTTTAGCATCATTACAGTACTGGCTAAAGATGTAATGCTAGTCATAAAAGGTAAAGGCGTCCAGTCATGGCCGACTCTGGGGTTGCGGTGCTCATCTCGCTTTATTGGCCAAGGGAGCCGGTGTACGGATTCCGGGTCATGTGGCCAGCATGACTAAGCTGCTTCTGGCAAACCAAATGCTGTTTACCTTCCCACCGAAGCGGTACCTATTTATCTACTTGCACTTTGAAGCCCTTTTGAACTGCTAGGTTAGCAGGAGCAGGAACCGAACAATGGGAGCTCACCCCGTTGCAGGGATTCGAACCGACGACCTTCTGAGCGGCAAGCCCTAGGCTCTGTGGTTTAACCCACAGCGCCACCCACTGCTTCCCTAATGCTAATCATAGTTAGATTCAAAAACGAAAGGACATGGGGAAAGTCCATGCAAGCAGTAATCAAAGAGTGTCCCTGGCTCCCAAACCATAGTTACATCAGCAGCAAACTAATGTTTGCTACAACTTGCTTCCAATTCATTTCACAACAGTATTTATTTACTTTTTTCATTGTTGTCCCCTCCCCACAAACTTGCCTTAAAATTCTGTATATGATTAAGTTCTCTAGAGAATGTTTTCTCCAATAAGACCCACTGCTTATTGAGACCAGATCCAAGTCCAGTGAGAGGTTCAGTGATAGTCCTACAACTATTACTACTACTACTACTACTACTACAATTACTATTATTATTTTATTGAATTGATATACTGCCCTATACCCACAGGTCTCAGGGAATTCACTCTTCAGGGACACCCACCAAGCAACACTAATTTACAAAAGACTATCTAAAATATTTAAAATACTAATAAAATCAGACATACACTGGCTCCCTCAGCCAGAAGCAAGATGAGTGCCCCACAGTCACCTTTGACTGGACTTAACCATCCAGGGGACCTTTACCTATTAACTAGTAGCTAATTTTAATGTGAACTCCATTGTGTTTTATTGCGTTTTCTTTATTGTTTTCCCAGTGGGACTGTCAGTATAAAAACAACCACAGAAAGCACTGCAAAAATATATGATCAATCAGAAACCAAGGAACACAGCATCATAAAATGTCAATAGCAGCAGAAAATGTGCACATTAGCTTAACAGTTTTAAAAACATTACTTTAAAGCCCCAGTAAAAAATTACTGAAGCCCCAGGGGGGAAAAATACAAAGTGATATTTTGCACAATTATTTTACTGAGGTTGTACCTTTTAAATTATATAAAACTTTCAATGCACATTTTATTTATTTTTCTTCTTTTTCTCACATGAACTCACTTTTGTCACATGAACTCACTTTGATACACACTCAGGTGTATCAAAGGACACAGCTACCCCAATCTGTGCACCAAGGCAATCTGCATCAGTTCAGTTTACCATGCTGGCTTTAGCATATTCCACCTCTGATTATAACAAACCATAATGTACAAGAGCAAGCCAGCCAACCAGCTATACCTTTAATGGTATGTAAGTTTCACTGCATTTGATCGTTGTTAAACACGTGTGGTAGAAAAACTGTGGAAGAATAAATGTGGGGGTCTTAATATTTTACAACAGAAGGGGAAGTGGAGCCTACATGTAATAATCTGGAACACTCTTTAAGAAATTCCATTTTTTCCTATACTACTGCTGACAGAGGAAGAAACTGAAGACATCTGAAGCCAGCTAGCATCTCACCTGTGGAGTAAGGTCACCACAGAGTCCAGAGACATTTTTCCTGCTTTGACTGCACTCCCACAGACATTGAAAAAGCTAGTCCCTATGTTTCTCAGCTGTCCACATCTTTTTCATTTTCTTTTAGTGCTGAACTAGATAGAGCAGTTGTTTATCTTTTTAATTCTTTTCTCCTCATATTTTATTTCCAATAAACTGGATTTGATCCACTGGCTCAAAGGGGGGGGGGACACCCAATTTATTGCAAAATTGAAATACCCTACTGTCCAGTCCTCTGAAAGTATTTAGGGTTGTGTGTGCATTGAGACATTTCTGAAATTGCAACTGGTATGTTGTCCTAGATGCCACACACAAAGGTGCAAACATGTTGTTTTCAGAGTTAGTTTACAGGTGAGCCCGCTATGAAAATATAGACAAAATCCAAGGCAGGTAGGCCCACTTGGCACAGTTGATTGACTTTAATAGGTGCTGATTATGCTGCTCATATTGCATGAAATTAAAAAGCTTACAAATGTTATGAGCCATTACCCTTCCATTTAAGAGAGCTTATGACATGTTAGCAACATTTAATGAAATTCTTTTCAGTATGCTATAGGCAGCCTCAAAGAGATTGCACTTTGGAATGTTACTTGTAAAATTATTTTCAAGAAAGTTTGTTTACTGCAAGAATATCTCTCCACTATCAGGGTGAGGGTATACAGTACAAGAAAAATATTTGTCATCTTTGTATTTTTCCCAGGGAGGATTTAGTCATAAAAGCAGATGAACATAGAGGAAAATATATATTTATGCAGGGGTTCCCTTTACCACCTTGCCTGTGTGAGGCTTTTTCTTTAATGTATTTTGTAATACATTACAAAAGAGCAGAGAAATAAAGTTATACTTCTTTTTATTGTAGAGGAATGAAGGGAGATAATGTTTGGTAAGGATACGGGTTGTTAGGAAGGGCAGGCTGAAGTACCCTATAAAACAAATTCTCGAAAGTTGCCACAATTCTTCGTCAATGAATTTTCTCAAGCTATGAGCAGCGGTGCCATGATGCGGATGTTTTCAGGGTATGTAAAAATTACTAGTGCTTTTCTTGGGGGGGGGGGGACTTGTTAAGAACCATGCACATGAACTCCAAATCCCAGCAGATTTTATCTGAAAACCTCCCTCTGCACCACTGAAAATGCCAAAAAGTGTATGGAATCAACTTGTGATGTTTGCATTTAGCTGACATTTCTTGCAACTGGAACTGTTGCAGCATTAATGGTTTCGGTTGCCCTTGCTTATTCTTCTGGTTGCCTGCCCTCTTACCTTGCTGTTTACAGTTCGCTAGAAACGACGCAAGATCCTGAGATGATGGAACTGAAAAGGACATTTAGAGCATTCTCTGCAAAGCAAAGTTCCCAATGTAAGTGAACTAAAAACACAGAGATGCACCAGATATCGTGCGGCTACAGCGAGTGGGTGGCTAGATGTGGCTGTGCGAAATATTTACTTATTAGTCAGCAGCTGCTAATTAGTAACTTGTTTTGTCAAGCTAATAGCAGTTTAAAATAATATTCAGCAGCATTTGTTGCTTGAATGTAACTGAAAACAGGAAGGAAACAAAAAAGGATATGGATCCATGTGCACTGTTTGGCTCCAATTCCAATTTTGCTCTAATTTTCACCCTTCAAAGCATGATCCTTATTACCTGATTTATTTTTTTTTTAAAAAGTCACACTGCAAACAAGAGGCATGATCTAAACTTTTGGACTTTAACTCTCCCAATGTAATTATTTTTTAAATCACATGCACACTAGACTTTAAAGTATTTAACTTTTGTTGGATTATGACTGCTCCAAAATTCTGCCGCAGGAACCAGCTGGCACAGCCACTTGGTTCTGGGGGCAGGGGCTGGGCCCCCACACTGTAGCTAGATGATAGCCCAGGTGGACAACCATCTGGTCATTGCCTAGATGGTTGTTGCTCTCCTGCTGACCTCCGCCATGCAACAGGGTGCAACTGGCACTCCTTGGTAAGGGGTGAACCATTTATCAGTGGAAAGAACCATGCTGTCTATGAAAGCTCTACCTCAAAAATGCCATTTTGGGGAAAGGAGGTGGTTTCATAGGCAAATGGTTTTGCTTTATCATTCAGCTGAACAATTTGCATTCTACTTGTTCAATTTCATCATAAAAATGTATCCATAATCTTTTTTCCTGCTCCCAAGTCTTTTCAACACCTGTAAGGTGGAAACATTCTCTTCCCTTATATACATTTATATACAACTGCTTATCACACATGAATCACATGCAAGTTTAACTAGATGGCATAACTGCACAATGTAGTAAGTACACTATATAATAATCTACACTTGTCTTACATGAAGGTGGGAACTGCTTGGGAATCTATATGCACATTTTAATGTTTATAAATGCACAGAATTTTGTGCTTTAGGGCAGGTATCCTTGTTTAATCCAAATTAGTATTTCGGTGTTAGCAATATTTGCCCCACGCTTGAAGACAGGTATGCCTCCAGAACAAATAGAGCAATATAATAACCTGAATTACGGAGCACAGTTTCCACATTAAAACCTTTACCTGGCAAATTTTTAACATTATGAGACAAGTGCTCTTGCAAAATAATTATTTTTCAACATTAAAAGCTTCCTTTACTGCTTGTACCATACTAATAGTAGCCTAAAGGAGAATCTGTGAACTAATAAAAGCAGGCACTTTCATGGAAATAGAAAATGCAGGGCAGCATAATTTATGTAGCATCTATTAGGTTGAGATCAATTTACTGAGTACTAAGAGAAAAGGACAGAGGGAAAGATATATTTATGTGTCTAAACAGTATGCTAGATGCACCACTGCAGACATTCATTGCACATGCCATGACTATGTGTACCCAAAATCGAGAGATGGGTGATTATGCCAGTATTAGTTTCTCTGGATTTCTCAAATCTCCACCCTTGAAGCTCAGTTCTCCACATGTCCACATCAGTTTGCAAATTTTTTTAAAAAGAAAGACCTCATAAAAATTGACCAGCATTTTAATATGAATCTTTTCTTATTATATACATCTTTACATGCAATTTTAGAAAATACACACATTTTTGCAAAGCAACTTTCTTTTATATAATGCATGTTTATGGTATTTCATACACATTTTTATGTATACATCACCCTAGTATATGCATTTTTGTACACATTACTTGGTTGGAAAACTGCATTGCAAAAATGTGAAAGGTGTGCATTTCAAAGGATGGCTGTTTCAGTCCACATATTGTTTTGGAAAGTGCAAATTAGGTAGGTTCTCCTAGAGGTGTGAACTGAAACAAAGTATCCACTCACCTGGGACTCAGGGTGGAGTGGCCTTTGCCACATGGCGTGGCTGCAGTGGGTCTGGGGAGGCCGCAAACTTCTGGCATGGCTGGGGGAAGAGGTTACCTGCCACTGCCCATCTCTGGCCTAGTTGGTCTCCCAGGTAAGGTTGGGTGATGCCTGCTAAGCCAATTTGAGGCAGGAGCTCGGGGGCTGCGACCAGTCTGCCCCTAGCCTGTGCAGACAGCAGACAGGTACAGCCCACCCTCTTGGCTCCATCTTTATTTGGGTTTGACTCCTGGAGCCTGGTCACTTGGCCCTGACTCCCTCAGTCAATTCCTGAAGCTTGGTTCCTATTTCCTGGCTTCTGGTTCCTAACTCACTTCTGATAGCTGTCTACAGCTCTGCTGTCTTTTAATTTAAGTGAAAATTCAGCACATCTCTTTTGTTACTGGGGTGAGACGACCAGCAACATCAGTTAGCTGTTCTCAATGTATCGCAAGCTCTAATAAGCCATTTTGTCAAATTCACTAGGTCTTATTTCCTGAAAATATGCCAAAGACTGCATCTTGACTCTGCATGATGTGCTCAAGTAGGAGGATGTATCACATAGAGTTAGGAATGTAATGTGGAAATGAATTAAATATATATATTTTTATCAAGTTTATGCCTGTTGGCCAAACTGCCTCCAACTAAGTGGCCAGATGGTACAAACCCGCCATCTCCTCAAATGTATGCTGTGGTGTCTTTTCCTGCACTTTGTTTCCAATAACTGCAGACACTGAAAAAATGTGTGCCCTGCTTGCTAGGACAAACTTGAACTTCTGTCCTGGATCACAGTGAGCCCTGAGGCTAGTTTTCTGTTCAAGTTTTCCCTTGAGAACATTGATGTTTCTCTTGCTAGGAGCCTTTTGGAGTTAAGAGAAAACGATATTCCTCAATTTCAACACTATACGATCTACCAGACAGGAAGAGAGTGGACTGGATTTCAAAGCCAGAACTATTGATCCTCTAGCTATTGATATTCTATAACCAACTACTGCCTGTCTATTTTGTCTGCCAGGAGAACTAATTGAAATTAGGACAATTTTTGGGGTTTTCATTACTATGGCTGCAGTTGAATGTACTTTGCATAAACCTACTTTCTTTACACACAGAAGAAATGCCATGCGGCATCTGCCTTTATCGTCCCCAGCAGCAACAAAACATGTCTCTCCTGCACTGGTCTCTATAGCCACAGTTTGAGTAAGTTTCCAACAGTTTGACTTCACTCCCAAAGGCACACTCCTCCATTGTCTCCCAAGACAAACCAATGCAGACCAATTTCTTTATTAAGTAAACCTAATCTAGGTGGATTCTAACATGTTTACCACACCCCACATTATGTGCTTTTGACCAAGTTTCTATGAGGATATGGCAAACCTTTTTGGGTTATGATAAATTGGAACCTGGTAGAGTTATAACATCCGATCAGACTCTAAATCAAACTTAAGGTAATGGCCATGTCTGCACCTAGCACAGGGCCAAATCACAGCTTGGCGCAAACGTGAGCACGCTGACTTTTGGAATGGAGACAGCAGCTGTTGTACTCTTTCCCAGTATGACACAGCAGCTGTGCCCAGCTTTGGCTTAGGCACATGTGAATCTAGGATCTGTGTTCCTCAACCACGAGCTGTAGCCAAGGGTTTTTTGTTGTTTTTTGCTTACCATGGCAGGAGAATTACAGTTTCTATTGCTGATTCAATAAATGGTTGCAGCTGTTGATTTAATTTAAAATACAGTCCCACTAGAAAAAATTGTGTAATTAGACTTGAGTTCTTAATCTGGGTTGCCATCTAGGTCAGGGGTGGGGATCCCGTGGACATACAGAAATTATTTGACTCCCATCAGCATGGACAAATGAGCAGGGAATATGGGAGCTGTAGTTCAGCAACATCTGGATGGTCACATGTTCCCATCCCAGATCTAACCCCTGGAATGCTAGGAAGAGGAGAGGGTGAGGAGACTCTCTAAAGGTGCCGAGGAACCTAAACAGACAAACAGCCTGATTTATTTCGACTATTACCAAGACAGAAAATAACCAGATTGTCTAGCAAACTCTTATGTTGTGGTTGTTGATAGACCTGAAAAACAGCATACTGCAAAAATTAAAAAATAATAGAAACTTAAATTATAAATTTAATAGCTATATTAAAAAGAAGTTTGTCATAAAATCACTCACTTAAATTTGAGTTAACTATGGCAGTGAATATTGGAAACTACAGTATAGCAACCACCATTTGCTAGCACATAAAATTAACCATTGTGCTGCAGTGCAATTTTCAGTCAAACTTTGTTCATGCAATTTACAAAGGCAAGCAGATGGTTCGTGCAATAGTCCACAATAAATTACAACAGTTAGAAAGACAGTTATGTACCAAGAACAGCAAAGAATTTGAGCTACAGATGGGCTTATAGATGACCCTTCCAATTTTTAATAATCTCCATAATTTATGTAAAGGCAAGAAATGCAAAGATGCCTAATGTGCTTTCTTGACAAAGCACAAATCACTTCTATTTACCCAGCCAATGTTTCATGGTCCAGTTAACTTCTTAATTAAAGACAGCAAGATGTTCATGTTCCATGGAAGTGGCATGGAAAAGAATGTTTAGTGTGCAATATGTTCAGCTGGGAGTTCTGGATGCTCTGCTTGCTTCTTGAGGACCTTATGAATCTATCATTTTTCCCTTGAAACACAGCTTAAAATCTATTCAGTTAGTGTGTTAAGCCAGAGAACTGCCTACTCCCCAAATAATTTGTTGTCATTAAACTGCTTGCAATATTCCAATACCTAGTCAAGTATGACCAATCACCTATAAAAGTTTTATTTCTTCCAAAAATGCCTTTTCTTATTTGTCTAGACAATGTTTGAGTGCAAAGGTCAAAAAAGGTATCACTGTCTCAATCCCACTTGATAGAATTAATTTGGGCACTTAGAACTCTTCCAGACAGTTACCCCTAGCTGAATGGGACATTACAAGAGCAAATGGGTGCAGCATGCACAACCGCCCCCTCATCTCCCCCTTTCCCATCAAACAGTGGATTGGCTGGGTTTGGGTATTTTTCAAAAAGGCATACAAGTACAGCTCAGATTGCTCAGCCTGCACTCTCTCGGATTTGAGCCAAACCCTTTACAAGGTGGCTACAAAGGTTAAAAGAAAAGGAGATTCACCCAGGCACAGCAGCTAATTACTGAAGTCTTAAAGAAAGTCATTTAAAAATGACAGGTTTAAAATACAGTATAACTCTTCCATAAAGCCAGCCATCGAACTGGATAAGAACTGTAAAGCCCTTAGTATACATAAAGGGATATAGATATTACACATAGCAACAAACTCGAGGAAACATAATATTTGTACAGAACAGAATGCCGGCTTGAAAGACACCTGGAAGGGCTTTTCTCCTCCCCACCAAAAGGCATCTGAAAGATGTTTGTGGTGGCAGTAGCACCACTAGCTGCAGAGGTCCAAGGACCCACTCAGCCCCCCTTTCTTCATATGGTAGAATTGTGTGGAGAGTTCAGTCCTGCTCCCACCCCCACTTCAGCAGGCCATCTCTGACAAGAGAGTAGGACCACCCACCTGTGAATCAGATACCAGAGTATTGAAGGGTGGGTGGCACTTGTCAAAGGTAGTCCCTGAGGGTGGGTGGGGAATAAAAAGCTGGCTTGCTGGGTAAAAAAATTCCCCACCCTGATCTAGGACAAATGAAGCATGCTTGTTATCCTAATCTGTTCTTCTTGTCCCTTAAGGAAAGGAATACATGTTAGGATTTTGATAAATTAAAGGCCCACATTAAGATGTTTACAATTATGGCTTCGAAACTCCCTTCAGTAGTGGTAATGATGGCTGTTCATATGCTTTCTTAGTCATAGCACCTAAGTGGACTTGACAGATACAGCTAACACATGGGCTGTTAATGTAGCTGGGTGCAGAAATGAACCACTGGCTAATCCATCATTCCCCACCAAGAAATACACAGCCTTAAAGGAGAACTGGAGCTAATATATGTGCCCAGGTCCAGCTAATACAATAGTCCCAGTCTCACAGATTCAATATACAATGGTACCTTGATTTGCAAACAGTCTGGTTTGCATACGTTCTGGATTACAAGCATGTCAAACCCGGAAGTGTGTGTCCCGGTTTGCAAACTTTTTTTGGATTACAACCCAGTTTTTTTTATTCCGAACAAAAAAATTTTGGAGGCCCCATTGGCAAAAGCACACCTTGGGTTACAACCTGTTTTGGTTTACAAATGGACCTCCGGAATGGATTATGGTTGTAAACCAAGGTACCACTGTATTAATATAATTGTGTAAAAGAACAACAGTGGAAGGGCTTCCCTAAAATCAAAAGGATAAAATCATGATTTCTCACAGTATAATTTCTAAAAGGAATTTGTTTCACACAGGAAGAGTTTAGTCTTAAGAATATTATTATGTATGAAATGCTGAACTCATGGTATAACATTATTATACTCAATAAAGATATAATGAAACTTAATTCCATCTTTAACTGTGTTTCATCTGCTATAAATAATATACCTAGCACCTGTGATCCTACCAATATGACAAAACATCATCAAAACCAGCAAAGGATACACAGCTTTGTAGCTTGTTCAATATTTCAGGGCCAAACAGTAACACATTAACACATTCCTGCCAGGAGCTTTGATTTCACATTAAGACAATTTCTTATTTTGCAGATGTTTACCATCCATCTACATATGGATACAAGGGAAAGCCTAATGATTTTTCCCAGTGTAGATATATTAAGGATAAAAGTGCGCACTCTGCTCCTTTAGTTTAAAGGTAAAGGTAAAGGTACCCCTGCCCGTACGGGCCAGTCTTGACAGACTCTGGGGTTGTGCGCCCATCTCACTTAAGAGGCCAGGGGCCAGCGCTGTCCGGAGACACTTCCGGGTCACGTGGCCAGTGTGACATCGCTGCTCTGGCCAGAGCCAGAGCCAGAGCCGCACACGGAAACGCCGTTTACCTTCCCGCTGGTAAGCGGTCCCTATTTATCTACTTGCACCCGGAGGTGCTTTCGAACTGCTAGGTTGGCAGGCGCTGGGACCGAGCAGCGGGAGCGCACCCCGCCTTTAGTTTAGTTTAGGAACTTCCTTTAGTTTAGGAACTTCCAAAATGCAAGTACAGACTCGGATTCAGTGCAGTTATAATAATGTATAGGAATTAAGGGTGATCATGCCTAATGGATCTGATGGTTTCATGTAAGAACAAATAAAACAAAGCCAGGCTTAAATTTCAGTTCTTCTAGACAGATTCAATATCATTTACAGTGGCGTAGCGTGGGTTGTCAGCACCCGGGGCAAGGCAAGTAATTTGCGCCCCCTAACCCTGAGTGAGCCAGGTAGGGGCAGAGAGCTGCGAGTGTGAGCGCGCCCCCCCCATGTTGTGCCCGGTGCGGCCGGCCCCCCCTGCACCCCCCACGCTACGCCACTGATCATTTATACTTGATGTATATTTATCTGAAGTTACTGGACTTGCACATTTCTGTGCATATTGTCAATGCCAATAAAAGCCAAGCAAAAGCAGTACAAACATTTCCATACATTTTATTTTGCTGTCTTATTGTATATTGTTTGATCTAGAAACAACTTATAAGGGCTGGGATCCGAAGGCCCATGTATGCACAAAGGCCAGAGCTTTTCCATTCCTCATACAAGCGCAGTTACTTTCTCTACCCTTCTAAACCGCTAGTGGGAGTCCTGTGGGGTACTATTACTATTACTCTTGGGAATATGAGGAAATGTATAAGACATTTTGAATCGCAATGAACTTTCAAAATTTGCAACTAACTTGCTTTACATTTATTCAGGGGCTTAATAATACATTTTGATCATAAAGAGCACACTGATTGCTTCAAAGAAACCCGAACAAGATAGAGACAGTCTGCTCACATCCCACATGATTTCTTCATTATGTTCATGAAAAAGGAAGGAAAGAGAGCATTCCATGGCTTGAAACATTAATTGAGGTTTAGAAAAACCCTGTTCATCTCTTTCTGTACTGGCAATTAACACACAACTTAGCAACTTGAGTAAGCTGTTTATAAAACTATCAAAATGCATTTTCACTTCTATTGAATTCTTCTCTAGTGAATGAATTTTTGGGGGTCAAAGGTCTTCCTTTATTCCCATAAGAAAATGTGTGTGTGTGTATAATATGGTGCTTTCCTCATTAACTCTCCTTCAAAAAATGTTTGCTACTGCTTGGATTACTCTGCAACCAATTTACAAAGGTTATAACCTCCTGTAATGAAAAGCAATTTGGTCTTGGACGTTGCACTGAATAGACCAGAGAACTTAATTTTTATAAGACAAATGAAACTCAACATTAAAGTGATGCTGAGGTTATTTAATTGGATATCTGCTCTCGAATAAAAGTGGGATGATAATATGCAACTTAGGGCAACATTTCTGTGTAAGAAACAATATAAATTAGAAACTGAACCTATTTGTTTATTTTTATTTATTTCATTTATTTATTAAATTTGTATACTGCCCTGCATCCAAAATCACAGGGCCATTCACAACATAAAAATACAAAATGGGAACAAAAAATGCATAATAAAAACAAAAACAAACAAGTAACCCCCCTCCCAAATTTGAAGTCTCCTGTTCAGAAGAAAGAAACCCCAATTATATTAAATGGTGTCCTAAAAATCTAGCCGCAGTCAAAATGGGATGGCTATGTGTCGGAGCACAAACACAGTGCTATAATAAGGTTACCAGACGTCCCCGTTTCCCGGGGACAGTCTCCGGATTTACAAATCAGTCCCCTGACAAAATCCATCCATTCCAGCTGAAGTTGGAAAGTGTCCCTGGATTCACTGAAAAAAATCTGGTAACCTTATGCTATAATGTCACAAGGCACAGAACTGGGTAGACAGTGAATGGGATAGAAGGGAGAAGTAGGACTACTGTATTGTAATTTTTAAAAAAATAGCTTTTATTAAAAAAAAAATCTTGGGTTACAAAAGTACATACGCCATCTCTGCTTGCAGATCATAAAGTTCTATAAGCATTTCTGCTCCCACGTAACTGTCTGTATTGGTGTAAATTACACGTAGCACTCACCTGTTTTAATGGTAATGTAAATGCTATAGGGTATAGAAGCCCTTGGCATGATTACATGGAGGTGGAGGAGCCAACCAGATGGAATGACAGTGTGGAGAACACAGAAAACTGCCGTATGCTGAGTCAGACCATTGGTGTATCTAGCTTAGGGTATCGCCTACACTGACTTGCTGTGGCTCTCTAAGGTTTCAGGAATGAATCTCTCTCAACCCTGCTTGGAAATGCTGGACATTGAACCTGGGACCTTTGCATCCAAGGCGGATGCTTTACCACCGAGAGATAGCCTTTCCCCAAAAGGAAGAAAATGATCAATCAGACTTCCAGTAAAAAAGATCTGTCCCTGCAGGGATGATGAGGGGAAGGGAGAGGAAGAGAGTATCAGAGGAAGAAAAGAGTATCAGAAAAGAGAAATGAAAAGGAGAGAGGGAGAGAGAGCACAGTTGACAGAAGGAAGGAAGGACTTCCGCCAATCTAGGAGGGACTTATCCTACTAGCTTTGCCCTTAATGTTGGTGGAGCATAAAGCCACCACACTCAATTGCATCTATGCATATCTTTAGCATAAGAGGAGTCACTGTTTAGCCACAGGTTTATGTACATGTATTTCCTCATTATAAGCTTCAGCATGAAAGTGTGTTAGGAAGTGATTAGTGAAGTTTGAGAGGGGAAAATTGCATCAAATTCTTTGGACAGGGACCTGTCTTTATAATACCTTCCCCAAATACTACAATTGATAGTACTTTGTTTGTCTGATCTTGCCACCAGTCTGCTCTCCTGTTGAGAGGTTGAGGGAAAAGCATCAAATCTACAACTGCCTCCATTAAGTGAAATGTATGCAAGGGAGTCAAAGATCCCAATTTTCCTCTGTTTGATTGTGTTCTTCACCAGCAGTGTAGGGCTTTTCCTTTGCCCACAAGGAAAAGAACAAGATAGCTCACTCAGGTAGCAGATTTTGCACACAGTTAAATGGGAAGGGACTAGTCAACCACTTAATTATTATATTTGTAAATTTTTGGGCTTTATATTAAAAGGTGGATTAAAAGTAGAGGAAAAAACATTTAAACAGATAACTGCCTTAAAGGCATTCACCCTTCTTACTCTAGATTAGATCCATCAACTTCTTTGTGAAGTACAATAACAGCAATGCCTAACAAAACATATATTGTAAGGTAGGCAAAAGGTAAGGTAAAAGTGGCCACTGGACAGTTAAGTCCAGCCAAAGGTAACTATGGGGTGCACTGAAGCTGGTGTTTGTCCACAGACAGCTTTCCGGGCATTGTGGCCAGCATTATTAAACCACTACTGGTGCATGGAGGACCATGACGAGTGCCAGAGCGCACAGAAATGCCATTTACCTTCCCACCACAGTGGTACCTATTTATCTACTTGCATTGGTTTGCTTTTGAACTGTGAGGCTGGCAGAAGCTGGGACAGAGTAACAGGAGCTCACCCCATTGTGCGGATACAAACTGCCGACCTTCCAATTGACAAGTCCAAGAGGCTCTGTGGTTTAGATCACAATACCACCCGCGTCCCTTAATATATTGTACCAGTGTTCAGTAGAGATAAAAAAGAGAGAGAAGGCATTAACCCATGAATTAATGATCTATAACTAAAGGGAAAACTATATGAAATTTATTGGATTGACCAAGCAAAACAATTCTCATTAGGCCTAGTAAATAGACTTTAACTATGATGGCACCTCCACAGTTGGAGGCAGTATATCTCTGACTGCTGGATATTGAGGGCAAATCACAGAGCAAATCACTATTAAAATATCCTCTGCTTGTGAATGTCCCACAGCATATAGCTGGTCACAGCCAAAATAAGAGTACTGGACTATTTAGAACAATGGACTTGTTGCAACTGGACTAGTTCTGAAATTATCAGTTTTTTGTTTTACAAGATATGCTGATAATTCTTACTTTTAATTGCACAAATATCAGCAAGCTACTCAATTACTGACCTACAATGCAGCCAACCTAAAGTACAGTTATAATATAGATTGGTTGTGTACTTGTCGTTGGTGACATGTTTTCAGTAATCAAAAGACAAGAACCTAATTTTTCAAAAAAGGGAAGAAAAACTTACTGTCTTGGACCGGATTTCTTTGGCGTAGAGAGGTTTCAAGAATTCTGAATCTCCTTCTAGCTTTAATCCTTTTTCTGTAATCCTTAGATTTCCCATTCCATCCTGAAATATAAAAACGGTCACCATTAGCCATGATTTCATAAACACTAGGCTGTCAAAAATGTATTTCCTGGGTGGGGGGAACCATGTAAAACACTGGGAGGCACTGTACAGGGCAATCAATTGCATTATCCTTCTGGCTTAGGCTTTCTGAGGAAATTGTGTTTCAAGCAATTTGAAATGCCCCCCCCCCCAAAGCCGCTTATCTGCGTGAAATATGCCCTTTGGCTTGTCATCTGAAGAACAGAGAGGTGAGAAAGAAAAATGATAGGTGGTGTTTAATGTTAACACAAAACCATTCATTGTAGCATGTCTAGCTTTCAACATTTATACAAATACTGTCCCTTCATTTATGACAAGCTCAGGACACAAAAGATGTATCTGCCTGTCAGAAATACCTACCTTTAAAATCGACAGTTTGCCATTAAAAAACAAGTATTTTACAATCTGAATTATCTCTCTCTTCCTCGCTTTGTGCATAATTAATTTAACATCTTATGTGGAACATAATAAGTCCAGGTTGTTTTTTTTTGAAAAAAACCACATTCTAGATAGTCTAACAGGCTGCCCATAAGAAAGATAAATAACACTGGGCAACAATTTTTTACTTTTTGAATGTTGTCTAGATTTCTACAACTGATTTAGGGTATTTTTGCACTGCTGAATCAGGAAATGGCATCCGTTTCTCTCCATCAGGTCAGGTTTTCTGTAAACTGAATGGTGGGCATTGATAAAGGTAAGTACACGTAAATTGCATGTTGCTTCACCATTTTTTCAAACTTCAGGGCTTGAACTTCTGTTTCTTGGAACTCCTGGAATGCTCAGCAGCACGGAGGTCTCACTTCAGAGTCCAACAGTAGTCAGCCATCATGACTGCATCCCAGCGACCCTGATACCTGGTCTCCATCTCTTTCATGTCCTGATGGAATATCTCCCCCTGCTCGTCACTCATTGAACCCAGGTTCTCAGGAAACTGGTCCATATGTGAAAATAGGTAGTGCCTCTTGACGCTCATGTTGCAGCCCAGGTTTCTGAAAGCAGTCAGCATGTTGTTGACAAGTTCTGCATTGTTTCTGGCCTTATTGTTGCCAAGAAAGTTCTTCACTACCAGAACAAATGCCTTCCATGCTTCCAGTTCCACTTCGTTCACTGAGTTTCCGAACTCTGGATCTCTGATGAGCTGACAGATCTGAGGACCGTCAAAGATGCCAGCTTTCAACTTCTTCATGGTCAATCCTGGAAAAGCCTGGCACAAGTAAATGAAGCAGTCACCATCCTTGTCCAGAGCCTTGGTGAACTGCTTGATTAAGCCGAGCTTGACGTGCAGCGGTGGGAAGAGTATTCTGTCTCTGTCCACCAGAGGGTCGTTGATGACGTTCCTTTCTTTGCAAGGCACCAGTTCCTCCCGCACAGGCCAGTCCTTCTTCGTGTAATGCTGAGCACGGTCCCTACTATCCCACATGCACAGAAAACATGGGTACTTGGTGAAGCCAGACTGTTGTCCCAACAAAAAGTTCACCATCTTCAGGTCAACACAAATAAACCACTTATGCTGATCATAACCAATTTTCTCCAGCACATACTTCACCACTTCATAGTTCTCCTTCAGTGTACTCGAGTGAGCCAGGGGTATAGAGGCAAACTGGTTGCCATTGTGTAGCAGAACACATTTCAGTGATCGCTTGCTGCTGTCAATGAACAGTCTCCAATCTTTGGGTTTGTACTGTGGCATTCCAAGCTTGAGCAGAAGCTGTGCAATATCTGCACAGTACACCAAGTCCTTCTCTTCCGAGAAAAAACGGAGGTACTCTTGATGCCTGTTGCGCAAGAAGCTGATGCGAGCACTGTCAGAGAGGAGGTTTTTCCCCTTCAATCTGGATGCCAACAGTTCGGCAGAGTCCTTTGACAAGCTGAGGTCGCGAACTAGATCATTCAACTCCTTTTGGGAAAATGGATGTGGAGCATCATCTTCAAGAACCACTTCTTCTTCTTCATGTCCTTCAACACTGGAGGCATCTTCGTCACTAATGTCAGGAAGTTCTCCGAAGATAGGCACTGGAATTTCATCACAATGAGCTACAGGACAACGTGCTGATTGAAGATCAGGATACTTCATGGGGCGGCTGCCCCATTAACTTAGTTTTGATCCCCCAACTTTATGCTTTGCCACACCAATTTATGGAAGATTTTGAGGTTTTATGACTTCAAACTGATCCCTTTTCGACATAATCACCCAGAACTATTGGACCTGAATACTTCTTGTCATTAAAATAATCATTTCCAATCAAAACAATTATTTGACAAGGCATTTTACCCCCACCAACTTCTTCTAAAATGCTCCACACAAGCGTACATGTGAAGAAAAAAGTAAAAAAAATGACATGTTGCCATAGCTCAAAAACTTGACCTGATTGAGCAAAACCAATGTGATTTTTGGATTCAGTGCATCAGATTCATCCTAAATCAGCTGAAAAAATGCAGACAACAAATTTGTTGTTGACCAGTGTAATCTGTTGGCTGAAATAATGGGGGCTGAAAAGCAGTTTGCTGGAATATGAATGTGCATTTTTTCCAACTCTCCCATCTCCCCAGTTTCTTTTATTTATCTAGTAGAATAATAAATCCATATAGGCAAGCAAAATATATCTACATTCTTACTACATTTTTACTTTAATGTCTCATAACCATGTCACCTGTTGCACCAAACATCTTAGTAGTTGAAGATGTGTTGGCAATGCATAAGCATGTGAGAGGCAAAGTTATCATTAGGATATCAAAGAAATACACAACGATTCTAAGATGCAGAACAATTTTTACATTTTAGGAATTTAGAACTCTTAAGTAACATATACAGTTAACAACATGGTAGCAATTTCAGAAATTTGTATCCCAGTTCATCTTAAATTCACCAGAGCCCAATTCCATCAAGAGCTCCTAGATCATTCAATGGTCTCCATGGTTACTCACCTGCAATGTGGGTTTTTTTGTGTGAGGCTACCCACCTGTATGAAAAACAGTTAGTTTTATTGCTGCCCATCTAATTTTTTTATTGGCACCCACAGAACTTTTATTAAGATGAGTACTGGCATCTCATATTTTACAAAAAAAGAGAACTGCTTATAATTATGGGTGCATTCATACATTGATGTTAATTAATTAATGTTAATTAATGTAGCTGCGTCTGAATGACATGCGACTGAGCCTAAAAACATAATGAAAAGAGGTGTAGGCGGGCTTCCACATGCTCCACGAACACGTATGGGGGTCCAGAATGAAGCCCCTACATAAAGCCCCTGTATATACCAAAAGCCAGGTTGCAAAGACACACACACACACACACACACACACACACACAGCACCTTTGCTGGTGTGGCTGGCAAGTAAACTTGTACTTCATAGTTGAGTCAGCTAACATAATGGTGTCACCATCTGATTGACAGGTGAGTGACCACACTTACCAAAGAGGTCCTTTGTGGCTGGAGGAGCTCAGAATCTACCTAAAGCATGGTACCTAAAGCTCACGGTGCATAGATGTGAAAAAAATATTTACAACAAATGGTGTGAAATGCAGGCTGGCTGTAGGCTTCTAGCAGATGTCTGCAAACAGTCTACTTCTTTTAGAAATTGTTTAGTTATGCGTTTTCAAAATGTAGTGAAACAACTCACAAACTATAATAGAAAATGAAATAGATATAAGAATTCTGTTCCTTATGGTTTGCATGTAATACAACGATATTCAGAGGCACGACACACACAACTGAAAATACCCTAAAAGGCTTTTACCATGAGAAGTTTGATATTGTATCAAGGCAGACCCCTCAGGTTCATTAATTCATGCTGCATTTTCCCCCTTCAAAATTGTGTGTGTGTGTGTGTGTGTGTGTGTGTGTATGTAAAACGGAAAGAGTAAATGTATTATCAAATAACTCACAAACATTGGAAATGCCATTTCTGACAGCATAATTTTAAAGTTATGAAGGAGGGAGTGAAATAGATCTCACTGCTGACATAAAGCTAAACATGCGGCTCTGTAGCCATTTGAGACCAGAACAAAAACCCTGAGGCAGTTTTTTTAAAGGATTACTGAATACACCCTATTATCTTAGGTATTTAATGTAAGAGGTGCATGGAGTGTTAGGGGTGGTCCTTCTGGGGTAGTTTGTCCATAGTGTTAGAAACTGAGATATGAAAGCTATGAGCTAAATAGCACCTTAAACCTAGGTTATGGGCACAACAATTGAATGTCTAGGTGCCCTTTTTAATAGCAAGAATACAAAGCTGAAAATGAATGAACTGCAGCTAAAGTATTATGTTCATTTTATACATGGTCTAGCCCTTCCCCTGCCCACCCTCCTAATATTCTTAAGAGGTCCTCTTCTCCAGCCTTCAGAGAGTAGGCGGAAGTGGGGAGGCAGAAAAGGGTCATTTCTTTCAATCTGCAGTTTTAATCTGAAATCTTAGGCGCAGTATTGTGCCCAGAGCTCGGAAACTGCTTGTGCTTATGAAATTCCTTGTCACAAAATGCTCCTGGAACAATGGGAGTTTTGAACACTGTTTGTCCACCTTTGGTTCCCACCCTGCACTCAGTTCTCATCTGTAGCTCCTAGAAGCTTCAGCTTTGACTGGCCAGCTAAACCAGGTGAGGGTAGTTGATGGGTCTCAAACCCTTGGTGAGTTAGGAACTTTTTCCCTTGCATGCAAAGACAGGCTCTGGCAGACTGAGCAGATGAGACTAAGTGTATTCAATAGTCAAGAAGGTGGTTTCTGAATGTGCTGTAGAGGGGCAGATCGGTCTCATCAACCTGGGAAGGTAGTCGATCTAGGAGAAGGAAAACTCTGATTGTAAACCTCCATTGCCTTGTGTGTGAGGGAAAGGCTTTGGGAAGCAACCCCAAGGAGAAATCTGTACCCCCTGCCTTGCGGGACATCTTTGAGAGAATCTTTGAGAAGGCTGAGGAGTAAGCTCTACACAAATCTAGAGTTCTTAAAGGTGGTTAGATGGCACCTTATACACCTCCTTCTGGCAACTCCTGCAGCCTAGCTGGTGCCAAAAGCATTGCTCTGCTTTCCTTTGGACCATATCAGTGAGGCTGAAAGGTGGGCCTTGCCATCTGGGCAGTGCAGTACCTCCATATATATTGCTCAGGCTAATGTCCTGGAGAGGTCACTACGCAGTTTGACTTAATCCCTGGAAGCATACTCCATTGTCTCTTGAGACAGACAGATGTCAACAACAACATAAGAGAATAGGTCACATTTATTTGCATAGTGACTTCTTCCCATATACCCCCTTGCTGCCCTGAAAGGACCTTCTCAAACTGCATTCCGTTGGATGAAAGGGGCTGCTTCCCTCCCTGTTCTCATGTAGAGGCACTGTGCACAGGTGTACTGCTAGATGCTGTTCAAATAACTTCAGAGTTGAATCTTACAGGAAATAAGGCTGTTAGTAGAGTGAAATTTGGACTTGTTGGAGTTTGATATGCAGGGCCTGCCTGAACTTCCTGCAATGGAAAACAGACGAGGACAGGGAAGACAGTCTCCAGCATTATAACAATTAAACCTAAAGGCTTCATTAAAGGTAACCCATAACTTTTACATGCATGATGTAGATGACTGTGCTAATGAAATACATTTCTATCCCAACTTTCCTCCAAGAAGCTCAAGGTATATATAGTTCTCTCTCTCCTGCCCATTTTATCTACATTTTATCCCTGTATGATAGGCTAGATTGAAAGATGGCAACTTGGCCAATGTCAAATCAAACTTATTCTATTTTTAATATACAATAATGCAGCTTCCATAATTATTGTTTGAAATGCCACTGCAAGCTTCTCTATCAACCTTTTTATTATACAGAAGCTCTTGTGGTTCAGAACACAGGCAATTATTGTGTGTCATAGAGTTGCGAGGTTCTGCAGAGAGAAGGGGGGGAAGATACAACCAAGCCCTTTAGCACAATGTAAGTGATGATGAGCTCCGGCCTCAGAGGTGTGAGAATTCAGGGTATCATATAATTTCGAAATAGAAGTGATAAGCAACTCTTCAAGGGAGATGTGCGCTGTGAATTGTATTGTTAGAAAGGAAAAAAAGATGGAAAAGAGCAAATTCTTACAGTACCAGTGAAAAATGCTGTCTTATGTATTCTAGTGGGGTTGTACCAAACATTAGCTAAAACATAAAGGGCAATGAATGAGAATGTGATTAGGGCAGCACCAAGCAGTTCTGATTACATTCCCACAGTGCCATCATTTGCTATTTTAGAGTGAGTAGGAATTATTTCAGCTCCTTGCAAGCCTGGTGTAAAAAAAACAAAAAATACACCTTTTGAAGCTCTGAAAAAGGAATCACACCCACACAAGATTTTCCTGGTATATACATTTCAGCAAGGCTATGTGATTCAAAAGCCAATATACAGCAGCCTGTCATGTTTCCATTTAGCCAAGTTACATGTCAGGCAAGCCAGTTCCATTTAAGAGCTGAGAAAAGACAGCTATTTCAAAGATGACACAATCCTACTCACTGCTCAACCTGGCTGTGCTAAAGACGTAAGAACCAGCATCAATTCCTGACTCGGGGGGGGGGGGGGGGCTTCGGCAAGATGCATTTGGGCCCTGCTGGACTTGGCCAAAGGCCCACCTAGAGGCCAACCAGATTCCTAGGGGAACCTCCTTGACACTATTGCTGCTGGCCTGTAAGACAAGGCAAACTGGGGCTGCTGGTCCTTCTTCTAGCTCCTGCCATACTGCTCACTCACTTAGAGCAGACAGGCAAACAAGCATTTACCAGCAAGGCAGAGGAGGAAGAGCTGGACAGATTTGGGGCCTTTACACTGGTCCTGAATACACTATCTCAGCTACACTGATAAAACAGAGGAAACAGTCTGCTCATGTGTCCTACTGGCTGTGCTGACAATGAGAAATCAATTATGAAAAAGGAAGAATAGGGGAGGAATTAATTTGGTCGGCTTTTCGCAGCAGACCAACAAGATTTGCTGTTTCTGAGCTTGCTTGCAGTTAGGAATGCAAAACCTAGTTAGGTTATATACACTGCCCCAAATCTTGTACTGCTTTTCTGTTTCACAAAAGGTGTGCACAACAATACTATTTTATGTACCGGTAAATGATGTGCACAAGATTCATATTTTATGGATGAATGCTTTGATGGAATTGTTCTATAGGGTAAGGATGTTATACCGTATTTTTCGCTCTATAACACGCACCTGACCATAACACGCACATCGTTTTTAGAGGAGGAAAACAAGGGGAAAAACATTCTGAATGAAACAGTGGATGTATCATTTTTGTGCTTCATGCTGTGGCCACAGACATGTGATCTGATGGTGAATTTGGGGTGACCCAATGCAAAAATCCTGAGAATCCCTGTGGATCCATGCTTTGTAACCACGTTTTTGCACCATTGCAGCCCCAGGCAACTGTGGGTGCGTGATTTTGGGGGGGCAGGCTGTAGCCATGGACATGCTATGTGATCTGATGGTGAATTTGGGCTGACCCAATGCAAAGATCCTGAGGATCCATGTGGATCCATGCTTTTTAACCACATTTTAAGTGGGGAGGGAAGGAAAAATACAGAACGGACAAGGAGCACGAGAGGGGTGTGCAGAGAAGCAGCTGGCTAAGAATGCAGGAGAGGGGTATAACGGGAGGGAGGAAAGGAAGGCAAAAGTTTTCCCTCACCTACCCACCCAAGCCAGCCAGCTCACGCGCGCTCTCTCTCTCTCTCCCTCCTGCATGTTTTCAGCAGCACGGAGCACAGAGACGACACTCTGCTTTCCCCTCTGCTTGCCTGGAGGGGAGGGGCTTTCCCTGCTCTTTGTTCCGTTTGAGCAAACACAGCAAGGAAATAGAGGTGGGTGGGCAGTAAGACCCTGAGGCAGAATGCAGGAAAGCAGTCGCTTCCTCTTTTCAGGTTTCCCTTCTCCGAGACGCGTGATTTGATTTTTGCCTGATTTTTTTTGCCTCCCCTCGCGCCATTTGGCTCCAGGGACCACACATTCACTCAATAACACGCACAGACATTTCCCCTTCCTTTTTAGGAGAAAAAAAATCTGCGTGTTATAGAAGGAAAAATACGGTACTTTTAAAACACTTAGAAGTCATTTGGGCATGTAAGCAGTACAGTACCTTGGGTTAAGTACTTAATTTGTTACGAAGGTCCGTTCTTAACCTGAAACTGTTCTTAACCTGAAGCACCACTTTAGCTAATGGGGCCTCCTGCTCCCGCCACGCCACCGGAGCACGATTTCTGTTCTCATCCTGAAGCAAAGTTCTTAACCTGAAGCACTATTTCTGGGTTAGCGGAGTCTGTAACCTGAAGCGTATGTAACACGAAGTACCACTGTATATGCATACATAAATAAATGGCTTTTATGTTTTATAAACTGCTTAGAAGCCATATAAATTTAATCATCATCATCATCATCATCATCATCATCATCATCTAGCTTTGAATTGTCTGGGCTGACAGTAGTTTTCCAGGATCTCAGCTAAGGGTCTTCAACAGACACAAGTGCCATTCTGCACCTTCAACAAACAAGACTGTGTCATCATTCCTAGACCGCGTCTGTCCTAAGTCATGCCATGCCAGGCAAGAAGAGTGGCTTTTCCTTATCGTATCATGTTTTAATTCTATTAGTGTTTAATTAGTTTTAAATGACTATCTTTTTCTATTTTATCTTGTAAGCTGCCTTGAGTCCTAGTCTGGGGAAAAGGCGGGATATAATTAAATACAACAACATCCATTGTTCAAATATACAATAAAACAAGCTAAAAAGCATAGCAATAATCAGTTGAAAACAATTAGATCAGGAAGTTCAAGTGGAGGGAGAATGCTTGCCTAAACACGTATGCCTTCAAGAGCTGATGGAATGCCAAAACTGATGGGTATTTTATCAGGCAGGGCATTCCACAACACTGGTGCCACCAGTGAAAAAGCTCTGCACCATGTCACCACAAGCCAATAAGAATCAGTTCCACAACACTGTTCAAATACAGAATAATTAACAATACAGCATAAAAGGATCACATTAAAATATAAATTTCTATGATTATTATTTTTTTGCAATAAAACAATCCTCTTAAAGCAGCACAGCAATTAAAACAGGACATTCAGGCCAAGAGATCAAGGGGATGTCTGTGTAAACAGGTACATGTTCAAAAGTCAACAGAATGCCAATACAGGTGGAGGTCCTTGTATTTCAGCAGGGAGTACATTCCACAATGCCAGTGCCAACCACAAACAGACTAAAGGTGTGGTGTAACATAAGGCAACCATCCCTGTTCATATGTAGGTTCGTTTTTATTTATTTTATTTGAAAAGTAGAATTTACTGCTTCACATTGAGCATGAAAAGATAAAAAAGGCTTTAATTAATACTTCCTGTAGCACCTGGAACTATAATCATGTTAGCAGTAAGCAGCAGCAACCAAGGGTCTCTTGTAACAGAGACATGAAAGACCAAATTCACCCTCTGACATATGCCTCCAGCTTTTCCCTTCCAGTCTCCCTAGGAAGAGCAGCAGTACAGATAGCACATAGAAAGGGAAGGCTCCCTTGCTTGCCCATATGCATGAGATGATAAGGAGAAGCCATCCTTTTTGCCCTGTGTGGCATCAGTCTCCGCAGTATAATCCTCTGCTAATTCCGAAATTACATGGTTTAAAATTGGTTTTAATATCCAGGTCACTACTACACTGTATGTCTAAAGAACTTACATCTGTATTTTAAAAAAGGAACAACATAAAAATCATGCTGTCTTAGAAGGTTTCAAGACCATGACTTCTGTGATGTCCATAACAAATATAAAACCTTAACCAGTGACCCTCAACAGCACAGCCAGCCTTATTGCCTCTAGCACGAGAAGTCATAAAGCATAAGTTGATCCTGAATGGCTGGTGGTTGAATAGTTAGAAAAGCTAGAAGTGACAGCTAAATTTCAAGCATAACAGACCCTGAAGTACTCCATAACTACTGAATCTTCAGGTCTTATATCACATTTATAACTGTGGCAGAAAAGCACTTCTTGGATGTAATTTTGATATATTAGCTATCTATAAATCCAACGTGAGCCCAGGTCGCCACCAGTAAGCCTGAGATGTCACAAAAGCAGACCTCAGAGTTTCTAGGAAATGTGAATTGCAGTTAATTACCAACCTTCCTTTCAGCTGGGATATCACTGGATTGAGAACAATGAGTTATTTGACCAAGTGAAAACTATTTCTACCACAGCTGCTTTCCACTTATCTTAATAGCACAATTGTTGTTTTGAAGTGTTAAACAGCTTTAAATCTACCACAGAAAATGTAGCTTTTTTCAGAAGAAAAAAGCTTTTAATACCACCTGACTGGGGGGATCCCATTAATGCTGATTTAAATAAGCATGCAAACAGATCCCCCAAAATCTGACAGGGCGAGTACGGTATTTCGAATCCAAAGTTAAACATCAAGGGTGTTTTCGCAATCATAGAATCATAGAGTTGGAAGAGACCACAAGGGCCATCGAGTCCAACCCCCTGCCAAGCAGGAAACACTATCAGAGCACTCCTGACATATGGTTGTCAAGCCTCTGCTTAAAGACCTCCAAAGAAGGAGACTCCACCACACTCCTTGGCAGCAAATTCCACTGTCGAACAGCTCTTACTGTCAGGAAGTTCTTCCTAATGTTTAGGTGAAATCTTTTTTCTTGTAGTTTGGAACCATTGCTCCGTGTCCGCTTCTCTGGAGCAGCAGAAAACAACCTTTCTCCCTCCTCTATGTGACATCCTTTTATATATTTGAACATGGCTATCATATCACCCCTTAACCTCCTCTTCTCCAGGCTAAACATGCCCAGCTCCCTTAGCCGTTCTTCATAAGGCATCGCTTCCAGGCCTTTGACCATTTTGGTTGCCCTCCTCTGGGCACGTTCTAGTTTGTCAGTGTCCTTCTTGAATTGTGGTGCCCAGAACTGGACACAGTACTCCAGGTGAGGTCTGACCAGAGCAGAATACAGTGGCACTATTACTTCCCTTGATCTAGATGCAATACTCCTATTGATGCAGCCCAGAATTGCATTGGCTTTTTTAGCTGCCGCGTCACACTGTTGGCTCATGTCAAGTTTGTGGTCAACCAAGACTCCTAGATCCTTTTTACATGAACTGCTCTCAAGCCAGGTGTCACCCATCTTGTATTTGTGCCTCTCATTTTTTTTGCCCAAGTGCAATACTTTACATTTCTCCCTATTAAAATTCATCTTGTTTGTTTTGGCCCAGTTCTCTAATCTGTCAAGGTCGTTTTGAAGTGTGATCCTGTCCTCTGGGGTGTTAGCCACCCCTCCCAGTTTGGTGTCATCTGCAAATTTGATCAGGATGCCCTTGAGTCCATCATCCAAGTCGTTGATAAAGATGTTGAATAAGACCGGGCCCAAGACAGAACCCTGTCTAAGGGATTCATATATACGCCAGTAAAATAATATACAGTGGTACCTTAGGTTAAGAACTTAATTCGTTCCGGTGGTCCGTTCTTAACCTGAAACTGTTCTTAACCTGAAGCACCACTGTAGCTAATGGGGCCTTCTGCTGCCGCTGCGCCGCCACGGCACGATTTCTGTTCTCATCCTGAAGCAAAGTTCTTAACCTGAGGTACTATTTCTGGTTAGCGGAGTCTGTAACCTGAAGCGTATGTAACCTGAAGCGTATGTAACCCGAGGTACCACTGTACTGCACATACATAGGCCATTTCCCCTCCCACAGCATCTTATTAGTATGTGTATCAGTAACAAAGGTGGATGTTTGTGCAAATAAAATGTTAGGACCTGAAAGCTGCCAAAAACAGTTCATGCTCCAATTGATTTTAGACTTTATGGTTAAATCAAAATTCAAGAAGAACAGAATACCAATCCACATAACGATAAAGGAATGCAGCAGGGGAAATTCACTCCTCCCTCATCTCAGTGTAAGGGAAAGTTAAGGGGAAACCTGTGTGCACTGTGTGTCCATCACACACACAGTTTCCATCACAGAAACGATACACCACCTTCAGCATCTGAGATAAAGTTTTGTATCTAAGATACAAAGTAAATCAGAATCTATTTCTTCTTCTCATTGAGGAATTTTGTGCAGACCCCCCCCCCCCGATGTACATCTCCTTTGTAATATTAAGACCAAAGAAGCAGGTACTGCATTTCTAAGTAACAAAAAGCTTTAAAGCAGGAATCAGGTGCCTTTTCTTTTTAAAAAAACAACAACACCTGATTTAGTTACTGGGTTTATATATGTTTTCAAGTTCTGTTGGTGGAATCTCCCAGAGCAGCAGTTTTGTATCACAGCTTAATTCTACCAGTTTGCCTGTTCGAAAATAAGAATAGCAATAGGCACATCACAGTGCTGGTGTGCTTTGAACTATTCAGCTGTTTCCTAAATTATGATGAAAATTAGCACATCAGTTTTATCGTCTGAACCACCTCTCATTTTATACAATGCTGCATAACGGGGAAGGATATAAATTTATACGCTGCTGCTGACTGCTGTATGTCAAAAAAATAAGAAAAGAAAGAGAGACCGTGATGATAAAAACCTGATTTATGAAACTGTCACTTTATTGTTGCTGAATGAGAGAGGATTTTTAGTGGCGTGAAAAGGAGATCAGTTTAACAACCAATTACAGAATGATGGTGTTAGTGTAGAGGAAGAGTTTAATACCAGTACCACTATTTTTGACATTACAGTGAAGAAAGAGGTATTAAATCTCTTCTCCATGCCATGATACCTATATGTAACCCACTCTCAGACCTTAAGGTGATAAGAGAGTTGTTGTTGTTGTTATCCCAAGAGCTCTGAGGACTCATTTTGTAATGTGTGTCAACAATAAACCTGTAAGAGCTTTTAACCTTTCCTTGTTTATAAACAAGGATTTGTTTATTGGATTCAAGTTAGATTAGAATTGCCGCTTTATGACTGTTGTGAATTATAATGTTTGGAAATAATGCAAATGTATTCCATCTCTCGTACTCTTACTTTACAGTTTTGACTTGATATTTTATTAGGCATTAAGTAGCTATTTATGAATAACAGCAGGTGAGGCAGGTTCTACTGGCTGTTTGTCCATGAGACCTTTGTTGTTGTTTAGTCGATTAGTTGTGTCCAACTCTTCGTGACCCCATGGACCAGAGCACGCCACTCCTGTCTTCCACTGCCTCCCGCAGTTTGGTCAGACTCATGTTCGTAGATTCAAGAACACTGTCCAACCATCTCGTCCTCTGTCGTCCCCTTCTCCTTGTGCCCTCCATCTTTCCCAGCATCAGAGTCTTTTCCAGGGAGTCTTCTCTTCTCATGAAGTGGCCAAAGTATTGGAGCCTCAGCTTCAGGATCTGTCCTTCCGGTACTTCACATTTTATGGATTAAGAACATATACTCCTGCCTACTTTCTTCATGGGTACATGTGGTACACATTTGCTGGGTACCTGTGATCACTCACTGCTCTCTGCTACATGCCCTTAATGAGGGACATGACAGTGTAAAACTAGCACACACACTTGTACACATGGTGTGCACTCTACACATACAAATCCATTTTAGTAATCCTTCCATTAACTTGGGGACTTGTACTTTTGCCTTGTAAGGTAATCCTAGCCTAGAAATCCTAGATTTGGTTTTGGAAGTTCATGGGCCTTTAAGAAATGAAGTTGCTGATGAGCAGAGGACTTTATAGTTAACTGGGATTTAAGCACAATAGTCCAAGCTAAAGATCTGGTGTATCAATAATAGTCAGTGGTTTGCACTAAAAAAAAACTCCCAAACTTATTCATACAAATGGTCTACTCACATTCATAACATTACGTGGGAGGCAGAAACTCACATGCAATTGGGGCACTGCTTCTGGGGCCTCTCCCGAAATATATATGGGAGCAGAGTTTTTTTGCTTGTTGGCTTGGTGTATTGTCAAAACTGCCACATCTACTAAAGGCTAGCAATATTTACATGGTAAAGTTTTCAACAATCAGCTCTCCTGCAGAGTTGAAAGAATAAAAACCATCCTCTAAGGAAGTAAAATTCACTTATAATAACTTATCTCAAGACCAACAACTAAACCTAACAGAAAGCTGTTTTCAGAAACTGTTCAGAAGGCACCTGTGACCAACCTCTATAAGTGTGGCAATCCATGATAAAAAAAATACAGACCCGATCAGCTGTATCTGCTATCCTTTTGCCTCTCTGAAACTTAACCAAGTACTGCAGAAAATGTTTGTGCTTGCTTTTACCAATTTGTTTTAATGGTTTACTATTATGCTGAGTAAATACTTTTCAAGATTCCGCCCCACCCACCGCCCTGCCCCAAACAACCAACACACCAAAGGTGTGTTACACTGGGGAACTGTTGCATGGGAATATTCTGCATATCCAATACTAAGGAATAAAAGTCTCACAAAAACTTTTCCAAGGGGGGGGAATGTTAGTACTTTGAAATATTATCTATTTTAGGTGGTTATGTCATGTTGGGAGATAACAAAGGGAGCTGTGATGAATGCTGTGGACTGAAATTAGAAGATCTACAAAACTGTAGAAAATGACCCTAACCCCCCAAAACAAATACTATGATTATAGAGTTATAAATTAAGCATATGTGGACAAATGCTGAGGTGTCCCATATCTTCAGTTTTCCCTTGTTGTCATGAGTGCTATTAGTCATTGTAAGAAATAGAATGCTGAACTGGACAAGCATTTGCCTTTGAAGATTCCTCTATTCTGAAAACCTATTAGCTGCTGAACATTCTCAGTCAATTTCTGCATGTCCAGAATGCAAAGACTTAGAGTTGTCTCCTCCAGCCATTAGGGTAAAAAGCCAAAAAGATCTGAATAAATTCCATTCTGATTTCCAGTCTATTCCCATCCGTTTGTTCCTAGGGCTCAATCTGTTCTCATGTAAAAATCAATTGGCATTTACCCCCCTTGGTGTAACAGTCAGCTTAAGGCTGTATTCAACTTCTATTTGAGTCAGTGATAGTCTTTCTGCTGACTTTAGTAGGAATTATAGAAAGCCATTCAATGACACTGGAATAATTCCTTAAGCAAAGAAAAGCAGTAGTGTAAAATATGACTTCCAGTTAATTTTTCAATTAACTTGCCACTGTAAAATTCATTTTTATGAGAAAACTTGAACCATCACCTGAATAAATAAAATAATTTTCTCTTGTGTCTGAGAATTATATCCCCTCCCCACATAAATTTCATTAGGAAAACATTCCCTAACCAGAACACAGTGATATACATACCGGTACATTGTGTGACATTACATAACATTATGGTAAACTTTTAAATATAAGCACATGCCTAAACCCTTGGATCTGATCTAGGGGGAAGAGTACTTTCTGGGCGAGAATGCAAGACAGTCAAGAACCTCCACAGACATCAGCTGTAACTTTAAGAACTTGTCCTTGAGCTTGCTTTTCCCTCTTCCCTCCTCTTCCTTTTTCCTCTTGTGACCTGTCTTTTTAGATTCCAAGCCTGATGGCAGGGAATCAGAAAATGATTTCTGTAAGTCACTCTGAGAGCCTTTTTGGCTAAAGGGCAGGGTACAAATTTTGTAAATATATAAATTAAAAAACTGTTCTGTGGGGGAAATACTCAACTGCTGGCATGCTTTAGGCTGATTATGAACTGAAGCATGGTTAATTTAATTTATTTCTAATAAATTTAAGTACTTTTTATTTGGAAAACTACTCAAAAAATCCAACAAGAAAATATTAAAAGTGGCTAGCAAGCAGTTAATAACAAAACACTCTCTCTGCAAAACTCCCTTTTTAGTACAACAGCAGCACATTTTATTAACTCCCGCCAGCCTCAAAATGTAAAGCCTGCCTTTCTACCCTATCAGGACTCCCAAGGTGGTTTCAAATTTACCAGCCATGCATATCTTATGGAACATTTGTTTTAGGGACATTATAAAATGGTTCATTTTCTTAGAAGCATTTTCTGTATTATTGCCATATTCCCAACAGCAGATATCAAGACTTCATTCAATAAAAACAATAATTCAGATTATGCCCATTAAATTCACAACCTGTTTAGCTTTGCATCAACCTTGCCAACACATACACAGCCATACAGGAATTCAATCTCTTAACTATTTAGGCTCATGCAGTTTATTATTGGGAAGTGCTAATACTAAAATTGGCTCAAGTAGCTCCCAATTTCACAGATGGAAATAGAAGTAAATTTAAAGCTTTACTTTTTGCACTGATTAATTGCAAGTATCTGCCAATCACAGAATTAAGTAAGGAGTAATAGGTCAGTTTTAGAACAAATTTCCACTTTTCTGATCTTCGGGGCCAGCCTCCTAGTTACCCAAATTTGGAAAATCAAACACATTTTAAAGCCTTTTCTCGCGAGGTATAAAACTATTAAGCTTTTTAAAGTGTGATGATGATTATGATTCACCCTTTGCAATCAGGTCTCAGGACAGGTTACAACAATTTTAAGTGCAGAATTAAAAACAGTTAAAACAAATTAATGTCATTGGAATAGGGGGGGTTTCACATCTCAGGTGTCAAAGGCCAGGGTAAAGTATAAGGCTACCAAAGGCACAACCACAAAAATGAATTAATATCAAGAGCTTCCTAATTTTAGGCTAAACTCACCCTTACAGACTAAAAACAAACAAACAAACAAACAAACAAACAAACAAACACAAAACCACCACTTTGGGCACAAATAAAAAATTCTGAAATGGTACAGCAGAACAATCTGTAATGTTATTTCACTTTATTCTTAAGTATTTATATATTTTCTAGACATACATAACAAATAGACGTATAATCTGCATCTCTTTCTATCAGGGTAGCTAACATTCTTTCTTCAGGGGAACAATCATATGTCATGAAACCACTTTTCCCATGGGACAGACTGTCCCAGATTTCGAAGAAAATGCACTCAATCTACTGCTTGAAGCAGGGGTAAAGCTTTTATTGTTATTTTTAAAAATGAGGAAACCTCCCCCCAGCTCTGAAAGTATCCTACTATTCTGAAGGACTGGATGATGTCACTGTGATGATGTTATTTTGATGACGTCACTTTGGGCCAATCTCAGTTTGCACCTACTAATACAAACAACCTAAGGGTAGATTTCATTATTGTATTTTACTGTCCTTTGCCAACAGGTCAATCCTTCTCATTACTTGAGCTTGGGACTGAAGGAGCTAAAAACATAAAAGCAAAATATGATTACTCTATAAGAACAATAAACCATATTTGCATTAGCAAATTTGACACACACCCCACTCTCAAACAAACAAACAAAACAGACATGGATTAGAGACAACAAGAACTTTCTTTTTGGGAATACACAGACCAAAGTCCAAAATGGCAGGGGGGGGGGGGGATATCCAAGACAAAGATTATTATTAGTCCTAATCTACATTAGTGGTGTTGCTCTCCCTGTCCGTAAATCATAACAAATGGCTTTCTATCATATGCAACACATGGGGAAACGTCAATATTATTCTTATATATTTGCAAGATCAGGGTTTTTCCACAACTACAACAGGCATAAGGAATCAATACATGCAGGCTTCAGCAATGATAAATAAAATTCAGCCGAAGAGGTAGACATTTCTTAGGTTGCTCCAAACCCTTCCATGTACTCACAGAGCACACTGACAACATTAGCCCTTCAGCTAAATAGAAAAAATAAAGCAAAACAAAAGAGGTGTTCAAAAGTATATCCTACTGATCATTTCTCAAGGACTGCTAAGCGAGGACTATTTCAGATTCCAGTGGTGAGTAGAAGGAATGGAACACAATGGCTAGGGATGTCTAGCAGCTTCCTTTCAAGTTAGTGACTTGAAATAGTTCATTCGGGAAGCAACTTACTTTAAAATCAGATTCCCCTGTCTCAAGAAGCAACTCAAGAATTCTTCTCTAAGAAAGCACTATGGAATTTTTATAGCAGCATTTGTCACAAAAATATATGATGTAGTTCCTTTTGCTATCAGAATATACTGAAAAATAATTTAAACTGTCTCCCAGAGTTATCTATAGTGAGTCCATGACATTGTTGTTAGCAAGCGGGCTCCGAGAACAGCATAGAAATGAGGAAAATAAGCTACTGCCCTCAAATAGATAGGCATAAAAATATTGATTTCTAGAAACAAATAATGAAAGAATTATTACTGGATCCAGAACATATTAAAGGGACACCAGAGTACCCCTTTAGAAAGTAGCGCCGCGCCCCCCAAGGTTCTGCCATTGTAAGTCTCAACATTCTATAGCTTATAAAAATGGCACAGGCTGAGCTAATAACTTGAAACCTGGCATGAACTATCTGATGAGGTCTACGAATGTGCCAAATTTCCAATGAATCCAAGAAAAATTGTCACAGCTACAGCAAGTAAAAAGTGACAGATGTGGAAGCTCTGTCACGTTTTTTAAACCAATTTTTAGAATTTCACATTTCTTTCCCATTTTGGTGGGGGGGGGGATGGTATACTTTATTTAGGCTCATCAAGAAAGGCTGTATTTCATTGGTTTGATCAACAGCAGTTTAAAGCTATTAATGTTCTCCTGCCACACTATAGTCTATGGCAACATCTAAGGTGATGTGTGCACCTAGGGATTTCTGAAGTTTTGTTTTGTTTTTTTGTGGCCAGGACTAGAATGTTTGCAGAATGAGCCAGCAAGTGCAATGTCTACTCCTTTTGCAACAGTGTGGTGGTATGTTCACAAATGTATCTGGGCCCAAGGGCAAATCTGGAAACTTGAGAAACTGTTGTAGGCACCACACAACCACCCATGTGCCACACAACGACACCTCAACCACACAAGACCCTGCAAGCATGCAACTACTGAAAGCATACAACTCCACCCACCTCCAACCCCCTGCAATGCTCTTCTCCTCATCCATACAGATATAGTACATAGTAGCTGCTGACACCACCGGAACGCGGGTGGCGCTGTGGTCTAAACCACAGAGCCTAGGGCTTGCCGATCAAAAGGTCGGCGGTTTGAATCCCCGCGACGGGGTGAGCTCCCGTTGCTCGGTCCCTGCTCCTGCCCACCTAGCGGTTTGAAAACACGTCAAAGTGCAAGTAGATAAATACCGTATTTTTCGCACCATAGGATGCGCTTTTCCTCCCCTACAAAGTAAGGGGAAATGTCTGTGCGTCCTATGGAGCGAAGCTAGCAAGAACCGCTGCTGCTGACACGCTCTGCGCAGCTCTTCCGGCTCATTGTAAAGCCAGCAAGAGCTGCTGCTGCTGACCTGAGCTGGGGAGGAGGGAGGGAAGGGGATTCCGTCCGTCCGTCCCTCCCTCCTCCGTGGCTTCCTTTGAAGCAGCAAAGTGGGAGGGGAGCAGCTTAAACCCGTGTAAGCGGCTCCTCTCCCACTTTCCTGCTTCAAAGCAACCACGGAGGAGAGAAGGAAGGGGACCATGGATCCTCCACTGCTTGCCGCTGAAGCAGATTCCCTCCTCCCGGGCTCCCCTTGAAGCAGCAAAGTGGGAGGGGAGCAGCTTACACTCTGTAAGCAGCTCCTCTCCCACTTTCCTGCTTCGAAGTGGAGGGAATCCGCTGCAGTTGCGAGCAGAGGATCCATGGCTCCGCTTCCTTCCCTCCTCCGTGGCTTGCTTTGAAGCAGGGTGCGGGGGTGCAGGGGGGAAAGAGGGCAGGAAATAGATGCCGGGCAGGAAGACACAACCACACTTTGACCACTGGAAAGTCCACCTCAGCCTCCCCAGATTTTCACTGAGACAGCCAGACTAATCTCGATGGCCATAAGTCAGGCTCAGCATTATTAACTGGACTTAGATAAGCCATGGTTCCCCTTCCTACCCTCCTCTGAGGCTCGCTTTAAAGCAGCAAAGTGGACAGGAGCCACCCGCTTTGCTGCTTTAAATAGTTTAGTGCAACATTTGATTCAGAATATTTTTGTGTGTGTTTTCCTCCTCTAAAAACTAGGTGCGCCCTATGGAGCGAAAAATACGGTAGGTACTGCTCCGGCGGGAAGGTAAATGGCATTTCTGTGCGCTGCTCTGGTTCGCCAGAAGCGGCTCAGTCATGCTGGCCACATGACCCGGAAGCTGTCTGTGGACAAACGCCGGTTCTCTCGGCCAGTAAAGCAAGATGAGCACAGCAACCCCAGAGTCCTTCACAACTGGACTTAACTGTCAGGGGTCCTTTACCTTTTTTTAAAAGCTACTGATAGGTACTCTCTTCTTCATTAATTTGTCTAATCCTCTTTTAAAGCCATCTAGGTTAGTGGTTGTCATTACCTCATGTGGGAGTGAGTTTCATAGTTAAACTATGTGCTTTTATCTGTCCTGAATCTTCCATATGCTAGCAAAGGTTCAGGTACGCAATCTATTTTTGACCATTCAAGTGTGTCACTAAAAGTCAGTTGTTCAGTCATAGAATTGGTTGTATCAGACCATTCCAGGAGCAGCATCTTTTCCTACACCATTAGCTCCTCTTGTAATGCTTGGTATTGATTTTTCTTTTATGATCTTTCAGTACATTTGAACATTTCTATGTTTTTGCTGCTAGCAATCTTCACTCAAATATTCTTGTTCTTCAAGCTTTAACAATTTTCCAGTCCCGTGAATCAATCAAGACAAAAGTTTTGGAGGCTCATGAAATCTCTAAGTCAACGGCAAAACAATTTATTGGGAGATATTGGTAACAATTGTAAACCTTGACTTGGTTATTACACATATTAAAAGCTCCCTTTTATAGAGTTCTTTAGATAGATAGTGAAGCAGTCTGGAAGGACAGCACTCTGTTTCTTTCGTTATATCTGGGGCTGATCCTCACACAAATTGACAATGTAAAATATGAAGATCCACTGATGACTTGCTTACATTTTGACTGAATGGGGCCTTATATTTCAGGAAGACTACTTCAGAAAAGTGGTTCTGTTTTAGGGCAACATTGGATATAAACATAAAGTGCTAAAATCCATGCAGATTTGGGTGTGTGGAAGTAAACGAGTTTTACCTCAGACTTTAGAATGTGGACAAGGTGCTTGGATTGGTGAGGGCGACCCCATGCCTTCTGGATCCTTTCCTCTCTTGGCTGATAAAAACTAGCAGGGAACTAATTAATTAATATTTCCACTCACTGTAAAGCCCTCATTTATTTTCCTAACTCCCTTCACCTGCTGCAGCCCTTAATTAATTGCACTGCTTCTAACATCAGCTTCACAGTCCCCTCCTCACTTGATTTCCCTAAAAATCTGACAGGATCTGACAGGATGTGTGAGTTTGGAATAGGCAGAACTTGGGCTCGTCCAGGGGAACTTACTCTTGCATAAGTTCCCCCCCCCCCAAAAAAAAGGAAAGTGGGCATGGGGTAGACTAAGACAAAGAGACACCCCTATTTCAAGTCACATGGCAGAGCTTATGCTGGTCAAAAGATTTTTTCCTTTCATCAAAACATTAACACCCTGCCTTTCTAAATAAATAAATAAATAACCCCTCAGGGCAGTGACATCACAAGGGGAAATCCTTATTGGATTGATCACATGGGTAATCCTTGGCTATCTAAGAGGCAAAGTGCTTGCAAAAGGATGAGAGAGTAGAAGGGAATTGGATCACATTTTGGATCGGTGTCAACATTCAACACCTTGCCAGTTCTGAAGGAGTTTATCTGCAGTACAACATGGAATGCAATTCCTCCTCATTCCTTGGCAAAGCACCAGCAAATTGACCAGCGACTGGGAGGTACAGTGCTGTGCATTGCGCTGGGGATGACCTCCTTTAAACTGGCAAGCATTAGCAAATCATTATGTTGCAATGCAGTGTAACATAATTCCTCTCCCACACATCATTGCCCAGTGCTTGTAAATTAACTAGAGAGGGGAAAGAACCATACAGTAATCATTTCCCCACTTTCCACAGTAGCCCTTAAAATCACCCACTGGTGGGGCAACACTGGCATTTGACAAAATATATACTGCAACACCTTCCCTGCTATTTCAGTTTGGCCAACCAGAAGTATGGTTAGCATTTCATTTAAAAGATTACTGTTGGGGTTTTTTTTTCCTTTCGATTGGAGAGGAAGCTTTGATAGGTTTTTAATTATAATCTTCCTTTGCAGAGTTGTTGAGCTCCTTCTCTACTCATGTTTCCTGATCCATAACTCACTTCTACTGTGATATGTTCATATTTTAACTCATTATAATGAAATTGCAAAGCCAGCAACTTTTGGGCCTTTGTATCCATGATTACAAGAAAACAAAGCCTGAAATGTTGTCGCAGCTTTGCATATGGATGATTCCCCCCCCCCCGACTCTTTCAAAAGAGTACCAGCTTATGCTTCCTGCTGCTTATCCTTCCCCATTCTAATTAAACAATCAATAAAGTATATTTCACATTTCAAATGGACTTTGATTTTATGGGTCTCGGCTGAATGAGAGACTGCATGGTCAAAACTCATGTTTTGCACATTTCAGCAATTCTGATAAGCAATGGCTAGGAACAATTGTCAAGTTCTGAGACGGCCACTGCAGCAAGAAACTAGTGTAAAACTTAATAGCAAAATACACTGCAGTAAATCATTTTGCATTTTCTTCCATAATCAGAGAGTAAAAGGAGAAAAACATAAGCTTTACAGTCTTTATATGCGGAATACAGTATTAAATGAGCTCAATATTTCTGCTCTTGAACAAGAAACAAAATCCATTTATATATTATTAACAGCAATATAATTGTTTAAATATTTAACTTCAATGTTTCTCTTATTAGAACTGATACATTAATCTGGGCTTGGTTCGCAAGTCACAAGCATGGCTAATTGCAACAACTGAGTGTACAAAACAAAGACTCCAGCAGTGTGGAGGGCCAGTTTGCTTGCATCCACTAGACAGGAGGCTCAAACTCCCAAGGCTAGACTTTGAAAGATTACTCCATGGATGACATAGACTGAGTAACAAATGTTTCAGCCCCGGTGCTCCAGTTGCTGCCACTGTAGCCTCCACACATACTTTCTGTCCGCCTCCATATAACCACCCCACCTCCTTTTTCTTATTTCCATCAGTTAATCATCTATCATCTATCATCATCATCATCATTCTTAGAAGGGTTTTCCTGTCCACTTCCTGCTGGCTTCTTATTATTGGCAAGCAAGATTTCTTTATTTCCTCTTCCCCATAACTTAATTTTTGCCAATAATGCACCAGTATTTGACCAAATATACTGTTTCCAATGCTATCTTGTGCGGACCCATAGTTGCCTTTGACTGGACTTGACCGTCCAGGGGTCCTTTACCTTCACCTTTTAAATCTTGAATATAGGTAATGTAGCTTTGAGAATGCACAGAGCATCTTTTCCTCACTACTGCCGCCTCCTGCCCTGATCCCAGATTTAGAATTTATCAGCAGGGTGTTGTTGTTTTCTAAGCACATTATTCCGTCCTGCCTCCCAAAATCCACTCTTGCTTTCTCTTCACCACCTTCCCTATTCAATCCAAAGTATATCTGTTTTAACTTCTTTGCAGTTAAGGAACAGACAGCAGCCTTCAGTAAAAAGAAAAGAGAAGACAGAATTTGCATGCAGCACTAAAACCCTTACATGGAAAATTCAGAGGGGGAGAAAAACAGGAAATACATTTATATAACACACTTCACTGCCTTCACCCTACCACACCCTGAAATGGTCCACAGTGGGAGTAAGGCTTAATGTTTCCAAATTAAGGCACGGCTACTGAGCTCTGAGAGAACAAGGCAAGCTTGTGTTCTGGGAAGATGATGCCAGCACTCTCCCATTGAGAAAGCCTGGAATGCCATTTCTATGTACTCCCCCTCAACCACACCCCTAAAGACAGAAGAAAACGGGTGTGGAAATTTGCTTTCCCTTTTCATACTGGAGAATAAGAGGTCAAAAGCAAGTCCAGAAGAAAACAGCACCGGAATGTTAAATTGCCTGTATAACCCCTTCCACAGCAAAATATCAAGGCTGTTTTGTTTTTTAAACTCAAGAGTCCTTGAAGAGTTGCTTGGGTTTCTGTGTGGGGCATGTTCAGAACAGAAAACCCTGAGAAAAGATAGGTGCACATTCCCTTCTAGATCTGAGTCACTGCAACTGCCATAGTTTCCCTTGCAATAAAGTGTCAGCAATATTCCATATCCAGTAACATAGAGTCTGAGACTGTGGTTTCCATAACGTTATAACTATCTAGTCTACTAGAGCAGGAAAAAAGGAAAGGAAAAAGAAAAAGTGGGAAGGGGATGCACCATACAACTGTTTAGGGCCAGAGTGTAACAGACACAAACAATGTTATTTGTGATACACTTCAGAGAATAATTAGTAATTGAGAGTTCTCACACTCTCTGTCTAACAACCGAGAGATGACAATCCATTCTGAAACATGTGATCTTGCATATATGGACAACTTAGTCAGTGGCTATATTTTATCTCTTGACTGAGCTAATTTTCTCCTTCAGCTCTCTTACACACCTTCTTTAATGAATACATGCTCCTCTGATTAAATTAACATTTTTGTCTACCTAATTAGCCGAAAAAACCTATGCTGAGCTGATCCAGGAGCAGCTTCATTACTGTTCACTGGTGCATGTTTGCTACCCATCATTGTCAGCTCAATGGGCTAATGATTAGAAGAACATTAGGTTTGGTTAATTTGGCTTTCCTTGGCAATCGTTATGCCAATCTAGCCTCTGAATTGACCCTTTAGGACTGACACAGATGTTTTAATCATGCAGATGCATTCATTATCCTACTTCAGTCTGGTTGGTGAAGTTTGTGGCACAGGAGCATGATCTGAAACCGAAGCTAACTAGGGAGACCCTTCCTTATTCTTCTGGTCCATCTTTTCAACCAGCGCACTTGAGGCAATGGCTAATGAGAATTATAACTAAAAATCTGCTTACCCGTGCCTGATGCATTAATAAGTACAATCACCAGAAAGTTGTGCCACTGCCTGCCTGGTAACATAAACATAAGTTGCTTAATGCCTCATTAATGTACATCAGTTAATGAAATCAAACCAGAGATAATGAACAGATGCAGTTGGGTAGACAGCTGCCACTAAAAACAAGGCTCACCAGAAACTCTCTCATGATTCAGAGCACAGATAATTAGACAAAACCCCTTAAGTCAATGGAACACTTAGACATCAATTATGAATATCATCACTTGCCTGCTGAAGGAAGAAAATATGCACCATATTTTCCATCTGCCACATGGATAGCTATACCAGCTTCAGAAGGAATTTGAATTTGGAGAGTGCAAGAAGTATTAGTTAACTTGGTGTCACCAAGTCAGTCTTCTGATGCCCATCATGGCCTTGAACAAGGTGAGCAGCTGTGGACTGCCTGTGGACTCTGCTTTGCCAAGACAATGTTAGACGTTTGATCACAGTAAAGGTAAAGGGACCCCTGACCATTAGGACCAGTCGCGGAAGACTCTGGGGTTGCGGTGCTCATCTCGCTTTACTGGCCGAGGGAGCCAGCATACAGCTTCCGGGTCATGTGGCCAGCATGACTAATCCGCTTCTGGCAAACCAGAGCAGCGCACGGAAACGCCGTTTACCTTCATGCCAGAGTGGTACCTATTTATCTACTTGCACTTTGTCGTGCTTTTGAACTGCTAGGTTGGCAGGAGCAAGGACCGAACAACGGGAGCTCACCCCGCCACGGGGATTTGAACCGCTGACCTTCTGATCAGCAAGCCCTAGGCTCTGTGGTTTAACCCACAGTGCCACCTGCGTAGTAAAGGTAAAGGGACCCATGACCATTAGGTCCAGTCGCAGTATTGATCACAGTAGTAATGTGCAAATGCCCAAGTGCCACTAAATCAAAGTACCTAATTTCACTCTTTTTTGGGGAATATATTTACTCAGGTTGTGCTTGGACACTTCCCCTGAACTTCCCAGACTCGGAAGATATGCCCTGTGCCACCCTGGGGGCAACCCACGCTGAAGCAATTTGGGTGGCAGAGCTAAGATTTTAAAAGGGGCCGATGGGGATGCACTGGCACCTTGCAGGATCAGATCCTTCTGCTTAAGAGCTGTTAAGCAGGAGGATCCAGTGCTGCATGGAGCTGCTTCATTGCTGTTGAGCAGAAGCATTGGTCTTGTGTAGTGTAAGGCAGGAAGAAGAGCTGCAACACTGGGCCTTCAAGGAGACACAACCACCAGACAAGTATGTCCTAGTCCTCTTCCCATGCTTTCCCCACCCTGCCTGCCCGATGCCCCACCCTGCCCTGACAGCCACAGATTACTTGAGCCCATCCAACCTATTTAGACTATTGACTATTTGGGCCTCACATTTCCCAGATGGCCCCATTCATAACTTTGCATACTATGTAAAAGTTCTGGGATTGTGTTGTATTATTCTATCAGCCTTCTGGGCCATAATCATTCCTCTGGAAATAGCTGCATGTCTGATGCCCTGAAATCTTAAGCCAAAGCCAAATGGTTTTATGCATTAGTAAACTTTTTATGAATTTGTTAACATGCTCCTGTGTTCCACCTGGGGTCTCTTATTCTTTCCAGTTGCATCTCTCTGTAACGTTGAGGAATAGGTGAAAAACACCTCTGTTTATTAGTGAACCTTGGATAGCCTCTAGATAAATATGGATATTTTCTGTGCATCCAACACAGAAACTTGTTCACATCTTTTCCCCCTGAGGCATTTCACTGAGACTGTTTGTAGTTTGCTTTTCATTATCAAGCTTTGCTGAGCTAAACATTTTGTTTAAGGAAAATAACAAATTCAATAAAGAAAGAAGCTTTGGATTTGGAATGACCTAAAACATAACATATGCTTGTTTGCCGATATCTGACTTAATGGAACGGAAGACTCCAGTTTGAGTCCTCAAAGCTACACTTGTCTATCAGCCAGAAAACAACAATAATCAAAGAACAGAACAGAAAAGCCATTCACAAACCAAAAAAACCCCATAAGGTCACTCTAATTTCATTACTCTAAGGTGCTACAATTGTGCAATAGCATTTATTTATATTCAGGGTATGTTCAGACAAAACTTGCCCTAGCATAAAGGATGGAGAAGGGCTAATTTAAACATGTTTTTCCTTATCTTTCTCCGAATGTTAATTTTATTTATTTGCTTATTTATTAACAACATCTCTATACTGCCCAATAACTAACGTTCACTGGATGGTGAACATTTTAAAAACTATTAAAAAATAAAAAAGCAAATACACATCAGCATTCTAAAAGATAGAGCTGACAGAAGGAAATACTACCAAAAAAAAGAGCACCAAAATATCTTATTTTTTTAAAAAAATGCCTGGCTAAATATAAAGGTCCTCACACAGAGCCATAAGAACCATAATGTGGGTGTCAGGTGAGCCTCTCAGAGAAGAGAGTTCCACAACCAGAGCATCACCAGTGAAAATATCCTCCCTTGAGTAACACCTGTTCCACCTCATACAGCATGTGCACCTGGAGACTGCTTTATGCAGCTAAAAAGCTGTCAGTTGAGGACTTTTCTTAGCTTCAGAGAGCTGTGATATGCAGCCAGGAATCACAGAGGCTTTCAAACTCCCAAGGTAGAATCCAGCATAGCACTAAGTGAATATTCAAGCAGTGCAAGGATTTCTGCTTGCACAACTGAATTTTCTGAATGTTCCCCCCCCCTTCCCTCTGTGCACCACTTAAATCTATGTGAGGAGTTCCCCCAATACTGTGGAACAGATCTGATGAGGGTGTAGAGCAGATGCAGGGAATGAGAGGGAGAAGAACCATTGCACAAGTGGAAATATTTGTGCTGATGGGACACATTAGTTGAATGCCACCCACACTCTCCAAGCTTGCAACCACTGAGAGCCTTTCACCTTTTGTTACTCCCTCCTGTTTCTCCAAGGCCTTGAGGGAAGGGGTAACAGAAAAGGAGAAGTATGAGTTAAACCAACCTGTTTCAAGGGGTTTTTTTTGAATTCTCGCATGTGCGGGGGCGCCTGTATGGTTCGTCAATCAATCATCAATCATCCATCCATCCATCCATCCATCCATCCATCAATCAATCAATCAGTACACTACTGAGGGATCTGACAGATGCAGATTTTAGCAAGTTCTGTGTTTCAAGTCAACTTGGTGAAAGATTCCATGCATTCTTTACCTGAGCACATGCTACATCACCACAGGAGTAATGGCAAACCCAGTAATGTAAAGTTAATGCATTGTATTAAGAAATTACACCAGATAACTGCAAGTGAAAATACATTCACAGAAAGCAATTTTTTTCTGCTCCCTCCTCTCCACTGTAGTTCCAGTTGCCCCCTAAATGTCATTTCTGCGGGAGAAGCCTCTGGAATGGGCAGCCTGATGGGGGGAAAGGTTGGAAGCATCATATTTGAAGCACTATATACGGAGCATGTATAAAATGAATAATTTGGATATCCCTTTTTTGACATACAGGCTGATGGGTGGGTGGGGGCTTTTAAACTGTTGTATGGATTTCCATTTTGCCAGGGATGGGAGCAATTGAACAGGGATGAAACTCTGTTCTCTTTACTATGAAACAGTCAAAACAATTATCATTGTTTTGACTGTTCCATAGTACAGATATTAAGCTAACCTCCCCTTCAACAAATGCAATGTATGACTTCTGTACACTGAACTCATAACCTACTCCTCCAGGGCAGAACCTTTATTGTACATTCATCGTAACTTGTTGCTGTAAGGAGGAAAACTTAGTGAAAAATGAGCTTCTGAAGGAGAATACCCTTAAAGTTAATGTTCCAAACGTTTATTTTTAATATGGTGTAAATTAAATTTTACATCTAGAATTTATGAAGTAAGAGGAACAAGGCCCTTAAGGGGCAATAAAAATGTGGGGACGAAGACAGGCGCATTGCTCATTTCTTAAAGTTAAAAATTAGTTTTCCTGTTTCCAAGTTATATTATACTCTTCATAGTTCATGAACGGTATGAAGTTCATGAACAGTATGAAGGTCTGAGCATTTAACTTTTAACAAAGATCAAGAGAAATGTTTACCAAATGTCACTTTTTCTTTTTTAGTGAAAGCTCTCTCTCTCTCTCTCTCTCTCTGTGTGTGTGTGTGTACATGCATGTTACCAGGAAACTGTTCTGTGCTGGACCTGGCTGTAAGGGCCTTCACCCGATTTGGGCCTAGGTGCTGCTGGTATGCTGGCTATCAGCTTCTCTGACTGAACTGGTGGAGGTGGTCTTGGGTGTGGTGTTGGAGAAGCCCAGAATGTTCTGAGTGACTTCAACAGCCATGCTGTGACTGCCTCTAGTGTCCAGACTCGATATTTCATAGACTCCATGATGACCATGGGGTTGTCTCAATTTGTCATTGATTGAACACACAGGGCAGGGCATACCATTGACTTAATTTGGCTCAAAATAGAGGAATGAGTGGTCTAGAAATAGAGAGGATGGGGTGACTATCACCCTGTTGTTATGGCCAAACCAGTTCATGTTGAAGTTTGGACACTGCAGGGATAGTGGACCAGTTCAGATGGTCCACTCAGAGACTAATGGAATACAGTAGATTCTTGAATGCCCTGTTTCCTCAAGTGACCCTGTTGAAGCCCTTGCCACACTATGGAATAATGAGGCACATTGGACTCTTGATACAGTTGCCTCCAAATACTGTCTCTGGCACTGTGGGGCACATTCTGCAGTTTGGTATAGAGACCTATGAGTGATGAAGCGGACTGGATGACAGCTAGAAAGCAAGTAGCAAAAGAACACATAATCCATCAAGGTGAGCAAAGCTGATTCAGTACCATAACCAGGACTGAACCCATATTTAAATGGATCAAGATGATCCGTTTCATCCAATAATCCTTTAAATTGTTGTGCACAACCCTCTAGACTGCCTTCCCTAAAAAGGAGAATTTGTAACCATGTGGTAGTTGTCACAAACCAATGGGTCCATAGTAGGCTTTTTCAAAAATTGCTTCCTCTTTCAAGATCACCAGGACCACTCCTTCCTGCAAGGTTGTATTGAACGCAATGTGAACCATCCCCAGTCATTTTTCTTCAGCAAGCTTTGTTCAGTCATGAGTGACAAGGAAACACATTGTTTCCTGCACAATTGCAAGCACCTTGTCCACACCATCAAGCCAGATAAACTGAAATTGATCCCATGGTGTTGCAGCAGATGTTGTGCTGGACACCTCATTGGAGACTGCAGTGAATGTGGATGTGGCATCAAAATTGCTAAGAGGCATATGAATCTGTCTTTTTGGTACCTCACGAACAACTCACAGTGGGCTTCCAAAGGGTCTAAAATTATGGTTTGGTGCTAAGATGTCTATGCCAGGCATAGGCAAACTCGGCCCTCCAGATGTTTTGGGACTACAACTCCCATCATCCCTAGCTAGCAGGACCAGTGGTCAGGGATGATGGGAACTGCAGTCTCAAAACATCTGGGGGGCCAAGTTTGCCTGTGCCTGGTCTATGCAATATATAGACAATGCACCATATCCACCAGCTTTATAGATTGACACATGCTAGGTTAATATGCAAACTAAATATGCAAAATATTTATGGTCCTCCAGCTCATGATGTATTTCTAATGTGGTCTATTTTCTCATCTAAGTACTTACACATCACTAGCAATGTATACTTCAGCGTTAGCTATGCTATTTCAGTAGTCCGACTTCACTAACAGGTGCAATACATTATGATCGTAAGTCCTTCGACATTATGTAAGCTCCCATGCATTACTTAAATTAAGAAGGCACTGACATATTTATATTGCAATTAAAATGTTAAACCTTCCCTTAGGCACTATCCTTCCTAGTTATTTTATCTGGAGGTTTATTAATCTTATGCCATGAAATTGCACAATAAAGACAGCATTTGGTTCTCTATCTAAAGTTTAAGTTTGTGTTGTAGTGGATCTTACTTTCTTTAAAGTACAATTCAACCAAAATCTTTTTGAGGTGTTGTAAGACTGCCTTTGGGGGTTTAGAAATAAGATGGAAAGGGATTGAAGCATGTTAATCTATTGTGGAGCCCAATCGTATGTGCATTTATTCAAATATTCTACTTTTTCCAGAGGATTTAGGATACCATCATATACTCATTTAGCTGAGAATAATTCCTAATGAACTCAATAGCGCTTACTTCTAGACGCTTACTTCTACACTTATGAAAAAGTGAGCAGTCATATGCTTGGTCACTTTTTCATAAGTGTGCACATTGTTGTACCCCTCATCAGATTAAACCCTATTCTGTTTTAGTGAAATATCCAAATTAGGGTTTTACTTTTAAATGTATTGTTATCCAACAATAGCTATTGCTTAAAACAACTGTCACCCATTTGCAAATGCCCCCTTTTGGGGTATGGTGGTGGAAAGAGTTCTGGTTGAGCAGTCGAACCTCTCCCTGGAAGATGAAAATTATCTATATTTCTTTCAATCCAGGTTCAGGTGCAATTCTAGAACTAATTCAGCCTTGGTCGCCCTGATGGATGGCCTATATTGAGAGAGTGAATGCTTCTCATTCTTGATCTCTCAGTGGTGGAATGGGGCACACTTATGCATGCTCCACTGATGTGCATGGGGGCCAGAGACAGAACCCCCACATGAAATGGTCACCGCCTTTATTACAAAGGCCCTTTGAGGATGCAATTCTCTTAGGATCAAACAAAAATCGATTACATGAAATCTTTGCCAACATTCCAAGCAAGAACCAGTGCCAGTGGATGAATGAGCCATTTGTTATGAACACTAGCATTCAACAGTGTCCCAAAATGTTATTATAATCCTAGATAAACCATACTTATCCAAATGCTTTACTATCCAAAATTATTGTTTTGGAACTTCCTATGGTAGGGCCATGATACAAATCAATGATAGTCTTCCATATTCTGTAAAGTTAGCACAAATTCTGCTTATTTTAAGCAGAAAAATATATCTACTCTTCATAATTTACTTACATGGCTTCTTGGAAAACCTTTTTGCAGTCTCACAGAGTGAATGTTAGAAAATCAAACCATAAATGAAAATCTCAGTGGGCTGACACTATGGAGAGCTTATTGCATTATATATATAGCCCAGTAGAGAACTCTCTTTGGTTGTTCCTGAGATATAATCCTTTTAATCACAACTAGCCATAGAGGTGTGTGGCTTCTGTAGGTCTTGGCTGAATGTTACAGAACTGGGCATCTTATTTCTCAAATGGAACTTCTTATTCTGCACCCCATTTATCTCTTTAGCAGAAGGAAGACAACTACAAAAACCCTAGTAAGGAAGACCTGTACCTGCATTCACATTTATAGTAGTTTATACACTTTAGTCTCATCCCTTACTTTGAAAATAACTGGATAATGTCATAAACTTATAAGCAGCAAGAAAATACCTAGCAGCATAATCCTATGTATGTATTCATAGGGAATTCAATGGGACTTACTCCCAAGTGAGCAGTTACAGCATAAATGACTTTGAGTAAAGTATGTGTCTACTATCCTTAACAGAGATTTGGTTTTTTAGGAAAGGGCCCATACACATCTCTGCAGTCTCATATTTACATATGGGTAGAGCAGGCTGCAGCCCAGGGTCTCATACTCTTGGGGGAGGGGTGGTACCCTGGCCTCCTGCCATTAGAAAACAAACAAACCCAAAAAACCAAGCAGATTTTACTGTCTAGAAAAACTCAAACATTTAAAGCCAATCCTGTCATATGACTTTGTACAGCAGGCAGAAACAACCCTACACAATCCTTCAGATACAGAACATTCGTGCTTACAAACAGAAGAAAGGCAAGTAGACTACACTGAGCAGTCTGAAAGACAACCAGTTTATTTACAGAATGCAGCCCTTCAAGGAGAACTGTTGCCAGCAACTACCACTAAAAGCACAGAAACTTCTGGAGAAAGTGACAAAGAAGCGACAGAACCTACAGCCAAAGATTTAACACAAGGCACTGAAGGAACATGCCATGAGATAGTTCACCAAAAGCAGTTCAAACTCATTACCGTCTTAAAGAATTGGGAAAACAAAGCAAATGACCTCACAGTGAGAACCCTAGTATTGCAGCTCATGCTACTAGGGATTTCAGAGACAACAACGACATAGGTTTATGTACCGTATTGAACAATGAGGAAATATTCTGGATTGAGAAAGGTGATTCGGAATGTCAGCACTGGAATGGACCTTTGACCACTTTGAAGCGAACATACAAAAACCAAACCCAGTTCTGCTCAAAAAAATTATTCTATTCCACCAAAGTAAATGGAAAAATCTACCTTTGAGAATGGCTAGTATATTCTCCCTCAAAAGGAAAAGTCTACTCTTTCATGTACAAACTTTTATCTAACCAAACTACCTCAATTACAGCTTTAGCTTCTACTTATACTTATACTTATACTTATACTTATCACGCTTATCTTGTTCAAACTCACAGAGACTCTAAAATTCATATGAACTCTTTGCTAACATACTTAACCAGAAAGCATGGTCTAATGGTCGCAACAAAACTCAATGAGCAAATCAAAGCAGAGCAGGATAACTGGGGCATGTACTTTAGGAAATTATTGTAGTGATTTTCCTTTTGGTAGAATGTGGCTTGGCATTTAGAGGAAACGATGAAACATTTGGTTCACCAAACAATGGTAACTTTCTTGGACTGCTTTAATTAATTGCCAAATTTGATCCCTTCCTGTGTGCTTCTGACTTGGTCTTTCTTATTTTTAGTCAAGTCTGCAGCTACAGCCATGGTCAACTTCTCACAATAATAAAAATCTCATTTAGAGGCCTTCAAGGTGTAGGCCTGTTGGTTGTTTTTAAATAGAAAATTTGCAGAAAAAAATCCAGTAAAAAGTCCCTGTGATACACTTACTGTGTTGTCACATAACACCAAATCACAGTTTAACATTACAAAGATGAGCAGCTTTTGCCTCCATTTTTGATGATCCAGTGTGCCATTGCATATGAGCCTTAAACTGTTGTTTAATCTGACGTATGTTCTGCTGGAATAAAAATACAGCTTCATAACTCAAGCTTTACTACAGTGAATAGCTTGTTTGGGTTCAGATATCACAATAACTGGTATAGTACTGTGTGCAAATGAGGAAACTGCATCATCGTGTTTGCTCCACTAGCCCATATATCACTGTTTCTATTTCTGGGAAGAGCTGAAGCTCCCTAGTTCAATACTTGACATTTCCAAGTAAGGCTGGAAAGACTCCGACCTGATACCTTGGAGAACTGCTGCCAGTCAGATTATTAGACCATACTTTGTTAGATGGATCAATGGCGTAACTCTGAATATGGCAGCTTCCTATGGCCTATATCAGCCACTTCCCATGATCTGCAAAGTGAGCGGCTCATTTGTCCTGTGGAGCCCTTTAATGAGTGCCATTGCTAATGCAGTCATGGTGTTGCTGTTCTAATGAGTCAGGCTGTGGTTCTTTACCAAGGTTATGTTCCATTGCAGGTGTCGATTTTGAATACCACTGCCATAGCTTCAGAGTACTTTTAAAGGATGGTGTTCCTTCGGGCAGCTGAAGAGTGCAAACATGGTGTGTAGTTGACCTGCAGGCTTGGAAAAATCATTTTGCTGCCTGAACAACACCACTCAACAACTTTATCCGGCTCATTCCAGAATTGTTTGAAAACAATGGGCAGCAAAACCCATAAATTATTTCACCTTCTGTCTTACGGAACTGCTGCTATTTTGCTGACATTCGCAAAGCTGGTGAGCTCTGATGACAAGTACCGCTGAATGCACTGCTGGCAGAGTTTTAGTACTGTTAAAATTGTTATAGTAGTCAAAACATGGAAAATAGTAGAAAATAAACATTCTGCTTTTTGTGAAAACACAATGAGGCTGATTTGGCTTTATTGCTGTTTTCAAATGAGCATACAACATAAACACACAGTCACTGGAACTGAATCAATATTCATGCAACAGGGATATACATTTTATTCTATCAAATTGTTTATATGCACATTTTAAAAAGTTTTTAACAGTGTGTAGGAACATTAGCATTAAATCCCTTACACCTTAGCCCGCTTCTCCTTCTAGAGGCATTAATGCCACAACAATACAGAGTAGGAGGCAGGGAGAGAAAATGGAAGGACAAGCTGGGAGGGGAAAAAAAGATTCAGAGAATTTGGACCACTTCCTATTTTTGAAACAATTCTACCTGTCAGAATGATTCCCTCCCCCTTAACTCTAGTATACCAAGATGGAAGAGCTCTACATTTTGTTTGAGTTTCTGAATCTCAATCTGAACTCTTTGCAGTCTGGCTGTAGACGCACAACAAATTGTAGACAACTTGGTGCTGTGAGCAACCGTCATTTTTCTTAAACAATGCAACTAGTTTTGTTTTTAAGAGAGTATTTTATATTCATAGGAGACTTCTTTTAAGATTGCACGGCATTTAACTTAAGCATTATGCCATTTCACTTTGACACATATTTTTGCTGTAAGCCTCCTATGACAGTGAGCAGATGTTTTCAATGTCCATTTGCATTTCACTCTGAAATTAAAAAGACATGAATCAACAGCTAGAATGGCTTTGAGATCTTTAGTAACTAGAAAATGTCTCCTCAAGGGAAAACTATAATTCAGCTACATTAGAGTGTACCACCATTTCTTCCCTCTAATCAAGCAATTTATTTTACGTAAATCAATGTCTCTCTTAACCACTGGCCTGTGGACCAGGGCATGCCTTCAAACGGCTTTCTGGCTGTGCATCAGCGGAGCTGCTCAGTGGAGGATTGTTGTAACATTTTGCAAGTTTAGAGTCAAACCCAGCAGCTGCCTTGATCATGATGGAGAAGTGAGGCTGAATATGTGCAAAACACAGCTCATCTTGTCTTGCTATTGGTTTTGATTCTCTTTCCATTCTAAATGAATGAACAGGAAACCCTGCTGCAAAGATGGGAGAAAGAATAGCTCAAAGAACTCACTTAAACAAGTAGAGATTTTTTTGCAAGGATATTCTTTTCTGGTTATAAGTATGCTGGGGGAAACAGGGGATGGAAGAGGTCCCTTGTACTAAACTGGAAGACTAAAGTCAGACACAGACCACATCACACCTTTGCCTTGAAATTCTCAGATAGAGAACTTGAAATTCTCAGATAGAATGCCTTAGACCAGTGGTGGCCAAACTCGGCCCTCCAGGTGTTTTAGGACTACAATTCCCATCATCCCTGACTACTGGTTCTGTTGGCTAGGGATGGTGGAAGTTGTAGTCCCAAACCAACTGGAGGGCAGAGTTTGGCCACCACTGCCTTAGATCAAATAAACATGAACATCTATAACTGATTAGAAACCTTAATAATGCTTCTTAATTTCACTGTTTATAATCTAATACAGCTTAACTCTCTTGGGACACACAGTCCATACCAGCAGAAAACAGAACGGATATTAGCATGTCATTTATATACCACCCTTTCCACTATTTCATCTTTGTTGAAAACACTGATAGTGTTACAGTCCCACCAAGGAAGCAGAAACTTGTCCCAGGTTCCTCCCTGGTTGGAAAAGATGCTCTGCTGAGGAGCTGCCAAATGCTACCCTCTCCCCCAGACTGAAAACTCACTGGAGACAAGGGAAGGTGTCAGCAACACTTTGGCCACCTGCAAGTGTTTTGTCATGATCACTTGGAAGTGTGTACAAAATATGAAGCTGGTCATAGCTGGCTTATCAGCCTCAGCTGGAGTACTCTGTGCCATGGACAACACTTGACCCTTTAAAGATAAGGCTCCATCTAAATGCAAACTAAAGCCAGCTTATTAAAAATACAACTCTTGCAGAGCTGCATGAAAATGCTGGAAGAGTCTGAAAGATCACTGTTCTTGCACTATTATTGTTGTAACTTCTAAACTTAGTCCTAAAGATACCTTACAGGAGGAAAAAACAATGTAGCCCCAAGGCAACTTACAAAAAAATCAGAAGATACAAGAGAACATAAAGCACAAACCATAGCCACAGTATAAATAAATGTAATAATACACACACACAAACAGAGAGAGAGAGAGAGAGAGAGAGAGAGCATAAACCCCTAAAAGCCATCTGTCACGGATGCTTTAGTTAAGATTCCTGCATTGGAATGCGTTGGACTAGATGACCCTCTGGGTCCCTTCCAACTCTACAGTTCCATGAGACCCAATCGTCATAAGGGAACTACACGCACAATCCAGAGCAGGCTGAACACGGTGATGTAGAAAGTCACCCATGTTGCTAATCCTTCCTCCTCTGTTGCTTCATCCTGACCCTCAGTCACACACTTTCTCCCTCGTCTTACTCCCAATACCCCTTTTGAAATTCAGCCTACTGGTTATGGGTTGGTTTGTTTTGGGGGGACAACTGGTTGCTTTTGTTGCATTTTTATAGATTGCTTTTGTTGTGGTTTTTATGGCTTGGATTACAGGTATTGTGTTATGCTTATTGTAGCCACCCTGCGACATTTTTGGTGAAGGGAGGTATATAAACCCCAAAAAGATACCAATAAATACATTCAACTTCCCATCTAAAGACCTCACTTTTGAATCCCACTCTTTCCTCTTCCATGTCCCATCCATGTGTCCCCGTGTGTGCATGTTCTTTCACACTCTCCCCTCGATGCATGCACTGTAGGGAGCAAAATGATCTTTTTTAGTTGTTTGAGTTGCAAATGATTGAGAATTCTGTATAGGCTGATCCCAGCAACCCATTAATATTTCACAGCCAGGCAGAGGATGACTGGCAGTAATTATTCCACAGAGCAGTTTTTCAGTCTGTCATGCATCTGGCCATCCATTATTTGTTCATGGCTTTGACGGTCTGATAGTTCCAATTATTTTTATCTAGTTTTGGGTGTTTCAGCACTTTTGAAACTACCCCCTTCCTCCTCCTGACCAAAAAATATAGATAACTAATTGGAAAATGTGATGCGTGTGTCTCCCTCAGTTAAGAAATCAGAACTTTTGTGTATATTGGGGAGTGGATAGGATCTGGCCCTGTAGTCTGTTTTATCGGCCGATTGAATTACAAAGCCCTCTTTTCCGAATGAGGCACTGACCTTCGTGCACTTTCAAACTAGTTTAAGTTTGCTTTGCCCCACCAATTTTCCATTCAGACTGGTTTGATATTAGACATGAATGTCCATTCATCAGAGGTGAGACCAGAACACATATGAGAAAATAAATGGTTTTTACGAGTGCTTGCTAAAGGTATGATTCATCAGTTGGACACAAATGTTTGAAAAGGACGGCAATGATGATGCACTGCTCCATATTCCATTTGACCTCTGTGCAATTGAAATGCAAAGGTAACAATGCAACTCTTTCACTTATATTTTATATTGTCATGGTTGTTGTTTTTTATTCTCTAAATAAAATACCACTCTCCCAGGGAAGCTGAACTTTTACAAGAGCAAGGTCGAAGAAAACAGATGGAGATGGAAGACAAAGAAAGTTTCATGAATCAATTTACTAGCAAAAGCTATCATTCTCTGGTACATGAGCAGCTCAAGATACAAAACATTCACTGATGAAAGTCTCACTAATATGAGCAGCCTTAATTAATCTACCAGGCTTTTGATCTACCAAATCTACCAGGGTTTTAATCTACCAAAATCAGGTTTTGACTCCATTGGACAGATCTGATAAGAATAAGATGGTACTGTTCATGCATTTTTAAACAAAACTTTAAAAGAGCTATATCCAATTATTAATATATATTCAGTATATTTATATTTGTTATATCTTATAATATATTACATTGCAATATTTTACACTAAGTTCCTTGTTTTCATTTTGCAAATTGATGGGATATCCTGACCAAGATATCCCAAAAGAATTCATCTGTAAATAAATTCTCCTATATACGGTATATATGTAATACTCCTTCATTTTTTATTTATTTAATACATTTCCATCCCACCTCTCTCTCAAAAATACATAAAAAATAAAACCTGGCAACTTGCAGAAATAAATTAACTTATGTAAATCTATGTCTTCTTTATTGGTGATATCTAAATGGCCACCCTAACGGTGAAATGAAACATCACCAAGGGTCCAAAGTTTTGTAATTCTGTACGTTTACCCAAAGAACTTAGTATGCACTGGATAAAGATTTTATTTTACACTCTTCACCACCATCAAAAATAATTACCACCCACTGGAAAAGTTCAGTTGATTTACATGTTGTGTCTTCATTTAGGAGTCTTTGGGATCCTTTGTTAATGGGCAAGCTTGCCCACCACAGGAACATTGTGTGTCTAGGCCCACATCCCCACCTTTGATGAATAAAACACTTGGACACCAGTATTTTAGGTTAATGGGCTAATAAAGGCCACAACTTTATTGGTTACAGAATGTGAGTGGTATTGGCTTAGGCATTGGACCCGAACCGACTATATCTGACTCCTGCCCATCATGCAGGGAGTCTCACAAGGGTTAATCACCAGTAGGGGGAGCCCTGTTGATGTACCGGTACATCAACTCAGAGCTCCCCTCAGGGTCACCAGAGAGGTCGTGCCATGGTCCTACCCTCTACCTAGGCTTTGGGCAGGAACCATGACCCCCAGACTCCTTTAACAGAATACCCTTAAAAGGGGGAGGGGCAGGTGATGGCCACAACCTCCCCTTTCATCAAACAAGCTTTACCAATGCCTAAACACCAAACCTTACAAAGTTGTGATGATTTGTTACGAGGTAGGAGAAAACCAAATGGCTGGTGCCAATCTGCCAAGTGGAAAAATTCTTACCAGGCCCCTTCAACAGGTGACCAACCAAGGTCCATAGCAAGGTCAAAGTGTTGAATGCAAAAAAATAGGGTGGGAGATCCAATGAAGCAAGGAGTAGCAGGAAGAGATCCCAGCCGCGCTGCCGCTTAAATGCGGCTAGCCATGCCCCCCAACCAACCAGATTGGCTGGCTGTGGGCATGACGCGGGCCCGGACCCTCCCATGACGCAAGGACTCTCCCCGCCCCTGCTAAGCATGGGAGAATGGGTGGCCTGATCGCAAAACCTGAAACATTTTATATAATACAATTCCCATTTTGGTGGTATGTCTAACATACATCCCAGACCAAAGTATCTCCATATGATTATAGGTGAAAGCCAACTACGTTTTACTCAGAATAGACTGGTTGAAACTAATCTGAGATGGAATCTGAATGCAGGTCCCAGTACTCTTGCCATGGTACACTGGCCTTCCACTGGCTCAGTTAATATCTTCGCAATTGCTCCCCACTATAACAACACTGCTGAGTAACACCAATCACTGCCAGACTTCTGCTAGGGTGAGACTGTTCACCACTGTCTTGGTAGAAAGGTTCTTCTGCACCCACATGCCAACTCTTTGAAAGAAAATTAGTTATGCTAACAGGGTACATTCCTGACCTTCCACTCTTCACTTGACCCGCAAATGTAATTGAGATTTTGTTCTTCAGTAGGTGAAAGCTGCTTTCAACTGCATTGTAAAATATGCATTACTTATTATGGCTCCCACTGTTCTCCTATATACTATGGTTAATAAAACAACCCCATGCTTTTATTAGAAAAAGATATTCAAATGATGGCCATAGGCTCAGTCACAGATGCACATTTAAGAACACTGATTTCCATGAAAACACAGTTTCTGATACAATCTTTCTGAGGTACCAAGGAGAAGCTATGCAGAATAAAATACTCCAAGAGTTTTCAAGAGTTTCAGGGCATCTTAATTCAATTATAAGTTAATTTCTCAAAGTCAAAATATAACATTGGCTAGTATTTTCATATTACTACAGTACGCCTTAGGGGACGCAGGTGGCGCTGTGGGTTAAAGCCTCAGCGCCTAGGGCTTGCCGATCGAAAGGTCGGCGGTTCGAATCCCTGCGGCGGGGTGCGCTCCCGCTGCTCGGTCCCAGCGCCTGCCAACCTAGCAGTTCGAAAGCACCTCCGGGTGCAAGTAGATAAATAGGGACCGCTTACCAGCAGGAAGGTAAACAGCGTTTCCGTGTGCGGCTCTGGCTCTGGCTCTGGCCAGAGCAGCGATGTCACGCTGGCCACGTGACCTGGAAGTGTCTCCGGACAGCGCTGGCCCCTGGCCTCTTAAGTGAGATGGGCGCACAACCCCAGAGTCTGTCAAGACTGGCCCGTACGGGCAGGGGTACCTTTACCTTTACCTTACAGTACGCCTACTATCCTCTCCGTACAGGTTACTCATAAGACAAACAATTAAACCAAGTGTGGGATACCAGGAATTGGAAGAATGACAGAAGCAAGAGGGAGCAGGTTCCATGTTATAAATGACTGAGCCAATGACTAAAGAAACTGGAGAGTATCCAGCTAAAATGGCAGCCACCAAGAAGAATATGAGAGTATGGGAAGGAGACAGGGGCTGAAGGGTACAGAGGTACTAGTGCCCACCATAACTTTCTTATCTGGACCTTTGTTGGAAGACAACGTAAGCTTCAAATGAACATGACAGTACTCTACTGTTAATTTTAATTTGGAACACTTTAAAAGTGTGTCTTCTAAAGGAGACCTAATGCTGGAAACAACTGCTATGGCTTTAAGACATTCACAAGCACATAATGCAAAATCAAACTGGAATAATACAACATTTTTATTTTTCCTATTATGTACTGCATGCACAATCAATTGTCCTTTATGCTTTTTACACCTATACAGTTAATTTCAGATTGTCTCATTATTTCCAAATAAACTTGCATAGCTCTCATCTTCCAATATGAAACAAATTCTTTTTGTATATACCCTTCTTGAGCAAAATCTTATTAAAACATGAGTGGCAATATATTCAAACTTGATGTACTTGGCGCAAGATATGAATACTTTATTGTACATAGATAATTAAAGGTAATGTGGGTTTTGCTATATCTATAGCAGAAATGAAGTCAACCAGGAAACATTAAAATTAATTAGCATTGATAGAGGAGAGATTTCATATAATACAGTACTAGCAACCGTAAGTATGCAGAAAATCATGAACAAAAAATTAATATAAAATCTAGAGCTGTAACCTGATTAAAGAAATTGGGAGTCGATCAATCATATGCAGTGCAGTTGATTAAACAATTCACTAATTAAATGTGCATTAATTAGCTGTAAAGAAAAAAGCATATATTATTTGTTTTGAAGTGGCATATGTATATGTTGCAACAGGAATCATAATAGAAGAGGCATTTCGAGGAAACAATGTCTCTTCTAAATCTATTTTCTTGATACACTCAACAACCGATGTCTGCGTTAGGCTGGAAGGGTAAACCAGCTTCATAAACAATAGCTGAAACTGGCTTATTTCCCCAATCCATTATTAAGATTAACCACAATTTTTCTGGGTTTGGATAGCAGAACAAACTTTGGCTAATCAAAAATAGAAACGAAAGCTTCTGCACAGCCAGGCCAAAGAAACAGGCGGAATGTGAGAGCGGGGCTGGGGCTGGAGGACAGAATTGTTCTCAATGCTCAGCTATAGCTTAGTGATATACTTGAACCAATATATTGTTGTCATGGAGTAGGGTTACTATATGTCCGGAAATTCCCAGACATGTCCTCTTTGGGGGGTCCTACATGCACATCCGGGGGGGGGGGATTTTACATTTTAAAGCAAATGTCCTAGATTTGGAGTTTTAAAAAGTTGTGTGCACACGCAGGCGGCTCTGGTTCAGGCATAGGCGGCTCAGTTCAGGCTCAGTGGCGACAGAGGGCTATTGGGCGATTGCCCTAAAAAAGCTTTAACAACTTTTTGTGTCCAGATTTTACCTCCTGAAATATGGCAACCCTATCATGGAGCAAATCTCAAACCGAAGAGCTAGCCTAAGCATGTGTGCTGAAAGACAGTTTGTGGTATACATATCTTATGTTCTTTATGCATGTCAGTAAAAATTAGTCTCATTTGTTTAATTTGAGTTTCCATGCTTAAGGCCTTGGGGACAAATTTCAGTGCATATTAGTACACGGTCAAGTTCTATTTACATTTGATGTCCTTATACTGTATATATTTTACGCAGGGGCCATGCTAATCTTCTCTGTATCGTTCCAATTTTAGTATATGTGCTGCCGAAGCGAGCACTTTATACTGTATATATTTTAAAACAAGCAGCCATTGTCCCCAGTCCCTCAGGCATCACTTTACAAAAGTAGAGGGTCAGTACAAATGTGCACATTGTGGCCCTTTCTTGATTCTTAAAATTCTCTCAAATATTTCTTCGTTTAAGTCTTTAGAAAAGACTTACTGCATATCTTAAATCTAAGGCAATTTGCAAAATGGTCTTTTTTGAGGTCAATAGGGCTGATGAGTCAGAAGGTGCAAGAAGGGCATGGCTCTTGAAATTCATGCTCAGAGAAAATCATCCTTTTCCAGGGTGCAGAGATCACAAAGGTCACAGAAACCACAACAGACAAACTGATGTCTAAAAATGAAGAAACTATGTTACCAAATGCTAGGGAAATTTCCAGAGTGGCAAGCTTGCTAGTAGAGTGGTACCTCGGGTTAAGTACTTAATTCGTCCCGGAGGTCCATACTTAACCTGAAACTGTTCTTAACCTGAAGCACCACTTTAGCTAATGGGGCCTCCTGCTGCTGCCACGCCGCCGGAGCACGATTTCTGTTCTCATCCTGAAGCAAAGTTCTTAACCTGAAGCACTATTTCTGGGTTAGTGGAGTCTGTAACTTAAAGCGTATGTAACCTGAAGCGTATGTAACCCGAGGTACCACTGTATGTTAAAGGAAGGAGGGGAAACACCCCTGAAAGACTAACACATTTATTATGGCATAAGCTTTTGTGGAGCAGAGTCTATTTTATCAGATACATGGAATGTTATTTCAAGTTGGAATATTATACACACAGAAGCATTTGGCAAGGCACGGCACCACCTGCTCCTAATATAATAACATACACACGTGTGTAGAGGGGGAGATAAAGCTAGCAGTGAGGTCAGAGTGGAATGAAACACAAAGAAATTCAGACTGTGATAATTGTGCTGAAGTTTAAATAAAATGAAGAAACAACGCAGCACACACAAACTGCTGCCTTAATTCACATCCTTGAAGACGACGCCCTATGCCTCATCTAACATTTACAAAAATCCATGGAAGTCTCCATGTTTACTGAACAAGGGTCATTTCCATGCAAGACGTAATATGAGGAAAATAATGACAATGAAATATTGACAGTGAGCACTCTCAGCTTAGAGGAATACTCCATTCATCAACAACATGCTGACTAATCAAAAGTAAAAGAAGAACAAGCATAGTAGGACGACTCTCGGGGAGCCAGGTGTCTGCAAATACTGACAGGAATGCACTTTATGCCATGTCAAAATGACTGGGAACGAAGTATGTTCAGAATACCCGATGGGCACCTGGATTACCAAGAGCACTGTCATGGAACGAATAAACGTGCCTTTTTTAAAAAAAAGTAGGAAAGAAAGAAAGAAAGCCAGTGACAAAGTATCTACATCACTTACCATTTCTACAGCAGCTCTCTGCTATGTTTAGGAAAACTCATCTAAAGCCATTCATGGCCTCCTCACTTTACCCAACATCATGTTTAACAGAAAGTAAATCTGAAAGAACTCAGTGCCTCACAAGCCTCTTCTTCTTCTGCAGTTCCCTCAATCTCTGGGTCTAGAATCCCCCATCCCTCAGAACTGCAGTGAGCTGACGTGGGGAGGAAGGAGCAAGAAGGTCCTTTTGTGTCAAGAGATTTCTACTTGCACAATTTTGGATCCAACCCATCTGCTTTTTTTCTGTTGAAGCTGCTTCTATGACATTATTTTGAATCCTAGCTTAACATAATCCAAAATATGTCCTAAAACTGTGATCTAAATGCGAGTCACAGAATCACTCCCCCCCCCCAAAAAAAACACTAGTACCAGTTGAGAAATGGTCTTATTTCAACCCCTAGACCACTAGCCTACTTGCTCCTCAATTCTTATCAGGTCAGCTGGTGCTATACTCATAATATTAAAGTCCTCTTAAAGGACTACACTCCTTTGAACAGCTCAAGAGCATAAAAGTCACCCACACTTCCATTTTTCTCAATTCAGATATTTGGCGTTTGGCTAACCTTTAAGCAAAGTGTCCTTTAAATTCATATCACTTTAGCTATAAAATACTTAATGATCAACATTTTAAAGCAGAAAGGAATATAACCAAGTTAGACATCTTGTAATAGGCCTTTTGACTAGAGCCATTAAGAACACTTTGGTTCAATTCAGACATAATTTATCATTCTGAGTGGAATTCACCTGAAAAGCAAGCAGATGCTTCTGCTCCTCTCCTCCTCTCCTTCTTTAAGCATAAAAAAATCCATTCAAATTTTCAGACATCTAAAATAGCCTGAGGTTATGAATGACAGAAACTTTCCAGTTAATCATGCATCATTGTCTTAAAGGATCCAAACTCTCCAAACTGTCATTTCCCAAAAATAAATATAAGCTAGATGGCAACATGGGCAATTTATATGTTGATTTCCAAGAAGAAATGAAAAACAACAATAATGACACCTCTAATTTCCACCTCCACTACAGCTATTTCAAAATACTTGCTGACGGAAATGTGTGCACAAAATGCATTAATAAAAATTGTATGAGAGTGAACTCTTAACAAGCTGGGGAACGGCCATAACTCACTGGCACAACACATGCAAAAAGTCCCAGGTTCACTCTGTGGCAGAGCTTTTCAAACTGTGTGTCGTGACACATTAGTGTGTCTGCTGTGGTGTGCAGGTGTGTCACGCGAACACTCTTATAAGGGGTTAGTTTAACCTCTGGCTTGCCAGTAAAACTGAAATACTGTGCCACGAAATGATGTGTGTCTAAAAAGTGTGCCGCCAACATGAAAAGTTTGGAAAGCTCTGCTCTATGGCACCTCCTGCCTGAAAACATGGAGCGTCACCATTCATCAATGGTATAAGACAGCATTATAAAGGTGTGTGACTGTCTCAATACAAAGGTAGTAAAGGACCCCTGACCATTAAGTCCAGTCGTGACCGACTCTGGGGTTGCGGCGCTCATCTCACTTTATTGGCCGAGGGAGCCGGCGTACAGCTTCCGGGTCATGTGGCCAGCATGACTAAGCCACTTCTGGCGAACCAGAGCAGCGCACGGAAACGCCGTTTACCTTTCCGCTGGAGCGGTACCTATTTATCTACTTGCACTTTGACGTGCTTTTGAACTGCTAGGTTGGCAGGAGCAGGGACTGAGCAATGGGAGCTCACCCTGTCGCGAGGATTCGAACCGCCAACCTTCTGATCGGCAAGCCCTAGGCTCTGTGGTTTAACCCACAGTGCCACCCGCGTCCCTCAGTACAAAGGTATTCCTAAGCAAATCCAATCACAGATTGCTACAAAGCTAAAAGGAACTAAAGAGAACAACAGTCAAACTGTTCTCTTACGCTGAAATACCAAGCCCAAATCATGGACATGTGCACCAGGACCAGATCACATTGGATTTAGGACATTATGCGGATATTCTATTATCCCCAGAATGTAATTCACACATAGGAAAGTTCACACACCTTGCTCTCATCTACTCAACCTGGAATCCTGAGTTGGACAAACACTTCAGGATGATCAGACTATCAGCATTATTTATTTTCTTAAAGTTGGGGAAATGATTATGCTGTTCCAAGACCGTTCTGCTCTATAGGAAACTTTAAAGAAGCTTGGTTCACATGCCATATATGGGCATTTCCATTAAAAAAATGTGCCATTCCAGGGTCTGCAATTTAGAGGGTGAGCTATTGTACAACTTAATCAGCATAATGAGCAAACCATGGCCAGGGCACTTTCCAGGTTTAAGGTACAGTACTCAGTATCAAGTGGGCCTTAGAAAGCACGGCTAATAACAAAGCCAGTGGAAGTGATGATATTCCGGCTGAACTATTTAAAATTTTAAAAGATGATGCTGTTAAGGTGCTACACTCAATATGCCAGCAAGTTTGGAAAACTCAGCAGTGGCCAGAGGATTGGAGAAGATCAGTCTACATCCCAATCCCAAAGAAGGGCAGTACCAAAGAATGCTCCAACTACTGCACAATTGCATTCATTTCACACACTAGCAAGGTTATGCTTAAAATTCTACAAGGAAGGCTTAAGCAGTATGTGGACTGAGAACTCCCAGAAGTACAAGCTGGATTTCAAAGGGGCAGAGGAACCAGAGACCAAATTGCAAACATGTGCTGGATTATGGAGAAAGCTAGAGAGTTCTAGAAAGACATCTACTTCTGCTTCATTGACTATGCAAAAGCTTTTGACTGTGTCGACCACAGCAAACTATGGCAAGTTCTTAAAGAAATGGGAGTGCCTGATCACCTCATCTGTCTCCTGAGAAATCTCTATGTGGGACAAGAAGCTACAGTTAGAACGGGATATGGAACAACTGATTGGTTCAAAGTTGGGAAAGGAGTATGACAAGGCTGTATATTGTCTCCCTGCTTATTTAACTTATATGCAGAATTCATCATGCAAAAGGCTGGGCTGGATGAATCCCAAACCAGAATTAAGATTGCCGGAATAAATATCAACAATCTCAGATATGCAGATGACACAATCTTGATGGCAGAAAGTGAGGAGGAATTAAAGAACCTTTTAATGAAGGTGGAAGAGGAGAGTGCAAAATATGGTCTGAAGCTCAATATCAAAAAAACGAAGATCGTGGCCACTGGGCCCATCACCTCCTGGCAAATAGAAGGGGAAGAAATGGAGGCAGTGAGAGATTTTACTTTCTTGGGCTCCATGATCACTGCAGATGGTGACAACAGTCACGAAATTAAATGACGCCTGCTCTTTGGGAGAAAGGCAATGGTAAACCTAGACAGAATCTTAAAAAGCAGAGACATCACCTTGCCAACAAAGGTCCATATAGTTAAAGCTGAATTGGCACATAAACATTGACTTATATGCAAAAGAAAAATGACTGAAGGAGATATAGTTGTTGTTATTGACATTATTGAGGCATATTGCTGGGCAATGAGAGCAGAGTAGTGCATTGAGCCACATGGAGATGCATTGCCTCACATCCATTCAGCCGTAACATAAGGCCTGTGGGAGGAGAACATAATTACTCTGCTGTCATTTGATTACTGTACAGATTGACAGATGACAGGGTATAGATATTGTCCCGAACTTGCAAAGTTAATTAGTTCATATACAACAAGACAATATCAATGTCAGCATCCCACTTGATATATAGCAGTTTCTAAGGTGGGAAGTTTAACAGAAAAATTATCATATATAAAAAAAAGCCACCACCCTGGAAATTTTTTTTTGAAAGGATAAAAATAAAAGCTGCTAAGTATGAACTTTATATCCTGTTTCTGTGTATCTTCAATAATATGATTTTATAATAATGGGTCTTAAATATGAAAAATAGCAATTGTTTTCTCCACATACAGCTTTAAATAACTAGTTTCCAGGGCTGATTCACCAGTTTAGAATACTCACATCAACGTAGTTTGCACATAAAGGTAAAGGTAAAGGGACCCCTGACCATTAGGTCCAGGCGCGGATAACCTTGGGGTTGCGGCGCTCATCTTGCTTTACTGGCTGAGGGAGCCAGCGTACAGCTTCTGGGTCATGTGGCCAGCATGACTAAGCCACTTCTGGCGAACCAGAGCAGCACACGGAAACGCCGTTTACCTTCCTGCCGGAGCGGTACCTATTTATCTACTTGCACTTTGACGTGCTTTTGAACTGCTAGGTTGGCAGGAGCAGGGACTAAGCAATGTGAGCTCACCCCATCGCGGGTATTTGAACCGCTGACCTTCTGATCAGCAAGCCCTAGGCTCAGTGGTTTAGACCACAGCGCCACCTAAACCATGCCTTAGTGTGAACAACAAAACATGGGAGTTCCCAGAGTGAATACTGGAGCTACTGCAGTGTTCTCCTGGTCCAACTGCTGTCATGCTACCCATGATTAAGTCATGCTTTGATAACATTATGTCTGAACTTGGGCGGATAGGTCTGGCTCACTCCATTCAAACCATAAGTTGTTTCCAAGGTTTGCTCCCGATTTACCACTCATTGTGTTCGCACATAATTCTTGGCCAATCGAGGGCTTAGCCCCAGATAGCCAAGCAGCGCAAAGACTGAGAACAGGGATTGCAGAGGCAACAATATTTGCTCAGGGAACATGCACATTTTTTCACTTACACTAAGTCATTGTTTGGTTTAGTGTTACATGAAAACAAAGCCACATGGTTCATCTTATGATGAAAAATGTTAGAATCCTCACATTAATAAGACTGGCAGTGACAGCACTGATTGCTTTTTTATATAATCAAGGGCATTAATAAGCCATGCAGAAACATGGGTTTTGGGTTCCTTTTTGCAATCCATAGTTAAACATTAGAAGAAGTCCTTTTATTCACGTGCAATTTATACTTTTTGTCCAGTGATGTTTCCACTACATTTCTGCTAAAATGCAGAAGCTGGAAAGGAATCTGGAATCCTTGTGACCATGGCGGTGGGCAATTCTGGCTAATGGCTCTATTGAAAAGAGAAGCCTAGAAGCAGCCATGCAATAGGAAACCCATTCCTAGTGCATCTGCAGAGATAAACTCAAAGAGTGCATCTAGATTTATGTTTAAAATGGCTAGCGTTGATGTGAACACACTTTAGGCTCTTTTTATCATACATGTGGCTGTCACATTGAGCCCTGTGACGCATGCCTCTGAACCGGCTGGTTGCCTTCTCAGCCCTGCCTCCTGTTGAATGACACAGGTAGCTGGTTGCCCAGCATGGGAGGAGACTGTACCACTTTCATCTCTTTCTGAGCAGCAGTGAGAGGCAGTGATGACAGCAAAAGGTTGTGAAGGGGGCTGACGAGGAAAACAAAACAGTGAGCAGGGAAAGTAGATGGTTACAGGTTGATCTACTGTCAATTTTCTTTCCTGCCTTGCTTTGCTTGCCCCCCACAGCCAAGCACCTGAGATGGAAGCAGGATGTCTTCCTCTCATCTTGGGTGGGTGTTGGGTGCTTAGTTTCCCAGCAGCAGGAGAATGTGGCAATGATGGAGCAGTGGGAGCCAGTGAGAAACAGTACGTACCATTGTTCAAACTGCTGATATAATTGGCTGTAACGCACACCTGCGTTACAGAGAGAATTTAAAGTGCCTTCACAGCACTAAGAGCTGCTTTTAAATGTACATCTCGATGCTTCCAGGATCTAACTATGGATGAGCCAAGCACCCAGGTCAAAAAGAAGAATGCCAACTATGTATACTTCTAGAAAATATAATTTTGCAAAACACACACAGATAAAAGAATCTGAATAGCTTGAAAACAGGACTAATGGCCATAGAAGCTGGTTCAGAATAGGGGAATACTCTGGGAATTAAATTATGTTCAATTACATCCCATCTCTTTTGACTAGATAAACTTTTATGGCAGTAGATCAACTTACAGAAAATCTTTATAGTTGTTTAGCCATAGGCTATTATAACTTATTAATGAGCAACTACCACAGTATACAATGAAAGATCCTGTCTGTCTTATCTAAAATCATACAGTGAACTGAAAGCCTAATGTGACCATTTCACCTTATGAGAGGAAATGATTTTGTCTGTTCTGGGTTCTCAGTTGCGAGGGCCTCAATTAGATGCAATTACCCAAGATGTGAAGGTTTGTTTTGAGGTAGCCTGTCATTCACTTACTCCGACGAAGCCTTTCATTTATCCAAGTAATTATAAACTTCATATAACAGATTGCTGTAATCTACTACATCAGTGGTTCCCAAACTACCCCCCACCTGGAGCTGCCTGGAAATTATTAGTTTCATGGCAGATGACTAAATATGTTTTTCTGCCTGTTGTAGCAATTGTGATATAGAATTGGAATTGTAAAATCAATATGAATATTTCATGTGGACATGCCATAGACCAGAGGTGCACAACCAGACACCCTCCAGATGTTGTTGGACTACCTCTCCCATCATCCCTGACCACTGGCTATGCTGGCTGGGGCTAATAGGAGTTGTAGTCCAGAAACTTCTGAAGGCCCACAGGTTGTGCATCCCTGCCACAGACCACCTGAACAATGTTTGTGGATAGTGGTAGTTCTTATGGTCTTCTGGACTCAATTTTTAAATAACCACGCAAATGGCCTATGTTCCTTCAGCAACATTTATGGTACTGCCAACAAATTATAGCACAGCTTGGCATAACGTTCATTTACTGTAGAAATGTTACAGTATGTTATTAGCAACTATTGCTATCTAAAACACAACTCTGCTTATTAGTTCAGCTAAGTCACAGCCCCTTTCCACTAGCTCAAGGCCAGAGATATAATTTCATCCCAAATTTGTTGTGGCAATTACAAATATATTTTTTCCAGCAATAATTAGAATGAATGTTTGCACACTGACCTTTTATAATGGTCTGCGCCTTTATTTTTACTTGGTCTAAGGATCTTAATGCAATGCAAATAGTGATCACCACCACACAATAATTCTCTTCCCTTGTCATAACAGATCTGAACTCCTTATGAGGCTGAAGCTCTATATTAATTCACTACAGCTTTCAGTAGCACACTGTTTTATTGCATTAGTAATAAAATCAGAACCAGTGAGGGCGGTGAAGGTCCTGTGTGAGTGTCTGGAGGCGGTTGGAGGATGGATGGCGGCTAACAGATTGAGGTTGAATCCTGACAAGACAGAAGTACTGTTTTGGGGGGACAGGAGGCGGGCAGGTGTGGAGGATTCCCTGGTCCTGAATGGGGTAACTGTGCCCCTGAAGGACCAGGTGCGCAGCCTGGGAGTCATTTTGGACTCACAGCTGTCCATGGAAGCACAGGTCAAATCTGTGTCCAGGGCAGCTGTTTACCAGCTCCATCAGGTACGTAGGCTGAGACCCTATCTGCCTGCGGACTGTCTCGCCAGAGTGGTGCATGCTCTGGTTATCTCCCGCTTGGACTACTGCAATGCGCTCTACGTGGGGCTACCTTTAAAGGTGACTCGGAAACTACAACTAATCCAGAATGCGGCAGCTAGACTGGTGACTGGGAGCGGCCGCCAAGACCATATAACACCGGTCTCGAAAGACCTACATTGGCTCCCAGTATGTTTCCGAGCACAATTCAAAGTGTTGGTGCTGACCTTTAAAGCCCTAAACGGCCTCGGTCCAGTATACCTGAAGGAGCGTCTCCACCTCCATCATTCTGCCCGGACGCTGAGGTCCAGCGCCGAGGGCCTTCTGGCGGTTCCCTCATTGCGAGAAGCAAAGCTACAGGGAACCAGGCAGAGGGCCTTCTCGGTAGTGGCCCCCGCACTGTGGAACGCCCTTCCAGCAGATGTCAAAGTGATAAACAACTACCTGACATTCAGAAGACATCTTAAGGCAGCCCTGTTCAGGGAAGTTTTTAACGTGTGATATTTTACTGTATTTTTGGTTTTTATGGAAGCCGCCCAGAGTGGCTGGGGAGGCCCAGCCAGATGGGCGGGGTATAAATAATAAATTATTATTATTATTATTATTATTATTATTATTATTATTATTGTATTAGGCCAAGTCAAAACAAAAAGGGCAAGCAATTGTAAAGGGCCAGTGTGCAGACATCTCATTATGACTGATATAGAATCATAGAATCATAGAGTTGGAAGAGACCACAAGGGCCATCGAGTCCAACCCCCTGCCAAGCAGGAAACACCATCAGAGCACTCCTGACATATGGTTGTCAAGCCTCTGCTTAAAGATCTCCAAAGAAGGAGACTCCACCACACTACTTGGCAGCAAATTCCACTGTCGAACAGCTCTTACTGTCAGGAAGTTCTTCCTAATGTTTAGGTGGAATCTTCTTTCTTGTAGTTTGGATCCATTGCTCCGAGTCCGCTTCTCTGGAGCAGCAGAAAACAACCTTTCTCCCTCCTCGAGGGAGAAAGGTTGTTTTGGTTTTTTTTGCATTTTTTTGGCATTGTAATCTTTCATTATGAATTTGGGACAAAATCCCCCTCTTTCTCTCAAGAAAACAGTGCTAGGGAAAAGCTGTCATTAAGTTTAGTGGAACCTAGTAATTTTGGCTGTAGAGTCTAATCCTAATACTGGGTTATATCTAATTGTTACCTTTCACTCACAGAAGGCTCTTTTGATTACTCACAAACTGATGGGGGAACAATTTTTGCTGATTCCTCCTTCACCCTGCTGCACCCTGCACTGCCAGAACTGCTCCAGAGGGTTAAAGGACCCTTTGGGAAAGTGTGGGAAGTTGAGTGAGATGCTGCATAAGAAAAAAGGGGATTGGTGAAAATAACACCCCTCCCCATTGCCTTCACAGAAGCTTCAGCTGGAGCAAATAGCCACCCATGAGTGGAACAGCATAGCTGAGTACTTTTTTATGAGGAGCACATATTCAAGTCTATAAACTGAATATGGACTTACACATTTTGATAAATCTCTGGCTGTGCTATTTCGGTCATCTTTCCATGCTTGCTATCCCTTCAAATTGCTACTACCTCTTTACTCACTGGCCCTGAGTTTCACTGACATGTGTTCTAACATTAGTGGGCATTATGGTCACACACAGGATTTTTTTAAATGGCTACTATATGGAAACCAATGCACTGGTTGCCTGCTCATCGCTGAGCCCAAATCAAGGTAATACTTTTGATCTTATAAAGCCTGCAGCCCAACTGGATCAACTCTCCCCATATTTTCTGTCTGGACTTTGAGACCATTTGGTAAGGCACTTCCAGTATTGCCATCTCTGAATGATATGAAAGGAGCTCAGAGGTCTTTCTTAGCAACAGCGTCCAAGCTCTGGGGTCTCCTTGCTGTATTTCAATTGGTGGCTACCACCAGCTGGTGGTGAAGTATGATTTGTAGTCAAAAAATGAACCAGCTCATATACCTCTTCAGTGTGTGTTTCTGTTTATCATATTTCAAATTGTTATTATGCACTCTGAGCTGGGTTATGATGAAGGGCAGGACAGAAACTTGCAAAACAAATTATCTCTGTCACATGTTGGTAAGGTTTTTAGAGCTTACACCTATATTATCATTATCATCATAACATTTTCATACTGCTTAATGAACTCAACAAGAAGAAAAATACTAAGTTGCTAAATCTAAAATGCCCTGAAAATTTAAAATGGAGGAGAATAAAAATCTTTTGACTGACACAGAAATGTAATAACTTAGGAGGCAGGAAAACCTCTCTGCCGGGGGGGGGGGGGGCTGTTCCATAAGAGAGACGCCACCACTACCAAGAGCTTCTTCCTACTGGGCAGATGCCTCAACTTATCAGGCAGGGGAATCTGGAGAAAAGCCTCTAAAAGGAGCAGGTATGGAAGGAGGAGGTCCTTCAGGTAATCTGACACCCAGTCATTTAAGGCTTTAAAATCCAGTTGTGTTCTTTACCTTAAATGTGTAATTTATTTTGCCAGTTGCTTTTAACATTAGTGTTGAAAACCATGATTCCATAGGCCTGACAGCTTAAAAGTTTGGCACAAAGAGGAACTAATCTGTTTTGGTAGAGTGGGGAAGCAACAAAACAGAGCTAGCTATTTTCAATTAATGCTATGGTGCTTGAGGTTGCAGCCAGGCAACATATTTAAAGAAATGACCTTTCGCTGTGCTATTCTGAGTTTATATTAAAGTCAACCCTTTCTTGGTCTTTACTCCCTTTATTAATTCCCAGATGAAAATGAATTTCAAAAAAGCTAGAAGACTTTCCCCTCAGACTCCTCATGTATATGATAGTATTTATTCTGCTTCCAAATTAGAATACCTGCATTTTTATGTGCATAATCTGTAAAGTTCAAAGCAATGGATGTTTTTTGTCTCCTCTCTCTTTCACATCGTTCTGGCAACTGAATTCTGTGGAGTTAATTCCCACTTATACCAATGCAAGTGGAATCAGAATGTAGGCTCACTTCTCTGTTTCTTTCTGTCTTGCATGTAATTAGATTAATCCCCTAATTCTTGATGCTGTATAGAATTTTATCAGTCCCCTACTCATTTTATATATTGCTGAGATCAGTATCTTCAAATTCAACTACAGTGGCTTATTTTATCCCAAGCCCATCTCACACCCCATTCTTCCAGTCTATAGACTGTGCCATTCTCTTGCAAAACAGCATTTTTATGTATTAGATATATCTTCCTATGATTACTATCTTCCCACGAGGGGATGAAGAGAGCACTCAAAATGGAAAGCAGCAGCTTAACTAAGGGCAGGCATAATGTGCTCCTACACCTGTATAGAAAGTTCAGGTAACATGAAAGTAGTAAAACAAAAACTAGAATTTTGGGGGGAATGGGTGAATTAAATAAACCACTTCTGCTCATTAAGCAAACAAAAAAAACTGCCCTCAATTGTTGTTGTTTTTCAAAAAGGACTCTAGTCATCATAGGTTGATCTTTAAGAAGCCACACAAAAAATTGTTGGTATTACATTCCCCCCCCCCCAAAAAATGAAAAGATGATCTGTTGGGGGCGGGGGGATAGGGCAGATGCCATAAATCCCAGAGCACCCAGAAGCATCACAATGAAAAACAACTTGGTTACCCAATAGACAGAAGAAGTGAGGACCAGAGCTGGATATGGGGATAAAGAAATGTTTAGAAGACAATAAGCAGGATCAAAAGCAGGCAGCAATTTCACAAGTGAGCAGAAGTGAAGAAGGTTGAGGAATGCCAAGCATTGAAAGCAAGGTAAAGGTAAAGGACCCCTGGACGGTTAAGTCCAGTCAAATGTGACTAATGGGTGTGGCACTCATCTCCGCTTTCAGGCCAAGGGAGCCAGTGTTTGTCCGCAGATAGCTTTCTGGGTCATGTGGCCGGCATGACTAAACCGCTTCTGGTGCAACGGGAGATCGTGACGAGTGCCAGAGTGCATGGAAACACAGTTTATCTTCTTATCACAGCGGTATTTATTTACTTGCACTTGTATGTTTTCAAACTGCTAGGTCGGCAGGAGCTTGGACAAAGCAATGGGAGCTCACCCCATTGTGTGGCTTCAAACTGCCAACCTTATGATCAACAAGCCCAAGAGGCTCAGTGGTTTAGACCACAGTGCCTTCCTTGCATTGGAAGCAACAAGACATGACAAATAGCACTTTACGTTTTAAAAGGGTGCATAAAGGGTGCTTTTATATCATGATTTTATCCTGTGAACTGCCCTAAGACCTGCGGGTATAGGGTGGTATGCACATATAATAAATAATAATAATCAAATCATTATAGGGTAATGCATTGGGCTGCCACCAATGTCTGCTTTGAACCAGATTTGATCACCATCCACAGAGATTATGCTTGCTTACAACATATTAACCATGGATGCATGCAAAGAATAAAACTGCAACACCTGTGGTACATGACATTTCTTCTCTTGAAAAGCTACATTGCTTTGCCCCACTCTCCTTAACAGCTCTTTAACATGCTGTTAAAAAATAGGACTTCCGGGTTGGCGCCATCGCCAAATGGCGGACTCCCTCCGAGCTCCGGAGGGAGTCTGCTCGGCAGGGGCTGGGTTCTACCGCGCCGGCGACGCGGGGACCCTCAAAAACCATGGGCGCTGAAACCCATGGGCATGGTGACTCGGCTGGCACCGTTTGCGCCCCCCCCGACCACGCGAAGGAGCCTTTTTAAAGGCTGCGGAGCGGGTGACGGGGGGGGGTGCTGTGAGTCCTCCGCTTCCCCTGCCGAGCGAAGCCGCATGCCATTTGGCGGAGAGCGCTGACTTCTTCCATTGAAAATCTGGACTTAAAAGAACAACCCGTGAGTAATTGGAACTTGGATTAAAAAGGGGAATAAATTTTTTCTTAATTCGGAGCGAGCGGGGGAGGTATAAAAAGGAAGTCAACCTCCCCCCTGTTGTAGAGGAGCTAAAGCAAAGGACCTGACAACTAAGATCGAGCGCAACCTTTTCTTTTGATAAAGATATTAATTTCGCGATGGAAAATTATAAGCTGGGCTGGAGGAGAAGAGTGGAATGTGAATTAAAATACAACCCCCCCCCGGAAGCCCCGGGAGCGATCCGTGAGAGCGCCTGGAGAGGGGAAATAGAGGTTTTGACAGCTGTCAAAGGAGCTGCCAAAACTGAAGAACAAAAAGAGAACTTTGTTACGAGGACTTTGCTGGTTACATTTGCTATAAATTGGATATAAACTGTTTAAAACAAGGAATAATAAGTTACTTTGACTGGTGGGTGAGATCGGGAATGAAACTGAGTTACTATAATCCCTCTAGAGGAGCTGTGGGTTATTACAAGTATCGCTGGCATGGAATTTGAATCGGACATTTTATCTCCTGGGAAACTGCAGAAATGGAACACTATTTTGTCTACAGAGGTCTACACACTAAAGGAGACAATAGATTTATCTATTGAAGAATGGAAGGGACTTGACGTAATGTTTTGTTCCTGAATAACAAAGCCTCTGTAGAGGAATTACAAGCTTTTTGGAATTAGAACATTTGTGCAGGAGAGCAGGGGGGGGGGGAAGAAAAAAAAAAAGAGGAGAAGAGAGAACATCAAGAACAACAAGAAAAACAAGAACTGGACAAAGTTGGAAGATAGACCCTTTCTAAGATTGGACATTTGAAATTAAAGATGATTAAAAGACGGTAAAGATTACTAAAAAGACGGCAAAGCGGACTGGTGAAGGATTATGGCTTAGATTATGGTTCAGATGTGGGAGCTCCAGGAGACAGTGGATTTGATGGACATTGGGAACGCAACCGGGAAAGGGGGGAGGGAAATTTGGAATCCAAAGGGTGTTAAATTATATATTTATTTTTTTTAATTCTTTTATGTTAATCTGTATCTTATATTAAAGAGGGGAACTCGTGGAAGGGAACAGGTCGATTTTAGGGGATGGGAAAATATTTCTTAAATTGGGTTAATGATAATAATTTTAAAATTTGGGGTAAGAATTTGTTGAATCTATTTGAAAGAATTGGAATACAAGAGGGGGTGGGGAGGGGGAAGTCCTGGAAAGATGATATTGAAAATAAGGCCTTAAATTTGGATGTTTTTCTTTTTTTGTTATATTTGAAAATCTTTAATAAATATTATTAAAAAAAAAAAACATGCTGTTAAAAAATAATAAAAAATCCAAGCATTTTCCACTATTTCTTTAAGGTCAGCTTAAACACCTTTCCAAACAGTCAGTGTCTATTCCCAGTCTTGTGTGGTGTTTAGGGTCAGCTATATGCTTCAAGTGACACAGAAGAATGTACAAAATGTTATAAATGAAACTTGAGCTACTGTTCACTCTAGTTTCTTAGTACTGAACAGCTGAGCTATATATATTCCAGAGTGGCGCCAGCTCTCTTTAAAGGAATTGTTCCTTTAAAGGTCTTCTTTTGACATATTTTCATGCTGTGTGTTTGTGTACATAAATGTACACACATACATACACCCCTATATTTATGATGGAATAGGTCATCCATTGGTGGATTTTTCAGGTAGATCAACAGGAAATAGTAGACTGATCTCATACCCATCAACATTTCTCATATCAACGTCCAACACCATATGACATATTGCAGAAGGCTCTACAGCACCTCCTGCACACTGTATTCATTTACCGTACAACTGCCTCTTTCCTACCAATTTAAAATCCATAAGGGAGTTTGTTCATTTGGTTAAAGGGAAATGTTAACTGTCTTACAGTAAACTGTAAGATACACTTTGCAAATGCAATGTGTAAAATGATAAGCTGTGCACTAACTGGTAATCCATATCCTCATGAGCAAAACTGGGGTAATCTCCATATGCAATAATCTTCATATAGATATATACTGATACCCGCCCCCCATCTACAACAGACTTAGTACAGATCACAAATTCTAACACAGAGCTGCACAAAACCTGGTCAAAGGCAACTAATTAATACTCATATTTGACAGGAAAGGATCATTAAAGCGGGGAGCAAGCATTTCACATACGTTGAGCCACAGTAAATGATGGTGATGATTACAGTCATACCTCGGGTTACAGATGCTTCAGATTTTGTTTTTTTGGGTTATGGACTGCCGAAACCCAGAAGTACCGGAACAGGTTACTTCCAGGTTTCGGCAGTCACGCATGTGCAGAAGTGCTAAATCACGCTTTGCACATGCGCAGAAGTGCAACCTACGCGTGCGCAGACGCAATGCTGCGGGTTGTGGACACTGGGGGTTGCGAACGTGTATCCCGCACGGATCCCGTTGGCAACCCAAGCATCCACTGTATTGGCAATTTTACTTGTTGCTGCATTATTAGAAACCATAAACTGTTGTTGATCTGCTGCAAATCAGCCAGAGATCTATTAGTAGATGACAATCTATATTCTGTCCATTACTGATCTAAGCAAGTGCTCATTATTCTAATGGCCAAACCAGACAAGACTATCCACACAATATTTGCTACCTGGATTGGAAGAAAAGCTTCCGTTGCTGTGAATGGAGCTTTTATTCAAATGGAAATCGTGGGCAGAGCATGGATCCAAGTACCCAATCCCACTTAAAGCAATTCACACAACAGCTCATGTATATGGGAATAATGTTTTAACTAGTTTGGCCCTAGCAGGAATCAGTTATCCAAGGTCACAGGAGACGCATGATCCTGGACTGTCATTGTCCAGAGGCTCTACATACTTAAAGACTTGCCTCAATCAAAAATTGGTATGCAGGAGTTTTAATTTTAACATGTAGATACATAAATAGGTACTATAACTATATCTTAACTTGGAGGTTTTGGGGATTATGCTGTTTTGTGAGTTTAGTTTGTATTCCTTTTGTTTTGACCCAAGAAAGCTAGCTAAGCATAACGCAGGGGTCAGCAAACTTTTTCAGCAGCGGGCCAGTCCACTGCCCCTCAGACCTCAGACCAGGGCTGGAATATATTTTGGAAAGAAAAAAAATATGAATGAATTCCTATGCCTCACAAATAACCCAGAGATGCATTTTAAATAAAACCACACATTCTACTCATGTAAAAACACGCTGATTCCCGGACCGTCCGCGGGCCGGATTTATAAGGCGATTGGGCTGGATTCAGCCCCTGGGCCTTATTTTTGCCTACCCATACATAACAGTAATATTCTTGCAGAGGTAGTAACTGCACATTAAGAAGAAACAGTGGTCAGCCCATGAGTATTAGAATCTTAAACCAAAATCACTGGTGGGTTGAAATTAACTTTGTCCAAGCAGCAAAAGGTTTTATTACAGATCTATCAAAGGGCAGAAGGTAAGGAGGAATTGTAAAAGGGTAAGATTCACATGCAATACAATTCGAGCTACAAGAATAATTAGGGATTTATTATCTGATGTAGATGCAAGCTTCTAATATTTGTAAGGAATTAAAATATAAGAAGGTGAGCAGGATAACCTGAGTGTAAGGTTGCATAGCAATGTGGAGCTATGGACTGCAATGTAAATATACTCAGGTTTGCACAAAAAGAACATGCTTAAACAAAGCCGATATTCAAGTGTGTTGTGCAAATATTCGTACCTTTGGCCAGTCAACATAAGCAAACAGGTAAGAGAATTTTCAGGTTGCCCTGAACACAGCACTAGAGGAAAGAGTGGCCGTTGCATCTATATTGGAGATTTAGAAAAACAAAAAGTCCAAATAACAAAATCCTCATCACACGAGAAGAAGAGCATGGTCATTTTTGCTGGCTCTGCCCCTCACTGCTGTATTCATGCCAGCCCAACACAGCCCACCCATCCATACAATGGAAGAGAAATTTGAAGAGAAGAAAAGAGCCTGTTCTATTTAAGAGGGATCCATATGTAATTTACAACCCTGTGTAATCAAGCTCTAAATCACCCATCCCCAACACATTGGACATGGCTGAGCCAGATGACAAAGACATAACATGGAAGATGGGGCCAGAGAGCACAGGTGTGCTCTCTCCTTCATGCAATGGTCATCTTGTGAAGGCAGGATAACTGTGTATAGCTTGGGAATTATATATAAGCAAGGCTCAGATGGATAGACCTCTCCACAAAACTATTTTGCAGAGAGTGTGGATAATACATAATTCTTGCAGAAATTATGCCAGTACAGTGGTACCTCGGGTTACATACGCTTCAGGTTACTTACGCTTCAGGTTACAGACTCCGCTAACCCAGAAATAATACCTCGGGTTAAGAACTTTGCTTCAGGATGAGAACAGAAATCGTGCTCCGGCGGTGCGGCGGCAGCGGGAGGCCCTATTAGCTAAAGTGGTGCTTCAGGTTAAGATCAGTTTCAGGTTAAGAACGGACCTCCAGAAGTTCTTAACCCGAGGTACCACTGTACAGAGGCTCCAGTACAGAGGTTTCAGTGCATGCCATCAGCTGACTGGTTTTAGCCAACTGATTTTGGCTATTATTACAGGAGACAGAACTTTAAGATAAAGACTGAAGCATTTCCCTCTATGGCAGTGCCATCAAAGAAAAATTATTTATTCTTAAGGTGGCCCAAGAGAAATCATTAACAGGGGAGCAATAGCTCCATGATCATATTTCATTTAGAAGGAATTTTTAATGAAAAAAATAATTAAAACAAACCCCATTACTTTCAATAATTAGAGAAAGTGACCTGGATGGAATTTTTAATCTCCAATCCATCTTTGCCGCTACATTATTCACCTACTGTTCTTGCATAATTAAAACGTGGCAGGTAGTTTACACACAAGAGGGAGTAATTGTATTAAAAATAACTCTTCCTAACCAAAGCTCATTTTCACCTATGAAATAAAGCAAGATAATAATACCACAGTTGACATTTATATAGTGCAAATCAGCATTCTATTTAAGAACATTTAAATATAAATTTCAGCTCTAATACAGAAATGATAGCCTGACAGTGTGCATATTTACTTGGAAGGGAGTCCCACTGAGTTCAGTGAGACCTAGTTCCATGTAACTGGGCAAAGGATTGCAGCCTCCATCTTTTCCTTTTTGCCTTGCTCATCAGGTACTTTTAATTTGAAAGTTTGCTTGCAAACAGTATTCAGGACTCAGGTGATTAATATGTCTATTGTTTTCTTTAATGCCACAAATGCAAATTGGTCTCAGCATTGCAAACCAGTGCAGAAAGTACCTCTTTATTTGAACTGCGATATATTTTCCTGGGTGGAATAAAAATGCTTAATCAGTTTTACACCACCAACACAAATGATCCATTGAAGGATATCACCATGTGAAACATTTTAGATCCTATCACTGAAGCTCACCATGTCTCACAGGAAGGGATGGCTGAGCCTCCTCCACCTTACTCTGAAGATTAATTGGTTCTTTAAAGCATTCAGGATAAATACTTGAGTAAAACAACCCAAAAAACCTTAAAATATGCTTAACCTGAACACCCAAAAGACTGTTTCATGTTTTTGCGAACCTCACTACATCCACCACTTTCCCTGACTCCCTGTGAGTTCAGTTTCCCAAAGCAGGGGGCAGGGGAGCATTTCTCTTGTGGGAAGCAGGATGAGAAACAGGCAGCTGATGGGCATAGGGAACACCAGCCTCTTACTGACTGTAAATGACGCACTCTACTTGAAGTCAGGCCCATGGTGCTTGGCAGGAAATGACAGGTGAAGCATGCCATTTGCAGCTAAGGAGATGTATTCTACTATTTTTCTGCCATCTGTCGTCTGCTTCCTCAAGATGAGGCTTCCTTCTCTCTTGGGAAAGGAAGTGCTGACAGGGGAGCAGTAGAGATGGGGATGTAAATCCCATTTTGTGTAGGACCCTACTTGAAGGTTTTCAAACCTGTTTCATGTATGGTCAGAATAGTTAAGCAAGGAGAGTAGTTCAAATTCAAAGCACCCTCTACCCAAGCAGACCTGTCTCAGAGCAACTCTGACTGCACACTAGTAAAGAGAGTATGCAAACAGAATGTGCTGTACCATCTACTGCTGGCTTGTCTTCTACATGTGGGGTTTCTGGAAGAGTTTGGCTTCCTAGAGGGACCAGAAAGGCCTGACTCAGCAGTTTTCAGCTAACAGGTTCTGCCCTGATTTCTTCAGGGCCTCAAAGGACTGCTGTATTAGGTAGTGAGCCCACCAATGCCAGGGCCACCACTGAATGGGCAACACCAAAGGAAGCATCTTGGGGGTGGGGTTCGCTTTGGAAGCCATAAGAGCGAGGGCACCTCCCCCTTTCAATTTTGTTGAAAGTTATATACACACAGTGGTACCTTGGTTCTCAGACACCTTGATACTCAAACAACTTGGAACCCAAACACTGCAGACCTGGAAGTAAGTGTTAAGATTCTGGAGACAGTCTCAAAGTTCAAGCCTTCTGTCAGGCTAAATGCAATTACTGCAGAAAAGGGAAATACTGGCAGTGGGTCAGATACAGACTAAACGATGCCCTTGAATACCTGCAGATAAAAGTCATTAATGGGTGGGAAGCCATTCCTGAAGCAGGTAAAACTGAAGAGTCCTACATGTTTTTAAAGTGCAGGCATCTCAGCATTTCTCTTTCATCCCTGAGGCTACCCCAGAAAGCCTGAATGAGTTCAGCACCACAGGACAGTGGTGCCACTCATTAAAATACAATGAGTGCTCATTATACCCAATAAGTGCTCATTGTATTTTAATGAGCACAACAAACATTCTGCTGGAAAAAGCTCAAGGGTGCAATAAGTGCTGATAAACAGGCATAAGGAAAAGAAGGAAGGGGAAGCCTTGAAAAAAGTTTTATTTCCTACAGCAGATGATGCTTCCCTTGTTGTGGTAAGTGACCTCAACTTTACATGTTGATCATTCCTGTCAAAATATCACATGACAGCATGAATATGTATCTATAGTTGAAGTCCAGCAGTAAATGTGGAAGATTTTTATTTTTATTTTCTTCTGAACTCTGTGTTGATGGCTTCCTCCTTAGTTACTGAGTAAGTGAGCCTCAGAATAACTCAATGCATGGCTCACCATAGGTCTCGGGCATGGTGCAACTTGCAACCTATCAGAAGAGTTGAAATGGACCACAATAAAGTGCTACAATCTTGCAGAGCCCACCAATCACTTCATTGCTGCAGCCATGGAGGCTATAGTGGCCCATGTGTGGGCAATGAGGGTTAAGACACAGTTTAGTGGTAGAACCCGTAAGAAGATCCTTAGAACACCCATCTGGTCTAGCATCCTATTCTCACAGTGGCATATCAGATGCCTACAGGATGACCACAAACAAGAAGTGAACACATTGGCACTTGTGTTCTAAGCTACTGGTACTGAGAGGCATCCTGCTTCTGACAGAGGGAACACAGCCATCATGATTAGTAGCCACTAATATCCTTTATCCTCTATGAACTATCTAAACCTCTTTTGAAGCCATCCAAATTAGTGGCCATCACTGCAACTTATGTGAGAGAATTCCATAGTTTAACTATGTGAGGAAGTACTATCTATTGTCTGTCCTGTATCCTCTAATATTCAGTTTCATTGGATGGCCTTGTGTTCTACAATGATGAGAGTGGGGGACAAACTTCTCCCTATCTACTTTATCCACACTATGCCTAGACTTACACACCATGTTAATGTCCCTCCACACCCACCTTTTTTCTAAACTAAAAAGTTCAAAATATTTGTTTTATATTTTGTGGACCATCCTGGGATCCTAACTATGAAGGGTGGTTTTAAGATTGACTAAATGAACGAGCAGATCCTGAAGCTGAGGCTCCAATACTTTGGCCACCTCATGAGAAGAGAAGACTCCCTGGAAAAGACCCTGATGTTGGGAAAGATGGAGGGCACAAGGAGAAGGGGACGACAGAGGACGAGATGGTTGGACAGTGTTCTCGAAGCCACAAACATGAGTCTGACCAAACTGCGGGAGGCAGTGGAAGACAGGAGTGCCTGGCGTGCTCTGGTCCATGGGATCACGAAGAGTCGGACACGACTAAATGACTAAACAACAACAACAACAAATGAATGACTAACATAACACAGAGGCCAAACAAAAAACTAACAGCAGAATCCAAGTACACAGAGGTCCTACTGAGTGCAATGGAGCTTACTCCTAGGTAAGTGAGCAGTGGAATGCAGCCTAAGAAAAACAAAACAATGGGAACCCCCCCCCAAAAAAAAAAAAAAACCAGGGCTACTACAAGAGGGGATAGACTTCCTGTTTTTCACTATTTTTTTTAATATCCCCATATTTTTTTTAAAAAAAAACATACTGCATGAGTGCTGTGCATTTTAATCATTCAATCTTTGAACATTTTAGTTTTGTGAAACATAACCTTTTGAAACTTCACAAAATTAGGAAGGCATTGTTCTGTCACTGATAATCAGTGGTGTTATGGAGACCATCAATGCCTATGCCATTCCACATGCCACTCTCTCTGGCAACTGACATAGCAGCAGGGTTATGAGGAAGGAAAAATTACCCCCATCACAAAATACTGGAGACAAAACACTAGGGAAAATGAAATGTCTTTGTATCAGAAGTGCAAACACAAGTATCTGAGACCTGCACAACAGTATAATGATTGTACAAAAATAAAACCATCTGGGAAGGCCTGAAGAATCTGGCTTAAAAGCTTGTGAACATATGGCATACTGTTTGGGGTATTGTTACATATTAGCCCCCAAAAAATAATTCAGAAGAAGTCTCCACAGCATCTTGCAGGTTTCTGCACAACTTTATGTGATCACTCTGTATTGCAGGAGTTTACTGTGGGTTTATCTCTTCAGTGAGGATGAAGTGCAATTCATCATTTTAAACAATATCCCACTGGTTTCCACAACAAGATAGGTGACCTGATCTGCCCTTCCGTAGAAAGAAGGGAAGTGAAAGGAAAGAGAGCAGATGCACTATAATACAACTATTCAGGTGAGAGTCTTCTACAAAGAAAGAAAAAACCCAACACGGCTACTTCTCATAAACCAACCAATGAAAATCACCTTTACGGATTAGTGATAGGAATGTATTCTCTTCTTCCTGAAGAAGTTTCATGCTCTTAAACAATGAACTGATTTTATTGCTTGATTCTCTGGGGAATAGTGTGTAGAGTAGTTTGTATTTAAAGCTGAATGACAACACACTCCATTCTCTTCCACTGCATACAGCAGTATACTTCCTTTTAAGAACAAAAGTAAAACTTGTTTCATGCACCTTTTAGGTCATGTTTGCCTGGAAGAACCAATACCTGTTAGAAAGGAAAGTTATTTATACCAAGTTTCTTCTCTGCAATAAGCCTTGGCATGTGGGCAGATTTTAAGATTGTTTCTATATGGTCAGAGGAAGATAGATAACAGTAAGTTTCCCTATGCTGGCGACTAGGATTTTCAGTTTTTGAAAAAGTAATATGCAGATCTTTGGAAACTGAAACAGCTACGCTTTCTACATTTTCCTCCAGTGTTCGATTATTCTGATATGGTGGACTCATGTGTGTACTTGGGACCCCAAAACATTACAGCACTGCAGCTGTATGTGCTAACATTAAAGCGAAATACACTTCAAATGTAGCATCCTCTACTTACAATTGTGAAGTTCATAACCTTGAGAATCCAGATGGTCATAGCAAGGTTCACCAGAATTAAAATCATTAGGAGTAGCACAAAGAAATAGAGGCACCTCTTGCGCCAGCCATAAATCCCCACTTTGTATACATGGGGTCCTTCTGAGCTCTGCATGGTGCTTCTGTGTGCGTACTGTTCCTGAGGCATCTGGGGGGGAAACATAACCAAACATTAAAAGGTATAAGTTAAGCTGCAGGATAAACACAGACAATTAGGAGACTATGCTCATACATTGTAAAGGATTTTGAAAATACCTGCTGGATAAAATGTGTCTCTCTCTAGTTTGTTGTTGTATTATCCCTCAGTTTATTTTATATACAGTTAATTATAATGCAGGTATATTATATACATTTCAAATCACAGAGAAATTTCCCATAAAAAAAACTCATCTGAAATGTATTTCTTAGCAGCTCCAGGTTTTTGCAAGGTGGGCACTCTAGGGCTCCTCAAAATCCTAAGGGGGAAATTTTGCATGCATTTTGCAAAAGGAGTTGAGTTCAGCACTTTGTTTTGAGGATGCAATATTACTTCTCTGAGGCTTTAATTCACACAAAAAAATCATATCAAATAAAATTATTCCTGGCACAGAGGAATGGTACTTGGGATTCTTTCCCTGAAGCAATCTTAGTACGCAATGTTTCTCTAGCCACTCATACACACTCATATTTTTGGTTCTTAAATGAGAGCGTTTGCCATGCGTCTATTGGTGCAATTGACACTGTTAAGCAGCAGAAACATGGTGGTTAAAATTCTTTAAAAGAGAGGGAGAGGGGAGAGGGGAGAGGGAGCAGGGAAAGGCAGAGTCAAGGATTACAGATGGTCTTCATTTTCCATGAGAATTTGTGTAGTGTGGTGCCTGAGAACCTATGGATGTATACACATTAAAACACAGCTAGGTTATTCATTTTCTCAATTTGGGTCGAAGCTGATTCAAGGACAATGCATCAAAATACAGCATTTCATAAGGAATGGCAGGATAGATATTGATTGTATAGCTACCACGTTGATATACAAATAGTTTATGAAAATATCAGTATACACACCATGTGACAAGATTACACAGGCACAACTCATTAAATGTACCCCGGCTTGAAGGCTGTGTTATTGTAGCAGGCAGTTAGTAAGCATATGCTGCAAACAGATCTTCACACATGCAATAATAAATGCTGTGTGGACCATGTTTTGCTTTCTTCCCTACCTACCCTTGGAGATCAGCATCACAGCTGGTCTAAGACATGGGCTCTAAGATAGCAGCAAAGACCTACAGTACATAATGATGAAATACTGTACTGGACAAAACCAGCTCTGTTTGAATAGCTATGTATTTAAAGGGACGTCTACACATAATGATTAAATATTATTTCCATATATCAGGGAATATTGGGAATGGGCCAACTACGAATTTCTAATAGGATTCTCAGTACCTTATCGAGTACAATTATTATAATTCTTTGGTGAAAGCCAAGACAGTGAAAATAGTATAAAACCTACATAATGTGTTTTTGGCCTACAACTCCCATGATCCCTAGCTAACAGGACCAGTGGCCAGGGATGATGGGAGCTGTAGGCCAAAAACATCTGGGGACCCAAGGTTGAGAAATGCTGCTTCTGAGTCTGGAAGAGAGAGAATGCTATTACTTGCATATCATAGTTCACTTGAATCTATATGAATGTTTAACTGCCTGTTTCTTATCACTGCTTAATACTTTTTTAAATAGCAGATAGGAATGTTTGCTGAACAAAACATGTGCTGCACAAAACCCTTCTGATTAGTTTACAACAATTCCACACAACTTCTCCTTCAACAGCCATTTCTTATAGAAATAGGTAAGAAGGATGAAACTAAGGTGTTTAAAATCCCTGCATGATGACTTGTTTGAAGCATGCTTTGCAATTAGATGGTCTAAATGCCAGATAAGAAGCCTAAAGCACCGGGAAATGTTGATTTCTTGATTTGGTTATCTTTGAGGAATCTGGCTGCACTACAAATGGCAAAGATTTTCTTATTTGAAAGGCATATAAAATTAGCCAGCAATGCATATTTGCTACTGTGAGTTTGAAGTGTTCACCTGCTTATATATATGTAAGTAGTATACAATGGGTTGTATCCATGCAGAAGGAATTCCCTGCTCTCTTCTCCCAACTGCAGCCCCTAAGCCTAGCTTCCTCAAACTCAGCCCTCCAGATGTTTTGAGACTACAGTTCCCATCATCCCTGACCACTGGTCCTGCTAGCTAGGGATCATGGGAGTTGTAGGCCAAAAACATCTGGAGGGCCGAGTTTGAGGAAGCCTGCCCTAAGCCTTCCAACACATTATCTCCTGAGCATAAAGGAGTTCTCAGGAAATGCTTTGGATGTGGCAAAGTGGGGGCTGCAGTGGGAGGGGAAATTGTGGACAATCAGGGGAAATCATCATTGCTTCTTTCACACATTTTGTATGGAACAGCCAAGTAACATTTTTGTCTCTTTCCATGCACTTGACACTAGCACTCCTTTTGAGCATGTAATATTTGGAAGGGGCAGATTCCATTCATCAGTGGACAAGATGGTTGCTAGAATTTTCCCATTCCTATCACTTGAGACACTGCAGAAGGAAGTGAGGAGCACAAAAATCAATCAATCATATATGGTAGTGGACCACCAGTTGACTGCCACTGCAACTAAGAAATGGATTTTAGCTTCTCAGAAGTCCTTAATTCATAGCAATTATCTAGATTGCTACCCTTAAGTGTATCTTTAAAGCATTTTAAATATTCAAATGTATGCACATTTAAACTGGTATTTTTTTTTACTGAAGAAATGTCAGGCAAATTAATAATCTTAAAATTAGCTGAGTAAACAAGATTTTGGTCTTTACTTTTCCAGAGTGGGCTCATCTTATGTCATTTCCCTTCCTGAGAGTAGAATGCAAAAGGGTTTTGCCTGTCATTCTCTGGACTGAATGTTTTCAACAGTTCGTTTTAGGGGGTCGTGCAATATTCAGCACAGACAGACTTGCCTATGAGTTTCTTGAGCAACCTTGAGCAAGCTGAGTTGTCAAGGTTTGTTAAACACTGATGCTCATAGGTCATCTCCAAGAAATAATAGAATTAGAACTAAGGTGTGATTTGCCTCAATGCCTAAAGCACTCCAAATAGCTTACATCCATAAGCCCCTGTGATCTATATCTATGAGCCCCATATTACTATGCCCAGTGGAAGGCTAAAACTTACCTAAGGCCATCAAGTGAGCTCCTGGGTGAGTGCATTTCACCCACTTTGCGGCCTGTTAGATACATGCTGATATGGTTCCCTGAGTTGATGGAACATGCTGAATGCCAGGAAATAATGAATTCATCCCATTGCAACAGTGTGATGGGAGCAAAGTTATCAGAGCAACATCTCAAAAGTAAAGGGTACATTAGAGCTGTGACATCTGAAACAAATGACATCCATTCTGTTCTCTGGAAGGGTGATGTGTGGAAATAAGGGCAGTCATTAATTTTCATGGGGCTGTGATATATATAGAAGGAGGGACAGCCCTTTAAGCTGAGTGGAAGGAATATCTACAACACTCAGTGGAGATCTATAATACCTCAACTTTCATCAACCAAATCAAAACCACATATATGGAACTCATTCAGTTATGTTTTTACTAGACATCTACAGCTGAGCAGGCCCTTGTTGCTATGCAATAAAGCTATGTAACACACACACACACACACACACACACACACACACACGCTGCTTAGCAGAAGAGAGCAATGAGTCGTAAAGGCACTTCAACCATAAAACTTAAGAGAATAAAGTTGTCTTGAAATGGTGGCTAATGGTTAACTGAGCAGTTGTCATACGGTTTTCACTTCGGAGAGTATTCCACGATTGGGGTACCATCACAGATAAGGCCCTCTCTCTCTCTCATTACCAGCCTAATCTCCCAAAGCAGAGGTGATCTGCAATTGGTCCTCTAACAATAATTGCAAAGAAAAGCCATATTTATAGGTCACCCTTTAGATACCTCTCCTAATCTATACAGTATTTTATGGGTCAAAACCAGGACCTTTGATTCAGATATAAAACAAACTGGAAACAAGTGAAGATTTTTCCAATACTGATGAGACATAACCTAATCAGAAGTGCCAGTCATTAATCTGGTGGCTATATGGTTGTTCCTTGGTTGTTGAACTTAATCCATTCCGAGAGTCCGTTCAACTCCTGGAATCCTTTGAAAACCAAGGCGCGGCTTCCGATTGGCTGCAGGAGCTTCTTGCACTCAATTGGAAGCTGTGGAAGCTGCGTCGGACATTCAGCTTCCGAAAAACGTTCATAAACCGGAACACTCACTTTTGTGGCGTTCAGGAGCCAAAATGTCCGAGTACCAAGGCGTTTGAGAACAAAGGTATGACTGTATTCAGAAATAGCTGAACTTTTAAGTAGTGTTGTATGAGTCTTGAAGTTTCCAAACTGTTAACAGTATATGGCCAATAGGAATTCAATGCCATGGGCCACATGTAACTGTTTCAAGACAACCCATATTTTGCTGATACCATGTGACTGTTCAATCATGAGCTTCCACCTTGAAGTAATGGTACAAGTGTGGAAACTGTGGCAAGCAACTAGAGAAAATGGCAAGTGAATTAAACCTGCCTGCTTCTGAAGAGTTGCTTTATTCCTCATGTTCCGAAACCAAAGGATTCCTTGCCATCCTCCTATCAATAGTATACCTCTCTTCCTTCTTTTAACCCACTCTTAGTTGTCATTGTATTATATTAAAAACATTTTCAGTTTTGACTCAAATGTGAATTGGTTTGCTTTTCATAATCCTGTTACACATCACCCCAATCTCTGAGTGGTGAGACACTCCTGGGGTTCAGAGCACTTTTTCAGGGTTCAGTTTCCTCAGAAAATAGGCTCAACAGAGACTGTGGTGTCTTTGGGATATATGGTTTTATTTACACATATATAAAACCTGAGCATATGCTGGAAGGGCTCACAGCATTAACACCCCATCAGATCTTGTTTCTCCATTTGGTTTCTGGAGAAGACCCAAAGTTCAGTACAGAGCAAACATGTCTCAATTTCTCCAGCTTCTAGCTTGCTTCCAGCTCACCCACACAACTCTGGCTATTGTTCTTCTGCCTACCAGCTAGGTGATGAAAAGCCCATCCATTTATTTCTATGGTTACCTATTTGGCTTGTAAATCAAAGTAGTTAACTAGCTAAGCAAAGTCATGACCTTAACAAACAAACTGGTTTGGCTGGTTACCTCTTACAGGTTCCCACTTTCAGACAGAATCACAGGTTTGGAAGGGGCACAGGATAGCATTCAGACAGAGCCCTCCTCCAAAAAAACTCATAACAATGCATTAGCAACTAGTACATAAAAGCTGTACATAAAAGTATGTTAAAGCTATGCTTTTCCCAGTAGTGAAGTAGCCGAAGAATTGATGCTTTTGAATTATGGTGCTGGAGGAGACTCTTCAGATTCCCATGGACTGCAAGAAGATCAAACCTCTCTATTCTGAAGGAAATCAGCCCTGAGTGCTCACTGGAAGGACAGATCCTGAAGCTGAGGCTCCAGTACTTTGGTCACCTCATGAGAAGAGAAGACTCCCTGGAAAAGACCCTGATGTTGGGAAAGATGGAGGGCACAAGGAGAAGGGGACGACAGAGGACAAGATGGTTGGATAGTGTTCTCGAAGCTACCAGCATGAGTTTGACTAAACTGCGGGAGGCAGTGGAAGACAGAAGTGCCTGGCGTGCTCTGGTCCATGGGGTCATGAAGAGTCCGACACGACTAAACGACTAAACAACAACAACAACAACAACAACATAAAAGCTGGAGGTGGCCAGCTTCTTCAGCATGGCTGAGCAATTGGGAAATAAAGCCATTTGGGGACTGGAAACTTGCTGGCTATGACTTCATCATCTCATTTCAACAGCTGGGGGTGGTGAGGAGCACTATAGTAAGACCCAAAGGATCATGGAGTATTTTCTTCCTGCTCCCTTTACTGGCACTAAGCTCTCAGCTGCATCATGGGACATAACCCTTGTAGCCTGTGCATAATCACAGAAGTTTCAGCAATTATATCCTGGTTCTCAATGGATGAAGCACCAGCTGGAGAGTGTGATTCTCGCACTCTTTTCACCTCACTAGCATTCTTTGATGAAGGTAAGGATAAAAATACACGAGGGCTATGTTATAAGATTTTCTTTGATTTCAGAGCATAAATGTAATTCCTATACAATACACAATAACTTGCTTTTTTAACTAAACAATTGCTTTTCCAGTTCTCCTATGCAAATAGTAAAATCACAGCCAACCAGTCCTAATTTCAAACTATTTCAGTTCTAAACAATCTGTGTGTATCCAGGATAATATTTCCTTATCTCCTCCTGCTCTCAATTCTAATCCAAAGTACAGAAGAAAATGCTATGCCCAATTTAGGCAAATAATCTGCAACACACAAAAGTTATATTGGCACAGAGCAAACAAGAACGAAAGCAACTCTGCTCTAAACAAGATAAAATAAAACTGCAAGGAGCACAGGGAAATTGATTTAGTGGTCTGATTCAAATATATAAGAACATGGGCAAAGATCTACACTGATGGCATACTCCGTGTGCGTTTTAACTGTTGCATGTTTTTCTTCTCTTCCCCTGGCCCCTTTTCTAAAGGATAAGGAATAGTGGTGGTTAGTGCATCAAGAAACATTATAGAGACAAGAGGCCTAAAGAGCATTGCTAGACAGAAAAAAAATGAAGGTATTACCGTTATCCATAATCTCTTCAAAGTAGAACAGGAAAAATGTTAAGAGTTTACATCTTGACATATTTCTCAACAGTTCAACTTCTCAAAAGGAAGCTAAGCATCTAGAGACTGTGCTACTTTGAAAATTGAAGTGTTTCTCGTGGCCAAAGTTTCCCCCGCCTGGTCTAAAAGCTTATCTCCTTCCACATCTTACATGGAGGCCGTCCTCTGCATCACAACATGCTTGCATGCTAGGTTAGTCAGGATATGCAACAGGGCACAAAGTCCACACATGCACTGGATTACTGCTCTCTGGCATAGGGGTGAATTGGGTTGTTGTGCCGTTCCCATGAACTGTTTCTTTCCCACTCTTTTGCACAATACCATGAATGTATACAGCAGTGCAAACGCTGCATTTGAGCCACCTTAGAACATCCTGCTACCTGTACCTGAGCAAATAAGTGCTGTTTGGGCTTTGCTTAGCTCCCACCATAGCTTGAGATTCTTGAAAAAATGTTCTACAGTCATACCTCGGGTTACAGCCGCTTCAGGTTGCGTTTTTTTGGGTTGCGGACCGCCGAAACCCGAAAGTACTGGAACGGGTTACTTCCGGGTTTCAGCAGTTGCGCATGCAACTAAATTGTGCTTTGCGCATGCGCAGAAGCACCGAATCGCAACGTGCGCAGGCGCGGGTTGCGAACGCTGTGGGTTTCAAACATGCATCCCGCATGGATCACATTCGCAACCCGAGCGTCCACTGTACTAGGAAACACTCAGTTCTAGATATTCTGCTAGTGACCCGCTTGGTCCTTCTTTCGTTTTCATCTCTGTCCAGGCGTGCTTGATACAGCTTTGTATTTATTTTCATAAAGTTGATACACTGCTTGATTGTAAAAACAAACAAACCAAAAACCTCAAAGAGGTTTACGAAAAGATAAAGCAATAAAAAACAAATAACAATTTACAACCCTACTTCAAAACACACAAAAGTTAAAATACTAAAACAGATTAAAACTACGTCAACTTTCTAAGCATCAGCGTAGGCTTGTCTAAACAAGAATGTTTCTAGCAGGTGCCGAAAAATGCTTTTGTTACCTGACTTGGCTTCTGCCAACCTAGTCAGCCCATGCCCATTTTTTAATGTACATTGTAGTCTGATTTTACAGTCACCTACCTTCACCTCAAGGGACGCGGGTGGCGATGTGGGTAAAACCTCAGCGCCTAGGACTTGCCGATCGCATGGTCGGCGGTTCGAATCCCCGTGGCGGGGTGCGCTCCCGCTGCTCGGTCCCAGCGCCTGCCAACCTAGCAGTTCGAAAGCACCCCCGGGTGCAAGTAGATAAATAGGGACCGCTTACCAGCGGGAAGGTAAACGGCGTTTCCGTGTGCTGCGCTGGCTCGCCAGATGCAGCTTTGTCACGCTGGCCACATGACCCGGAAGTGTCTCCGGACAGCGCTGGCCCTCAGCCTCTTGAGTGAGATGGGCGCACAACCCTAGAGTCTGTCAAGACTGGCCCGTACGGGCAGGGGTACCTTTACCTTTTTTACCTTCACCTCATGACTAAACCCGCCAAGTTTACCCAGCTGCCAACCTTGATTCTTATCCAGACAGATTATTGCCTCCTTTTCCAGTTTCCTGGCAGCAACTTAAGTATTCTTCTCTATTGCTCTAACTCATGTAGGTAGTAAAATCTTTATCATTCTATCTCAGTCTGTTTTGTACTTGATCCTCCATGGAACCTCTACCCTACCTCTGTACTGGGCTATCATTTTGTGCATTCATCATGATGGAGAGTATTAATATCTGCATGGAGTACAGAGAGAAGCAGCAGGCTTCAGTTTGTATCCCCTGACCTTACTGCTGCCAGCTAAAGCAACACATTTGGATTTTCTTTCCAGAGCATAGCTCAGTTAACTCACTTTTTTATTTTTAATGTCCTTCCATTTAAAAGAACAAGAAACACCCAGGACAAGGTGAGGGGAGATCTTTCACACATCCATACAAAATAAGCTTTTGTGTACTAGTCTGGCTGAGGTAAGGCAAATAAAAAAGGGATAAATGCTGTCTGACAATACAAGGACCCACGTACTTCTGACTTTTTCATGCTTCAAAAAACCTACTGTGCAGTTACTTTCAAATCACACACAAACATGCCAGGTAAGGTTCATTGGTCACTGCTGAGGAAAGGCACTGTACACTAAAACAAATGGCAATAAGACATACAATTGGTAGTCTCTCTCCTTCCTTAAAAGTTTCATGATTTATTTGAAAAAGAAACTTCATCAGGAAAGAAGTGGCAAGTGGAATGGAAGTATGTTACTTTTTTTAAAAAAACAAACTTATTCTTCAAGATACAGAAAAACTGCATATCGCAATGTGTTTCCTAGTATTTTACTCCAGTTTGGGCAAAATGAAGAGAAATAAACACAATAACTATAATACCAAGACAATGTCCTTATATCTTACAAATGTGTACACCAAGCTATTTAGTCAAAGCTGCTTCGAAACTTCTCAGCAATAGCCTCAGTCTCCTATATGCCTCCTATATACGCATATATTACATCTGCATTTACTACAATTATGACAAACTATATATTAAACCATGGTATGGAACTTCATCGAGTTTGTAGTTTTTCAGCCTTGATATATATTTAACAAGTGGCATTTCCACAAGGGGAGGAATAAGTTGGCAAATGCCTGTATAAGGAAGAGAGAAAAACACCAAAGCAGTTCTCCCTGTACGAGCAGAACTTAAGAAAAAAGTTAGGAAGGCAGCAAACCCTAATTATTATTATTTTGTTGTTGTTTTGCAAACAGCCTGGCAGATTTCCAACTTCTCCTCCTTCCCTTTAATCAATAAACTGAGTACAAATAGTCCCTTCTACATCAGAACAAAGGAACAGAAATGCCTAGCCTGGAGAAAGAACAATAGCTTCTTACCTCTCTCTTTCAGAAGTCAGAGGAAACTGCTACATCCAGGGACTCTGGCAGGGGTGTGGGGGAAAGATGCAGTGTTGCCTTCAGAGCTGCACGAGGCCTACCCTGCGTTTAGAAGCTGTCCCTGTCAGATTTTCCAACAGCAGAACTGTGGCCAAGTCCCTGCCCATGCCTGAAGAATTTCCTGAACAGCATTCCCGTTCTTTCTCTAACTGCTTTGAAACCACACTCTGTCTTTTACTTCAATAAGGCTTTGTCAGGCCAAGTTACAGCTACTGGTCTGGCTCCAGATATCAATTGAAAACACATGTGTTTTGCATTAAAGAGCCCCCTTCCCCACATACAATCACTCCTCTGCAATAAGCGCTGGAGCTCAAAATGTTTCGCATTTGGAACTATAATGCAAATCATTTCTGCAGCAACTGTGGACACTGGTAATATTTTGGCTTCGACAAGGGGAGTTTTATTGCCTTTGCCGCTTGTGTATCAAAATTAAGGCAACTTTCTCAATCTCACAAAACCTAGTAAGGAAAGGAATTCAGATTTCTATTCAGTGCCAGCCTCCCTTTACCTATGCTGCTGTCTCATTTTAATTTCGGTTGCGAAAAGGGAAGGCGTATTTTTAGAATCTCTAGGCTCTGCTCAGCACATTGCTGCTGTATTCTAATATTGACATGCACGGCTGTAAGCTGCAGATGCTAAAAATACTACAATTATGTCTGAGCTCTCTCACTCTTTTTTACCCTGACAGTCCCTCAAACACACACACACAAAATCCTACATTTGTGTGTGTGTGTGTGTGTGTGAGAGAGAGAGAGAGAGAGAGAGAGAGATTGTCCCGTTTGTCGGAATGAGTCCCAGTTCTTGATACTTTTCATTTCCAGATGATATCATGGATTATGATGCCAAATAGCTTTCGCTGCTTAAGATGTCATGAAATTGACATGTGTTTGTGCAGGGGGATAACAAGTAACAATCAAACCAACAGAAACAGAGATCTGTCTGCCCCCTTCACACCTCCTCTACAATCAATTAAGTGCCACCAATTTGGGGGGGCGGGGGTGGGGGAGGAGGGAGGGAGGAGCAGCAGAGTTGTCAAGGTAACCATACAGAAAGGAAATCCTTTACAGGAAATAATGTTTGTTTTAGAAAAAAAGTTAGAGGAAATCAATCTCAAATAGGTCATTTTTATTTTGGTCAATCCATTTTCTTTTTACTCCTAAATATGTCATTTCACGCTTCCCCAAAAGAGTTATTAGAAAATGTTAAATTGAATTTGCCCCTATAGCTTCATGAGCTCTTAAACAGCAAGTTGTTGTTCTTAAGAGCATGCATGCTACGTATGAGTGTGTAGCCTAGTATTTTGATTCAATGGGCTCGTGCAAAACATCTCCATGTTCATTGTGCTTACAGGAAGCTGGAAAATAAAGTCTTCCTTAAACTAGAGGTGGGAGGACAATTCTGTTCAACTTTAGTTTATTTTGCACTCTTTCATATTAAAGCAGCTCAACTACTTTTTCTACCATTTGATTATTTTTTTAAGTCTACTTCTGCATGTCACTGCCATATATTGTTCCATGTCTTCATTAGTTTATATGATTGTGCATAGTGTGGAGAAAATGGATAGGGAGTTTTTCTCCATCTCTCATAATGAACCAAAAATCATCCAACAAAGCTGAATTTTGAAAGGTTCAGGACACGTCTTCACAGAACACACAAACTACAGTGGTATCTCGGGTTAAGAACTTAATTCGTTCCAGAGGTCCATTCTTAACCTGAAACTGTTCTTAACCTGAAGCACCACTTTAGCTAATGGGGCCTCCTGCTGCTGCCGCGCCCCCAAAGCATGATTTCTGTTCTCATCCTGAAGCAAAGTTCTTAACCTGAAGCACTATTTCTGGGTTAGCGGAGTCTGTAACCTGAAGCGTATGTAACCCGAGGTACCACTGTATAGTAAAGGCTTCCACTAACATGAAAAGGGTTTAAAGGGATTAGGCAAACTCAAGCAGACAGAGTGCTGTTGAGTTATGCCCTGCATAGGGACTTCCCATAGGTTTCTGGTTGGCCAATTCCAGAGCAAAATGTAGGATTAGATGGGTCTGAAACAAGGGCCTTCTTAGATTTTCATGAATTTCCAGAATTTCAGACATCCAGCTGTATCTGGAGACAACAGGGACTAAACCCTAAATCTTTTGAAAGCTACATATATGTTCTACCTCTGGGCTATGGGTCCTCCCCAGTCTTTTATCCTTTCCTTCCTTGACTTACAGTTTCCTGCTCTCTTTGTGATCCCTTCCTTTGCTTATATGTGCTTCAATCATTACTAACTGCATTTCCTAGTGTCGGGTCTGATGGCCTGCACTCTATCCAGCCTGATTCTTCTCAATCCAGTCTTCCCATTGTACACTGTCACTTTCTTCTCTTCTACTTTCTTCTCTTGCCATCTTTCCATATTCAGATACTATTTTAATTCTGACCTTCTAAGCATCATGTGATTGCAAGGGAGAAAACAAATTTAACCATCAATGCTAAAAGTGATTCATCCACCACACCCAAACATTCAGTACAGACACTGCTTATCCTGTCACCCTATTTAAACTGAATCTTTGTACAAGAGCCAAGCCAGTAACATAAAATGAAACCAAATCAAACATGTTATGTACGAGGAGAGCAAGATATAATGATGAAATGCAGCCAGATATATTTTCAGTTGCAGGAACTGACTGATAGCAAAAAAAAATTGAGAGAGAGAAAGTGTGTGTGTGTGTGTGTGTGTTTGTGTGTGTGTGTGTAGCATGGAACGAACAGTTATGGCACACTATCTCTGCAGCAGGATGAGTCTACATGGAGAGTGTCCTTACTACAGAAATAAATTGGCTTGCCAAGTACATCCTTCTGAGCATGAAGAGCATTTCAATGTCAATGTGAAGGATCTCATGTTTGAATGCTTCCCCATGTAGAGACACTCTGCACATATTTGCTGATGGACTGGTCATCTGAATAATCCAAAAGGGACCAAAAAATATTTTCAAAGTGCAATGAGAAAAAAAGCAAGCACAGATGGGGAGAAATCTGAAAGAATAGGTGGGTGAACTGAGTCCTAGGAAGGCTACCAACTTGTCTAGCATGCAGAAGCAGAAGAGAAAACAGAAGGTGCCCTTCAGAAAACCAAGGATATTTCAGTGCAGTAAAAGCAACTGAGAAGAAACGTAATAACCTTTCAAATACGGAGTGTCAATGAGCTAAAACTGTGTCAGGCTCATGCTCTGTAAATAGTGTGTGGTGGTGGTGGTATTTTTGTGTATTGGACTTGGTGGTTTGAATCATAACAAGTTGAATAAATTTCTTCTAGTATGCTCTTTCTTTGCTATGAGCACTTTATCTAGTCAACACTAATCCTTTATAAAGGTTAATCTTAGAGCATTTACAATATTGTGTACTCCTAAACCACCTTTGCTATTTTTTAAGGGGTGGTGGTGCTTCTGTGTGCTGCTCTGGTTCGCCAGAAGTGGCTTAGTCATGCTGGCCACATGACCCGGAAACTGTCTGTGGACAAACGCTGGCTCCCTTGGCCTATAGAGTGAGATGAGTGCCACAACCCCAGAGTCGTCCGTGACTGGACCTAATGGTCAGGGGTACCTTTGGGCCATGGATTATTTTCATCATTAACTCTGCCAGCTATACAGTATTGTGCAGTCACATCCAAGTGCAATATTGATGAACAGAAATGATATTTGTGGTAAGATGTTCATTTTAACTTTAGCTATCTTGTTGAGCCAGGATATTATATATGTTGACAATTTCCCCATAAGTTTTCAGATACAGCCAGCAATTCCCTGTGTTTATATTCTGTTAAGTCGTTTAAGTTCATGGTTTACCCAATACCCAAGTTCTTGGTTTCTTAGTTCATGTGTAACCCGCTAAACACCATCAGCTGCCTTCAGGTTTCAGAAGGCATATTGACTGTGAACCATTTGGTTTACAATAAAGCAGAATGTATTGCAAAATAGGTAACTTCCCATTCAAGCTAAATTCCAGAAATACCTTTATTATTTCTAACTGATATTGTAATTGATTCTAGAAAAAAAGGGAAATAAATTGTTATTCTTGCACAAAAATTGTTATATTTTTACGTGTGCATTGGTGTGTTTTACAATAAAAAGGCAAGAGAAGATTGTTTCAACTAACAAGTTTAACTCCAAGTATATTTCTATTTCTACATATACCTGTATGTAGCACTTAAATAATCCTGCAATACTGTAATTGATTCAAGCTGGCATGCCAGTATAGGGAGTACAGTATAATGGTTCAGCAGATACTACTGCTCTGAAATTAGTTTTGCTTTTATTGTTGTGTGTATGTTTGTTTATATGAGAGGGAATTGTGTTTGATATTGACTGAACAGCAATACAGAATCAGAGAATCTTAACCAGAGGGTCTCTGAAGGTTAAAGTTTATGATAAACAGCTAAATAGAAATTGTTTTCCCCACTTTCATATTTCTTCTGTGAGTTTTTAAAAGAAAACAGAAGACCCCACCATGCCAGTATAAGGAGGAGTTAGACAAATGGCTTGTTTGTTGCAGTGAAGGTACAGTGCCTCCTAGCCCTTTGCCACTTCTGTGGTGACGAGTAACATTAAGAATGATCTATGTCAATCTTGTATACCTCAAGGAGTAAATTCTACTCATGAATAAGTTATCTACAAAGATCACATTTTATCTACACTGTGCTGTAGAATTTGCCCCAGAACCTGAGCTGCAAACTGACCTTCCAGCCAAATGTACTCCGCCCCTGCCAATCTCAGCCCTTACCCAACTAATTAGCCGGATGGCTTCTATCATTTGCAGGCTCTTCTCAGAAATAATTCAAGACTTCCAGGCTAACAGAGCTTATGATTAGGTAAAATAAAAATTGCTCCTTTTCATTTCTCAGGCAAACTTAATGTTAACTACCTTGAATGACTTTTAAACTACCAGGTCTATAATTTTTGAGGCCGCATTACCATTCTGAAAGAAAATCATATGCAATATGGCAGGTGTTTAATGAGAAAGGGGGGTGAAAGGAAACATGATTTGTGGTATGAATGGCTTCCTCCAGGTTTTTATTCCAAATGGGGTCTGCCTTAAACCCACAAAAAATAAAATTTGCCGAGGATATGCTTGCATATTATGCAGATGTGTGAGCTGATATTCCCTTGGCAAGGTCAGTAATGAATTCTCCATTAAATCTTAATGTGTCCACATTTGTTACCCTTATCTGAGCAACTCTCGCTTTTGTTCACTGACAATGCAAGTTGCATGCTGCTGCTCTACAAGCTTCATCCTAATATACTGCCCTGATGAAGGAAAATTGCCACCTCAGCCTGAAATGATGTTCAGTTGGAGCAAAAGGTTGAGCTTTCTTGCTGTTTTACTGTGATCTTATCAACACAGAAAGGTGATTTATCAAAATAATAATACTGATGGCGTGGTTGTTGGTCAACTCAAACATGGCTGTTATGAACCGCATGCCCATTCATTTTTTGTCATCATCATCATCATCATGTTTAACTCTGTTTAGGATACAAAGCATAACATGTGTCAACTGCTGACGTGTTATTTTTGTTTCAAAACACTGGGTACATAATCTGACACATCTGAACTGAGCCCATGTGCAGCGTATCACAAAACAATTTTAATAAGCTCATTAGCAAGATGCTTGTAGTACAGTATGTAACCAAACAGTCCAGCCAGAAAAGCACTATGTCTATGGACAAACAGCACTGGGGATAATAAATGCTATGTTAAGGAACTGAGGGAGGGTCATGTTTACACCTTCAGAAACTGCCATGGAAACCACAATTTTTATTCAGTATCCATTCAGTCAGAGCAGACATGACCTCAGCACTGTCCGTCTTATCCAGGAAGGAAATGCAACCTTAGATTTGTATTGTACCTATACTGTATTATACCTATATTGTGCAGGATGTTTTCATTTTTGTAGTCTTCCCTCCAAATGGCCTGAGTGTACAATTCAAGAACATAGGATGTTGCCTTATACCACGTCAGACCATGGTCCACCTAACACAGCATTGTGTTCACTGAGTCCATGGTTTCAGACAGTCTTTGCTAGCCCAACCTGAAGATGATCGGGGTTGAACACAGGACTTTTTGCATATGTACACCAAAAGGTGCTTGTTTTTTCATATTGCACTTTTGCACATAGTGGTCTGCGATTGTAAACACCTTTGCACAATAACAATCTAAAGTGGCAGCTACAACCTGTGTTGTTTCTACACACAGATTTTCATATTTTCAAACTAGTGTGCAGCTGTGTTCTTTATGCTCTTTCTTCGCCTCTCTGCAGTTAGTGTTTAAACAAAACTTTCTTTCCTTTTTACTTTTTTGTAGTCTAAGGGACTGGAAACTAATGAGTTGATATACTGATATACAGCAATGACAAACCTAGACAGCATCTTAAAAAGCAGAGACATCACCTTGCCAACAAAGGTCCGTATAGTTAAAGCCATGGTTTTCCCAGTACAGTGGTGCCTTGCAAGACGAAAAGAATCCGTTCCGCGATTCTCTTCGTCTAGCGGTTTTTTCGTCTTGTGAAGCGAGCCCATTGACGGCTTAGCGGATTAGCGCTATTAGCGGTTTAGCGGCTTTTAGCGGCTTATCAGCTTAGCGGATAAGTGGCTTAGTGGCTTAGAAAAAGGGGGGGAAAGGGGAAAAAAAGTCGGAAAAACTCGCAAGACATTTCGTCTTGCGAAGCAAGCCCATAGGGAAATTCGTTTTGCGAAGCGCCTCCAAAACGGAAAACCCTTTCGTCTAACGGGTTTTTCGTCTTGCGAGGCATTCGTCTTGCGGGGCACCACTGTAGTGATGTATGGAAGTGAGAGATGGACCATAAAGAAGGCTGATCGCCAAAGAATTGATGCTTTTGAATTATGGTGCTGGAGGAGACTCTTGAGAGTCCCATGGACTGCAAGAAGATCAAACCTCTCCATTCTGAAGGAAATCAGCCCTGAGTGCTCATTTGAAGGACGGATCATGAAGCTGAGGCTCCAGTACTTTGGCCACCTCATGAGAAGAGAAGACTCCCTGCAAAAGAACCTGATGTTGGGAAAGATGGAGGGCACAAGGAGAAGGGGACGACGGAGGACGAGATGGTTGGACAGTGTTCTTGAAGCTATGAACATGAGTTTGACTAAACTGCGGGAGGCAGTGGAAGACAGAAGTGCCTGGCGTGCTCTGATCCAGGGGTCACGAAGAGTCGGACACGACTAAACGACTCAACAACAACATACTGATATACAGAGAATATATATCAAGTACAGGTATACAGAGGTGGCTAAGTTACTCTGCTGTTTCCTATTCTACCTATTTCATTCACAGATACGTTAAACATGGTGAGAGACATTGGCACAGCCCTACAATGTCAGTAGATCTGCCCCAATAGGTGGCGACCTGGGAAAGCGTTCTCTGTGTACACATGATGGCAGCAAGCACTTGAGAAGTACATTCTTGGTACAAAGCAGGTTATAAATGTTCCAGCAGAAGGCGCTTTAGATTTGCAGACAGTGTGGGACAGAGACGACATGGAGATGATGTTGAGTGTACAGTAAGGTTACCAGATGTCCCCGTTTCCTGGGGACAGTCCCCGGATTTACAAATCAGTCCCCATACAAAATCCATTGAAGTTGAAAAGTGTCCCCAGATTCATTGAAAAAAATCTGGTAACCTTAGTGTACAGCACCCCCAAAAGGCACCTGCATTCAGCACTGAATAAGACATTATCACACAGTGTATCTTTCACCCAAGTGGTGAGAGGTTCTGCTATACAGGAGAGGGCAGATAGCAATAATTTTACAGATGTTAAAAATATGTATTTTGGGAGCACCAAAGCACACACACAGGTAGAGAGTATGTGATTCTAAGAAGCATTTGTCCAGATATCTCAAATCAGAGCTCTATGGTAAAACCTTTCAGCAATTGTGTCAAACAGCAAATCAGACTAGTTAATCTACCTACCCTTGCTCCCATCTCCTATCCAGATCAGCATTTGTCAATGGATTTTGAATCAGAGTACATTTGGGGAGCTGATTTATAGCACTAATTGTCTATTAGTTAGATATCTGGTATCAAGGTAAACACCTATTGTCAACAGAATTGCACTAAACCACACAATCCCAACAACTTCTGTAAAAGGGGACCCTTTCCAATGTTGGTCTCGTCCTGCTCTTATCCCAATCCTTCATATCTATTTAAGTCCCCCTTCTGCACTGATTTGAGGAGTTCAGAACCTCTTACATATTAGTCTAACAAGAATTTATAAATATGTGGTGTGACCCCGTTTATGCAAGGGAGATATTATTGAGAAATATAATTGGTAGCACTTAGACACTCATCTTCCATTGCAATGCTAAGCAATACAGGAAGTGGGAGTAATTACAAGGTAGGGGAATATTAATCCTCTTGCCTTGCAACCACCTGTCTCACCTCACTCATTCCTGTAATGGGCTAGAAAGTGAAGGGGTGGGGTATTTACTTCTGGAGCCACTGTTATGCTAATTTAGCACTTCTTTCCAGAGATTTATCAGAAACCAAGCATGGGATGTAAATTCTAAGTGGTGACTGGTTTCTCCAAGGCCTGATTGAAACACTACAGACATTTTTTTGAAAGGAAGGGGGCATTACTGAACTTGCTACTGACAAGGTGTGTGTGTGTGTGTGAGAGAGAGAGAGAGAGAGAGAGAGAGAGAGAGATTCTACAGAATCCGGTCTAAGTGGGTTTAAAGCTGTACTACTGACACTCACCACCAGGGGAGTATGTTGTCCTGTACTCAAAGGTTTCCAAATGCTAATACATTGCTGGAAATGACAGAAGGAAAAAATGCTCTTGTTCTCAGATCCTGCTTGTGGGTTTCCCACAGGAATCTGGCTAGCCACTGATAGAACAGAATGCTGGGCGGGCTATCGGCCTGATCCAATGTCTTTACATTCTTATGTTAACATTCTGTCCCCTTTCTTGCTTAGAAAAGCTACCATATCAGTCTAGTGTTTAGAAGCATAACAGCTTGACTCTGCCTTGTAGCGGTGAAATTGACTCAATTCTGTAAGTTACAGATTCCCTATGCAAACGTAAACCCATAAAAGGCTTGTGCCATTCTGCACCATGGATATAAACCAACAGCTATCCTGAGTACAATTCTGATAAACAAACAAACAAACAAACCTTAGATTTGCCATATGTGGTCAAAGTGGAAGGAGGTGCCTGTTGCAGTATATGGCCACTCTAAAGGTCAGAGCTCAAGAATTTCCACAGAAACCTATTATGAATGACAAATTAAACCACCATTTGGAAGAAGCAGCCCTCACATTCAACAAGCACTGAACAAGAATTCTTGTCAGCTACAGTTCTGGCTATTCATGGCCTGAACAAATATATCATGGGACTACAATAACTTCAAAAATGCTGCTCCATTGAAGACTCAGAGAGGTTATAGCATTGCAGTTTCACAAAGAAGTGCTAAATGTTCTACTTCCTCACAGAAATAATGCAGGCACCAGTGGCCTTTAGAAGGAAGGCGAAATGGAATGTGTGTGTGTGTGTGTGGGGAGGATTCTGAATATTTTCTAACAAACTTCTTACAGGTCCATTGTCTGACACACATGTACCTTCTCCAGCTATTCTTCCCCCGTAGCCTCTTTTCACTTGCCTATTTTTTATTATTCCATTGTAGAAATGCCTCTGCAAATCTTTCAAAGGTTAACAGGCCTGTCCAGAAAGCACAGGAACCAAGTCTCGGTACAGCCTATGAATTTTAATGATCCACATTACAACAAATGTGCTATTTTTATACCTGTTCGGTGTCTGCAATCAGAAATATCTCAGTAAATGTATAAAATATGACACAGACCAAGTGAAGAAACAATAACAGAACTGCACTACAGCCAGGCTACCATTAATAAGGGTAGACCACAGTGAAACTGGAAATGGAGCAGACCACAGGAATAATATAAGGAAAGTCATAAAAAGGATTCTAGAGAAGGACATGCATCCACAGGAAACATACAGCAAGTAGAAATCTTATGATGTTCTAGCTGAATGCACATGTTAGTTGAGCATCACATGCTTATAGTTGGCCACCTCTCATGCCATCATGAGCTATGAAGAGAATTCTAACACTGATCTTCATCTGATCAGAAACCCGGGGAAGCAGACAAAGTTCTCCCAACAGATGATTAGAGTACCATATAGTTTTGGCACTTTGAGGGCATTCAGATGCGGCAAATATTAGTTGTTTATAATGCTAGTTCTTATATCCTGTTTTCCAGTGTTCCTTTCACACTGCTCCTGGGCTGATCACCTTCACCATGCACAAATATATGCCCCGAGTATTTGAGCTGAGTAATATATGTGTCAGTATTTGCCCTGATTCTGATACAACAAAACCCAACATATTTAAAGCACATAGCTTCTCCCAAAGAAGCCTGGGAATCATAGCTTACCCCTCACAGAGCTACAATTTCCAGCACCCTTAACAAACTACTGTTCCCAGAAGTCTATGGAGGATGTTATGTGCTTTAAATGTATGGTGTTGATATGATCTGGTTGCAATGACAACCTGAAGAAATCAGGCACATGGCTTTGCTGATCTGTGTCAATAAGTGTTAGACGGTATTACAATCTATAGATTCGTTACAAATATTTCAATCACAAAGCTGCTCTGAATAGTCACCGATTTAGAAATTACAGCAGTGCTTTGATTCGAAGTGCGCAAAGTGACAATGTGCTTCAATCTGAGAATGTCCTGTGAATGAAGTTTCCATGATGACAAAATATTTTGCTATTGCCAATTATTTCCAGCTTGTTAGCAGGGGTTTAAGCCTATCTTACCCATTAGATGAACACTCTAAGTACAAATAATCTGCCCGATTTGTATTTAATGGCTGTTTGTTAACATATAGTAGACAAATAATGAAAGCCAACCCTAAAAATTGTAAGTGATGGCTCCAGTCTAACTTCCCCGGGGAGGGAATTCCATAACCTGGGTGCCATTCACCAAAACCAAACCACTTTAGGATGTGGGATATGCAACAGGACCTTAGAAGAAGAACTCAACCTACAGGCTGGCTTATATGGGAGGGAATGATGTAGGGCAGCTCTGGTAAGAACTAGCTCTACCTCTCTTTTAAATCAGAACCAGTGAAGGCAGTGAAGGTCCTGTGTGAGTGTCTGGAGGCGGTTGGAGGATGGATGGCGGCTAACAGATTGAGGTTGAATCCTGACAAGACAGAAGTACTGTTTTTGGGGGACAGGAGGCGGGCAGGTGTGGAGGATTCCCTGGTCCTGAATGGGGTAACTGTGCCCCTGAAGGACCAGGTGCGCAGCCTGGGAGTCATTTTGGACTCACAGCTGTCCATGGAGGCACAGGTCAAATCTGTATCCAGGGTAGCTGTTTACCAGATCCATCTGGTATGTAGGCTGAGACACTATCTGCCTGCAGACTGTCTCGCCAGAGTGGTGCATGCTCTGGTTATCTCCCGCTTGGACTACTGCAATGCGCTCTACGTGGGGCTACCTTTGAAGGTGACCCGGAAACTACAACTAATCCAGAACGCGGCAGCTAGACTGGTGACTGGGAGCGGCCGCCGAGACCATATAACACCAGTCTTGAAAGACCTACATTGGCTCCCAGTGCGTTTCCAAGCACAATTCAAAGTGTTGGTGCTGACCTTTAAAGCCCTAAATGGCCTCGGTCCAGTATATCTGAAGGAGCGTCTCCTCCCCCATCGTTCTGCCCAGACACTGAGGTCCAGCTCCGAGGGCCTTCTGGCAGTTCCCTCACTGCGAGAGGCCAAGTTACAGGGAACCAGGCAGAGGGCCTTCTCGGTAGTGGTGCCCGCCCTGTGGAACGCCCTCCCATCAGATGTCAAAGCGATAAACAACTACCTGACATTCAGAAGACATCTGAAGGCAGCCCTGTTCAGGGAAGTTTTTAATATGTGACATTTTAGTGTACTTTTCATCTTTGTTGGAAGCCACCCAGAGTGGCTGGGGAAACCCAGCCAGATGGGCGGGGTACAAATAATAAATTATTATTATTATTATTATTATTATTACTATTATTATTATTATACCTTGAATTGCCCCCCCCCCCAAAAAAATGGGAAGCCAGCTCATTAGATACAAGACTGGTATAATATGGGTTAGACATATGTACTTGTGACAAGCCTGCTTGTCACATTTTCAGCAGCTGCAATTTCTGAACGTTCTTCAAGAGCAGTTCCACATAGAGCATGTTGCAGTAATCTAACTAGTTCCTATTTTCAAGGAACAAGATGAACAGTGGTAAAAAAAGCAGGGATGGAACCAAGAAGGTGAGAATTAGTTGAAGCCTGTTCTGTTGAATATCAGAATCAATATGATGCAAGGCTCTTGTTCATTGAATAGAGACATGGGGGATTTTTAAAATAGAAGCACTCTTTTTCTATGGAATGAGGATGTGACAGGAAATGCTTGCTCATACAAAAATCCTACCTGTTCTCCATGCCCAACAACAGAACAGGTAAATCCAGGCCTTATCTCAGACAAATCAGAGTGCCTTCATTTGGGTATTCTCAAGCCATGACCAGCATCACTTCAATTGCTAACCAGCGTGCTTCTTCTCCTTGGCCCATGACAATATGGCACAAATAAATATATAAAGTCCCAGGTCCATTCTCAACTTTGAAGAATGTCACGTCTTGGACAGCTACTATCAGTCAGTCAGCTAGCAGTACTCAGTATTGGTCTACTTGACCCAATGTTCTACTCCCTATAAGGGAAACTCAATCTATTGAATCCTTATATCTTTCTTTTGCCAAATGGCTTTAATAAAATAGACGCTTCAATATAGAATTTAAATATACCTAAAATGAACTTGATTATGCACTTCAAAACTTAAGGCAGCAGTTTCCAAACCTTTAAGGACTCATCTCACCCATATATGCCACAAGCACAGACCAGGGTGCACTTCAGTAAGTATGCCAATATAACTGGGAATATGTTAGCAACTGGCACCCAGCTAAACAGGCAAGGCAAATGTCATAACACATGTTTACATATTCACACTTTAATTTGTATCATATCTGCCTGGGCATACCTCTTTATGCCTGATATGTTAAAACTGGCATCTTTGTCTTATGTCTTTGAATCCTAAAACCTTCAGTGGCATAATTTATACCAGTGGAACATCTGACAGCAACAGTGGTAAGGCAAAGAACTGTAATAGTGTGTTTAATGTACAGGCTCTCTTTTCAGTTTTTTAAACTTTCTTTTCTGCGGGAGGTCATGCTAGGATAATTAAAAAAGGAGATACAAAAGCACTATTAATTAAAGCATAGGTAGAAATTAATTATAGAATGAACCCAATGGTTTCCCCTGAAAGCTGATTTTGCAGATAGCATATCAAAAGCAAGTATGCCATGGGGTGATGAACTGATATGAAAAATATATAGAAGAGAGGAAAAAGACTTTCAGTGGATATTTCTTTCAAGGGTTCTATTTCTTAGCTCAACTGGGGTTCCATTTCACGTCACAAAACTGCAATCTAGCAGCACATAGACACCCATATAAAAAGCCAATTAATGTGTTGTCAGGAGAATATGTAGGATACCAAATCACAGTATTATCACATAATGTTGTGTATTTCAGTCACTGGAAGGAACAAATTCCATTTATTTTTGTGGTACAGAAAAGAAAACTTTTGTCATTTCATTGTAAAAAATATTTCAACTGAATAAAGATAGTTAAAGTGGAAAGAAACTGTGAGTGATGGAGAGGAGATGAAAAAAACCCATCACCTGAGACCATCTGGACACACCTCTGCCATCAGCACTATTGTTCTCTAGGCCACTCTGGGAGCCCTGCCATCCCTCTAGTCAAGTGAATGATGGAGAGAAAAGGAGACAGAAAAGGTGAAAGACCAGAAAAGGTAACCACCTGAATTGCTAGTAAGCCCATCCCTTTTGAGACAGATCTATAAATAACCTTGGCAAGTTATCGCCTTATCAAGCAAGGTTGACACTTAAGTGCATTGTCCCTCAAATGTGGGCCTCTGCAGGTACTAAGGAAGATTATATTAGCTTTAAGCAAGGTTGATACACACAACAATGTGTATTTAAAAGATACACAAACCAAGTGGTTTACTGTCTTCAAAAGAATCTCCAAAGTCTGTTTGGAGGCTTTGAGGCCCAAAACCCACTCTTTATTCATAAGAGTCAAATATGTATTTGCTAGCACCCATAGAGAGCCGCATTAGAAAAATACATTTAAATGTCAACTCTGTTTGATGTATCAGGGCAAATAGTTCTCTAGAAATATGGAGTCAGCTATGTTGCTAACAAACTAAGAACTAAGTTAATATTTGTGCAATTTGCAGAGAGTTAATGATTTAGGAACTGAAAGCTGGGCCCAGAAAATGTCCTGCATATTATACCAGATGCTGCAGCACTACTGAACGTAAGCAGGGTGTGGGCTCAGCAACCTGCATGGTAGACAGAAGGATAAGATCAGAATATACATTTTGATGGGGAAACTGACAAAAAATTGCTTTCTGTTTGCCTGTCACCGGCAGAAGACTCTGATGACTCAGAATCCTTTCTGTGAATGAATGCTCCTTTCTTTTATCTATACCAGCTTGGATTCCATGTGTGGATGAAGATGCTGTTTTCAGAATGTTAAAAACAAATCCATAAATAAAATGCATTATGTGATGGCGGGGGGAGGTGTATTTACAAGGGTTATACCTTTGATATCCTTGACATTTTCCACAGGGCTGTCATGGTCTAAGGCACATATCGTACAGATTTTCTGTTTTTTTCTCTTCTTCCCTCACTGCAACTGAGATTTAACCGTTCCTGAATGGTACTCGTATGGGTAATTTTCCCAACATTGTTATTTGGCATTCTTTCAGATAAGGAAGCTATGTTTGCTGGTTCTATGTTTATTTGACTGTTGGCATCCCATGATTTATTATGGGGACAGAGTGACACATCTTCTAGGTGATTAGTTTTTAGGTCCTTAAAAACAAAGAGTTCATGGTGGTTCCTCATGGGAGAAAAAATACTGGGAAATGTGCCTCCAGCAGAGACGATTCTATATAAGCAAAGTTTGTGTGTTGGCAGAATGTCATATTAACATAATTTCATGCATTTAAATTTAATAAGATGTTTGCAGAAAGTGAATAGCAAGGAAACTTTCAAAGGTCAGAATCTATGAGCTCTAACCTATTTGAAAAGATTGGGAAAAGGACAGATGTCTCATGACGGAAAGTGTCAGAAAGGGTTGACAGCACACTTAAACAATGAAATTAATTACTAGTGCTTTCTTGCCATCTTGAATATGATTCTTAACTATTGAAGAATGCTAACTCAGAAAACTTTTTAAAGTGTAACATTTCTTTACACAGAAGTAAGTCTCATTTGGGTCAGTGAGATTCATTCCCAGGTTGTAGGGTAAAGGATTATAGCCTAATGCAGTGGTTCCTAATTAGTGGTTCATGGACCTCAGAGGGTCCATGTAACCCACCCAGAGGGTTCATGGCACATACCTGTCAACTGTCCAGAACATCCTGTTTTGGGGTGCTGTGCGCTCTTGTGTGGATCACGTGTCTTGCATGGGAGAGCAACCCGGAAGACATGCATCCTGGTTTTGTGCTGGGACATGTTGAAGAGTATGGTGGCACAATTCACATAACAAAAACTACCACAGAAATATCAACATTTTCAAAAGTAGGGGGTCCATGACTTGGCTTTTGAAAAACAGAGGGTCCACAGTACTTAGCTAATTGGGAGGCCTAAGATAATAAACTGCATATGATCACACTGTTATTTACTATACAATACTGTACGCAATCTATTGAGGTCAGTTGTGTGTGAGCTAAGCAGCTGACAGGTGGATCTGCAACTGAAGAACAGAAGAGCCAAAGTTGTGACTAATGAAGAGAGAAAAAAATCTACTGGGCTCTTAGGCTCAGGTGTAAGGTAAAGGTAAAGGGACCTCTGACCTTTAGGTCCAGCTGCGGAGGACTCTGGGGTTGCGGCGTTCATCTCACTTTATTGGCCGAGGGAGCCGGCATATAGCTTCCAGGTCATGTGCAAATAAACCACATATCCTAAAGACACCCCAATTCCCGCTGTTCCTCATTCCAATGAATCTTCCACTGCTTGGAAATTGGGGTGGCATGAAACAATATGTACCTTTTGATAATGACACATATTGAATAAATCTGAACCACACTGTATGAAACTTATCAACCTCTGACCCCTTTCTCTTAATAAGTGAGATTTTTCATTTCCTTACATAGCCACATTATTTCTTATTTAGAGTTCAGTTTACATCCTTCACGTGCCATTAAACCATACAGTGGTACCTCGGGTTACATACGCTTCAGGTTACAGACTCTGCTAACCCAGAAATAGTACCTCGGGTTAAGAACTTTGCTTCAGGATGATAACAGAAATCACGCAGCGGCAGTGGGAGGCCCCATTAGCTAAAGTGGTGCTTCAGGTTAAGAACAGTTTCAGGTTAAGAATGGACCTCCAGAACAAATTAAGTACTTAACCCGAGGTACCACTGTACTTCCAGCTGGCCACTTTTTTCACCTTACAAACAGCACCTCCATCACATCTTAAAAATAAATAATCAATTTCACATGTGTAGTCCTTCATATACATTGTTGTTCTGGACCTGGTGTGCTGGGAGAGTTAATTACTATCTTCCATTGTTCAGTTCTTTGCAGTGTTTCTCTAGATGGTATAAGATCACATTCAATTCCTTCCGCTGCTTACAGACTAGAGTACAAGCTGCAGCCATAAATAACTGACAGAATGCATATCCAAACTCCACCATTAAAATTCTGCTCTGGAGTTCTTCCCCAGCACACAGTTAAAAGCAAGATCTTTTCTCAAATTCAGACATTTTACAATATCTGTTCGGCAGCAGTTCATCCCCCCCCCCACTGCATTCCTCCAACAACAGTCCAGGAATAATATTAAATAAAGTCCATTCAGCCTTGGACAAGGGGGGTATACTGAGTGAGGAAATGATGATGATCATATGTTTGGAACAAGAGCGGAAAACCTGATTTTAAGAAATTGTATTAAATTAAATTAAATTGGTTTGATTTGTAATAATTTGGGAAATTAATAAAAAGAATTTGAAAAAAGTGTCACATACCTTGCTGTACTTTTAATTGTGGAAGTCAATCACACCATAAAATATGGTTCCTTATAAAATCATATTTATGCTACCTAGCCATTAAAAGTAAGTGGTTTACTGCAAATCTGCAAAGCTGAACAAACAAATAATGCTATTTGTGAACATTTCAGGCAGGATGGAATTTCTTATTCTCTTATTATGCCACAGAATTTTCTTTCCTATATGTGAAATACTCTGTGTGCTAATACATTATAATAATAACATTCGGCTGCAAAATGTGACACTCCCATTCCTATATGTGGCAGATGCAATTAACATACTTTCTAAGAATATGCCTTTCTCTCATAAATCTACCTGCTGCAAAGATTGTAACAGGATTTTAACTCAGTTTTACTTTCTCTTTCTGTTGAAAAAATGTATCAAAGGATAACTCCCAAGCGTCCTCAAATCCTCTGAGAATCTCTCTAGTCTTCAAGGTATCACTTAACTAGGGTCCCTCAATGCGTTAACCACAATTTTCTTGATTTAGTTTTTCTGAGACACAAATCATTCGCCCGGGGGGGGGGGGAGACACACACAACCCCACCCTGCTGCCTTCCAGCTCACAACATAAATTAGCTCACCAACTGCTTTTGAAAGCAGAGGGGGGAAATCATTCTAACTTCATCATTCTGATTATAGAGGAGGGAATAAAATCTCCTATGACCACAGATGATTCAAGGCTTCAGGGATTTCTTTTTACAGCCATGTAAGAGAAAATACATACACGCAACACCGGCAAGTCAGGAATAAAATGTAAAGCTGACTCACAATAACTGCCTCAAATTATTAATTCCTTAACCCCTTTTTGGTATAATATCTTTGGCAGACTCAGCCTTTCCAGGTTTAACTTGGAATGTGTACCAAACATTCTGTAAAGCCCCAGTATTTGTTTTAAGAACAGTACTGCAATGGGTGGAAACACACATTTATCACCACACAACAAATGCTTGGTGCAAAATGCCTTCAGCCTCCTTCTTTAGGCAACAGTCATAACGGAACAAGGAACCAGTGCTTTGACTGAGGGTACTGCCTTGAGACTTGCATCATCTGACATCTGGTGCCACATGTCAACCATATGTCAGGAGTGCTCTGATGGTGTTTCCTGCTTGGCAGGGGGTTGGACTCGATGGCCCTTGTGGTCTCTTCCAACTCTATGATTCTATGATTCTATGTGCAGCAAACTATGGACACATGTAGAACATTGATACCATAGCGAACAGAGTCCGTCGTCATGTGGTACAAATAAGTTACTGGTACTATATATGATGGCGGGTGGCGCTGTGGCCAATCAGAAGGTCGGTGGTTCAAATCCCCATGACGGGGTGAGCTCCCGTTGCTTGGTCCCAGCTCCTGCCAACCTAGCAGTTTGAAAGAACAGCAAAAAGTGCAAGTAGATAAATAGGTACCGCTCTGGCGGAAAGGTAAACGGCATTTCCATGCACTGCTCTGGTTTCGCCAGAAGTGGCTTAGTCATGCTGGCCACATGACCCGGAAAAACTGTCTGCGGACAAACACCGGCTTCCTCGGCCAGTAAAGCGAGATGAGTGCTGCAACCCCAGAGTCGTTCACGACTGGACTTAACTGTCACGGGTCCTTTACCTTCTTTTTAAGCTATTGATAGCTACTCTGTTTTTCATGAATTTGTCTAATCCTCTTTTAAAGCGATCTAGGTTAGTGGTTGTCACTAACATAGTTGAACTATGTGCTTTTATCTATCCTGAATCTTCCATATCCTAGCAAAGGTTTAGGTATGTGATCATTCGCGAGTCATTTGCGACTGGACTTAAGTGTCAGGCGTCCTTTACCTTTATATGATAACACAACCATGGAAAATCCATTATACGTGGGTCATTTCCAGTTGAGTGGGTGTAAATACTGTGCAGTCCAGCCCTAAGGAGTTGTAGAATAATATAAAACAATGAAGATCTATTTTTGTGCCCTAAACAATAGTGGCTAGCTTTAGTTTAGCAAAAAGGAATTATTGCCGTGTCCTTGTGATTATTATGGAACCAAGATGCTTTGTCCATGCTGCTCTAAACATTTAAAAAAATATTTAGAGCAAATAGACTAGACTTCTAGAGAACAGATGGTTCAGCTGACACACTGTTGATAGGCCTGACATTGTTTTCTCTGTGTTAGTGGCTGGCTAAAAGACAGGTGACTGAAAAATAATAGGAGATAAATGAACCACAACACAGCAAATTTGATCCTATGCTTGTCTCCCATGCCACAAAACTGTAGCAGGAATGTATATGCTCACAGTTTTCCAAGACATTAGCACATCTTATCAAACAAAATGTTTGGTTTTTAAATTAGGAAATATTTAACACTGTGTTACATATTTATGAGTCTTTTTAAATGCACAAGGAAGGGCACAGGGCTGCTTGAAAGAAAATACATCTAACATGGCAGCCTGTAAGAAGGACAAGAGAGAACAACTCTGTGATCCGAAGACTGAAAACAACTTTTGCTACAAAGATGTGTATGGATTTATTTTTGTTGAGTTCCATGAACTGAGGCCTCTACAAGAAAACTGAATCCAGTTTTCTGATAGTCATCTCTAGGCACAAACGGGAATTTCTTCCCAATGCAAGAAGCTTCAGAGGAAGGTTTTCTTCTGGACTACAGCAAGGGAGGAATGGGTTAAATCAGGCATAGGCAAACTTGGCCCTCCAGATGTTTTGGGACTACAAGTCCCATCATCCCTAGCTAACAGGACCAGTGGTCAGGGATGATGGGAATTGTAGTCTCAAAAACATCTGGAGGGCCAAGTTTGCCTATGCCTGGGTTTAATTCTCTCTCCCTGCCACCTTCAACCCATCCATCCCAGGAGAGATTATTTGTATCCCACTCCCCCAAGCATATATTGTATTTAATGGCATCTTTAACTTGGCCTTCAGAAAATCTCTTTCCATGTTGAATCCTCAGCTGCAGTACTCTTGTGTGTTAAAGAATCTGGAGCACATTCTCCGTTTGTGCCCAGTGCTTTCCCTGTGGCTGTTCACTGCAAAGAAGGATTAACGCTGATGGGCAGCTTGTGTTGGCATTTCAGATTTTCTCACTGCAGAACGTCTGAATGTAACATTTCTCCCTCGGAACGTATTTTTAAAACTGCTGCCTTTGTTGAAGATCACACCTAAGACCTCAACAAGGTGCAGAACATGTTCTGTTTTTCAAAATGAGATGTGGGCTTCAGAATCATTTAGGCACTTATCTCGAGACTGAGTGTACTTCAGTTCCCACATCTGCAAAACAGGAATTATCGTGCAGAAGTGTTCTGAGGCTTAAGTATTTAATGGATTAATTAGTGTTAAAGTGATTTTTTTCTATGCACCTTTGAAGTGCTGTGGGTTATCCTTAGTTGTTTGAGCACTACTACTAACAAGGTATTTCATTATTATCATCATCATCTTCATCATCCTGGAACCAAGCTTTGGTGGCAATTACTGTTTGCACTGTCATCCTCAACACCATCTGTAAAATGGATGAATGTGGGGAGGGAATTCATCTCACAAAGCAATTGAGTTATGGATCAGAATACTGAACAGCAAAACAGGTATCATACATTATCTCTCAAAAATGCCGTGAAGCTTATCCATTGATTAATTAGCGTGCAGGTATTTTTCACTCTCTAACTTTAAAGGGCTGTTAAGAACAGTGGTAGATTATGCTGTGCAGTTATGCAAGCTCTTCTGCCAGCAGAAACCAATGTTTTTTTTTATCCTGAAAGCAGACTCTAAACATAATACAAGCTGTAAATTTTTTATTTAATTATTATTATTATTATTATTATTATTATTATTATCATTATTATTATTATTATTATTATTATTATTATTATTATCTTCATCATATCCATTCCCAAAAATATTTATGAAGAGCTATAAATGCTTTAAACACACACACACAAACAAACACACACACACCATGTCATACAGAGTGCTAGAACTGAATGGCAAGTCTCTTGCATTTTTTAATTACGAATACTGTTGAGATGACACTTAGCAATATTCTTTAGTTGAAATAGTCAGTGCGGGAAGATTAATTATATGTTTCTGGTTGAGAGTGATAGCTATTAAGTTATATGAAACATCTTCATGGACTCTGTGTGTGTGTGTATGCTTGTAAAGCATAAAGAAGTTTTATGCAGAGCTTGGAAATAGATGTTTGCTAAAACTCTATGCAGTTTCGCTGCACTTGAACTGCATTGTTTTTAAAAGAATACTAAAGTGGTGTTATGAATATGCAATATTTCTGAAAGCTACTGGCATAGGGAATTGAAAACAAATTTGTTGAATCCCATTAGCTAACCAGACAGGTATTAAAGAATTTGTAGTCAATAGTAACTTTGCTGCTGCTTTTAATGGAGCCAGTCTTTCATTCCAACATGATATTATCACAATTAAATTTTCAGTAAATTGCAGATTGGTTCACATTTATACATGGGCCATTAATCCATGATCCTATATTGTGTGAAGAAACCTCCATCTTTCTCCATTTAGACACAGAATTCACTCAATCTCATATATGGGAGAGAATTGCCATGTCTCTTATTAAACCACCTACACTCAACATCACCACCTTTTCATGAAAAGGTATATATGTCCCTGAAACACAGAGAATCGATTCACTCATTACGCTCTAGTTACCGGTACTTTTGCAAGTCTGATTCTCATTAGACTTAATGAACTTTTTTTGCAGACTCCAACACAAATCAGGAAATAATAAACTCCTAAAGATTGTAATCCTCAACACTTATGCTCCTGAAAACAGTTTTTTTATCTAGCCAATTCTTCACTTTGAAAAGTGAATAAGCCAGTTCTCATCTCTCCCAGATTTACAGGGCTCATAATTTTTTAGCAACAGTGAACCCTCCGCAAAGACTCCTGTTTTTCCTCAGATACTTAAATCTTCTGTTCTTTTGATTCTACTATAACACCAGGAGAAACATGTGCTTACACCAGGCAGCTGCAGCTGGCTAGAAACCCCTTCAGAAATAAGCTGTGGAAAAATTATATAAACATCATCAAATATTTATCTCTTAGGAAAATATCAAGTGGAGTTTTATTGCATGACATGCACTGTATATATATTCCATGAAAATCATGATTAGCATTTCTTTTGCAAAAATTCAACCTGCAGCTATTCTTATAGCACCGGTGAAAATTAGTTACTACATTCTGGTAATTTATTTATTTTTGGGTTTTTGTTTTTTTGTTTTCTGCCAGTGATATACAATAAACTAATCTGATAACGGCAGGCAGATGTTTCACTCAACTGGAGGGAGAACTGTCCATTAGAGCTCTGGTGTCAACATAGTGTACTTCCCTTTCTGACTCTACATAGCCCAGATGGGGGGAAAAAACCCAGGGAATTGAGAATGGACTACTTATAAACCCTCAGTAGCAGCTTGCTGCTTGTACTTCCTCATGCAGAATATAGTTAAACTATGGAACTCACTCCCACAGGATGAGCCAGTAATAGACACCAACATGGATGGTTTTAAAAGAAAATTAAACAAATTAATGGAGGACAAGCAGCTATCAATGGCAGCTGCAATGGCTATGTTCTGCCTCCACTGTCTAAGACAGTATTTCTTTGAATGCCAGTTAATGGGACTTGCAGGTGGGCAGAATGCTGTTGTGCTTGTGTCCTTCTGGCAGGCTGCTTTCAGAAAGGACTAGATGGGCCACTGCCCATCTTACATTCTCTTCTTACATTCATATATTCCTTCAAGCTCTTCTTACATTCATATATTTCTTCAAGTTGCTTGGGGAAAGTGCTTGAGAGCTGTATATGTGGACTCTGGAATGTACAGCATCTTCTGGGGATCTGCTAACATAGACATAAGCCTTTGGCAAGAACAGCATGGCAAAGGCATGGCAAAAAATCCCAAGAAGGCCCATGCTGGCTTTTAGCTCTCCAGATACTTGTCTTCCACCTATACTATGAAAACATATCCCAGTATTTTCAGAGATGCTTTCTGTGTTGCGCTGAAATGTATTGATGCAGATCAGAAGAGCTACTTTCTCTATTGTGGATGATATTCTATTCTCTGGACAGCAACCTACAAATCAGAATTGTATTTTGCTGCACCAACAGAAGGAAAGACAACTTCTTAAAAGCACATAATTTGGGAGTAAAAGTTTCACAGATATAAAGCATGTAAGCTCAAACATAAGTGAGTCATTACACACAAAATCCTAAAGAAAAATATAATACATTGAATCCAAGAAATTAATAAGCATGACTAGATGTGGTCCATTCATTTCACCGGGTCTACTATGAGTAGCTCTTAGCTGGATACAATCCAATGACATTAACACCTGTTCTAATTCCTATTTCTTGAAAATATTTCCCTTATGAATGAAACTCTATTTACTAATGCAGGTGTGTCTCCAAGACAAGAGACACAGCCTCCCATGCAGGCCAACCTGGGCATTAGGACTGGATGCCTCATTAGCCAATCCACCACCCTTGGGGCTTCATGGCATACTAGCATGCAGAAAGGCTCCCCAGCTCTCAAACTCCTTTACATGTGCAGTGGGTGCCAGTTCTGTGATGTTTACAAGCATAGTTTTACCCAAGCTTTGGGGAATTCTGATTGGCTGTCTACCACTCTGTCTGGTAATTTTATATGGATTTATTTGATTGATTTGATGCTATTATTATTATTATTATTATTATTATTATTATTAATTAAAGTACTGTTCTTTCCTATTCTGCAACCTGCCCTTGGACCATTTGTGGTCTAAACCACTGAGCCTCTTGGGCTTGCCGATCAGAAGGTTGGCGGTTTGAATCCACGCAACGGGTTGAGCTCCCGTTGCTCGGTCCCTGCTCCTGCCAACCTAGCGGTTTGAAAGCACATCAAAGTGCAAGTAGATAAATAGGTACTGCTCCAGTGGGAAGGTAAACAGTGTTTCCATGCGCTGCTCTGGTTTCAGTGTTCTGCTATGCCAGAAGCAGCTTAGTCATGCTGACCACATGACCTGGAAAAACTGTCTGCAGACAAACGCCGGTTCCCTCAGCCAGTAAAGTGAGATGAGCTTTACTTCTGCAATTGGACTTAACTCTTCTGCAATTGGACTTAACTGTCAGGGGTCCTTTACCTTTTTTATGTGTAATAAATGTAATTATTATAAATAATATATAAAATTGCTTGGGGGTATGGATAAGGCATAGAAGCAGCACACCTTTTTTTAAAAAAGCAGCAACTAAAGAACATGACAAAACACCAGTGTGAAAAGAAGTAGAATGGCCTTTAACTCTCTACGGCCTTTTAAAAGAGGGTGCGATTTTAAAAAATGTATTTCTAATTCCTCTTGGTTTTAATGGATCCTGTGTGGGGTTCATTGTCTGCTTGTTTGGTTGTAAGCTGCTTTGGGTTGCCCTGGGCAAGATAAAGCGATTAACAAATTTAATAAATGAGAATGATGATGAGAATGATGATGATGATCATCTGCAGTATGGCCTAGCTGAGAAACTAAGATTAGAAACAGTCTGAAATCTGAGTTTTAATGCAAGCACCTTACAGAAATCCATCTCAAAACTCTGAGCAGTATAATGCATTTCTTCAAAAGGGGAGCAAGGGTGCAATACAAAATCACTATGTTCTCCTTATGCTGTTTCATTATAGTGTTGTTTTTTAAAAAAGAGACTGTCAGAATCATGACTTTTAATTACTTCATTTTATTGCTATTTATTGTGAAGGCATAAGCTGTTTCAGAGATGTGCAAATGTCTGCCTTCATCCTGACAGAACCTGAAATATGCCTTGTCACCTTCTCTAGCCTCTGGGCATTCTTGCAGATCTTCCTGTTGTTTTGCTACAATTTGCTAGTGCTGTGCTATGAAGGCAACAGTGACAAAGATACAGAAAGAGGTGGAGGAGCAATCATTTAATGTTTTCTGGTGTTTCTTTTGTTTGTAAATGTATCAATAGGTTTCTTCCCTTCTCACATTGTTACCTAAGGCTGTATTACCCAGGGTTGGGAACATGAGACTCTTAAGTCCTATGACTGCCAGCCTGCATTGCCAATGGTTAAGGATGATGGGAGGTGGAGTCTAATAATGTCTGGAGGGCCACTGGTTCCCTACTACTGCTACATACCTATGGTTAGATTTGAAATGGGGTAGTTTAAAGCTCTGCCCTACTGACTGATTACCTTGAATACATCTATTACCATAGTTATGCCTTACACAATTATGTGTGGGTGTCAGTAATCTGACACAATTCTTCTTTAAGTGCTACATTTTCTGAAAGGACAATGCACCTGAAGACCAAGGGTCTGAAATGAGTGCTTGGAAGGTTGCGTGTCAGAGCCAAACTAGATGTGCACTTACATATGTCAGTAACATAGCACAAAATGGAACCAATTCTCACTGTGAAGGCAATGCATATCTGGGAAGGGAAAACTTTCCCACATGATGCTAGTGAGGACTCCACTCTCCCCAGCACCAAAGTCTCTTAGCTGTGCATAGGGGAGGGGTGATGGTAATGTCTAACAACATGCTAAGAGTTTCAAGCTGGAATGAACTGGAATAAACTGGAATTGGGGCTGCAGCCTTCAGAGAGCTGTACCCCCCAAAGAGTTGCTCTATGGATATTTTAAAAAATATAGACAGCCTAAGTTTTCCAGTTAGGGCTTCTCTTCCACAAAGTAAGGAAGGATAAGAATTCCCTGAGTTGCCTTAATGCAATATGAGAATTCAGGGACAACCATCATTCTCCTCTCCCTAATTTCCAGAGGGGTAGTTTTGCTAGTCTCTTGAAGCAAAACCAACAAAGAATCTTGTAAAAACTTTTGATTGTTAAGGTGCCACAGAACCCTTTGTTCTTTTTTTCTGCTTTATTCAAGATGTCACTGGCTGTTCAGTCCTTAACTTCAAACATCCCAAATGCAAAGCAATGGCTCGCATGTCAAATCCACTAAGGACAACCATTTGACCTTGGCACAGTGCATGTTGTCAGAAACATAACTGTCCAAATAAATGATTATTTATTTAGACAATGATGTTCCTGAGAACATGTACTGTGCCAAGGTCAATTGGCTGTCATTAGTGGGCTTGACATGTGAGCCAATGTTTTATGCTTTGAATGCTTGAAGTTAAGGACAGAAGAAAGGAGTAACACCCGTACTGGAGGCAAAGGAATTTGAGCCATGAGATTTCACCAGTGGTAAGGAAATAGGGGTGACAATATGTCCCACAACCATGAATATAAACCTGAGGGGCTCGCCCAAACTTCTGCTTGCCTCACCACTTTCCCCTGGCTAGAGCCGCTCTTTACCACTGAATCAGAGCAAATGTCAATCGGGTTTTCTGTGGGTTTGCTCCAGCTGAGTGGTAAAGAGTGGGATTAACCAGGGAAAGCTGTGGGGGCAAACAGAAAACCAATTGGACTTGACCCTGGAAAACATATCGAGCCTATGATTTCTAGGCCCAGGGCGAAGCAGAAGTGTGAACAAGCCCTTAGATAGCTTTTATAAATTCATGTTTTGGTGGGATTTGCCTCAATGGGAGAATGCACAAGAGTAATACATCTCTAATTGTTCTAATTGATGGCATGGTCAAGGCCCCATCTAAGGCTGCAGCAATGATAGATTTGTTTGGATGCCTTTGAAGCATAAAGTGGTGGTGTGACTATTGTGTTTTCATTGAGCCTGTGGCTTTGGTGTTGCATTTGCTTCTTTCATCCAGAGCTGGTGCTTTACCATTTTTAGCACCTTAGTCTTCCCAACTTTATCTGTAACCTTACAGCACTTTTGTCTCATCAGTGACAGACTAATAGGACTTCCCTGTTTTGCAAGGTCATCTTAGGCTTGCCACAGTTTGGTTGCTGAATAGGGCTTCTCTTTCATTAAAGGGCACGTCAGAATATTAGGCATATCCAACATTGCTAAAAGGGAGGTGAAGAACCAGGCTGGCTTCATCTAGGATGGTTTATGAGGCAGATGCTTTCTCACTGTTCTCCAACAAACACATCCAAAATACGTCATTTACCACAAACCTAGAGGCAGCTGCTATTAGATGCCCATTCTTGGTACAGAAACTGTTGATGCACAATGAAGTATTGAGGCAACTGCCGTGTTATAGAACTATGCATATTCCTTTGTTCAGCTGGCTGCTTAAAATGTTGCTCAGGGCTTGTTTTATACTGCACAGCAGGGCTCCCAAAAGAAAGCATCAGCTCCTTCAGTTGTGCTTCTGCAAAGCACGAAAGCAATTATAACACAGTTTTAACATGCAATTAACCCTTACTCTCTGTGAGGCATCTGCCAAGCTTTTCAGGTAACTATAACTGCTCTTTTTAACACACTTTAGGGAGTTAAACTATAAATGTTTGTTTCTCTATGATGACAATACCCTGAATTAATTAGAATATTTCCTTTCTACCTTCTGCTGCTTCAGTCCAAACCACACTGACAGTATTAACATTTTCCAAGTGAAAGTAGCCCGGCAAATAACAAATTGCATCCTTTTCAGGTAATACAAGTCAAATTCTGTATAGTTCTTTGCTTAATGGGTTTATTCCTGAGAACAGAACCGTAAGTATTTGTTCCCATTTATCTAAAATAAATAAATAAGGCAAAAACACTTTTATAAGGTCACTGTGCTATTTGAAAAACAGCTAATTCAATCACACTGCCTGAGGTACAGCATTACCTCAGAATACATGTGGAGGATTAATTATTTGAAAGTGCCTTTTCCCCATCACAATAAAATAAATCTATGTACATGTGAAAAGCTAACATGAGAGCACAAAGGTGACTTTGGAAGCATATTTGAATTAGAATGTGAGTTAGATGATGATGTATTGAAATAGTAGATAGTGAAGGATACTGCCCAGGCTTTGAGTTGGAACCGCTTATTAATTTGCAACCACATGCTTACCAGTTGGCCAATGATTTGTATTGGTACAAGAGGTTTTTTAAAAACTTTTTATACCTGACTGGGAGTTTAGGGTTAACAGTGGAGTAACCAAGTTTGCTGATGATACCAAACTATCTAAGGGTGCAAGGAGCTCCAAAAAGATCTCTCCAAACATTTCCTATTTGAACTATGGAACTCACTACAATAAGATGCATGGAATACTGTCAATTTGGATGACATTAAAAGCTGATTAAACAAAATCATGTAGGAAAAGGCTATGAATGGCTGCTAATCATGATGCATACATTATTATTTGTGATCATTATTTATATCTGACCTCTCAGGATGCAACTCCTTCCAAGGTGGAGACAAGTAATATGAACACACTACACACACACACACACACAGTGTAATAATAAGTAATCAGGATCCTGGAGGTAAAGATGAGCCAGCACTTGTGCTGATAATACTTTGTTAGACCTAACAAAATATGATGCCTGAATTAAGCTTAAACATAAATTAAATGTCATGGAATAAAAAGGTAGCAGCCCACCTTGGAAACCTCCCATCTAGCAATACTTCTGTACTTGTAGGCACGAAATATTGTTTCATTTCATGCAACTGCAGAGAGAATGCATACTGTGTGAGGACGAAAAATAGAAATAGAAACCTGAATCTTAATTATATTAAAGTCATTTGCTTATGAGGGATTATTATTAGTAAATTTAATTAATTCACACACACACACACACACACACAACACAAACACACACACACACACATAGCACTGCTTGGTAATTGTGAAAACATCTTCCATTCTGCCTGAGGAGACAACTGCATGAAAGCACTATTCAGAATCACTATCTGAACAAGTTAAAAAAAATAACGAGGCAAACTCCCAAGAGATACTGCTGTATCTCTGAAGTAAAGATCAAAATCCTGAAGAGAAATTGTTCTGTGGCAGACAAAAAGTCATGAAATACATATCCATAAAGTCAGAGCTTTGCTAAGCAAATAACAAATAAAACAGGAAACTCTCTTTCTAAAAGTCTTAAATCATGCTGACAGTTACAATATGTGTGAAGCTTCTGAAAAAATGAAGTGTCTGGGGTGGGGGGAGAGCTGTCTGCCTTCAAGACAAAAACGCAGTAGCTTGTATTTCCTTCAATATATTGATTCTATTTTACACAAAAATATACTCATGAAAAAATGATATTGCTCAGGTGAAAGAAGTGAACACAGCTGCCTTTCTTAATTTAAATGTAGATATATTATGGGTTCCAAATCTCAGAATCAGTGTTCCTACATAGGTTTTCATAGTGAACATGAATGTTATAGTCAGGTCTGGATTAGGACCTTTAGAGGCCCTAAACACTTAAAAGATTTTTAGAGTGCCTTATATATCTAATTCAAAACAATAAACAATAATAAACCATAAAATAAAATTTTACTTTGCGTAACGAAACGAAACCGACAGTAATATGGAAAAGAATGTTTATTTTTGTATACTTCCACTTTACATTTGGGGGAAAAAAATTCTCCTCCTTTTTCTAATTGCAAAGCATTTGATAAGATCCTCAAAACTAATGTTAGGTAACACTCCTGCTTCTATACTTAATAGAGATGAGGCATTCAGCCTGCCTTGCTGCATAGTTCTGTAGGGATTTTTAATATACTTCAGCTGAGAAAATGAACATTCAGCTGAGCAATTTGTGACCATTAAAGTTAAAAATCCAAGCAATGGAAAATTTCTGTGGTGCTGCTCTTCCCTTGATGCCCGAAGGACATGCTTATTTTTCTTAATGGCTAATCCAGCCCTGGTTATAGTCCTATAAAATTCTAGAACAGGTTATCCTATTCTGCAATGTGGAGAAGGAAAGTACTATGGGGAACTGAATACTTACGCTGAGCAGTATAGCTGTATAATCTCAAAGATATTCCAGAAGTCCTTTGTAGAGATAAATAACTCTTCACAGTATTTCAGCACAGGAGAATGCTCTGATTTTCTAGATTTGTTTTTAATGTCCGATCCTTAAACAGGAGCCCCTTGAGCATGAAGGACACAGCATGTATTGCAAATAAGTGTCTAATAGGAAGATGTTTGTCCTGGTATTACAGAGTTAGAGTCAGGGGTGAATCTCAGTGCAGATAGTGTTTCTTCTGTATGTTTTGCATGTTGGAAGAGGAGACCAATACTAGCTACTTCATCAATGCTGTTGTCTAAAATCTGCCATATGAGCCAGCTAGAAAAGAGGGTGGGGTTGGTTTACTTCTAAGAGTCCAAATAGTTTTGTTGAGAAGGGAAGAAGTAGTGGACCAGAACTTGGATTTTTAAAAAATCTACACTGCAGAGGCTTAACCTGTACTTAGTTCTAAATCAGATATCCAAGTCCTTCTGGGCAGTGCCAGAATTATGGGGTCCCTTTATGAAATGTATAAAAACCCCAAACCAAATTTGCTACTGGTACAATTTTAGTATCTAAAACCAGTGGCTAAGCAGACTGTTGCAAAAGATAAAAGGCCTGGACTAACTCTCTCCTTCACCCCCTGAAATCCAAGCACTGTTGTGATTGATTTAATTATAGGTTCAGCACGTGCTTCTTAGTTGCCAGGAGTAAGTAAGTAAGCAGCTAAGCATGCAATGTTATTTATTATAATGTTACATCATGGCGAATAGACACAGGCAGTGTCTGAACAGAGAAATTCAGCTGAACTAATAGGAGGTCAACGATGTAGAGAGGAAGAAAAATGATGGGAGGAGAAGGGTCTAAAGGAGAAACAGGGAGGCTGAGGACAAACCAAGAACAAAACCAGTGAGCCAAAGAGGCAGTGCCAAAGTGTAGCTTTGTCTGGGTAAAGAACTAGGATTGACCTTGCATAGCCAGGTTAGGAAAACTAACATGTCTAGGAGATGGGTGTATGGAGAGTGAGGCAAGATCTGTGCTAGGAGCATAAGACTACCCTTTTCTTCTTCTCCTTTGTGGCCACAAGTAACTCTCCATGAGTGAAACCAGTACACAGATCAGAAAGCTTGCAGTTTAATTCTAAAATTTTGGTTGATCCCAACAGACCTACTAAATAAGTGGGTCAGTATGTTGTTTTCTTACAACTTTATTGTATGGCAAGTAATTATGGAGTGTGTGTTCAAATATATAATTAATTTTGTTTACATTGGTGAATAACTAATTTACAAGGCAGGGATTTTCTTTTTAATTCCTATGCAAAACCACAAATGTTTTAAGTGGTACACATAGGTGAAAACAAAAAAAATTAATGTTTGGTACTAACATCACCTTTAAAGTAGCCTAGCATCTAGGTCCAGAGCGGCCAATATGGTGCCTCCTGACTACAACTCCCCACCCCCATGACCATTGGCTATGCTGGCTGAGGCTGATGGGAGTTGTAGTCCCAAACATCAGTAGGACACACTACACTGACTATCTCCAATCTAGTTGCTTGAGATTTTTCCTGCTTTGGTTGAATAAAAAGTTGAGATTGGTTCCTCTGAAGATCTCATTCTTATGGTTCATGAAAGGTAAAAACATATTTCATATCTAGGGGTTGGTTCACACAGCATATTTCTCATCTATGCTAGGTGTCTGCATTCTCTGCGTATGTACTATGTTGAGAAATGTAATATATTGAAATGTTAGCCACAGACAGACCAGTACCTGTGACTGCAGTGGCAATCTGTTTTTGCAGTGGAGCCGTTTCTGTTCTCTCTACACGCTCACTTTCATCATTTAATTCTAGCTCATTGCCTTTCATTCCCTTGATATAGAAAGGGAGACATTTCTGATAAACACAGGATTTGTTTGTTTGTTCCTAGGAGTGCAGAATGATGCTTTCTTTTATTGAAGCTTGAAGCAGAAAGAGTCAATAGATTGCGGCTGATGTTTTATTCTTGGTGCAAAGTCCACTAACTCGTTCACCAAGTCTTCTCTCTTCACAGTTATATAGACCCATTAACATAGTATCTGATGCCACAAATACTTTAATGCATCCTTGCAAAATCCTCTTGAAGTAATGAAGTGCTTATACGGAGGCAGAGAAAACTAAATGACTTGTCCAAAATAATCAGGGAGGCTGTGAAACAGCTGTGTGTGAATTAAAGCTACTGCTAAGTCGATCACTTGTGTGGAATGCAAGGGCATGCTGAAAAATCCAGCCTTTAGCTCACACTAAACTTCAGCAATACCCCTTCCCCAGTGGTGTCCTGCTTTGTGTCATTGTCACCTGCAGTTGCTCCTTTTCCCCTACAGCTTACAGCTCTGTCTTCTAATCAAATATTCACTTTTATGTTGGCAAATCACCTTGAGGTGATGTAAAGCATTGCAATTGGGCAAAAAAAATGAGAGGCACAAATACAAGATGGGTGACACCTGGCTTGAGAGCAGTACATGTGAAAAGGATCTAGGAGTCTTGGTTGACCACAAACATGACATGAGCCAACAGTGTGACGCGGCAGCTAAAAAAGCCAATGCAATTCTGGGCTGCATCAATAGGAGTATTGCATCTAGATCAAGGGAAGTAATAGTGCCACTGTATTCTGCTCTGGTCAGACATCACCTGGAGTACTGTGTCCAGTTCTGGGCACCACAGTTCAAGAAGGACACTGACAAATTGGAATGTGTCCAGAGGAGGGCAACCAAAATGGTCAAAGGCCTGGAAACGATGCCTTATGAAGAACGGCTAAGGGAGCTGGGCATGTTTAGCCTGGAGAAGAGGAGGTTAAGGGGTGATATGATAGCCATGTTCAAATATATAAAAGGATGTCACATAGAGGAGGGAGAAAGGTTGTTTTCTGCTGCTCCAGAGAAGCGGACACGGAGCAATGGTTCCAAACTACAAGAAAGAAGATTCCACCTAAACATTAGGAAGAACTTCCTGACAGTAAGAGCTGTTCGACAGTGGAATTTGCTGCCAAGGAGTGTGGTGGAGTCTCCTTCTTTGGAGGTCTTTAAGCAGAGGCTTGACAACCATATGTCAGGAGTGCTCTGATGGTGTTTCCTGCTTGGCAGGGGGTTGGACTCGATGGCCCTCGTGATCTCTTCCAACTCTATGATTCTATGATTCTAGGTCATGACACCCCACCAAGAGAAACACATACCAAAGAGCCAGAAGTGGGGAACAGGTGAGAAGAGCCTGTGAAAACTTAGCCTGTGTTTATTTCAAAGGTAAGTCCAATTCACCTAAGGGTAACTTAGACCAGGGTGACGACATAGTGGGTGAAAACATCCCTCTGTCTGGGAGGAAAGAAATTGTCTCTGGTATCTTCCCTCATCAGTACAAAAATCTTACCCTAGGACGTTAGGGTAAAGGATAGGTAAAAAAAATATTTAAAAATTGACAAGAAGTTGTGTCTTTGTTTGTAAAGAAACTTACCTCAGAGCTGGGGTGTATGGGGTGTTAGAAGAGGGTTAGTACTTCTGGTCAGGGACATTCTGGGGTAGCTTGTCCACCTTAGGCCCTCATTCTTCTCTCAGCTCTCACCTGTGGCTCTTAGAAGCTGTCAGCATGTGATAGTGGCCACACCTCGGGAACAACTTCAACAACATAAGCTCCATCTATATGAGAATGCTTATTGATGTATTTAGACTTAGCAGAAATAAATAAAGCAATTGATATATGGGAGAAATGGGCTATCTTAGAAGGTGAAGTTTGCCGAGAGCTTTGTCAACTATTGGAAAATGAACTATGAAAATATGAGACTTGAAAGGATTTCATTTTTGCAGATGATTGCCTTATATTTTTTGTAAAGTTTCACTTATATAACAACAACAACAATAATGAAGATGAAAATATTTGCCATCTGGATATGATGTTGATATTTAACTGGTATTTTTTTGTTGTTGTTTAGTTGTTTAGTGGTGTCTGATTCTTCGTGACCCCATGGACCAGAGCATGCCAGGCACTCCTGTCTTCCACTGCCTCCCACAGTTTGGTCAAACTCATGCTGGTAGCTTCGAGAACACTGTCCAACCATCTCATCCTCTGCCGTCCCCTTCTCCTTGTGCCCTCCATCTTTCCCAACATCAGGGTCTTTTCCAAGGAGTCTTCTCTTCTCATGAGGTGGCCAAAGTATTGGAGCCTCAGCTTCACGATCTGTCCTTCCAGTGAGCACTCAGGGCTGATTTCCTTAAGAATCGATAGGTTTGATCTTCTTGCAGTCCATGGGACTCTCAAGAGTCTCCTCCAGCACCATAATTCAAAAGCATCAATTCTTCGGCGATCAGCCTTCTTTATGGTCCAGCTCTCACTTCTATACATCACTACTGGGAAAACCATGGCTTTAACTATATGGACCTTTGTTGGCAAGGTGATGTCTCTGCTTTTTAGGATGCTGTCTAGGTTTGTCATCGCCTTTCTCCCAAGGAGCTGGCGTCTTTTAATTTCGTGACTGCTGTCACCATCTGCAGTGATCATGGAGCCCAAGAAAGTAAAATCTCTCACTGTCTCCATCTCTTCCCCTTCTATTTGCCAGGAGGTGATGGGCCCAGTGTCAATGATCTTTGTTTTTTTGATGTTGAGCTTCAGACCATATTTTGCGCTCTCCTCTATTTTCTCCTCTAACTGGTATTTTAAATGTTGCTTATTATTGTGATGGTGATGTATTTATGGTCAGCCACCCTGTGCTGACAGAGATGGGATCAGAGCCATGCTAGACATTTGAGACATCTTTGTTCTGACCATTCAAAGAAGAGAGAACGTGACGAGAAATTTCTTCCCCAAAAAGAAAGAAAGGGGAATTAGAACTCCATTTTTTTAAAAAAAATGGTAGAAGGTGAAGCGGGTTGTACTTATTTTTTGAACTTTACAAAGAAGCTGAGGGCTCTTTTTATTTTCTTTAAACATTTTAGAAAAATCCAATTGCACTCTCAGCAGCATGGGTCTCTTTGCTTACAAGATCCCATCCTTGCAGGGCTTCCTGGAAAGAACAAGTGAACATGCAACATTCAAATAAATGTCTATAGATTTACAATTCCCCCTTTTTTTCACTTCTGCTTCCACATAGGTTGTGTGGTTTGGTAGTTTGATTTCTAGAATCTTCTCCTAATCAAAGTTCCCAGAGGATGAAATGATCAAATTTACTGTCAGAATGAAAGATAAATTAATGCTTTTGCATACTATTTGGCTGTGAGACGCATGACAAGACTAGGATAAGGTGATTGATTTCCTTCAACTGAAACCAATACATTGAACTTCAAACTAACCTGGGAGTATAAACACAAAAGAAGAAAGAAAATTAATCTGGGAATGTAGTATGATTTGCCCCAAATAATTCTAGGTAGAACAGGAAAGGTCTAAGGGGTCATCATTGGGGGGAATGTCAGTGAGAGTGAGCCATGGGAGAAGAGTGAAACTGTGGGGAATGGTGGGTTGGTAATAGGAGTGAGCGATCTGGTGGCAAGCCCTATATATTCTACCAGTGCTAGTCACATTAACCTTGAATGGCACTAGGATGAGATGTAGAAATGATGAAAGAAACAGTACTTCTGTGGAATGCTACTGCTTAAAGTTGCGGGGAGAACCACTGCCTTAACTGAGCTGGTGCTGGCAGCAGCAGATCCCTAGGCTTGTCAGCCTCCTCCCTCATCCTGCCCAGGCCAACTCTTGATTCCAAGTGGCAATGATGGATCCCCAGGCCAGACAGAGACTGCTCTTCCTCCCACAAGCCTCTCCCTTACCTGGGCTGGCAGCAGCAGGAATGGATCCCAAGGCTGGCCAGTGAGGAGGAAGGCAGACTGCAGTAATGCCAGTAGACCTGGATATCTGGATTCCAGAGGAAGAAACCCTGAAGGCTGGCAGGTAGAGGAAGCAGCAGAGCTGGTGGGGATGTTGTAGCTCATGGGTAGGCAAACTAAGGCCTGGGGGCTGGATCCGGCCCAATCACCTTCTAAATCTGGCCCACAGATGGTCCGGGAATCAGCATGTTTTTACTTGAGTAGAATGTGCCCTTTTATTTAAAATGCATCTCTGGGTTATTTGTGGGGCCTGCCTGGTGTTTTTACATGAGTAGAATGTGTGCTTTTATTTAAAATGCATCTCTGGGTTATTTGTGGGGCATAGGAATTCATTCATTCCCCCCCCCTCAAAATATAGTCCAGCCCCCACAAGGTCTGAGGGACAGTGGACCGGCCCCCTGCTGAAAAAGTTTGCTGACCCCTGTTGTAGCCTGTTCTGACTGTCCCTCAACAGTCCATCCACCATCTCTAGTCACACTGTGGTTCATAGTGCCATCTGTCTGTGGCCATGCAAATCACAGCATGAAGACATTTAATGCCCCCCCCCCACAATTTCTTCCTATAATACTTGAGACATATCCACCATCAACAGCAGTAGTACTTGTTTTGTCAAAGCTCTCAACAATTAAACATGTACATAAGCTTCTACTAGCTCTGCAGACCAAAATATATTGGGGTGGTCAATTCTGCAGAGTGTCTATTTTCCACAACTGGGTAGCTCAGGCTTTGGGGTTTGTCATTTTCTAAGGGTTACAGAAACATACATAAAGGGAAAAAGTTATTTTAATAAACCGCATCTTGGATTATCTGCTTCAAATTGCAAACCATGCAGATCACACAGGACCATGAAATGTGAGAGTATGTATAGAGTAAAATAGAGGATAGTACTGTATTGTTAAAGTGCACTACTTAAAGAGTACAAGCATAACTTTAACTTTTTAGTTGTCCTACAGAAGTCTAACAAAGCTTGGCTTGTAATCCATGGAGCCACCTAAAAAGATGAAAGGCATTACCCTTGCAAAACACCTTCAATGCAAAGCTTCTGAAGCCAAAATACGTATTAAAATCAGTCATTTGGACAAGTGACTGACAGTTGATAAAATTAACTGTAATAGCATTTTTAGGCTGTGTTAAATTGATTTTGAAAAACTGCTTAAAAAGAGAAATGTGTAAAGCGTAGTGAGAACTCCCTTGTGAATTGCTCTGAATTTCTGGAAGGGAGAGTGGAAATTTATCCTTAAAAAGCTAATTCACTTTACAAATCTGATAATTTCTCAACTGCTTTGTTGGATTGTGTTGGTTTTGATAAACCAGTGCTCGCTTTCCTTGTCAATCTAACTTAGCCTCAAACAACAATGTTCTACCTTGCTTGGTTTGTGGGTATTTTTATACAACTTGGGATGTTGATTCTCACCACAGTTTAAGAAAGAATATTGGCAGGCTAGAGCGTGTGCAGAGCAGGGAAGCCGGATGGTGAGGGGGCTGGAAACAAAGCCTTGTGAAGAACAGTTGAGAGATTTGAGTATGTTTGGCCTGGTGAGGAGACTGAGAGGAAATATGATAGTCATCTTCAAATATCTAAAGTGCTGTCACATGGAGGATAGACAAGCTTATTTTCTCCTGCTCCAAAGGATAGGACCTGAACCAATGGCCTAAGTTAGAAGAAAAGAGATTTCAACTACACATCTGGAAGAACTTTCTGACCATAAAAGCTATTCAACAGTGGAACAGAGGTGGTGGACTCTCATTCCTTGGAAATTTTCAAGCAGAGGTTGGATAGCCATCTGTCATGTATGATCTTCTTGAGAATCCTGCATCGAGAAGTTTGGACTAGATGACCCTTGGGGTACCTTCCAAGTCTACAATTCTATGGTTCTATGATTTATGAAATTTAAGCAGTTCAAAGGCAAGTAAGAATACATACTTAGCAGCTCTTCTACATGTTTTTAACAATAACCACAGATAATAGAGTTTAATGAAACTTCAGAAATTGTCTGATGAATGGAAGAGGCAGACCAAACCATTTTAGGAAGAAAGGGCATATGGGTAAAAAAAACAAGCAAGCAAGCAAGCAAGCAAACCAACCAACCAATCAACCACAAATGACTTCATATAGTCAGCTAGTTATTAGCTTTAAGTATAATTATTAACAGTTTGTGTGAAAATTCCAATTCATGGATGTTGTTTGTCAATAAGTTTCCCCCCTTGGGGTAGGCTTCTCAGAAGAAGAAAACCCTATAGTAGTAGTAGTAGTAGTAATAATAATAATAATAATAATAATAATAATAATAATAATTTATCATTTATATCCCGCCCATCTGGCTGAGTTTCCCCAGCCACTCTGGGTGGCTTCCAATCGAGTGTTAAAAACAATACAGCATTAAATATTAAAAACTTCCCTAAACAGTACACTGGTATCATGTAAGGATCATATGATTCATCTTCATAATCTAGTATCTCATTAAATAGAGCATGTAGAAGAATTAATATGGTGTCAAATCCTCTCTTTTTTCAAGATCAATGGAAACAAAGGGAAGCACTGACAAGCTTCTTTCTCCTGCATTGGCACTTTTCTTTCCTATGTGCAGAAAGCTTGTCATCAAAATTTCTACAGACACAAGTATACTAAAGGTCAATCACTAAATTTGTTTGGATGGCCACTTATGTATTCTTCATGCCAATGAAAACAAGTCGGAAGGCAAAGAATAAGAATAATTCTCTGAAATAAGCATACAACAGCCACATGTGAGGATTAAATATGAGGATACATTTCTGCAATAACAGATAACAATTATTTTATTTTAATTCTTGTTTTTATTGTATTAGTTATTTTATGTAATTTTATATTGTAAGCTGTCTTGGGCTCCTGCCTGGAGGAAGGGCAGGCATAAAAATGTTAAATAAATAAAAATAGTATATGACTGATCCATGTTTATGGATTTTTGTATTTTCTAAACAATCTTTTCTTTCCAGTATGTTTTATGAACCTGGATTTACTTCCTACTGTTAAATATGAAAAGTGGAAGCTCTATATCCATGTCAGCAAATTACAATCTATATGAGCATATGGAGCATAGTGTTTCCAAAGAAACATTATGGCACATTATAAATCATAGAATTGTAGCATTGGAAGAGACCCCAAGGATCACCTAGTCCATGCATCCCCAAACTCAGCCCACCAGCTGTTTTGGGACTATAATTCCCACCATCCCTGACCACTGGTCCTGTTAGCTAGGGATAATGGGAGTTGTAGTCCCAAAACAGCCGGAGGACCGAGTTTGGGGATGCCTGACCAATGCAGGAATTTTGGCCACAGCTATCCCTGGATGGGCTCGAACCACCAATCTTCTGCACCCAGATGCATTGACCCATTGTGTCACAATGATAACATCGCAGTCACATGACCAAACCACCTATAGGATAGTCACCACAGCAGACAGGAAATTATTTTTGGCAATTAGAATTGGAGAACAGTCTCTAACAAGAGGATGCAGTATTTTTGCCCTTTTAAAGAAAACCAAACATCAATATCTTCTGTATTGAGTACATAAAACCAGACCAGCGTCAGCTGATGAATCAGCAGTCCTTCCTCTCTTCTTCCAGCTTCTACAATTGAAGGAAGAAGGGGTGCACCATTTTTACCCTCCTAACATTCATTCCCTTTTCTGTTGTTCTCCATCTTTCTTCCTCAAACCTCACCTTTTTCTTGGATTTGCCTTCTGTAGCAGTGCCTCCATCACTGACTCTTTTCTCCCCCAGCTTATGTCTCAGAAGAGAAAACAAAAGCTTTACACAGCAGGGCTGAGGAAACTCTGATCATTTTGGTCAAGCTACACCACCTGCCCTACACCTGGCATCATATATAGCTGGGCTAAAGAGTGCTTTGCAAGATGCTTTGAAGCCTCAACCATCAACTGATTGTTGGGCCTTCAAAGCACAGGCCCAATGATCAGTTGGATCTCCCTAACGCAGCAGAGAAGGCTGGAGAAAGCTTAAATTTAAAGCTATTTTTCCAGTGATCTTAATTCAAGCCATTTTCTCTGGAAAGACAGAAAATGCTGTATTTAAAATTAGAATTTTATTTTTATTTTTTACAGAGAGATGAAATGCTATCTGAATAAACTTCAAACGGGCTCCCTATCACAGCTGATCAGTGATTACATTATTTGAAGACAGGCTCCCAGGGCCAATCAGCTGATTGATGCTGAAAGCATATTTTAAGAGGTGGTTGTTGTAACCACCAATCGTCTGATCAGCATTTTTACAGCAACCTCCTTTGAACAGTCTGGGCAGTCCCACCTATCTGTCAAAGTTTCTCTGGGAATGAAAAAGGTTAACAGCAACTGATTCAGCAACTGCTAAGAGATGGGTTTTGGGGGAGAGCAAGAGAGATTTGCTTCAAGAAAAGAAGGGAAATGTGGAATGAATTTCTGTGGAACAATTGTGTCTGCTGGCAATTTGTACTACTACTGAAAATGGATTCATGTAGGCCATGCCCAGGAACAAATGAAGTGTTTGCTATACAGTGGTACCTCAGGTTAAGTACTTAATTCGTTCCGGAGGCCCGTTCTTAACCTGAAACTGTTCTTAACCTAAAGCACCACTTTAGCTAATGGGGCCCCCCGCTGCCACCACGCCGCCAGAGCACGATTTCTGTTCTCATCCTGAAGCAAAGTTCTTAACCCAAGGTACTATTTCTGGGTTAGCGGAGTCTGTAACCTGAAGCATATGTAACCCGAGGTACCACTGTACATAGGTGAGTAAAGAAATCAACCAGATACTGGGCTAGAGAATTTGAGTAATAGAAAGAAAAACCTTCTGTCCAGGAGTTTGGAAAAAACAGGAGTAGAGATATAGATAGATATAGATTGAGGGTGGGAGGGATGACTGTGCTTTTAGTTAGACCATGTAACTAGCAAGAAAAGTGAAGGCAGTATTAATTTTTTGAAATTAACTATAGGTACTTTTATATACCTGTTGTTCTTGTCCATGGAGTTTTCTTGGCAGGGATACTGGAGTGGCTTGCCGGGTGCTGGAGGAGACTCTTGAGAGTCCCATGGACTGCAAGAAGATCAAACCTATCCATTCTTAAGGAAATCAGCCCTGAGTGCTCACTGGAAGGACAGATCCTGAAGCTGAGGCTCCAATACTTTGGCCACCTCATGAGAAGAGAAGACTCCCTGGAAAAGACTCTGATGTTGGGAAAGATGGAGGGCACAAGGAGAAGGGGACGACAGAGGATGAGATGGTTGGACAGTGTTCTCGAAGCCACAAACATGAGTCTGACCAAACTGCGGGAGGCAGTGGAAGACAGGAGTGCCTGGCGTGCACTGGTCCATGGGGTCACGAAGAGTTGGACACAACTAAATGACTAAACAAACAAAATAGGGACTTAGACCTGTGTGGAAGTCATGCTATCTGTCACATAACCTCTTCTCTTTCATTGTGGCATGATGCGATACACTTACTCAGTAGAAAGAGAAAAGCATTATGCTTACGCTTAAGAGGCTCCCCCCCCATGTTCCTGCTGGCTAGTAGAAATTATTGTTGGCTACCAATGCCAGCTGCAGTTTATAGATCCATGATAATCCAGCACTGAGGTTCTCTCACAGACCCCATTGAATTTGTCATTTGACTGCTAGCTCTGTAAATAATCCGTAGATGAGTTGCTGGTTTACAACTGCATTCTTAAAAACCAACCTGTGAGAGATCCTCAGTACTCCTCTGTGTAAACATGCTTTGAGAAAATGTTTTTAACACACATTACGCTGTCAGAAATGGATTTTAAAACAAATATCTCACCCCCTGTCAGTCCTAAAGATGTTCATTTATAGCAGTGCCAAGCGATTGAAGTAGCAGTGTTGGTTCCCGTATATATATACTCAGATTTAGCCTCTGCAATTGAATCCCCTTTGAAGCTTTCATTTAAAACTGTGCCTCCAAGCTAGCAGCCATGGATAGTAAACAATACAAAAAAAAAACTACTAAAAATGGAAGCAGAACAGAGTGATTATGGCTGGTGGCTTGTTTGCAGTTTTGTGGGGAAGTTTCATCGGTCTATGAAAGGTGCTGGAAAGTGTGCACTCATCTGAGTCAGGCCCACTGCACCACACTGCTCAGCAGTCTGTTCTCCTGTGGCCTCATTAACTGATATCTCACAAGCTAGGCAGCAAAGCGGTGTCCCAGATTTTCACCACCCAACTCTGACATTTATAAAGTACTTTCCGTCTTGACAAGATCAAAAACTCAGCATTCTTTCAAATTTCATAATAACTCCCAAACACCCCTAGCTCACGAAGGAGGCATGGGGGGGGGGGTGATGCTCTTGTTAGATAAGAACTTTGGAAGCAAGGTGTCTTCCCTTTCCTTGCAACTGGGTGATCATTTGATTTTTGTAATGTTCTTTGTGCTTAGAACACACTAGTGCAAGGTGTGTAAGAATTATTTGCAATCACTTGGTTCTTTCATTCCAACCCTGTCAGCTCATGGCTTCTCTATCAATCTTTAGTCTCAGCCCCTTCAGAAATTGTACTTAAAAGAGGTCCTAAACTGGGGATGGATATCCTGGTCTCCTCTAGATATTACTGCACTACAGCTGCCATTATCCACAGCAGGTGGCCAGGCTGGAGCTGATGGGAGTTAGGAGTCTGACATCATCTAGAGGGCCCCAGGATCCCTAGCCCTGCCCTATCAGCTCCTGAAAACTGAGAGGAAGGGGGTGGAGGAAATAAGCATTTGACACAAGGTCATGACTGTCTTGGATAGTGGATGCTGGGTGAGGACACAGCAGTTCACCTTGAAATTCCCCCCTCCCCCTCCTGACCACTTCCATCCTTCTGAGATGGCACTCTAGCTAGCCTGAGCTGGTTTACTGTCTTGTCTAGTTAGCTTCTCCCAACAGATGGCACCACTGAAACCCCTGGCTGAGTGAAGAGGCAGAAGGGCAGCCAGGACACACACCCCAGCAGGATTGCATGCTTGCTGATGCTTTACTGTAGCATTCATTTGAGCAGGCAGCAAGGAGGGACTAGGCAGTGCATTGAGCAAGTGGTGACAAGGTGTTGGGGAAAAGAACTATGTAGAATGTGGCCTGACTTGCACCCCTAAATTAGCCTGCTGCTCTCAAGCACTGTGGAGGATGCTGTCCCATCACTAGTGCCGAGGATTCACTTGTGAGTCTGGTTGAGGATGCCTGCCTTCCCTCCTCTCGGCATCAAAATGTATTGGGCTGCCAAAATCGGGAACAACACATTTCAGCATGCAAAACTGCCCCAGACTGAGTCAAACAATTTGTCTATTCCCAGTCCGCCTGATGTCTTTAAACTGGAGAGGATGAGAGCTGAGCCTGGGACCTTCTGCATGCAAAACTCTACCACTATGCTAAGGCTATTCATGCACTTCTAGGACCCCCATGCAAACATATATTATTGCTCATCACACATCAGTATTGTTCATTTGTTCAAATTTATTATTATCGTGCTTCTGCTATCTGTATTTACTTACTTGCAACATAAAGTAGGTTTTTTGGTGAGTAAATAGTATTTTTTTTAAAAGTTATGTTGCTAAACTTCAGCTTGCAGAAATGATGACTCAGGTAGTCATTAGCTATATATCTTTAGTGGAAAAACATTCTTAACTAGTTTTATAGATATGGCTTAATATTTTATGCTATGCATTAAGAGCATTAAAACAAAAGATATGTGTGTCACTATTTTATGTATGAAGCCCTGACCACCAACCTCAGGGAGCATGAACATTTAACAATGTGAGGAAGAATCAATTCATGGTGTTTTACATATTGTTCTTTTATTTTAGATTTCAATCAGTTTTAAAGCTCACAGTAATAGGCTGTTTCGGGTGCATTTACAACACACTGCCATTTCAAGTTAATTATCCTGAGCTGCAATCACCAAGCCTGCAACTATATCCTAGACTTCAGCAGGCCAAGCATTGCAGGACAGTTCTAGGGGTTAGCAAGGACCCGCTCAACTGTAAATCATCCCACTGTTCCTCATTGCTCTGTGGACCACTCAGAATTCCAACCTTCCTGCTGTGCCAATTATTACTCATTTTGTAATGCACTCACAGTAGTCTCTGGAAACTAGAAACTGCAGCACGAGGTTAGAGGCAGCAGCATGTATAAGGACAGAGTATGAAGATTTTTGCACACCTGCATGTCAGCCACTGACCACTGCTATCTGTACACCTGCCTACTCTTACCAACTTAGACTTGCAACGAAAGATGTGCAACTGTGTTTACTGCAAGCCAGCAGAATTCCTTTCCCTCTTGCAGCAGAGTGTAAAAGCACCCTGGGCAGCATATTGCCTCCCTAACAGTGAAAGGTTTTTATTTTGTTTTTTTCATGTACTATAACAGTAAGAGTACCTTACTTTGTCAAAATGAGCCTAGAAATGTCTTGTCTAGATCAGTTTTCTTTTTCTGCTGTTCAGCTTCCCCGCCTGCAAGATCTTTCACTGCTTTTAATAGGCTGGGTGGGAAGACAAAAGGAAACAGGAAATTGGGCAAATAACTAAGACCTAGAGCCCTTTAAAATGTCCCAAAATGCTGCCTTGCAACACTAGACCTGCTGGTCTAGGATACTGATCTTCAAGGTGTCCCATACCCTTTTTATTGGAGTTGGAAATAAACTGTATTCTATGGTTAGAATAGCTTGTTTATATCACTTGTGTTGAGTACCAGAGAGAGGTTTCTGCATTTGAAAATCACATTTTTGAGGCAAATGTTCCCATTTGAAAAGACTGCTACCCTGTGCACAACACGGAGAGCCCTACTGATTCCAGTAAGACCTTATTCTAATTGAACATGCATGGGATTGCATGGAAATAGTTAATACTCTAGTTTTCTTGCTTCATTGCTTTTTCCTTAGATCCTCCAACAATAATTTTATGTCAAATTACGACTCATGCAATATGAATCCTGCATAGATATGTAGGGAAATATTCAGCTAGAGTAGAAACAGTCAATAGACAGTAAACTGACACAGTCAAAGGAACTCTGGAAATGTAAAGCATGTGAACACAGATGAATCAGAGACCTAAGCAAGTCTTTTTTGATAGAGGGCTTCACATAAAATATATGGCCACAACTCCCGTTGCTTTGGATTTTAAAACTGAGAGGTCTTTTAACATTAAACCCAAAATAATGTGATAGTTATATTTCCACATGAAGAACAGTGTGTTAGTACGATGAAATGCTGTCTTGTGTTCTTCAGTAGAGAAAGCATCCAATATTAAGGGAGAAAAGAAAAGCTCCTGTTAGACTCTAATTAGGAGATACAAAACAGAGTTTCTTGCTCCTCACTTCTAATATCACATGCACTGGTTTGACTTACTAAAATGAAACCCTTCAAATCACAGTAATCAGTGAAACTGTATCAATAACAATGCAAGATCTTGTTTACACAGCTAAATAATGATTAATGTGTGCCATATGGAAGCATGCGCTAACACTAATGAATAGTTCTCTGTATGGCAACTGGTAATGGGTTTGCGAAACAGACAACCTGGCACTTGTTAGAAGAACAGGATAAAAGATCAAAGCATAATATTAACCAACTGGCTAGCAACTTCAAAATAGCAACATTTACAATTAGAATGAATACAGCTTTCAAATGAAGGTTCAAATAGGGCAACACTGTTTGGATAGCTTTCTAAACAGATGCGTTGGATAGCGGAGTTTGTGTTTGTTTGTTTCTTGGCCTGCAATATGGGACTAAAGCTTCACTTCAACAAAGAAATTTTGTAATCTGCTTGAAAATTGTCATTAAAGGACTGAATATTGTCTCAATGAAAATTGCTTGTAAAGTGGAGCAGGTGCACAGTTAAGAGGGAAGTACCATCACATTAAGAATCAGAAAACTCCCATCACACAATCCAGTGAGGGAGCTCAAAGTACAGAGGAGATTCTCCCTGCCCCCATACACATTGCAGCTGGTGCAGATATGGATCTACATCTGTATATACATTGCAATAATTAATAGCACCCAAATGGGTTTCTTGGTATTTTGTATACATTTTGATACTGATGAAAATCAGTGCTGCATGCTTTAATGTTGGAATTCATTTCCAATTCATATCTAAATTATTAGTTTTAATACATATTTTGTAGCAAAATATTATCTAAATATGACTTTTTCATGTCAGGTTTGATGAAAAATTCAGATTAATGAGCCTGCTTGGGAAACATCCTGGAGAGGGGTGGAAGGCGGGGACCTTCAGTCCTGGAAACTGCTACATAGGGCAAGGCCTATTGGGAAGGGTTGCTTAGGCCACAAGGTTGTATATTTGTTTCCATAAATAAAGAGTTAACTTCACTGGCAGAAGTGAGTTGCTGCCTTTATTGCTGACCTGCGCTTGACTCCTGCCCTGACACCAGGTAAGTTTCAGGTGCTAGTACTGGGGAAGGGCTACCAGTGACTGTTTTCCCAGGACTTACCTTGTCTACTGTTTTACTAATTCCCTAGGAAGGGTGTAGCTTGTTCTGGACTGAGGCAGGAAACCCCATCCTATAGCAGATTACTGTGGTGGTCTGTTCCCTCTCCCCTGCCCCCACGTGCCTCTCCTTTTGTCTATCTTTAGACCTTGCAGTAGGATGCTGGGACAATGTTCAGCAGTGCCTCACAGACATGGATCAGAAATAAGCTGAACTGTTCATACCAATTGACCAATAACTGCACAAGCATGTATTTATTATATATTTAAAACCCTTCTGTGTCACCCTTCATTCTTATGGCTACAACAGGCATGAATGAAAACATGCTACAAAAACACAACACAATACAAGTAACAGGACCAACAATCATCACAAAACAATTAGAAGCAACTGAAAGCAAGCAACCTCTCTGTGCAATTTTATACACAACTGCAAAAGTGAAAGTTACATTAGCTATGCGTTGTTGTTGTTTACATGATGCACCTGTGAAAGCATTGGAGATGGAGGATATTGTATTAGGCTATTGGTGAAATACAAGTTCTGATGGGCTATTAATATATTTGTATAATTTGTAATGTTCACAGTGACCACAGATCCCATTTTAAAGTCCACACAATCCTTTCCCCCTAACCATGTATACTAATTCAAAGCAAGAAAAAAAGGAAGGTATTTCCATTCAGCAGGGTTGCCTGGGTGCTTGCAGTATATGAGATGGAATATTCCTAGATTATCTTGGATGCCTACTGTAGGTTTTCTGATTAATAGACGAGAGATCTTCCAGCAGTACCATGAAACCAATTCAGTAGTTCTAAGTGAGAAGACAGCCTGACTGGCAGCTTCAATCCCCCTATCCTTTGGTAGTCTTTGTAATTACTCTGCTTCCACAGTGTGCTTTTAAAAATCCCTACAGCGCAGAGAGAAATAATAGCTGGCAAATTGTTCACGGTATCTTTCACTCTTTTGGGAACTAACAATAAAACTTGGAACAATAATGACTGGAAGAATGAAATAAGATGGTAATGCTTTCAAGACCCCAAAAAGACTCCAACATTTTAAAAAGCACACACATATACACATAGAAAGCATAGTTCAAATGAAATTCTTGTCTTCATTCTACAAATATCACTATGCTATAATAGAGTGAAGCCATTCATGGGCATCATGTTATTGATTTCAGGGGTTCTCTAAGGCAAGAGGCTAGTGTTGGCAAAAGTAAGTAAGGAAAAGGGAGTGGAAGGAGAGGGTGAGATAGTGGGGAGGTTAGCATTGATCAGACACACAAATGGAAAAGCTGAATTTCCTCTACTGGTGCATCTGGACAGCACTGACCTCCTCACCACTTCACCCTTCCCAGTAAGCCACAGTAATGCTAGTGCCAGGAAGCAAAATACATGTTGCCACTTGCACCTTGCTGGCTTCTCCTGGAATGAGGAACATAATTATGATTCTTTCCAGAATCATAATTCCAGAAGAAGAAGAGTAGTAGTAGTTTGGATTTGATATCCCGCTTTATCACTACCCTTTTGTTGTTTAGTCGTTTAGTCGTGTCCGACTCTTCGTGACCCCATGGACCAGAGAACGCCAGGCACTCCTGTCCTCCACTGCCCCCCCGCAGCTTGGTCAGACTCATGCTGGTAACCTCGAAAACACTATCCAACCATCTCGTCCTCTGTCGCCCCCTTCTCCTTGTGCCCTCCATCTTTCCCAACATCAGGGTCTTCTCCAGGGAGTCTTCTCTTCTCATGAGGTGGCCAAAGTACTGGAGCCTCAGCTTCACAATCTGTCCTTCCAGTGAGCACTCAGGGCTGATTTCCTTCAGAATGGAGAGGTTTGATCTTCTTGCAGTCCATGGGACTCTCAAGAGTCTCCTCCAGCACCATAATTCAAAAGCATCAATTCTTCGGCGATCAGCCTTCTTTATGGTCCAGCTCTCACTTCCATACATCACTACTGGGAAAACCATAGCTTTAACTATACGGACCTTTGTTGGCAAGGTGATGTCTCTACTTCTCAAGATGCTGTCTAGGCCTGTCATTGCCCTTCTCCCAAGAAGCAGGCGTCTTTTAATTTCGTGGCTGCTGTCACCATCTGCAGTGATCATGGAGCCCAAGAAAGTAAAATCTCTCACTGCCTCCATTTCTTCCCCTTCTATTTGCCAGGAGGTGATGGGACCAGTAGCCATGATCTTCGTTTTTTTGATGTTGAGCTTCAGACCATATTTTGCACTCTCCTCTTTCACCCTCAATAAAAGGTTCTTTAATTCCTCCTCACTTTCTGCCATCAAGGTTGTGTCATCTGCATATCTGAGGTTGTTGATATTTCTTCCGGCAATCTTAATTCCGGCTAGGGATTCATCCAGCCCAGCCTTTCGCATGATGAATTCTGCATATAAGTTAAATAAGCAGGGAGACAAAATGCAGCCTTGTCGTACTCCTTTCCCAATTTTGAACCAGTCAGTTGTTCCATATCCAGTTCTAACTGTAGCTTCTTGTCCCACATAGAGATTTCTCAGGAGACAGATGAGGTGATCAGGCACTCCCATTTCTTTAAGAACTTGCCATAGTTTGCCATGGTCGACACAGTCAAAGGCTTTTGCATAGTCAATGAAGCAGAAGTAAATGTCTTTCTGGAACTCTCTAGCTTTCTCCATAATCCAGCGCATGTTTGCAATTTGGTCTCTGGTTCCTCTGCCTCTTCTAAATCCAGCTTGCACTTCTGGGAGTTCTCGGTCCACATACTGCTTGAGCCTTCCTTGTAGAATTTTAAGCATAACCTTGCTAGCGTGAGAAATTAGTGCAATTGTGAGATAGTTGGAGCATTCTTTGGCACTGCCCTTCTTTGGGATTGGGATGTAGACTGATCTTCTCCAATCTTCTGGCCACTGCTGAGTTTTCCAAACTTGCTGGCATATTGAGTGTAGCACCTTAACAGCATCATCTTTTAAAATTTTAAATAGTTCAGCTGGAATACCATCACTTCCACTGGCCTTGTTATTTGCAGTGCTTTCTAAGGCCCATTTGACTTCACTCTCCAGGATGTCTGGCTCAAGGTCAGCAACCACACTACCTGGGGTATATGAGACATCCGTTTCTTTCTGGTATAATTCCTCTGTGTATTCTTGCCACCTCTTCTTGATGTCTTCTGCTTCTGTTAGGTCCTTTCCACTTTTGTCCTTTATTATGGAAATCTTTGTACGAAATGTTCCTTTCATATCTCCAATTTTCTTGAACAGATCTCTGGTTCTTCCCATTCTATTGCTTTCCTCTATTTCTTTGCATTGCTTGTTTAAGAAGGTCTTCTTGTCTCTCCTTGCTATTCTTTGGAAATCTGCATTCAATTTCCTGTATGTTTCACGATCTCCCTTGCATTTTGCTTGCCTTCTCTCCCCCGCTATTTGTAAGGCCTCATTGGACAGCCACTTTGCTTTCTTGCATTTCCTTTTCATTGGGATGGTTTTCGTTGCTGCCTCCTGTATAATGTTACGAGCCTCCATCCATAGTTCTTCAGGCACTCTGTCCACCAAATCTAAATCCTTAAACCTGTTCCTCACTTCCACTGTGTATTCATAAGGGATTTGACTTAGATTGTATCTTACCGGCCCAGTGGTTTTTCCTACTTTCTTCAGTTTAAGCTTGAATTTTGCTATAAGAAGCTGATGATCTGAGCCACAGTCAGCTCCAGGTCTTGTTTTTGCTGACTGTATAGAGCTTCTCCATCTTTGGCTGCAGAGAATATAATCAATCTGATTTCGATGCTGCCCATCTGGTGATGTCCATGTGTAGAGTCGTCTCTTGTGTTGTTGGAAAAGCGTGTTTGTGATGACCAGCTTGTTCTCTTGACAGAACTCTATTAGCCTTTGCCCTGCTTCGTTTTGATCTCCAAGGCCAAACTTGCCAGTTGTTCCTTTTATCTCTTGACTCCCTACTTTAGCATTCCAATCCCCTATAATGAGAAGAACATCCTTCTTTGGTGTCACTTCTATAAGGTGTTGTAAGTCTTCATAGAATTGGTCAATTTCAGTTTCTTCAGCCCAGTAGTTGGTGCATAAACTTGGATTACTGTGATGTTAAAAGGTCTGCCTTGGATTCGTATCGAGATCATTCTATCATTTTTGAGATTGCATCCCAGTACAGCTTTTGCCACTCTTTTGTTGACTATGAGGGCCACTCCATTTCTTTTACGGGTTTCTTGCCCACAGTAGTAGATATGATGGTCATCCGAACTGAATTCACCCATTCCCGTCCATTTTAGTTCACTGATGCCCAGGATGTCAATATTTATTCTTGCCATCTCATTTTTGACCACCTCCAACTTACCCATGTTCATGGTTCTTACATTCCAGGTTCCTATGCAATATTTTTCTTTACAGCATTGGACTTTCCTTTCGCTTCCAGGCATATCCGCAACTGAGCGTCCTTTCGGCTTTGGCCCAGCCGCTTCATCAGCTCTGGATCTACTTGTACTTGCCCTCCGCTCTTCCCCAGTAGCATGTTGGACGCCTTCCGACCTGAGGGGCTCATCTTCCAGCGTCATAACTTTTATATGCCTGTTGTCTTTGTCCATGGAGTTTTCTTGGCAGGGATACTGGAGTGGCTTGCCGGTTCCTCCTCCAGGTGGATCACGTTTGGTCAAAACTCTCCACTATGACCTGTTCATCTTGGGTGCCCTGCTCGGCATAGTTCATAGCTTCTCTGAGTTCTTCAAGCCCCTTCGCCATGGCAAGGAAGTGATCCATGAAGGGGATCACTACCCTAAGGAGTCTCAAAGCAGCTAACAATCTCCTTTCCCTTCCTCCCCCACAACAAACACTCTGTGAGATGAGTGGGGCTGAGAGAGTTCAGAGAAGTGTGACTAGCCCAAGGTCACCCAGCAGCTGCATGTGGAGGAGTGGGGAAGCGAACCTGGTTCACCAGATTATGAGTCTACAGCTCTTAACCAGTATACCATACTGGCTCTAAGGGGCCAACTCAGCTACAACCTTTTTAGACACCGCTTATGCAGCAGCAGTAGCAACAACAACAATAACATGGACAAGTACCTGAATCCCTTACCCATTTTTGTCAACACTAACTGCTTGGGGTGCTACTGAAGCCTTGATTTGCTGCAGTACTGCTGGGGCCAATGCTCAAAAGAGGACGCAGCCCCAGGTCAATATGGCAACTGGGGGGAATGATGCAAGGACAACCAATTAAGAAAGTTTGGTCAAGGGCAAGTATTTGTATCTTGCCCTCTCTCCCCTCCCCAAACTTGGGGTCTGAAACTGCATCCCAGGAAGTGTCTCTGCTTTCCCAATCTTTACTTCAGAGTAAGTTTCACAAATATAAGTGAGATATTTTTCCAGGTATGTGGGTTTAGCAACCTAAGGCTAAGTCCACGTGACTCCAGTATATTTTGCTATGCAAAGCTTCTACTTGCTCTTCTATTTTCCGCTAGTGTGATGAGCAATAGGGATGACAAAATGGTACCTTCCATCTTTTTAGCACTTTAGAAAATGTTCAAGTTGGCTAAATGGGAACTGAGCTGTTGTAAAACATGCCCTGAGCAAATAGGCTCCCATCTGGGATAGTCAAATCCCATCAATTACATTCATATTCCTGCAGTTATTTCCTCATTTAGCATAGATTTACCTAATGCCCTGCTCAAAGGACTGTTCAACAATGTGAGTGAACAGCCACTCCATTTTAAACATGTTTGTATGCTCATAAAATCAGAAAGACATAAATCAATCCAGGAAACATTCAGAGACATGCTCTTTTCCCCCAATATTTCTTTGAGCTGTGCTTTCTTTATGACCTTTTTGTTTCATTTCCTTTTGCTGGACTCTGTTAGGATGCTCATTTGACACAATGTTTTTTGTGGTAAGTGAAATCTCCTACTTTTCAAGCAGAATGCATGTGTAATAAATTTTATTAACTGATTGCCACATTCATTATACCCTATTTTATATGTTATGTCCTTCGTTCTTTGGAGATTTGTTTTAAAACAGGTGGTTTGCTCTGAATTTTTTAGACTGCATTCAGTTGTCCATGTCCTTGCCATGTGAGGTATTTATTATACCTTTAAGCTGCCTCTTCTTTTTGTTTTGTTACTTTTGATAAAGCATGGAAATAGACAGGCATATGTTTAATTACAATGATAAATGGTAATTTTTAAGGGCAAAGGGAGCCATTAAAGTGAATACACACAACTCATAGCACTAGGCTTAAGTGAACAATATTATTTAATTTCAAAGGAGATATGAAACAGATTCATTTAACTTATAATTCCCTACCTACCATCCAGGTGCACTAACCAAGTGAGGTAGAGGAACTTGCCTCCTACTTTTTCAGCTTTTTCAGCACCCTATCAGCATTTAACACCTGTGGTCAGAGACCTATGCTGGTTGCCAATTTGGTACAGGCCAAGTTCAAGGTGTTACTATTAGTATATAAAGCCCTTAACATTTTTTGGACCAGTTTTCCTCCTATATGCCCACTTGGCCATTTTGATGTGTGGAACTGGCACCATTAGAAGTGCCACTAATTCTTATTCCACACTTGTAATAAATTGATCTTTTAGGGTGACAGCACCCTATTGACATCAGGCAAGAGCCTTCATTGTACTATTTTTGGCACCTGCTAAAAACATTTTTGTTCAGACAAGCCTACCCAGATTTGTAGAATGTTGATATGTGTTTTAATCACAGGTTTTAATTATTTATTTTGAATGTTTTAAATCGTTGCTTTCAACTGTTTTTACTGATAATTTATTGTTTTTCTAAACACTTTGAGGGTCCTCCCTGTTGTAACCTTCGAGCCTAGTCAGAAGAATGTGCCATTCTCCAGGCACCCGGCTCAGATTACTTGTTGACCTCGCTGTCCGCGACTCCCGGCAGGAGACAGGCGGGGTCTCTATCGGCGATCCTCCTCAAACGTGAGAAGAACACACCACTCTTTCCTCCTCCCTATCTTCCCCAGGAGGGGGAAAGAGACAGACAGAAACGTATTTACATGCCTTTATTTCTGTCTATGCAGCGGTACAGAGAAACACGTCTGTACTCTCCAAACACCAACAGCAGAGAGAGAAAACTCCACCCCTGTACTTCCAGTACATGTCAGGTGACACACTGAGCTAACATCCGGTGCTCAGTACAGTGAATAGACTGTCCTTTGGATCCCATGGTACAGTCACAAACATCAACATCCTGTTTGGCTTTCCAGCCAGCTGCAGCTCGCTGCATTGCTACTTTTTCGTAACACTCCCCACCCCAATTTAGCAACTTATAAATATTATGAAATAAATCAATCAATTGGCAACCAGTATTCACAACCATTCCTATGTGAAATCAGTACAGGCCAGTAGGCCTAACTTCAGGCATACAGTAAAAATTGGCATAGAATAGTTTTGCTAGAATTGAGACCTGTCTGGCAGCATTGGCAAGGGGTACACATGTCCAACAAGGTCAACCTTAGCTAGTGACTGATACAGAACCATTTAACGGTTCATCTAAAATTTCATATGGTGCTGTTTTGCCTACTGCTGACATCACAATTCTAAATTCTAATGAAAACTGTGAACATGTTACAATCTGCTTAGAAAACTGTTAGGAATATTTTGCCTGGGCAAAGAAAAAAATCAGCAGACAGTTGTGATTTAACACAAGGAATTCCGATATCAAGCAAATATTTTTAGTCAGTTCAAATACACTATTGAAATCCTACATGGCCTGGGACCCAGATCACAGAGGAAATGTCTATTCACACATTAAGTTGCCCTTACACTAAAAATTTCCTCAGAAGATCTCTTTTGATTCCTTTCTCTGAAGTGAAATGTGTGCCCAAATGGGGGACAGAGCCTTTTTAGTTGTGTATTCCACATGCCATTCTGTCTCTACTGGAAGGCTCAGCTTGTGCCTATATAAATGTACTTTTGGGCATCAGAAAAATACTTTTCTATTTCCCCAGGCTTTTAATCTCTATTACATATATTCTGTTGTTTTTGCTTTTAGCATCACCTTCTACTATTGAAAACTGTTTTGCAGGGTCATTGAAAACTACCCAGGAAATTTGAAATTTAAGAGCAATAGAAATGCATGAGCTGGAATGAGGACAGCAGGCACAATACCTCTCCTACTTCTATACAAATTCATTGTAACACAGAAGAGAGCTATAGACAAAAATCAGATGGAATTCTGCCCATAAAGTGAAGAGGCTTATATGACTAATAAGAGACCATGAAGGCTTCCTTCACTGAGCACTCAGGATAGAATGCAAATGTATTCACCAGAGTATTATTATATTCAGAGATCATGCAACAGCAATCCACTCTCAGCTGTAAGCTGCAGTACTTTATCAATAAGTAGTTTTAATATTATACACTTGACAAGCTGTGACTCTGAGCAAAATCACAGAACCAACTGTCATGATAATGTGGGTTGGGAAGATATAGATGAGTTTTGTATGTACGGAAGAGGCTTGTGATTTTGGCTGCATTCAGCCAAAAGTTTAGGAAAACAATGTTGTGTTTTCCTAAACTTTTCTTGGCTGATAATTTATGCATTTTATATAATATTTCACATGACATAAAGGCCACTTCTGGAAATCTAGTGGAAGTTTAGTGCTCATTTCTGCTTCCAGAAGAAAAAAATCCATTTGCAGCCCCATTAACCTAAAGAATCACAGGATTAAAGTGATAAAATATGGGAACCTATGAAGCTATGCAATTCTTTCCTGCCTGGGACGCGGATGGTGCTATGGTCTAAACCACCGAGCCTCTTGGGCTAGCCGATTGGAAGGTCGGTGGTTCAAATCTGTGCGATGGGGTGAGCTCCCATTGCTTTCTCCCACCTTCTGCCAACCTAGCAGTTCAAAAGCACACCAGTGCAAGTACTGTTGTACCTTGGAGGTTGAACAGCCGGAAGGTAAATGGTGTTTACGTGTGCTCTGGTTTCTGTCATGGTGTTCCACTGTGCCATAAGCAGATGCCATCCCCCCTTGGCCTGAAAGCGAGCAATACACCCCATATTCTTTAACTTTAGCTGGACTTTAACTGTCCAGAGGTCCTTCCCCACCCCCTGCCATTTTCATAGGGGAACAGAAGTGTGCATGTGGAAAGAGTGAGGGCATAGTGATATATCCAATGTCATTTGCTGTTGTGTCACACCATGTCCACTGTTGTGAATGAAATCCTTTTGTAACCAAAGAAAAACTTTAATAAAAATTATTTTCTTTAAAATAGTTTGACATGTAGTATATTGGGACGCAGGTGGCGCTGTGGGTTAAAGCCTCAGCGCCTAGGACTTGCCGATCGAAAGGTCGGCGGTTCGAATCCCTGCGGCGGGGTGCGCTCCCGCTGCTCGGTCCCAGCGCCTGCCAACCTAGCAGTTCGAAAGTACCTCCGGGTGCAAGTAGATAAATAGGGACCGCTTACCAGCGGGAAGGTAAACGGCGTTTCCGTGTGCGGCTCTGGCTCGCCAGAGCAGCGATGTCACGCTGGCCACGTGACCCGGAAGTGTCTCCGGACAGCGCTGGCCCCTGGCCTCTTAAGTGAGATGGGCGCACAACCCCAGAGTCTGTCAAGACTGGCCCGTACGGGCAGGGGTACCTTTACCTTTACCTATATTGGTTAAAAAAGTCAGAATTCCATAAAGCACCAGGTACTTTAGTGTGAAAGTAATATTACAAATTGTGACAGAAACTGTACAGTGGTACCTCGGGTTAAGTACTTAATTCGTTCCGGAGGTCCGTTCTTAACCTGAAACTGTTCTTAACCTGAAGCACCACTTTAGCTAATGGGGCCTCCAGCTCCCGCCGCACCACCGGAGCACGATTTCTGTTCTCATCCTGAAACAAAGTTCTTAACCCGAGTGCGTGTGCTGCCACTTTGAGCTCCCTGGAGAAAAGGTGAGCTATAAATGGTGGGAAATAAATCAACAAGTGGACATGAGAGGAGTCCGCAAGTGGTTCCTCACATGGTTAGGACCAGCACAAGTGAGAACTATACTTCACCTCACATGCACCCACAGTGGCATTGCACAATTTCACATTTACAGTGGTACCTTGGTTTACGAACTTAATCCATTCCGGAAGTCCGTTCTTAAACTGAAACCGTTCTTAAACAGAGACACACTTTCCCTAAAGAGGCCTCCCGCCGCAGTGCCCTTCCACCGTTCGGCTTCCGTTCTTAGACCAAGGTAAAGTTGGAAAACCAGGACACTACTTCCGGTTTTGTGGCGTTTGTAAACTGAATAGTTAGTAAACAGGGCTGTTCTTAAACTGAGGTACCACTGTACTCTGTGTGCATATGAATAATGAAACTACATAGATAGGGCTAACTGCATGGTCTTTTCCAACCCAGACAAAATGGAAAGCAAAGTAACATTTTATTTTGTATCCTTTTTTAAAAAGCATATCTGTGTTAACATTTGTTAACTATGCTTGCTGTTACTGTTTTGAAATATTGTATATAAGCATGGCCAGAACCAAGCAAGAAAAACTGAGGAAGATACTACATTGGAAACATGAGATTGTCAGCTGCTCTGTGAACATCACTTGGAAGAAATGAGAGCATTGAGTGGCTTCTTAGAAACACTTCATGCTGAAGCATGATTTAGGGGACATTTGGAGCCTGAATGAGGGAGCATCTGCTTGATTCTCACATTGAATACAAAAAAAAGAAAAGAAAAATTCTCCTGTGTGAGGCAGAAATTATTGAGTGAAAGAAAACTATATGTAGCAAGAAACTCAAGGATGAACCTTGAACGATTTTTTGGAGATGAAGTGGGGGCAGCCACCAAATTTCAGAGTTTCAGGGCAAGGTGACATTAGTACGCTGAAGACACTCAGCTCTATTTCTCCACAGCATCTGAATTAGGAGAGACTGTGCAGTCCCTAGACCAGTCCCTGGACACAGTGGTGAGTAGGGTGAGGAAAAAGAAATGTGGGTTTGCCATAAGCATCTGGTTGGCCACAGGATACTGAACAAGATGTCCCTCTGACCAGATCCAGAAGGGCTCGTCTTATATTCTTAATATTTTTGTATTAAATAAACTGTTATATTAAGACTATAAAGCACACTTCTCACTTGAAGCTGCCAAAAGATGCTTCCTGAAACTTCCCCACACAACAAAAAAAAGCAATGTGTATTTTTACAGAAATAAATTAGATGTTACAAGAGCAGAAAGGGGAGACATCTATTACAATTATGGGTGGGAGTTATTAACAAGATTCCATCAAGCACTGATGCTGATGAAAGTCGACATTAATATTCTTATTTACATAACATATAATCTCTAAAATAAAATACGTGAGCATCAACAGCATTGCTAAGCACTGCTGATCTTTGCTCCTAGTTTTCCTTAGATGACTATGCTGTCAATAAAGTACTAACCTCTGGAGCACCTTCTATTATTTTTATTTTTTTCCGATAAGCAAAATTAGAGTCTTCTAAAAATTCTGAGCAAACTTATACTTCATTCTTACACTGTTAGCACAACTGCGTAACGATAGGCTTTATGTAAGAAATCCCCATTTCCCATCTTAATTTCAAAAGGATTACTTAGTTCCAACAGAATTAAAGTAATCTGCCTTAAATAGCAACTTTTAAATAAACAAAATATAATTATTTAAGATAGTATTTACATATGCTTTAATCTTTTAGATTATTAAGCTTGTTGCACCACTGCTTATGCGTTCTTACCAATAATGTGTTCAAAATATTTTTTATAAAATTTCTTTAAGTGATACAACAATAAAGACTGGTTATTTTAAGAATATGCAATAAGTATCTTTGCTAGCATATTTAAGATAGCAATAAGTATTGGCTACTGTCTTGTAGCATCTTAACTTTATCATAGGTGTATGTTTTCATGGACTAGATTCCACTGAAATCAATACAATATTGCTGAAAGAAAGGCAGTATAATTGAAAGACCATTGTTCTCTTCCTGTTGTTCAGCTTTGGGCTGAAAAACTCATTTTTATTCAAAGTACTAAAAATAATCCTCCCATATCTCATTTTCATATACTAAGTACAGTACAAATGTATTTGTAGTTATAGCTTCTGTTGTGACTGCATTTAGATGCATCCACAGAGTTTCAAGATGATAAATATGGTTACTGGAAGCTGAGTTACGATATCAAATTGTATTAACTCCTCTTCCACAGCAGCAAGGAATATTCAGATGCGCAGCAAATGTAAACTAGTTGTTTTGGTATAACAACTGTGTCATTGAACTGCATTCTAGAAATCAGTTCAGGATTATTGAAGAGTTTCCTAAAAGTCACTCTACTGCGGCTTTATGCCAGAATAGGCACATCTCTGAAACTAGCTCAGTGCAAGACAGAAGGTAAGTTCTTTGAGTACTTTGAAATGATGAACTCTTTTATGGGTATGTCCTCAGGAAACCTGAGAGACAGCAGCCTTTGGGTCAATGTGAAATTAAAAGATGGCTACAAGTGTTAAGAACACACAGTGTGTGTTTACACAGATCACCATGCTTAGCAGAAATGCAATGTATTAAATATATATAACTACCAAAGAATTGATCTATGCCTACCTTCCAAATGTGCTGTAGACAGAGCTTGGATAACTCTGTAGGCTTATACATACAATGAGATATAGAAGATGATACTGGTTACAAGAAGAATCTTCTCATAGATGAGGCAAGGCAATTATTAGCATTATTTTGAGAGAGAAGCATTATTATAAACTTTTCAGGTTCAAGAATTCAGAGTAGACTGGATAGGAAATCTGGATGAAGAAATCATTAGCGCTAATGGAGCTATTATTAATATTTATTAGTAAGAGAGAAAGAGGAAAGAGGGAGAGAGAACATGCATCAGCACCCATAATTCCTTTCCTGGGCTTGTAGCAAACCCTCTAGAGATTACATGCAAACCTGAAGGGTATTGTGATAAAGATGGCAGAACTTTCTTTTCTCCTGTAGATTTTAATGTTTCATTGTGTCCTCTGAGAGAAAGGAAGAGGTTTATGAATGAGAAAATGAATGTAGGGGACAGCTCACTCCCCTCTTTCCCAAGACCCTTATTTGTTGTTGTCGTTTAGTCTTTAGTCATGTCTGACTCTTCGTGACCCCAATGACCGGAGCACACCAACTGCCTCCCACAGTTTGGTCAGACTCATGTTGGTAGCTTTGAGAACACTATCCAACCATCTCGTCCTCTGTTGTCCCCTTCTCCTTGTGCCCTCCATCTTTCCCAACATCAGGGTCTTTTCCAGGGAGTCTTCTCTTCTCATGAGGTGGCCAAAGTATTGGAGCCTCAGCTTCAGGATCTGTCCTTCCAGCAGGAAACGGCAAGCCACTCCAGTATCCCTGCCAAGAAAACTCCATGGACAAGAACAACAAGCATATAAAAGACATGCAATATATATAATGTTGCTATGGGAGAACAGAAAGCATTCAGAGAAACAGAAAAATGCTGGGTAAAGGAACGTACCCTTAGCCTTGGGGGACTCGGGGGTTTGGGGAAAGACCCCCTCCCCCACATTTGGCAACTGCAGCAGAAGTATCATCCTCTCTGATAGAACTTAGCACAGTGTAAGAGGAGAGGAGAGTTTATCTAAGTGATTGCAGAATATAGTACTTAACTTACAAAGTGAAGGAAGCAAATGTATCCCCAGCAGAGACATGCAGCAGTCAGGACAACAGCTAAACAGTCAGAGCAGCTAAACATTTTGCCATCTCTTCACATCTATCTCTGCAAGACCACTACTGGAAGAAAACCCACCCCCCACCGATTGACAGCAATTGCCTTGAAGCCAGATTTATGAGTGGAGTAGGGAGTTAAAAACTGAAAGACAATAAAAAAACAAGGAAAAGGGGGGAAGAAAGCTGGATTGACTCTTCTGGGGTCGGGACTTCTGGACTAGGAGTATAGTTTTGTTTTTTGTTGCTGTGCTGCCAGTGTTGTTAACCCTATTATTGGGAGAGCTGTGTCTGTGAGTACATCTATATTGGAAAAGGAGTATGACAAGGCTGTATATTGTCTCCCTGCTTATTTAACTTATATGCAGAATTCATCATGCGAAAGGCTAGGCTGGATGAATCCCAAGCTGGAATTAAGATCGCCGGAAGAAATATCAACAACCTCCGATATGCAGATGACACAACCTTGATGGCAGAAAGTGAAGAGGAATTAAAGAACCTTTTAATGAGGGTGAAAGAGGAGAGCGCAAAATATGGTCTGAAGCTCAACATCAAAAAAACGAAGATGATGGCCACTGGGCCCATCACCTCCTGGCAAATAGAAGGGGAAGAAATGGAGGCAGTGAGAGATTTTACTTTCTTGGGCTCCATGATCACTGCAGATGGTGACAGCAGTCACAAAATTAAAAGACGCCTGCTCCATGGGAGAAAGGCGACGGCAAACCTAGACAGCATATTAAAAAGCAGAGACATTACCTTGCCAACAAAGGTCCATATAGTTAAAGCCATGGTTTTCCCAGTAGTGATGTATGGAAGTGAGAGCTGGACCATAAAGAAGGCTGATCGCCGAAGAATTGATGCTTTTGAATTATGGTGCTGGAGGAGACTCTTGAGAGTCCAATGGACTGCAAGAAGATCAAACACATCCATTCTTAAGGAAATCAGCCCTGAGTGCTCACTGGAAGGACAGATCGTGAAGCTGAGGCTCCAATACTTTGACCACCTCATGAGAAGAGAAGACTCACTGGAAAAGACCCTGATGTTGGGAAAGATTGAGGGCACAAGGAGAAGGGGACGACAGAGGACGAGATGGTTGGACAGTGTTCTCGAAGCCACAAACATGAGTCTGACCAAACTGCGGGAGGCAGTGGAAGACAGGAGTGCCTGGCGTGCTCTGGTCCATGGGGTCACGAAGAGTCGGACATGACTAAACAACAACAGGTGGATGGATAAACCACAGCAATGCCTGTGATTAAGTAGCCAGGCATTCCCATAGCATGTGATTCTATCTGGTAAGTCAATGAGCTAGCTCTGCCGCGAAACACTGTGCATGATGTCTAATATCAGCATCCCAAAAGTCATTATTTGCATTCTTTAAAGTGTTGCCCCTCTCACTGCTGAGCAGAGGCATCAGCTTACTAGGGGAATGGGGGAGGGCTGGCACTGTGTGTGTGATGCTGTGACGTCCGGACATTGCGAGGAGCTGGAGCAGAGCCAAACATGGCAGCTGCACGACTTCAATGACCAGTGGCTCCCCCTCTGCCTCCTCCTGGTGCTGCCACCGGCAGGAGGCTGCTTCGACCTGCCTTCCCCTCCACAGCAGGAAGAGAAGGAGGAGGGGTTCACAGATTTGTATGAATGTATTTAAATATGGAAATGATAAAAAAGTATGGTTGGGTAGTGCAATATATTGCCTCATAGATGAAGACTTTTTAGCTGTGCTATTTCCACAGTGAAAACTCAACATGCTCTCTTTTTCTCTCTCAAATATCATATGACTTTGCAATTTCTGCTTTAACTATAAGGCCTTATATTATACTACCCAACCATACTTTTTATCATTTCCATATTTAAATACATTCACACAAATCTGACTATTTTAAGGATATTACATACAGGTCTGAAGAAAAAATTGTGTACATCTAGCAGGCTGGAGAACCTGTGGCCCTCCAGAGGTTGCTGGAATTACCTACCTCCCATCATCCCTAACCACTGGCCATACAACAACAATAACTGCAGGGCTACATTATCCTTCACACATAGTACCAGGAATGGCTTGCTAACGACACCCCATATGTGGTGCAAACCAACAGGTTGGGAAAAACAGAGATTCACAGATCCAGAGTTAACAAAAATGAAATTATTGCAGTAGTCACTGATGTAAAATGACCCTTACCAAAAATGTCTCTCACTTTTAATCGACAAGGTCTAGGTTAATGCTGTGAAAAGTCCAATGAAAGCATAGCCTGTGGCTCAAAGTAATTGTCAGCACTGAGCAACCATCACCTTTAACCTATTATAGATTTATTACTCCATGTGCACTGTGCTTATGACAAGGTATGTTTGAGTTAATCGTTAGCAGCCAGAAATTCTTCCTGGAGAGAAAGCAGTCAAGGTGTGTGTCTGTCCAGCATCACTTTTACCTTCTGCTTGACCCTATAAGGATGCCAACAGCAACTGTAAAAATTCAAAACCTTTTTTAAAAAATCCCTTTAAAGCATTTTTAAAAATATGTGATTTTGCAGTGTTTCCCAAACCCGTTTTTCCCATGGAACACTTGAACATTGCTAAGGGTTTTGATGGACCACTTAATGATTTTCCTGCTGAAATTACTGAAAGAGCTTCGTTTAAAGACAATTTACATTGTTGAAAAATACATTTAGTTTTTGTTGTGAGCAATGCAGATAAGAATCAAAAGTCCTCAGCTGAACTTTGTAAAACTAGTTTAAGCCCATACTTTGCATAAAATGTCCTTATTTAATTTCAAGTCTCTGTTGAGACCCTAAAACCACATTCTTTAAAAAAACACACAAAAAACCCACTCAGACAATTTATATTTGCTGTAATTGTCAAGGAACAATCACTTCCTTCCAGCCCTCCTCCCCTCTCGTTGCCCTTCTCCTCTATTACTGGTATATTAAAAGAACCTTATTTCGTTTTACCCTCTTTCTGCAGACACACATACCAGGTACACAGCTTGGTTTAAGAACCTAAGAAAAGTCTTCTGGGTCAGGACCATGACCCAGTTCTGCATCATGTCCTCACAGTTGCCAGAGCAATCTCCCCTCCCATGGTTTCCAGCAACTGGCATTCAGAAGCATACTACCTCCAGCCTTGGATGCAGAGCATAGAATTGTGGCTAATAGCCATTGACAGCCTTTTCTATCATGAATTTGACTCATCCACTTTCAGAGCTATCCACCTAGCACCACAACTAGGTGTGTGAAGTTCTTGACCCTGACACTCATTCCCAGCTTCATAAATGATGGCTAATGAAGCTGGGAAAGATCATCTGAACCCAATCTAATGTCGAGTAAATTCACATACTGGCCAATAATGCATTGGAGCTTTCCCCTGGGTGTTATAGAGCATCATAAACAACAGACTGAAGGGTTGCAATCAGATTTAATTGGCTCTGTGTTTGGCTCAAAACAAAAGAAATGCTTCTGGAATGGTTGCAATAAAATTGCAGAGCAGGTCTGACTCACTTTCAATGTAACTTCATCATTGATGGGTTTTTATGGAACTCAGATGCTACAATTTTCATGACGGTTGACAGGTTTATTTTATTTGCATTTGCTTTGTTTTGTTCCTGTAAGTTTACAATGCACACAGAGACTCAATAGGTAAGTCAGACATAAAGCCAAAACCTGAACACCTGTAACAACTGAGATAGCAGCCTGAAGTTTTCCAGCTTAACTACGTTTTCTAGCGCATTTTCTCCACCATCCTTTTTTGTAAGGTTCATGTTATAAAATATTAGCTAATTATAACCGTGTATTATGGTCTCTCATCACTGACCAACAAAAATGCATGAGCAATAACAAAACAATCACCCTAAAATAGAGAAAGCAGCAATATTCGATGATCAGAGAGTCACTTGGCTACTGTGTACCTGACTCCTATTTACACAACTAGGCTTAAGGCACCTAAAATACAGACCGTCACTATACTGCACTAACCCTACTATGCCTGCTCCCACCTGCCTCTTCCTTTAGTCAGCAGTTTGCTTCAGGCCCAGAGCAGCTGGGAAGGATGTGAAGCAGTGAAAGGGCTGGTGAAGTAATCTAGTAAGAGGCTCATCAGCTTCTTAGATTCTTGGTAGGAAGAACGAGGCAGTCCATTGAAATCTGCATTACTAAACCACCATATGAAAAATAGCAACTATTTAAAATAAAGGAACCTGTTATGGTTTCAAAATATTCTTGAAACAAGTGGCATAAATCTAATATGGACATTTCAGTATGCAATAATTATTTAGTGTGGAATGTGGTCTATATATAAATAGAAATGTGTGGGCAGGGAGGAAGAAACTACATAATGATTATTTATTCACTGCTGTTAACTGAGCATCACCATTAAATATTGTTGGAAGATGCACTGGAGAAAAGAATTGAATGCCACCAGGACAGTTTGACAGTGCTTCTCCCTACCTTTGGATCTCTTAAGGAGGGTTAATCAGCAGCTGATCTGGGAGAGGTTTTTGCCCATTAGGATGCTGACCTGCCCAGCAGACTAACAAAGGACAAGATGAGGGGTAAGTCAGCAGGACACAGAGTGTGGGTTCTGTTTAAGAAGACACTCATGCAAAAAGGTAAATAAAGCCATACTTAGTTAGGCCAAGCTTTCATATAACCGAAATGACACTGGGCTCTATTAACATTGTTGTTTTAAATTTATTACCTGCATTTCACCAGCAGGTCCCAGGGTTACAACAATTTGAAATTCAATATTAAAAATGCTTAAAACAAGTTAGCCACAGGGATAAAAACATAATCACTTTGAATTGCTTTGTTCATCTTATGGCAATGGACCTATAGAAATACATGCTTTTATTTTATTTTTATTTTTATGAACAGAACAGTGACTAGTGACTAGTAACTAGTAATAGAGAAACTCTGTACATGTTAATTCAGAAGGAAGTTTTACAGAGTTCAGTATGGCTTACTCCTAGGTAAGTGTGCATTGGATCACAGGACAAACAGTAGCATTATATCTTCAGGCAAGACTGATAAAAGGGCTGTTACATTTGCAAGGATTTTTGGCGCTCCTCCAGCACATACAGGACAAGGAAGAAAATGGTGATGTTGTAAGTCTCCAATCAGACAACATTGGCTGCGAACTTAGATTAACTGCCAGTGAGGGGAAAACAAAGCTACTACTAAAATCCTGGCCAATGAGCTCTTGAGTCATGTCTTATAAAGCAGCAACCTATGGGGTTTCTTCTGGCTCCTTTCCCAGCAGTTCTAAGGAAGACATTGCTGCAAGCATTGCACAAAGGAATGCCAGCACACGGCTAGCTTCCTAACCCTTTGCCTCTACCAACTATAAAAGACATCCTAAACCATTTTTGTGTCACTGTTTCTCATTTATCATACCGCTAAAAAAGAGATTCTTCTAAAAAACCTTATACTTCTAAGGAAAATAGTGCACAGAATCCTACTATTATTTAACGTTTATTCTTGTTTTGCTGCTCCCCTCAAATTTCTGTTGGCTACACTACCATCTTAGGAAGAAGGCTGAGAAAAGAAGGAAACATCAGCATGCATTTTATCTTCAAATCATTACAGTGGTACCTCGGTTTATGAACTTAATCCTTTCCGGAAGTCCGTTCTTAAACCAAAACTGTTCTTAAACCGAGGCATGCTTTCCCTAATGAGGTCTCCCAACGCCGGTGCCCTTCCACCATTCGGATTCCGTTTGTAGACCAAGGTAAAGTTCGCTAACCAGAACACCTACCGTATTTTTACGTCTATATGATGACCCCATGTATAAGACACCCTCCCCCCCCCCCCTGTATTTTGGGGAAATCAATTTTAAGAAAATGAGGGGAGATGGCCCAAAGTTGTTGAGCTTTGGGCAGGAAACACTCCCTAGATCGTTTCCCACTCGCAGCGGCATCGGGGGAAGTTGCGCTCCCACCAACCGGCTGGCTGGCAGGCGTGCCACTTCTCTCTCTCCCCCCCCCATGCCACTATTCATGTATTGGACGACCCCAGTTTTTTGCCACAATTTTTGAGTCAAAAAAACCTCCTCTAATACACAGAAAAATATGGTACTTCCAGTTTTGTGGAGTTCGTATACCAAATAGTTCGTTAACAGGGCTGTTCTTAAACCGAGGTACCATTGTACTATGTTTCCATTTTTGCATGTGCTTTTGCAAATAAAACATAATTGGACTATGTGCTCATTTAAAAGAGCTCAAATGTCCAGCAGCATATTCATATGTGTATTATTTTTTTAAAAAGGATACATGAATTTTGTAAAACTTGGTTTGCTATGTGTAAGGTGAAAAGTTTTGTATTCTACCTTGAGTTTATAAAGCAATGGCATCCACAACAACTAACACATGCATATAATGTAAGCATGAATGGGACTACTTTTAAAAGTTGTATACAATGTATTTTATTTTTTTAAGCATTCCCATTCATGTTTACATTATATACATGTCTGAGTTGCTTTGGACACCATTGGTGCATACAACGTAATTTAAAGGGAGTGGGTGGCGCTGTGGTCTAAGCCACTGAGCCTCTTGGGCTTGCTAATCGGAAGGTCAGCGGTTCGAAACTGAGCAACGGGGTGAGTTATGCTGGCCACAAGACCCAGAAAGCTTTCTGTAGACAAATGCCAGCTCCCTCGCCCTGAAGCAAGATGAAAAAAAACACTGCATATTTGCCTTTGTCTGGATTTAACTGTCCAGAGGTCCTTTACCTTTTTACCTTACCTTTACCTTGCAACATAATTTAACATCAGAGAATTGATCTGCAAAAGAACTTATAAAATGTACATGGACCATTCAATCTGTGAGGTGCAACACACACACACCAGGCGAATAAGCCCTTGGCCTTTGAACAGACAGTTGCTTCACTAATATGGCATTAACATCTCACTAATATTTAGTGCTCTAATAACACTACAATGATGATGCAGGTAATTAGGCAGCTTGCAAGGAGCCTAAGATCCATAAAGATGTGGCAATTATTTTTGTTATCCTTAAGACAGCAGGTTCATTCAGGGATACAACCATTCACTTATGTAATTAAATTTTAGAGCCTATACAGCGTCTGTCAAGCATTTTAATTATGTTCACCATCAGTTGCCAGCATCTTGGCTTGTTATGGGGCAAATGAAATGTTATCATAAAAGTTTTCTCATTCTGTTTTAAATGTAACTTTGGAAATGCAAATTGCTCAAAAGAGTAAGAAATTTTAGACTTTTTATTTTTATTAAAGGCATTAACCCCACAGAAAACCCCACACAGGTACATTCACAAATAATAAAAGTATTCCTAAAATGGAAGCACCTCAAGTTGATTTTTGCCATGCTTACTAACTTGTGGCAGAAGGAAATAGGCTTAAGGAAGTGCCACAGTAATATATTCAATTGTACCAACCAATCAAATGTTTACTGTATGCCACAAATATTAGTCCATGTACTCCTATATTTAGTTCATCATGAAATTTTTTTCATGATGCATACCTTACACATTCTATACTTGTAGGTTTCACCTGAGCTGTCAAAGTTATATCCTAACGATCACATATTGTTTAGGATGTTACTCTGGAATAATTGTTCCTTGATTATTATTATTTTTTTAAAAAATACCAAGATTGTAAAAGGGTAAAGGTAAAGGACCCCTGACAGTTAAGTTCATTCGTGAATGACTCTGGGGTTGCAGCGCTCATCTCACTTTAACGGCCGAGGGAGCCGACAGTTGCCCACAGACAGTTTTTCTGGGTCATGAGCAGCACATGGAAACACCAATTACCTTCCTGCTGGAGCAGTACCTATTCATCTGTTGGCAGTAGGTACTGCTCCAGCGGGAAGGTAAATGGCGTTTTCATGTGCTGCTCATGACCAGGAAAAACAGCTTACGCCGTCATGGGGATTCGAATCATTGACCTTCCAATCGGCAAGCCCAAGGCTCAGTGGTTTACACCACAGCACCACCCACATCCCTAGAATTTCTTAATCTTTTGAGCAATTTGAATTTCCAAAGTTACATTTAAAACAGATTGTAAAACGTAAAGGTAAAGGGACCCCTGACCATTAGGTCCAGTCGTGGACGACTCTGGAGTTGCGGTGCTCATCTTGCTTTACTGGCCGAGGGAGCTGGTGTACAGCTTCCAGGTCATGTGACCAGCATGACTAAGCCACTTCTGGCGAACCAGAGCAGTGCACGGAAACGCCGTTTATCTATAGTACAATTATCATCAAGAGCAAAACATACCTAGGAGGAATTTTTAAGCACTGTCTGAAAGACTACATGACTGTCATCATATTATTTGCTTCCTGATGGATTTATTTTATGGCCCATGTTAGTTTTAGACTTCAGTTTCTTATTTTCAGGAACGTCAACCCAGTTCTGCTGATGCTATCATGAGTTTTTGTACAGAGATATTTGTTATTGGAAATTGTGCTTCAGTATATGTCAAGGTGATGGATTCAGTGAAAGCTTTGTCAGGACAGGTTGGGTGAAACGGGCTGCAAATGTGATGCTACACCACAAGACTTGATATGTTAACAGTGAGTCTGCTGATCTTGCAACTTGGCAAGACAAATACAAAGTGCATCACTTTGGTATCGAGGTCCCAAAGCCTTGAGAAGGACTTAAGAAGATTCATAATAAGCCACACATCCCTTGAGCAGTGAGTAAATGCCTAGGAAAGACTCACTTCTTGTTGAACTTTAAATATTCTAAAACATGATCAGCAATACTCTGCTTTTATGCATATTTTCTAAACTGTTATGAGAGCCTGCAGAGAGTTAGAATCAGAGTGAGAATGAATCTCAAAGGTCACCTTTCAGTGCAGGAAATCCACTACTACAGCACCCCTGTGGGTCATTCAGCCTCTACTTAAAACCTGCTAATGAAAGAGTGTCCATCACCTCTTGTGGCACTGCCAAACAGCTTGCACCAGCAGGAAGTTCTTCTGAAAGTTTAGTCAACAGTGGTTTGGGTCCTACTTTCTGGAACAGCAATAATAATAATAATAATAATTTAAAAAAAAATTCCTCCAGCGCTTATGTTACACTCCTTCAAATATGTAAATATGGCTGTCATATTTTGGGTTATTGGGTTGTTGGTGCTTTTATTTTTATTATGTTTTTTGTGGTTTTATATTTTGATTTTATTCTGTGAACTGCCCCGAGACCTACGGGCATAGGGCGGTACATAAAATAAAAAATAAAAATAAAAATCTCCAGGCTAAATATGCCTGATTCCTTTGAACTTTTCCATTGAACTTGATTCCCAAGTTCCTCACCAACTTCATCACTGTACTGTCAACAAACCTTAAAGAGCAGCTAAAAGCAGTCTTCTTAACATTTCCATTTGCTTCATTTTATGAAGTGACCACTAACTATGCCTGAAAAGTGTGTTTCCTTGTAAGGCGGTTCACGCTTTGGAATTTTCAGATTAACACTATATACTTTTCATTCTCGGAACCATCGTCTTACTGTCAGATAGTGTTTAGCCAAAATCAGAGAAGTGTGTGGCATAGTGTTTAGGCACTGGCTATAAACGCTTTTGTTTAGGAAGGCTTTCCTGTATAACACAGTCATTTATGGAAGATCAATTTCATATCTAAATAATGGATTTTTGTCATTTTTAGAGCTTGTGTGGATGGTTTTATTGTTTTTTAGAGGAAGATGATTTTATTTTATTGTTCTTAAGAGTTTGGGCTTCTGTGTTTTATCCTGCTTTTACCCAGTACATTGCTTTATGCCATGATGTAGTTTCTAAATTTGTTTAATAATAATAACAAATAATAGCTGAAATATTTGGGTAAACGTGGAATAGGAAGCTATTGAAGGAACAGTGAAGAAATATTGTAACACAGAACAAATAAAAACAGATAGCTGTTTGTAAATGGCAAAAGGAAAATTGTGGATAGATACAGATAACATATGTATTCAATATACAGTATATGGCATCAAAATCACAATGAATGCACAAATTGTGCAAGTAAGCAACTAAACTAAAAAGATGCAGTGTGTGTCTGAGTGAAATACTCCTTTTCCTTTTACATTAGGATGTGGATGACAGTCATATTGATATTTCCGAATTAATACAGCAAGCCATGGGGATAGTTCTAAAAAGGTTTTCTAACTTTGTGTCACATGACCACCAACTGCAACGAAAGCCACATTCATTCCAAGCAAATAGGTCTAGGCTAACAAAACATGCAAGGGACGCGGGTGGTGCTGTGGGTTAAACCACAAAGCCTAGGACTTGCTGATCAGAAGGTCAGTGGTTCAAATCCCTGCAATGGGGTGAGCTCCCGTTGCTCGGTCCCTGCTCCTGCCAAGCTAGCAGTTCGAAAGCATGTCAAAGTGCAAGTAGATAAATAGGTACCGCTCTGGTGGGAAGGTAAACGGCGTTTCTGTGCCCTGCTCTGCTAGCCACATGACCCGGAAGCTGTACGCCAGCTCCCTTGGCCAATAAAGCGAGATGAGCGCCGCAACCCCAGGTCACGACTGGACCTAATGGTCAGGGGTCCCTTTACCTTTACCTTTTAACAAAACATTTGCATTGCCTAATGACACAGTGTATCTGTGATACATTGTTGATAGGGAAAAGGAGGAGTCAGGGCTATGCTACATATAACAGTTTTAGTATCTGTGATACTATTTCAATTTCCATAAGTATAACTGGCAAAAAGTGTTTACAGAGCAGCTTCAAGTTAAACCAACCATCCAAGTGCTGTATGCAAGAACCAATCTTACAAAAACATTGAAATTTGTAAAGCACATCACATAAACACTACAGATCCCTTCACTGAAGCTTACAAAAATTAATGTACTTCATGGTTAGTTTTTAAAAAGTTAAATCTGTGTATTACTAAAGCACAGCCCTTTTCCAAAAAAAAAAAAAAGATTCAAATTTGATGCATAAGAAAAAGAAGCATTTGAAATGAAAAAGTGTACACATAACCTTCAATTTGATCTGTAAACAATACAACACACTATGTACATGAAGCTTGTAATACCATACTGCAATATTCCAGATGTTAGACAGCCCTGGCCATGAGGCAGCCATAGGTCTTGAACAGTGCGACACTGGAAGTCAGTTCTCTCTCTACCAGCTGATGAACATTTGCATTCTTTCTTCTTCTTTTGTATTTTGAAAAAATGGAATTTATTTTTCCTCTTGCACTGTAGTCAGATACACACTTCTGATTACAAAATACATGAAAGCTCCACTGAAAACAAATGGTGCATGCTGAGTGAGACTTGGACAGGCATTCCATTAAAAAAACAAGGAAGTACTTCTAAGGCAATCAATCCTAATTCCAATTGGCTGCAGCTAGTGTGACCAATGGCCAATGATGATGGAAGCTTTAGTCCAAAGTATCTGGATAGTATGCAGTTGGGGGAGACTGCTACATACCATTTCTCTCTCAAAACATACAGCAGTGTGGGAGCCAAATCCTTTGCCTGCTGAAATTGCAGCTCAATTACACCTGTTCAAACTCTATACGTGCACATTTCCATCTATAACTCCCATCAGTTCAGAGACGTCACTTAAACATAGAAGACTACATACATTTCTCCATAACGACCCCGTTTTTTAAAACACTTTTCAGATACAGGAAGCTCTTGATTACTTTTTGGGTTGCTTCAACTCTTGAAAACAAGCTGGAACAGTACATATTTTTTATGTCAAGTATAAATCTCCATCTTTGAACCAGACATTTAAGATAAAGGTACTCATGAACCATGTAAACAATTTATCATTCAACAAAACTCAATTAGTTCAAGCAACTAATTCATTCTCTAGAAATAATCTGGCCCAAACAAAAATTGTGGAATTATGCAGTGTGAGCTCCTCTGTATCTGTTAGAATAAGCTGCTTGCTTATGCTGTGCAATTTCCTGTTCCCCAAAAATGATTAAACACAATGTGCCTTTTTCTTATCTCTTCCTGCCCAGCCAAGTCAAAAGGTATAGCTCTGTCTCATACCTGATATGCCACACAAAACCAGCCAAGTCTCTCATACTTAAAATCACAGCAGTAATGGAACAGTACAGGATATTTCATTCAAGGTCAGGAAGGAAATAAGATCAAGATAATAACTTCTGACTGTGTGATTCCTTCACCTCTTTTTATAAATATTTTTTTGAAAAATGTTTTTCAGGCTACTGATGCCTGCTTGTGGTAAGATCAACTAAGCTCCTGGCTACCAGTGAAATCAGCTGAAAACAAAAATCACATAAACAATGATATAGCACCAGTAAGTGCTTAAAGGAACCAAGTCTTATGATTTTATATTAATGAGAAAAATATGGGAAAGTTAACAAACTAAGAGATGCTTACCTTGGCTCGCCTGATGGTTCAGAGTTTTTGATACAGTTTCCACGCCCCTCAGAGCAACATTAGAGAGAAGACAAATTCCTCAGGTTGCTGCCAATGAACAGTCTCAAGTTCCACACAGTCTTAATCTTCTGCGTACACAGACATGTAGATTTTTCCCCTGAGGATGACTATAATGTCCTCAAATTCTTTAAGAGTCATAAAACAAAAGAGAGAGAAGAAAGACAGAAGGTGTGGTGTTAAATTCTAGGGTCACTTGTTTGGCTGATTCAGAGCAGAATGTAACACAATACTTGATGGGAATGAAGTGTCATGCAGGGAGAAAAAGCCTGAAAATCCATCACCTTTTGAGGGAAATCTTTGAATTCAAGAATTGTGGCGCATGTGTTATTCTGCCTTCTCTGTGATACTAAATTAGGAAATTGACGTAGGCTAAAATGATGTGCTTTATTATAATCTGGGCTGGTCACCGTAAGATGACAATGCTAGAAAACATTTACCAGTAAATAGAGCATTGAATGCAAATTGCTGTGTATTGCTCAAACAGCATGGTTCAAAATAAGAATCAACCTAGAATAACTAAACCAGAGTGAATCACTTCTACAACAACTTTCATTCAAAAAAAACAATACAGTGTAGTTATTGTGATACTTTTTTGAGGCAATGATAAATAATCACAATGCATAGGGAAGACTGAAATGGAATCTTTATAGAGAGAATCCTATAATGCAGTGGGCGGAATTGTAAGCGGAATGCAAGCAGATTAGTATTTGCAGAACTCGCCAATTTAACAGCCAAAATAAGGGACCAGGATGAAAAAAAGATAAAGGGCTAATGGAACTCCTTTTGGGGACTATTAAAAAAAAAAATACGACACCAAAACTAATCTACAAGTAGAGGTGATCCTATGAACAACAGTTAAATACAAAGAGGGATAAAAAGGGGGAAAGTAGGGTAGACTAATAAACTGATATGCAGTATCACCAACAATGCCATGGAAGGTCAGGTTGGAAAGTCGTTATAAAAATCATGTATGACAGTGAATTATGACGTGTAAACAAAAAAAAAAGTAAAATGCTAAATATATAAATAAATGGGAATGCAAGCAGAGAACAATTGACAGAAGAGTAAGAAATGTAATATGTTGGAAATGCACATTCAGTCACATTCACCATACATACAGGCCCAGTCAGCAGAGGGTGGAGGGTTCTTCCCCATTGCAGAACTTAGCTATGAGGAGATTGTTTCAAAAATCGGGCACCTATTTTTAACTGAAGATTCCCTCTGGAACTGCACCATCGTTATAAGGACTTAGCCTTAGTGAGGGGAAACAGGAAGAAGAGCTCCTTCCTGTTTCCTGTGCCTAAGTGTCATGCTAGAAGAAGTAGTGCTTTTCAGAGTTAAGAAGTGACACCCAATTCTCTAAAAGAGTGTAGTGGGTGTGTGGATTTGCCACCCCTACTGATTCCTGCTTGTGGGTTTTTCACGGGTATCATGTTGACCACTGTGAGAAAAGGATGTTGGTCTAGATGAGCCTTTGGCCTGATCCAACAGGCTCCTCTTACGTTCTTATATTCTTATGTGATTGCTATGGAGCCATTTTTCACAGATATAATCCCCCCCACTCCAAGTGGGGTTCTTAAGGGCTTTCCAAATTTATTTCTTTACAGTAAATGAACAGCCACAGCCCCTCATTTTGTTGTAGATCTCATATATATGCAAAGTTCAGAATTATTGGAATACGAAATGACGAGCTCATAATGTTTAGGTATATACACACTGAACATCATTTGCCAGTCAACAGTTCCCTAGATTGTTTAACAATCCATTTTGCAGACTGTTTGCTTAGCTCAGTGTGAGCTATGATTAGTTCCATGGCTGCACCAAAAAAGATGGAATGTTAAGGCAATAAAATATGTTTCAACCCCAATTACAAATCAAATCAAATACAAATGTTTCTTTGCGGGGGTGGGGGTAGTTAAGAGTTATCTCATTATGCTTGTAACTGCTAATTCTGAATCAACCTGAGAAGAGTTCACCAACCAGAGATCCAAGACTCAGGTTTTTCTGGAAGCACCATAAGCAGCATAGACCCCTCCCTCTGATCAGCAGCAGACAGCATGGGGGGGGGGGGAGAGTGTCTTTGGCATGATCTTGATACAGTTCCATCCCTCCAGAAGTAGGCTGGACTAGATATACACCCAATACCTGAGCCTACACCTGTAATCAATAAAGTGGTGGCCATTCTTAATTCCAGACTGCTTGGCTTTCCAGATGTTATGGCACTACAGTTCCCATCATCCCTGACCACTGGTCTTGTTAGCTAGGGATGATGGGAGTTGTAGTCCCAAAACATCTGGAGAGCCAAGTCTGGCCATGCCTGGTTTATACTCTCTCACTTCACCACAGTCTTAGAGCGGGGAGGGGAGGCACTGCAACTGGGACCACAAAGCAAACCTCTAGGTCCTGAGTACAGGAATAAAGCTTCCTTCGGACCTTGCCATTACCATGACAGGGATATAAACACAGCAGCAGAGATCTATAAAGTGAATGCCAACCATATTTCCAGAGTATACACTCAGTACGGCAAAATTTTCATTATTCACACAGAAAGTTAAAGAATCGTTCCCATCTCTCACCAGATAAAGCAGGATCCACAATCCACAGTATAATCACATCACAGCTATGGTCAACAGGCAAGTGAACATAAAAAATTAAGAACTGTTTTGGTGGATCAGGCTAGATTGGTCTAATTCACCTTCTTTAAAAGATTAAGTTGTTGACTGGTATTCCATTTTCTCATTTTATAAAAATTATCACAAAAATAAATTCACATGACCAATTTAAAGCATCAAATCATCTACCCCCTCCCCTTCCACCCTTTCTGTGGTTACTTATCTTTTTTTACCTCTGCACTGGTTAATTTCTGTTTTGTAATGTGGATGGTAAAACTACTAAAATGGCTTAATAAAGCATGCAAACTGGATTAATGAAAAACTCAAGAAAGCAAATGAATTAACTTTGCAGCAGGCGTTAGATGCTGTGTGGTTTAATCACTAGATGGCACTGGAGTTAACTGTGGAGATAGGAGTAACTCATGGCAACAATAGACATAGAGAGAACAAACATTTAGTACAGCTGTGGGAAATCTGTATTCTTTCAGATCCTGTTGGACTCCATCTCCCAGCCCCAGCCAATATGGCTAATGGTCAGGGATGATGGGAGTTGAAAATCCAGGTTTATCAAATACAGATGGTGTAGCTGATCCACATTTTGAATCCCTGTAGCTAAAGCCTCTGAGGCTGATTTGGTTGTATCTGTTGATATGAATTCAAGCGAAGCAATGTTTGCTTCTTGAGATTTTAAACTCCGTCCCCACTCTTCTGAGAGATCCTTGCCATGTTGCTGGAACAGCAATTTTGCTTTTAATCAATGCAGCTATGTCTCCTCCCTCTGCAAGAGGTTGCTCACCTGCGAGCAATATTCCCTCTGCCATTGCCACAATTTGAGCAGGTAGGAAGAGACTGTGAGCGTTCTTAATGGGGTGGGGAATGGACCGTGCCAACACTATGGTCAGTGATGTCACCTTCTCCTCACCCCATAGATTATTGTAGTGAATCTATGTGGAGAGCCAGGGTGGTGTAGTGGTTAAGAGCGGTGGACTCATAATCTGGTGAACCAGGTTCGTGTCCCCACTCCTCCACATGCAACTGCTGGGTGACCTTGGGCTAGTCATACTTCTCTGATGTCTCTCAGCCTCACTCACCTCACAGAGTGTTTGTTGTGGTGGAGGAAGGGAAAGGAGATTGTTAGCCACTTTGAGACTCCTTAGGGTAGTGATAAAGCGGGATAGCAAATCCAAACTCCTCTTCTTCTTCTCCTTGACTTGAATTAATAGAATCAGAACTGTAGAGTTGGAAGGAGCCCCAAGGGTCATCTAGTCCAACTCCTTACAATGCAGGAATTTCAACAAAATCATAGATGACAGGTGGCCATCCAACATCTGCTTAAAGATCTACAAGGAAGGACAATCCACCACCTTCTGAGGGAGTCCGTTCCATTGTCTAACAGCTCCTACTATCAGAAAGTTCTACCTGATGTTTAGTTGGAATCTCCTTTCTTGTAAACTGAAGCCATTGGTTTGGGTTCTCTACCCCCTGGAGCAGGAGAATCAAGCTTGCTTCATCTTCCATGTGACAGCCCTTGAGAATTTTGAAGATGGTTATCATATCTCCTTCTTTTCCAGGCTAAGCATACCCAACTCCCTGAACCGTTCCTCATAAGGCTTGGTTTCCAGACCTCTGATCATCTTGGTTGCTCTCCTCTGCACATGTCCCAGCTTGTCAATATCCTCTTAAATTGTGGCACCCAGAACTGGACGCAGTATTCTAGATGTTGTCTGACCAAGGCACAATAAAATGATACTATTACTTCTGGGCAATATACTTCTGATGATACAGCCTAGCACAGCATTAGCATTTTATTTTATTTTATTCTTTTCTTGCTGCATCACATTGTTGACTCATGTTAAGCTTGTGGTCTACTAAGATCCCTGGACCCTCTTCACATGTACTTATGGCAAGCAAAGTGTCCCGTCCCGTCCCCCCAATATTATATTTGTGCAGTGGGTTATTCCTGCCTAAGTGTAAAACCTTGCATTGTCCCTATTGGAATTCATTTTGTTAGCTTGGGATCAGTTCTCCAATCTGTTATGTTCATCCTAACTACTGAGTCAGAGAGATATCCTGTACTTAAGCCCACTGATTTCAGTAGACCTACTTCGATTTTTAATAGCACTGAATATCACCCTCAGTCACTTGATGGCACACAACCACACTTCCCTCTTGTTCCTCAAGCTTTCACAGTACAGTGGTACCTCGGGTTAAGAACTTAATTTGTTCTGGAGGTCCGTTCTTAACCTGAAACTGTTCTTAACCTGAGGTACCACCTGAGGAATCACTGCCACCGCGCGATTTCTGTTCTCATCCTGAAGCAAAGTTCTTAACCAGAGGTACTATTTCTGGGTTAGCAGAGTCTGTAACCTGAAGCGTCTGTAACCTGAAGCATCTGTAACCCAAGGTACCACTGTATAGGACATTATACAAGCCACTGCTCTATTCTCTCTTGGGCCCATTTCATGTATACATCCATGCAAGCCTAAGTTTTCTATGAGGTATATAGCCTACAGCTGGTTTCAGAAAGTCACAGCCCTTTTAGTGTATTCCCTATGTAATTCACATCTCCATCCAAACCAGGTGATTCCTTCCTCTCCCAAGAGCTTGTTCCCTATACCAGATTATCCAGGAGGGCTCCCTGACCCTCCAGAGAGGCATTTTGAGGGAGCAAAGGTAGCTGCAGGTGTAAGACAGAGCCAGGAATGTTTCCTTCTGCAAACAGTCTTCTGCTCACTTATTTTAGGCTCCAAACATTTTTGTCAGGAAAGCAAATTTGAAAATAACACTGAAACCTCCCCCATTGCACCAGGAACAAGGTCCAGCCATATGCTATTAATCACATTGAGTCATCATTAAACATAAAGAATACAAGTGACTGTGTCACTTTGTTGTTCTGTGAAATCTTCTCTTCTCCTGAACCTGAATGGCATAAAAAAGGTGAGCCTCCAGTCCTAGGGAAGAGCAGATAATTAAACTCTCCATGAAATTGGCAACAAGTAATTGGAAAGTTTGATGGCTCTAGCTGCTTGGCAGGTCAGACTTATTCTGTAAAATTAATTAATTAAATTATGACTTTGCCCTGCAAGAAAATGACAGGAAGGGGCATGGATCTATAGATATGAATCTAATGAGGTGCTGCAATTCTGCTTTCTTTCTTCCTTTATGTCATTAAGAACACCCCAAAGGTGCCTTGATACAATGAAATAAAGACACGGGTTAATGGTGCTCATTATTTGATTTCATTCTCACCAGTTTCATGCATATGCCTTCTTCCCAAGAGAGAAAGCACTCCTACACTGATGAGGAACAGGTATGCTTGTGTTTAATTAAAAATTAAATCTTAGAAGTGTTCTATGCATAAATGTAGAAAAGTCAATATGCACATGGATAGGGGTGGTTTAATAGACACTAGGCACTTGGACTTTCCAAAAGCTTTTGATAAAATCTCTCATAAAAGATGCTTTAGTAAGTTCAGTAGTCATGGGATTAGAGTACTAGTCATAGAAAGATCATAGATGTCTCATAGAATAGTAGTATTGGAAGGGACCCAAAGGATCATCTAGCCCAACCCCCAGCAATGCAGGAATATGCAGCTGTCCCATGTGGGGAATCAAAATTGTGACCTTGGCATTATCAGCACCATGCTCTAACCAGCTAATGGAGGCATAATGACTTCAGGAATCAGAGAGTAGGAACCAATGTCCGTTCTCACAATGGAGAGATGAAAGAAGTGGGGTTGCCCAAGGATCTGAACTGCTACTGGTGCTTTTAAAGTTTTTCATAAACGATATGGATTTAAGTGTACACAGTAAGATTGCTGAGTTTGCAGGTGATATTAGATTGTCCAGAGGAGTAAAAACAAAAAGGGATTGCAAGGAGCTTTGAAAGTATCTCCCCCATATAGGCATTAAAATGGTTAAGTGATGCATATTTGTGCAAAAACTCCTAACTTCACATATGTGTTAATGGAGTCTGAATAGGTAGTGATTGACCAGAAAAGAGATCTTGGGGTTGTGGTGAATATCTTAATGTTGACTCGGTGTGTTGCAGCTGTCAGAAAGGCAATTTCACAATGGCATTATACAAATCTCTGTTGTCATCACACTTGGAATACTTTGTGTAGTTGTTGTTTGTTTGTTTGTTTGTTTAATTTCTATACCGCCCTATACCCGAAGGTCTCAGAGCGGTTCACATAAAGTTCTAGTTACCTCATCTCAAAATGGATACCCACACTTTCAGATGAGAAATCTTATTTGCAAAGCTGAGTAAACTTAGCATTCACATTCAATCAAGAAGCAACATGGGTTGTGCCAAGAACTGTCTCTGAGGTGGGGGGGGGAGGAGAGGGAGAGAGATGGTTGAAGGGAGAAAGAAATTTCTAAGAAAGCCTTATAAACAACGAGCAATACCAAACCAAAACACCAAACTGAATATTGTGGAAGAAAGTAAACTCTGCTTAACTTTTCTGATTGCAACTATGATAATGTATTACTCATGTGAAGGGGTTTCATACCAAGGCTAGCTGCATGCCCCTGATGTCCACACACTGCGGATTTCATATTTGACATAGCTTTCTGCATGTTTTCCACATTTATCTCAGGCTGTAAGACACATAAATAGAACTTGTCGGCTTTAAACCACATGAGATTTAAACCATTATTAGCCTCTCGCCAGGTAATCAGAGAAGTAATTCTTAAAAGAACCCCTCTTTTACAACTATGACAGAGTTGGTTCTTAGCCAGAATCTCAAAAAAGCTCAGCTTGTGATGAACTCATTTTGAAAATCTGCCCAAAAGTATCACAATACAGAAGCTGCTGGGTGTCAAGCTCTTTTGAGCACTTTGCTCTATACTTGTCCTATTTTTGCATTTGGTCAAGAATAGCATTTCCCCTCATAATGTCAGGTCTTGCTCTTGATTCTGACATCCCTTGTATATCCTTGTTGGGGGTCTCCTAGCACTTTACCTTGCTACACTATTTCAGAGATACATACAGCTATTCAAGTCTGGCTGTTAAAACCTCTCAGCAGTATGTTCATGAGGAAAAGGATTTCCATTGTAAGACTCAGACAAGAAGTTTTAAGGAATTCATCTTCCTTACTATAAAGATACTTTCACCTACTTTGTACAGCAAACAACAAAAAGGAGTGGAGGAATAGTGTGATCAGGCTTAACTTGAATCTGGTTTAGTTTCTTGTAAGTCTGGGACAAGGGGAACAGGCAGGCAAGCCCGTAACCACCTTTATCACAAAAGATGATGATGATGATGATGATGATGATGATGATTGCTATACTGGTGTGCTCAAGTCAAACTCTGATCATGGCAAGGGGGTGACAAAGCATAGCCAGATTGCCAGGGCCCCATCATTAAGTATACATTTCCCCTAACTTTTTTGTCTTTCAAGTTTTACCAGTTCATATTTTCCCAACTCAGAAAAGAGAGACAAAAGAAAAGAGTTTTTGTTTTTGTTTTTTTAAAAAATATATTTATTAAACTTTTACAGAAAAAAACCAACACATAATGGTAACAGAAATAAGGAAAAACAAACACAATCAAAATTACACAAAAAGCAAAATAAAACGGTGCAGAAAAATGAAGTTACAAAAAGAGAAATAAAAACTCCATCTTTTAAATCCATACTTAATTAACCTTCTTTCCTGACTTCCTCACACCTCCCTTTTTTGTGTTCCTCTTTGTCCAATCAGATATAGCAAATCCTTACCCTCTTTCAAAACTCATTTCTAATTATTAAAATCATTCTATTATGTCTCTGATCTTTCCTCCTTATTTTTTAAACACCTTTAACATATTGATTACTTTTGACATAATATAACTGGTCATTTACCCTTTCTCTATTACATTTTTGCATATTTTTTCAAACTGTATCACTAATGCCATAATATTATCACATCCAACATCATTTTAACATTCATAAACTTTGCAGTGTTTCTGCAAATAGTCTTTAAACTTCTTCCAGTCCTCTTCCACCGCTTCTTCTCCCAGGTCTCGGATTCTGCCAGTCATTTCTGCCATCTCCATGTAGTCTATTACTTGCATCTGCCATTCTTCCAAGGTGGGCCAATCTTGTGTCTTCCAATGCTTTGCGATAAGTATTCTTGCTGCTGTTGTTGCGTACATAAAAAATGTTCTATCTTTCTTTGACACCAATTGGCCGACTATGCCCAGGAGAAAGGCCTCTGGTTTCTTAAGGAAGGTATATTTAAATACCTTTTTCAGTTCATTATATATCATCTCCCAGAAAGCCTTAATCTTTGGGCACGTCCACCAGAGGTGAAAGAATGTACCCTCGGTTTCTTTACATTTCCAGCATTTATTATCGGGCAAGTGATAAATTTTAGCAAGCTTGACTGGGGTCATGTACCACCTATAAATAATTTTCATAATATTCTCTCTTAAGGCATTGCATGCCGTAAACTTCATACTGGTCGTCCACAACTTTTCCCAGTCAGCAAACATAATGTTATGACCAATGTCCTGTGCCCATTTAATCATAGCCGATTTGACTGTTTCATCCTGTGTATTCCATTTTAGGTTCTAACAATTCTGTTTCCAATTTCGATTTTTCCACCTGGAAGCCCATTTTTTTGTCCAAATTATAGGCCTCTCTTATTTGATAATAATGAAGCCAATCTCGCACTTTATCTTTTAATTTCTCAAAACTCTGCAGTTTCAATTTATCTCCTTCTTGTTCTAATATCTCCCAATATTTCGGCCATTTGGCCTCCATATTGAGTCTTTTCAGAGCCTTTGCTTCCATGGGTGGCAACCACCTTGGGGTCGTCTTATTTTCCAGTAGATCTTTATACAAAAGAAAAGAGTTTTGGGGGTGGTTTTTTTTTTTCTCCTTCCCAAATTGTTTTTGGTCGTGTTTTGAAATTGCAAGTGTTTTAAAAAGTTTTAGATGGATAATAATAACTGAGACTAATATGAAAGTAGACAACAGCGCATGCTACACAATGCAGGGAAAGGAAGACATCCATTAATCTGTAGAAAGAGGAGCATTTAGAACCTCTGCAGTAGGAAATACTTCTTTTGAAATGCACAGCCAGCTCTTCACGGCTGATTAATACCAATGTGTTTGCAATTGATAACTAAAGGTGGGACATGAAAATTAGGATTTCCATAATTGCATCCCCCACTACTTTCCTGTCATATTTGGTGTCCCATGCTATGTTTCAGACTTAAAAGCATCCAGCGTAAAATGATTCAGCAAATGAACAACTCCAGTGGACAGCTAAGTAAGCATCTCAGCTTCTCTTCCACATGATTCATTACAGTCGTGGGTGTTATTTGACTAATTAACCCTTCACTGCTCTTTCCCTTGTAAATAACTAAAGTGTGCTGAGGAACCACATAAATGCTCACTCTTGGGTAAAACTAATGACAAAAAAACAGAATAGTAGGCATCTAAAGACTCCAATGTCACAAATTGTTCTGCAAGCAGATCATAACAGAACTGAACAAATTAACTTTGAACATAAAACTTGTTTGCTAATATTTGGAGGCTTTTTACATGGCTATTCCTTTCCAAACAAAAAAGTTCTGAAAGCATATCAAATATAAAGAATCAATGTAGAACTGTAATGCTGCATGCTTTAATGTCAGTAGTTAGCATAAATGTTTTTCAAGGAGCAAACTTTTTTTCCTAGCCACTCACCCTTGAACAATCAGATACAGCTAAAAAGAAGCCTACAGCAATGTATCTGCATAGTAACCACTCCAGACAATTCTCAGCAACACTGAAATAAAGTTTACTGACCCAAATTCATCTCAGATGTAACTTTTGACTTCAGCATGCTTTTCCCAGGAAAAAAAAATGTGCCTAGGGATAATGTTCTTTCAAACTGCAATGCTATTACAACTTGTAGAAATGTCAATGAATGCATGTTCAGTAGACAATAGCTGCTAAGTTGGTCCCAAAGATTAAGGACTAAAAATAGTCAAAGAGATGTATTTAATTGGAATAAATTCTTTTGTTTCAGGAACATACAGTGTCATGACCTCAGGGTCAAACAGTGTCAAGACAATGAAACAGAGGCTGCAGAGTCCCTAGCTAAGGAGTCAGAATGGGTTCTTGGCTCTAAGCCTGATGTTGATGAACAGGGAGCAACTAACCCAGAGGTGGCAGGTGAGAGTCCCACAGTACAAAGGCTCAGAGACCCAGAACTGGGATGCTCATTGCCCTTCTGCTGGGTCGAAAGAATCAAGTGTCTCCCAGACTGTCTTGTGAGTCCAACAGCACAGGGAGTGTATCAGGTGGAAGGTCAGGAGTAGGACTCGCCAGCAGGCCAGAGGGATGACTCTTTACGGACTGTACTTCTCACAAAGGGGCTGCAGTCTAGGAGATAAGGGGAAACGAGATCTGTTTTCCTTTCCCCTCCCTGAAGTCTCCCCCTGTGGTGCTATGTAATTCAAGAGTCCCAAATCTCACATGTTAAAGCTATATACAGTGGAGAGTGACAGTGTTTCTGGAGCAAGAATCACCAAGCTATAGGGGCCTGGTAAGCACATTTGCAAACCGGAGAAACTGTTTTGGGCACCACACACACATGCACACAGTGCAACATTTCCTATTGGCTACAATAGTGTCATGAACACTTCTGCCCAAGGTATAGAATCACAGCAGGAGTCAAGGAACAATAGCCGCTTGTCCACTTCCCCTTGTCTTACCAATGACAATAATGCAGAGCAGCAGTTAAGAGATAGCTGGCTGGAGAGAAGTCAACTCTCCCAAGAAGTACAGAAAGGCTTCAAAAGCAGGAGAGATCATATTTCTTTGCCAGAAGAGGAGGCAGTTAATCCTCTGAGCCCAAAGAGCAGACGTATGAGAAAGGTTTTAGACAGGAGATAAATCAATAAACGGAGGGGTCACAGATTCAGGATATTCTGCAGAACCAGGAAGCATTCCTCAGAAGGGTCAACTGACTTGTGAAGTGCGAAGGCTTCGGTAGAGCCTCTGAGACTGATTGTTTTGTAATAAATCTTCAAGTTACTTACGACTTGAGTATTGTCTTATCGAGATGGCAGCCTGGGCTCTTGAGAAAGACAATGCTTCTTTCAAGCAGTGGAGCAGGCAGTGAAAGGAGACTTGGGCAGGCTTGGGGGTGTCCCAGTTGCAGCAGGCCTAGGAGAGGGGTGGTGGAGAGCAGGCGGAGGAACCAAGTGCAACCTTTCCCGGCCGCCTTTCCTTGTCCATGGAGCCAAGGAACTGACAGGTCCCGGGACAGCAGGAGGTTCTCCTCTCCATGTTCCTGCCACAGGGTGCACACCTCGCTCAAGAACACACTCTGGGAGGTAAGCCCCAGGGAAGGACTGGAACGGGCTGGGAAAAATCTGGGTGTCCCTTCACTAACTGTGTGGAGAAGGAGGAGGTGCCACTGCAGCCCCGAAGGCCCAGTTCAGGCGTGGCTCTCCTCCGTGCAGGTCCAGAAGATGGCAGTCACATGACCTTGGCGAGAGAGCCTGTTGTGGGGGTGCTGGGTTGCCTTCTATACAGGCATTTTGTAAGGACTGGTGAGATAAGGTATGCAAAGTGTATTGACCTATGTGGTGAAAGTGCTGCATAAATAATAATATTGGTGCAAATGCTTGATACACAGAAAAGGTTTGCCATGCAATGATCCATTATATAATCTAATTGGTAGTAGTTAAAATCACATATATCATCAGTTCCTGAAATAATTTGCTTGATTACATTTATTGCAGAGTATTTTGTTTCATGTTTTTGTAATGATGAGGAAAAACAAATGTACATCTACACAGTTGGTATCGCCATGAGCTGAGCTCATTTGATGTGGAAACCTAAAGTTTAATTGCTTGATTTAAATTTGGCTAGTAAAAAATGCATACTGAAACATTACGCTTTTAATTATATTAATTTATAACCGAAGAGCGAAATTTACAAAGGCAATAAAATTAATTATTTATTTGCCCATTACAGCTGCATATATATTACCCAGTTAATTAGCTTCCTTAAGTCTCTCCCCCCCAAAAACTAAAAACTAAAAACAAGCTTAAACACTGATTTATATAAAGAGTACACACTGCCTCCTTACACAATGCCCATTCCAGCTGGTTCCTTGCATTTAACTCAGCTATATGAATTAGGCTTCAATTCTATATACACTTAACTGGGAGTAAATGGGACATACTTCTGAAAAGGTGCCTATAAGGTTGTGTTGTAAAACAGTTTGACAAGGGGACACAGTCTTTGGAAATGTAAATCATTTTGTCTCATCCAAATCCCAAAAGAACTCATTGCTCTAATTCCAAATATGCACCCCCAGGATTTGCCATTACATGCCAGCATTTTTCCTCACCTTTCAAACTGTATGTCCAAACAGGCATCCGTGCTTATTTCCAGGGTCCTTAGGAAACTCTCTGTAAGACATCTCCTCAACATGGCTATGCAACTCCTGGACGGTCAAATCCAGTCAAATTCGACTATGGGGTGCAGCGCTTTCAGGCCAAGAGGGCTGGCATTTGTCTGCAGACAGCTTTTCTGGGTCATGTGACCAGCATGACTAAACTGCTTCTGGCTCACGGAACACTTTGACGAGTGTCAGAGCGCATGGAGACACTGTTTACCTTCCTGCGCAAATTTGAACTACTTACCTTCTGATCGGCAAGCCCAAGAGGCTCAATGGTTTAGACTACAGCGCCACCTGCATCCCGTGTCCATGAAGTAACAAAGGCAGACAGAACATGAGATCCTGGGCCTGTGGAGTGCAGCTGCAACAAAAATGTTGCACACATGAATGTAATACTAATGAAAAGTGGGATGTGGGTGGCGCTATGGTCTAAACCACTAAGCCTCTTGTGCTTGCTGATCAGAAGGTCAGCAGTTCAAATCCATGCGACGGGGTATGGGGTGAGCTCCTACTGCTCTGTCCCAGCTTCTGCCAACCTAGCAGTTCGAAAACATACCAGTGCAAGTAGATAAACAGGTACCACTGCGGCAGGGAGGTAAACAGCATTTCCATGAACTCTCGCACTCGTCGTGGTCCTCGATGCGTCAGTAGGAGTTTAGTCATGCTGGCCACATGACCTGGAAAGCTGTCTGAGGAGAAACACTGGCTCCCTCGGCCTGAAGTGAGGTGAGAGCTGCACCTCATTTTGCCCACCAGCAAATGTTCTCAGAATAAGTCACATATTTTCTTATTTAAAAAATGACAGGTGTACATTAATGTTGAATTTCCATAGTGACACAGTAATTCTAAGGTAGATGACTGCCATGACATCTGTTGAAGTGACAGTTTTTTTAATTATTATTTATAATTTTTGATTATAACAAAAAAAGAAAACATTTCACAAGTCATTCAACAGTAATTATAAAATTCTGAACCTTGACTTCCCTCCCCCTCTTTCTGCAGTTCCTTAAAATTATTTTAATCTTTCCCTGCATGTCTCAACCTATTCTTTTATCCATCTGTTATTATGGGTTGTTTTTTTAGAAACTGCAAGTTTTTACAGTAGTCCCGCTAATGTCTTGATCTGTTTGTAATTTGTTTGTAAATATTCAATAAACCATTTCCATTTCTTAATAAATAGTTTATTGTCTTGTTTTCTTATTCTTCTGGTAAATTTCACCATTTCTGCATATTCCATTAATTTCTGCATGACGTGACAGCAGTTTTGCAAAAGATTTGGGTCTGCATCTGACCACAACAAGAGCCAGTTTGTCAGCCTTCTAATTAACACTCCAATGTAATTTCAAAAATTCATAGTGTACGGTAACTGAGTGCAACATTTTCATTAATATTTTAGCTTTCAATCTCCTTGAGCTGGATAGCTAAAATGTGCAATGAGTATTTATGTAGGGATCCTGAAGACAATAAAATCAGATTATTAATGGCTACAGAACAATTAGTGTTGCATTAATATGTGATGAAAAATTAATTTGCACATTGTCTGAAAAGATATTCGAATTCCATTTACCCATGCCTTTAAATTTAGCTGACAGAGAAGCACTCTATTCCCATGGGTGTCTCTCTGTGTAAACTACATCCCTGAATGTGCCTGGACAATTTGGAAGATTTAACATCTCTGGTGTTACAAGACAGAACACAACTAAAGTGTTTAAGGGAAAATGGACATTTCCATGAAAAGTCTTTATACAGATATGTACAATATTATGCTGGGCAAACAACAGATTAATGCACAAAACAAAACAATGTGAGAGTAATATAACAGTTATTGACAACAGAGTACTGCAACAGGGTGAGATGTGGGTTCAAATCACCCGTCAGATACAGTGGTGCCCCGCAAGACGAACGCCTCGCAAGACGGAAAACCTGCTAGATGAAAGGGTTTTCCGTTTTGGAGGCGCTTCGCAAAACGAATTTCCCTATGGGCTTGCTTTGCAAGACGAAAATGTCTTGCGGGTTCCTGCGGGGTTTTTTCCCTCCCCCCCCTTTTTCTAAGACACTAAGCCGCTTATCAGCTGATCCGCTAAGCCGCTAAAAGCCGCTAAAAGCCGCTAAGCCGCTAATAGCGCTAATCCGCTAAGCCGTCAATGGGCTTGCTTTGCAAGACGAAAAAACCGCTAGACGAAGAGACTCACGGAACGGATTAATTTCGTCTTGCAAGGCACCACTGTATATACCCGGTAATCCTCTTGGCTGTGAGTCCTGGAAAACCTACTTCCTGCCTTGCAGGCATTTTTCCACCTGCCCTGGGTGGGTAAGGCCCTGACTGACTGTTCTGAGTTCTTGATAGGTGGGATGAAAAGTAATGAATGAAATAAATTTTATATAAACACTCACATTGTAGTAGGCCACTGTCTACAGATATTTAGGAGCAGTGCACATGAAAGCTCATACCAATAACAAACTTAGTTGGTCTCTAAGGTGCTCCTGGAAGGATTTTTTAAAATTTTGTTTATACTAGAGATGCGTGCATCTAGCCCCATTAGTTACACAGAGTTTCTGCCCTAGGTTTTCAGATACTCATGGAAAACTTGCTGCTTTGCCTGCATGCTGTTTTGAATCCCAGTTTTTTTCAAATGCCTGCATATTTTTAAAAAGTACTCAAAGACCAACTATGAAAATTAATATACATTTTAGTTCAGGGCTGGCACATGTCTTTTGGCATTATACATGTGCAATATCACTGGCTGGTCACAAATGCTTTTCAGCACTAATAACACATTATCTGTAATGCCTTCAGAAAGCAGCGGTGAAGCCTCCCGTCTAATTTGAAGACCTTTTAACTGTAGGGATGAAACTGAAAAAAAAGTTTGGGAACATAGGCAAGGAGAAAGATTGTCAATTACTTTACAGCCTTTGTGAATAATTCTTTATACATCCAATAATATATGTTTTTTTCCTTACAACCAGCACCCACAGCCGTTTGAAGATCCAGCTTTTGGATTCTTTCCTGCCCCTCCATGTAAGCACAAAAGATATTCAATCAGACATGATATAAATTGCATCTGGAATTCTAGTCCACTTGAACGGAACTGCAACATCCAACTAGGCAGATTACATACATCCCTTTCTGTGTTGAGTACCCAAAGTTGTCTCACGCGTCACAATATCCCCCCCCCCCATGCTTGCACTCAGACATGCAAACTTTCCTTATTCTGCTGCAGCCACAGTGCATGCCAATAGGTAGCTTTGCTCCCTATAACTTTCAGATTCTCTGTATTTAATATTTAATCACAGCTGGGAACATGGCCATTGTTCTGTTGCCTGGTGCAAGGGAAGAATAATCATGTTCTGAGCTATGGGGGATTTCAAAAGATCTTAGCAGAGAGATTTAAGATATTCTTCACACATAAATACACTAAGTACATTTGAGATTGTTTCTGACACAACAGCTTTCCTTCACAGAAGCATAGCATAATCACTCCACTGCATTTCCCTAGCACAATCATGTAAACAAGAACCTCCCAAAGTCCAGAAAGGAAAAAGACATTACAGGTGGAAACAGTTCCCCCCCACCTCCTGTTTTTAAAACTTTGATAAAAATTAAAGCGAGAGCTTGACTGCAAGCTCTGCAAATTAGCACTTTGGAATCTAGTCATTGGCCCACAACTTGTGAAACTTGCAAAATGATTATACCACAAACAAATAATCTTGCCATTATTCCAATGATCCAAAGTCAATACAGTGGTCTAAAGTAAAGGGACCCCTGACCATTAGGTCCAGTCGCGGCCGACTCTGGGGTTGCAGCACTCATCTCACTTTATTGGCCGAGGGAGCCGGCGTACAGCTTCCGGGTCATGTGGCCAGCATGACTAAGCCGCTTCTGGCGAACCAGAGCAGTGCACGGAAACGTCGTTTACCTTCCCGCTGGAGTGGTACCTATTTATCTACTTGTACTTTGATGTGCTTTCGAACTGCTAGGTTGGCAGGAGCAGGGACCGAGCAATGGAAGCTCACCCCATCTCAGGGATTCGAACCACCGACCTTCTGATTGGCAAGCCCTAGGCTCTGTGGTTTAACCCACAGCACCACCCGCGTCCTGTGGTACCTCTAGTTGCAGACTTAATGCGTTTTGGGGTGCTGTTCGCACCCCAAAAATCTGCAACTAGAGTGCCTCTTCTGTGCATGTGCACTGTGTGATTGAGTGCTTCTGTGTATGCACGAAGCACGCAGATCGCTTCTGCAAATGCGCGAGTGGCGAACCGGGAAGTAAACACTTCTGGGTTTGCCATGTTTGTAAGCTGAAAGTCCGTAACAAGAGCAGAATGCAACATGAGGTATGACTGTACAACTAGCAGTCTGTTCAGCACAGGTCCCTATGTTTGTGTTTGATGTTTGAAATAGGTTTAGCCAAAAGGCTCGTAATTGCTAGTTATATTTTCAGATACGTTTTTCAAGAATTGTCCTCAGATCGCCCCACCAACATCACTGCAATCGTATTTGTTTATAATTGTAAAAGAGTTTATTGCATGTGATATTCTGCTGAATTACATGCTACTGCCACAGGCAAAAAGATATTCACTACAGAGTAGAGAGAGAGCACAGCAGCCTGCTACTATTCTTAAGATACTATGCTTCGAAAAGCAAAACTCGTTGAACTATTCTTTTCAGACTGAACAGAGAGTAGATTAGAAGAAGTGCTATTGGGTAGCTTTATTTTAGAAGGGGGGCGGTTAAGTTTGTTTCATTCTGTTTTCATTACTGTTAGTTAGCTGCCTTGAGCTTCTTCGGAAAAGTTGGTGGGAAACATAAATAAATAAATAAATAGCCAACATAAAAGAACAGTTTTAAATATGGAACACATCAAAAGAAAGGGACTACTAATGGGGTTACCAAGGTGTGCCAGCTGCAATTGCTGCAGTTAAATGTGCAAGAGGTTGGATGGAAAGCAAGTTAATGGGGAAATGGATAACTTTTATCCTATTTTGCAATGAGAAAGCGAGGGATGATGTAAGGCCGCATTCATTAAAGAAAATATGATTATATATATTCATGTAATAAATGTTTGTAATCATAATAAAGCATTAACCTCTCAATTTGTTAAGAAGAAAAGCTGAACAAAACATTTCAGGAACAAATGTGGTAATTGGAAGGTAAGTGACCATGTGATATATTGAATATATAATGATACCTACGGTTGCACACGGGATCCATTCTGGAGCTCCGGCCGGATCCTGAGGTGTGCATATCCAGAGATGCAGCTTCAGTGCATGCACACGGCACGGTTCAGCACTTCTGCGCATGCACGAGTGGCAAAACCCGGAAAAATATTTCCGGGTTTGCCGCGTACGTATCCCGAAGGATACGTAACCAGAGGTGAACGTAAGTAGAGGTACCACTGTAGTCTCAACAATAAAACTGATTTGGTACCAAAAGCCATGTCAGAATGCAATTTGGTAAGGGTCAAAATAATCAGTATAATCCAAAAAAGTGCCTTCTCAAACACCTCCAAAATATTGCCATGTTCCACTGGATCCTGGGTTAGCTTTTTCAGGAGTAGTCATACACACCTTTCCTTCATGTCAGTAAGAAATACCTGCCAGATGTAACATACATTAAATATGCATTTCTTAGTGATGGAAATGGAATCCCTGTACACCTCAGTCCTTTGACCTATGCTACATTCTTTGCAAACAATCCATACATCTGGTGAACTAGGTAAACAGTTTCCATGCTGTCCAGTGTTAGAAACTCAGATATATAAGCTAGGCACCAAATGGCTCCTTAAATCATAATTACAGTCGCCAAAATGGAATGGCTAGTTGCTATTTTTGGGCCAGATGGCCTGAAAGTCGTATTTTTCAATACAACTTTTTGGTTCTTGAAATTCATTCTGATTGTGCAGATAAAATATCACAGAGAGAATTTTACAGGATGTGTTGCTAGTGTGTGAAAACAGTCAAGATCCAAGGATGCCCAGGTATGCACTTCCAGATGATGGAGACATCAGGTTCCATCCTGGTGCCCAGGCATCTTCACTTGGTCACAAGTGGCCGACAGCTAGGTGCAAAATGCGCCTGGGACCTGGCGAATTTCGAATACTGATGCTGTCTGATGCTCCATTACATAATTCTACTTCTGTCCCTGTTCTTTTCTATTCAGGAAGACTGGTTCAAAATTCAAATTCGCCTCCTCGCATAAGGCCAGTGGGCTTCTGAAAATTTGCACTCTGTCCCACAGAGAAATGTAACACAGTGAAAGTTTCAGATATAAAATGGATTACTGTTCTGAAACTATTTCAAATTGCTAAAAGAATTTAAAAGAACACAGTGTTACATTCACAGTGAACATTACTTTCTCACAGAAAATACTGATGATTTCTACTGATGTTTTCTAAAAAGAAAACAAAATACATGGTACCAAATTCAAAATACCTATACTCTGTAAGATCTGTTTTTCAGGCAGCCAGCAACCCCAATGTGTTCTTTACCAACCACACTGCTTATAGCCTTTTCTTTCTTGAATACTGTCATATCATCAATTTACTATTGAACAATTTGCATTTTATATGCTTTAGCTTTGACCTCTCTTAAATCTCTGCCTTACTAATGGATTTAAAGGCCATTTTCCTAACCTCTATTTACACTTTATAACCCTTAAGACCTTTTATCATCTTTTTAAAGCTATGCCCATAATTACACTAATACTGGAAGATCAAAAGAAATTAACAAAGGAACATAGCTTAACATAGATTTGTGGGTGTAAGATAATTTGCTATACTCTGTCAGATGGAAGAAGTGCAGAATACTCGGTTTAGGAACTGTCTGACCGGCTTCAGGTCAATGAACTAATTTAAAAGGAGAAAGCTTTAAAAGAGTTCAGGATATTTAATTCAATAGTAGCTCAAGAGCTTTCAGGTCTAGCCAGAAAGAGAGTCCTCAGAAGATGAAACAGACACTCCATAGGTTGAAGAAAAGCACGCAGATGATCCCCTTGTGGGGTTTCCTCTCAATTGAGACTTGCTGGCAAACCCCTTGGGACTCTGTCATATTCTGCCGCCCCCTGTTACTGAATCTCCCTATGAGACCAGCATTGGACTGTTTCCTGACTTTGTTTCTGGATCACATTTGGACCAAGACTGAATTCCTGTGCTTGACCTAGGACTGCACCAGTAATTCTGTTTGTGTCGGTGTTTACCTTGGTGAGAGGCTTTTACCCCGTGGGACTGGGACCCTAGCCCCTGAGAGCACTCACTAGAGTGTGAGAAGTACTGGCATTGGCATACAGATTTATTTATACTGCATATTTATTTATAAAAGGTGTGTGCACACACGCACACGCACCTCTTCCTCCTCCTCATAAAATACTAGGTGAGTGCGTAACAATATGCATACAATTAAAACTTGATAATTCCTCCATCAATGTTGCTGTCATTTTCTTCAAACGCTTGCTGATTCTTAACAAGTTCACTGCAGGACTCATGGGCTGTGTTTGGACATCACACTACAGGAACAAATATTGTTCACAATACAGGAACAATACTGTGTTTGAATATCACAATACAGGAACAAGCCTTGGGTTTACATGCCTTACACCCCTGCCCTGCCTGGCATAACCATGAAGTGATAACCAGAAGCTTTAATTTTCCATTTTTAGTGTTGCATCTGAACCCTAAACTGTGATAAAAACTTAGTTTTACTGAAACAAGAAGGCTTCACAATGCATTTTTAAAAGTTGGTGTGCTCCAAACAAACAATGAGCCACAGTTTGTGGCAAACCTATGAAATTACAAGCTACTGTCAATTTGAAAAAAAGGAAGGAAAAGCTTCCAAATTTGTCATGACCGCACTATAGAATGAGAGATGGGAGAGTGCAAGAGTCCAAGCCGTGCACAGGTTAATTCTCATCACAATAAAATGTGGCTTGTAATGATAAGCCAAATGCAGTCTGTACAGGCAGGCACTTTCAGGTCTGTGACTAGAATTTTTTCTGCATGACTATTGTCTAGTAGCATGAAAGAAAAGTAAGAAAGCCTGACGTTCTAGAAAATTATAGATGCAGGGGATCTCTGCTTAGAAGACAGCTGGAGCGCTACTTATGTGAGCATTTAAACTCTCATATAAGTAAGCTCTACACAGTCCAGAATCTATTTCTATCAGTGGGATTCACTAGCATGGAAATGAAAGCTGGAAATAGAAACTTATAAACTTAGTCTGATGAAAAAATTCTCCCTGGCTCCTATTAAATTATGCCAAAATGTTTTCTAATGGCAAATGTTTTTGGGCACTCTATTCTTTGAACAGTTTCTATAAGACTGAGAAATGTCAAGGGGGCAGAGGAAGTCAGGCACTATCTAGTATGCGTTACACAATTTATGTAACACCTGCATTCAAATATTGCATATAAATATGTACGTATGAATAACATGCTTGTTGCAAATGAAAGGCAGATGTAATACATAAGTGTGAGAACTCTATATAACTTAAAAATTTGAAAATATGGACATGCTTTTTATTGTACATTCATTAAAATGTAGTATGGTTGGCAGGGATTAGCAAAAACTGAGTCAGGGAAATTTGACACATCCACCTCCAGCATTCTTAACTGATGCTCAGGACAACAAACAAAAAGTATCCCTTTTACCACTAGCAGTGCATGCTGCCCTACTGGGGTTATAAAGTGGTGTTTTGCTTTGCTTTTTGTTTAAAGAACTACAACAGGGATGGGGAATCCAGATGATGCTGGGCTCTAATTCCAATTAGGATTATAGTGTCAGAGTGATAAAAGTGCTCTCTCATTTATGTGGTATTTTTCTATTTTTAAAATATAGAAATATACAGGTTCACCTCTCCTAAATATCAGAGAGAAATAAGAACTTTATTCCCTATTTTTACTGTTCAAACCACTTCTACTCCCGCAGCTTTTTCACTCTTAGGTTTGCAAAAACCTTTTCCTAGTTATCTTTCGGCTTGCCCAAGAATTTTTACCTTGTGACTTTGATTGTTAACTATACCCTGCAGGAGACTGAGAGAGAAAAAACAAATATATGAATTGAAATTACACTGAACAGACTCATCCATTCTATTTGATTCATGAGGTAGCCTTTCAACTAGATAGGCAATGTCTTTTTCCACTTTTGGTATTTCCGTTTACTTTCATTAAACTGATATAGACCCTGTAGTTCTGTGTTGCCATTCTGGCATCTAATTCCCCCATCCCACTCTAATTCCCCCACTCCACCCTGAAGGATCATGGTGCCTCCAAGTCCCCCAGACATTAGCAACACTTCTGAAGGAAAGACATTGTTGAAGTTGGGGGGGGGGGGGTTGGTAAGTTCATGCAAAGGATATATTAAACTTTTCTACCTTAGTTGCAGAAGCATTTTTTTAAAAAGGGAGAAACTGGTGGGATCAATCTGTAGCAACATTAAAAAGACAAGGAAGTCTTTATGGACAGTTCTGCTTTACCAACGGATACAAAAGGAACTAGAAGCATTTGCAGTCATGCACCAGTTAGCACAAGGAAAGTGCCATGCATCAACAGAGAGAAATTGCTCTCAGAGCTGATAAAAGGGGTGCCAACAGCATTTGGACTGCAATATTTAGCTTTCCCCAACACTTTTTGATTGCTGTCTGAAGCCTGGACTTTGAAAGGCTACTGCAATCAACGAAAGGAAGACATTTTAACAGAAAACTAGAAAAAAGAAGCAAGCAGCCAGAAGTGGGGAAAATGTCGTTTGTTTTCAGTTAGACTGCATTCAGACAGCACTTTATTCTGTTTTCCTAATGTTTCCTTACTGATAATTTCTGTGCTTTGTGTGATCTTTCATATGACATAAAAACCATCTCTGGAAATCTAGTGGAAGAGTAGTGTCATTTCCAAGTTAATTTGTTTCCAGAAAAAAACTGGTCGCAACCCCAGTAACTCAGAAGAGGAAAGTTTGGCATTGTTCACAAGGTGAAATCTGGGCTGGTATTCTGGCACAAAGTTCTTTCCATTGTTTAAAATTAAGTGTGACGTGGCTATCTCTATCTCTGTCTCTATCATCTATCTATCTATCTATCTATCTATCTATCTATCATCTATCTATCCATCCATCATCTATCTATATCTATCTATCTATCTATCTATCTATCTATCTATCTATCTATCTATCTATCTATCATCTATCTATCTATCTATCTATCTATCTATCTATATGCCACAGTTCCATCAGGGATGAGATAGTCAGGGAAGATGGAAATTATAGTCCAACAGGATCGGGTGGAGGGTGGGGACACACACAGGTGTGTCTGTTTCCTTATTTTCCTTCATGAAGAAACATTACAAATCAGGAGTGAGGAATAACTTCATTCTCCCACTCAGATAAAATTACAGTGCTTCCTTGTTACTGGTATCTCCTCTCTTCAGCAAGAGTAGCTCCCATACAAGGCAGATATGACTGTTAACAGAATTATCCTCCCTACTTTGACTGTCCTCCTTTAGCAACATTTTCATAACAAATGCTAGCATTCCTGACAATCACTTAACTATATGCTCCACTACATTTTTCCTCCCACAGCTCTGCAGTGAAATTAAATAAAATTACCATGGCACACTTTTTAGTACCAGCTATAACAAAATATATCCTCTGCAGATTGTTTACAGAGGGAAGCACAAGTCCCACTCTCTCTGGACTAGAGCAGCAGGTGTTCAGTACTATAATGAGCACCCTGCAAGCTAAAAGGGGACAGGTAACATGGTGCCAACATTTGTTTTAAGTGGAGTTAATGTTATTTTCACATCTACACTAGTCTTAGAACAACAGCTGTAGCAAACAATGTGCACCATGTTGTCAATACCATTTTGAAAGAATAGAAGTTTCTAGTTTCAAGGGAATTTACTCAGGGAATTACTCTGACCACATGGAGAGTGAATTTTCCTGGTGCTTGAACATTCTCTACTCGTTGTTGTATATGATCCAAATTAACACAGTTACACAGCTCATCTTCACCATGATTCAACACTGATTAACACAGTAAGGAAAGAACTGTGTAGAGAGTTTAGTCTAGGATCATTGGCAATTTCTGGCTAACCCAATTATTTTTCTTTAGCCTTGTGAGAGGACCCATTATTTTCAATTATGCTGTATAAGTGACAGCAAGGGATGCTCCAGGGGTCCAACTAAATTATTAAAGTTTCTATGGACACTTGAACAGGCATTCCCACACAAATGAGGACAAAACTAGGGATTAAGAATAAGTACTTTAGCCAACACTTGGTGTATGGAATATTACTAAGAAACAGTTAACATGGAGGCTGCACTTCTTGTTGGTATCCATCTGTCTTGACATTGGAGTGTACCCCTGCGGTGAAGGCAAACCACTGGAGAATCACAGTGTCTGCTATGGCTGCTGAAACCAGTAAAACAAAGGGTGAAGGGAGCAGGAGATCAGGGAAGCCTCGGGAGTCATGGGCGGGCAGCACGCCGTTACCCAATTTTTAAAAAACTCTGCGCATTTATGTTTCACAGGGTGCAAAAGAAGGGCTTGCAATATGCATGTGTGCTTGGGCCCAGAGTCTTTTGCCTCACCATCCCCACTACTGACTCCCTGTTGCTTCAAAAAAAGAAAATGGGGAAAAAAGTGTTCTCAGATTCATTGAAAAAAATCTGGTAACCATAAGCTAGAACCTGTACTTACAATAAAAGGAGGGTTATTACCACTGGACCTTCAAACAGCAACTTTATCACTCCTACCGAAAATAAATGTTCCATAATTTGCAAGTTCTCTTGGACTGACCCAATTATCTTGATCCATTCCAATACAGGTTCAGGCCTGGCCTAATTTACTACCTTTAAAAGAAGGCCAGAGGGGATACAACCTTGTTGTTCTTACTTAAGAACATAGGAAAAGCCTACTGGATCAGACTCATGGCCCATCTAGTCCAGCATCCTGTTCTCACAGGGGTCAACCAAATAGCTGTAATGAAGCTTTTAAGTGGGACCTGAGGGCAACAGGTGGCCCTCGATACAACTGACCATGGTATCCTTCCAGAACTGACTCTGTAAAATAAGACATTGGGAGCATTTGCTTTACAATGCTTCCATCCTATCACTGATGTCCATTTCAGAGAACAGCACTGGGTAACTATCTCTTGATCCTCTGGAAATTGGGCTGCAGGGTACCATTCTGCCCTCGGTTTTCTAAAACATCTACATGAAACCATTGGGTGTGCTCATTAGAAGACTCGAGAGAGGTGCATCAGTGCCTGGACTTGGTACTGGGCTGGATGAAGGACAAAATGATGGAGGCAATGTGATTTAGCAAAGTCTGGTCTACTGGCTGCTTTGGATAGGGTTTTATGCCCCACTGAAGGAGCAGGTTTGTGGTCTAGGGTTTCTCCTAGATTCATCTCTGTCACTAGAAGCCCAAGTGACCTGAGTGGCTAGAAATGCCTTTTACCTGCCTGCTTCAACTGGTAATATAGCCATGGCTGCTTCTGGGGTGGGATTAGTTTAGTGTGGAAGCACCTACCCCTTGCAGCTCCCTCCCATTGCTTTTCAGCACTAGTTAAAACATTTCTTTAAAACAAGCTTTCAAAATGGAGGTTTCTATCCCAGTCACTATCTGTACTGAAATTTGTTTTGATATATGCAATAGCTTTATATGTGTTTGTATACTGTATTGTGGAAATCACTTTGAGGTGCTTCTTATGGAGTAATTCATAAAATAAATAAATAGCCTCTTAATTTGGATAGACTGTAGTTAGGATGTCACAGAAAACACTACAATTATGATATGGAACCACTTCTACATGCTATGGTATTGGAAGCTTGAAACTAGAGATATTTCCATATGCCATGGGTACCTCATCCATTATCCCTCTGGTCCCAGACAGCTATGCTAAGCTCATAAGTAGTATCCCTTCCTATACAACAGATTTTAAGTCCTCCTCAGCATCTCAACACCACATTCTTATATATGGAGAGAATCAGAACTTATAGGGTTAAGAAGTTCTGAGTGACGTCTCACATTCCTGAGGCGTGACTGAGGGAGTGGCCTGATTCCACTGCCTGTTTGTCTCCGTTTTCCGAAGGAGACGGTAGCAGCCATGAGCGCTAGAAGTCCAGGGAGAGTCTGAGAAGTTCTGTTTTGTTTAACTGCTTGAATAAACACTGTCAAATAAACACACTAATGACTGGGTGTGTTTGAATCTTCTAAACACCGAGAAGCAACAGCTCCGCTGTGTTTACTCTGCATTCGTGGCGAACGAGGGATCGGAGCAGCAGGAGGCACAACTAGAGGGAAACGTGCCGGGCTGGAGATCGCTTAAAGCTACGGCTAATTGGGGTCGTAAACCAATTAGCTACGCCACACCTAATAGGTTATGGGCGCTAATTACTGCTTTGAAGCTGTTGTGATGTTATGCCGGTGTGTGTTTGAAGCCAGGAGGCCAAGATGCTAAAGAAAGCTGAGGTCCTGTCTGCGTTCTGAAGCAGAGCAGCTGGCTGGAAGGAGCTGAGAGCAGCTGAAAACCGGGTGCCGGAAAGCTGACTGGTTACGTGAGTAAGCTGGGGCCCCGGGGAAGAGGATGGCAGACAGCCAGGACTTTGAGGAAGTTCCGTTCGAAAAGCTCACTGTCCAAGGATGGGCAACCTGGTCCAGAAAAGTGAGGGGTTGGTTTTTGGCCACAGGGGTGTGGAATGCAAGCCAGAAGGAGCCAATACCCCTCAAACCAGGTGATGCTGGGACAGACGTTGCAGGCTTTGAGGCTGCGTTGCCAGAAGATAGCCAGCAGAGAATGCAAAGAGAGCTTGGTATGTTGAAAGCATGCGTACACGCATCGCTGAAGCCTCACTTGGAGGGCGTCAAGTCAGCAAGGGCTGCCTGGGAGGTGCTGAGGGCTTTGTGTGAAAACTTCAGCAGGAGGCCAGAGCCCTGAGGAAGTCATGAAAAGCCCAGAGATGGCTGGAGCCCCAGTTCCTGATGAATTAGCCTCAAGGAGCGCTGATGGGAGAGTCGGGGGGCGAAGAATTCCAAAGGCGAGTTTGAAAAGTTTTCCACTGTGAGTGCCGGAGTGGAGTGCAGTCTCAGAGAGGGCAGGGCTGGCACAGAGAGCTCTTCCGGAAGAAGGGGGGCCAGGCCGGCTGAAAGGAGCCCTGGGCAGTGTTTTTCCACTGATCGTCGCTGTTTTGTTTGCAATTCAACTGAACACCTGCGTCGCTCTTGCCCTCACCGAAGCAGGGAGACGAGGCAGGATGTTGTCAAGGTCGCTTCTCATGGGAGCCAGTCAGGTTTCCGTGGAAACCAGCCCGGCAAGGGGGCCAGGCGTGGGAACGCACAAGGCGGACGTGCTTTAGACAATGATGCTTATCAACTGATGGCCAGTCTTGCAAAGTTTGAAGACAGCTCTAAGAGAGACAATGAACTGTGCTTTGTTATAGACTCAGGAGCGAACCGGAATCTTATTCCAGAGACCCCTGCTGTCGAGATGTGGAATTGCAGGGCAGTTCCAGCTGAAAAAACTGTTCAGTTCGCTGATGGAATGAAAAAATCCGTGTCTAACGTTGCAAATGTTTATTTTTCTGTTTTGCTGGAGCAGTTGGAAGTTTGCATAGTACCTGGGATGAAAAACTGTCTTTTATCTGTCCCTTATTTGTTGCAGAAGGGGTATAAGGATTGCTTTGAAAACGGTGTTTGTACAATCTCCAAAGGAGGGAAGCAACTGGTCAGAGTTGCAAAGGGGCAGAATGATCTCTTTATTCTTAAAACGCCTCTGAGGGGTGAGGGGAATGCTGAGAGGGCACAAGCTATGCGTGCTACAGTTCCCACTCATGTTTCATGTGCGTGTGCGTGGCACAAGAAGACAACGCATAGTTCTCTTGAAGAAATCCAGATGTTACCGGAGTGCACTAAAGGTTGCAAGATACAGCAATGTGGAAAATCCCTAAATTGTAGGGCTTGCAGAAGGGCAAAGGTAAAAGGGTGCAGTTACCCCAGGGTGGACAGGGTAACCACGAAACCTTTTGAGCTTGTGCACATAGATCTGTTTGGTCCCATGGCAAAGCCAAGTCTGGGAGGAGCCAGGTTTCTGCTGACAATTACTGATGATCATACGCAGAATTCCTGGGCCCATGCTGTGAAATACAAGGAAGATGCAGCGCAACTGATTAAAAATTGGGTTGCGGAGGTGGAACTAAGGTTCTCCACCAAGGTGCAGGCAGTCAATAGTGACCGAGGTGCAGAGTTTACTGGGTCTGCTCTGCAGGAGTTCTTTCACCAGAAAGGGATACATCACAAGGTGACTTCTCCTCAAGAGAGGGGGGTGGCAGAGCTCAGGAGTGAAGCTCTGGTTAAGGCTACACAGGTCTTGCTGTCAAACTCTGGTTTACCTCCAAGCTTTTGGGGGGAGGGAGTTCGGACTGTGAATTTCACCTGGAATCGGTCCTACAATTCAGTGGTAGGTGACACCCCGTTCTTCATGCTTCACGGAAGGAAACCTCAGATTCATTTCTTCTGTACGTTTGGGTCACCGGCCTTGGTGCCAGTGCCAAAGGCACTGCAAAAGCCAGGTGGACCCAAGTTCCAGAAAATGATCTTCTGTGGATATGAGCCTGCAACTAAGGGATGGAGGTTCGCATATCCAGAAGGTGATCAGACCAAGCTTCTGGTCAGTAAACATGCTGAGTTCTATGAGCAGGATGGTTGGTCAAAGACTCCTGCAAAGCGTGACATTCTCTCAGAATGTCTGTCTGATTCAGAGGGGGAAGATTCCGAGGAAGGAGAGCCAGAGGCTGAACCTGTTGAGGACCAGGTAGCTGACCAGGGTCAAGAACAGGATCGGGCATCTCCACAGGTTGTTAAAAGAGAGCCCAAGAGTGAGCCTTCATCTCCTGTTAGCAAAGTGCAAAAGGTCCGAAGACGTGTTAAGTCAGAGGGGGAGGATACTGATGGTGAGGACACACCTGCTGACCACAGTGAGTCAGGGGAAGGACCTGAGTTTGTGCCCAGGCGGTCCAGTCGCACAACGAAGGGCATTCCACCTGAGAGATTTCAGGTCACTAATGCGTGGGTTGGTTTCGCACAGTGTGAACCTGGGAGTTTTGAGGAGGTTCAACAGTTGCCTGACAAGGACGCCAGGAAGGGGCACAAGAGGTCTATAAAGGTAATTACCCATTTCCCCTCAGGAAGCAAGACGAGAGGGGGTGTGGAGAGAATCAGAACTTATAGGGTTAAGAAGTTCTGAGTGACGTCTCACATTCCTGAGGCGTGACTGAGGGAGTGGCCTGATTCCACTGCCTGTTTGTCTCCGTTTTCCGAAGGAGACGGTAGCAGCCATGAGCGCTAGAAGTCCAGGGAGAGTCTGAGAAGTTCTGTTTTGTTTAACTGCTTGAATAAACACTGTCAAATAAACACACTAATGACTGGGTGTGTTTGAATCTTCTAAACACCGAGAAGCAACAGCTCCGCTGTGTTTACTCTGCATTCGTGGCGAACGAGGGATCGGAGCAGCAGGAGGCACAACTAGAGGGAAACGTGCCGGGCTGGAGATTGCTTAAAGCTATGGCTAATTGGGGTCGTAAACCAATTAGCTACGCCACGCCTAATATGTGGTGATGCAAGAGAGGGTCTATTCTGTCATGGTGCCACAGTTACAGAATTAAACCTCCTCTATAGTTTGGCTCTTGCCAGCTCTGTTAGCATTTGCATATAAGCTCAAAACATGATTTTGTTCATTTTTTAAAGTTCGGCAGTAATTTTTTGGCTAAGCAGCTGTGTCTGGTGGTGTTATTCATTTTAAATGGACTGTTTTTATATACGTTTATTGCTCCCTGCTTTGAGATCTCAGGATGCAGAGCATGCTATAAATATTTTAAATAAATGCATAAATATGGCTCCTTTGCACCATAGTGCCAGAAGTGCCAAGTCCCAAGGATAATGGTAATCATACGGGAACAATTTTGTTATGCCCCTAATGTGTTCCTGTTCCTTATTTTCAATGTGCCTAGCTTCAGCCAAGGCTAGAACTAGAATTTTCTGCTATTACTGGATGGGATCCAAAAACTCTGACCTTTCCATAATTAGTCCCTACACTGGCAGAAGGAAAGGAAGCAAGGTAATGAGAAATGCTTTACATGACAGCAGAGGGAACAGAATGCCATCAGTTAGGAAAGAAGAAACCACAGAGTAGCATCCTTTATCCCTACTACTAATTTCTGCAGCACTCAGGGCTTCAGGTTCTTCTAGTATCTTTTGCACTACTCTCATCTCTCCCCCGTCCCCTTGGCACACACAAAATAATTTTTTTCTTGTTCTGTAGTCCTGAAACCCACTGTAATAAAATAAGTGCAGTATGGTGGTAACTGAAGCATTTACAGCTATTGCAGTTGTATTAGCCAAAGAAATGGTTTTTGCTGTGCTGTCCCTGTTCCTTCCCCCGCTTTTCATGGGCTGATTTGGCTGCTCCTGTCACACTCGGCAGTTGGGATAAAGTCACTGACAATTGTTATTTCACACATGAGGAGTAATATTTTCATTTTCTATTTCTTTTGAAATAAAAGCCTTATGGACTATTAAAATAGCATGAACAAAGCTAGAACTAAAAGCAATTCTCTTACTGTCATTCTGAAATCGTGTTCACAGCATTCCACAGGCTTACTTACATTGAGGTGCTATTCCATTTGTCAGACATGGTGATGACTTCCAACCATATGTCTGAACTGGCAAAATCTCCTCATAAAAGGTGTAGCAATTGCTATGAAATAAGACAGCAAGAAATGGGGGAACGAGCATGGAAAGAAGAGTCTTCTTCTGCTAGTCACCCCACCTGGCCATTTTCTACTACCAGACTAGCTTCCATTTGGAAATACCGGTAGTCATACATTGATGAAAGTGCTTTGGGTGCCAGCACAAAATGGCTGCCGTAGGCAGAAAAAATAGAGGTGCTGGTACTCTGTTCTGGTTAATACTGTCAAACAGGAAACCTTAGATTCTGCCTTTTTATATACTGAAAATTTCAAGCATGTGCTGCCATCAGAAACAACAAAACCAGACTTGTAAAACATCCTGGTAATGTTACTGCAGAGGCCTAAGGTAGGGGTAGAGAAACTTTTACCATCTGACACATGCATTACCTCATGCAGAACCTTCTGTGGGCCACATGCCAGTGATGGGCAGAGGCAGAGGCAAAGGTAGGTGGTCACAGATGTGAATCTCACATTTACACATTCCAGCCATACAAATGCCTTTTTCTACATGCCTTTCCATCCATGCACAAAAGAGGCATAACCACAGTTCAGGAGCACTTTTCATCCACACAAAAGCACATAAAGATGTTGTGGAGCTAGGCTGGTGAGGGAAGTGGCTTGGGAAGAGATAGTGTGTGTTGGACAAGTATGGCCCAGGGTGGGTTCCGAGGGGCCTAGATACAGAGGCCTAGAAGGCCACATCCAGCTTTCAGAACGGAGATTCTCAAAATGATATTCATTGATTCATAGAGTGGGAAGGGACAATGAGTGTCATCTAGTCTAACTCCCTGCAATGCAGGAATCTTTGGCCTAGAACCCACAACTCTAAGACTAAGAGTCTCATGCTCTACCTAGGTATCATTTAGATACATGTAGACATCTCAAAAGCGATTGCTGACTTCAAAGCCACATGCTATTTTAATGTTAAATCACAATTCTCCCATCTCTTGAACACAAGCTACAGAAAAAAGTTTACCTTGACAGAAGGCATGCCTGGGAATTTAACAGAAGACCCAACAACACTGAACAGAATTTTCACCGAAAACTATGTCCTTGTTTCCATTATAATAAATCAACTTTTTCTTTGCTTTTTTACTGGCTATTCTTATGCACCAGATATTTAGCAAAATCTGTTCAAGGCTAAGCACTCCATTAGGGAGGACATTAACATTTTATGCTACTTCAAGCCTTTGTGATTCTTCAGTGTTGTAGCAAGCCCAAAACAGAAACAGCAGAAAAACTAACATATAAAAACTATATGCAAACAAGTGGGATGCTAGAATTCATCTAATGGAGACAGAACTAAATTCTGAAGATATATAACAATCTATTTTCTACAGCTCAAGGATACAGACTAGAAAGCTTGACAAAATGTCTTGCACATATCAGGGCAATCCTATGACCCATAACTGATTCCGATCCTATTTCTCCAAACAGCAATGTCAAAAGCACAATAGCAGCAGTATAAAAAAAGAGTCAGTACACTAACAACAATGTCAACTTCCTAATAAATCAATTGCCATCCATCAGTCATGTTGCTCCCCATGCCTCCGTGTTAGCTTTCCATGGAAGGCACTAATCAAAATGTAGTGGCAATATAAAAAACCATGATGCCATCACAACTCATTCCACAGCTGCTCCTAAACCACCGTAAGGTTAGTAAAGCTGCAACTAGCACCTGTAGTGGAGGTTGCGAGTCTAGACTAACATTGGATTCAGGATTTCAAAAAAATCATAAAAAGTAAGCCTCTGGTCCTCCTAGAAATAAAGTTGTGAAACAGCATGTACAGGTACCCTTCTAAGCTATTTCTCTGAAATGAACCAGCCTAGCTGCTCCCATCTGTCAGTGATTTTACCCTATGAATGAAATCAGAGCTGTGATTGGTAACAGGACCTGATCACTGTGCCAAGTCCAGGCTGGTGCAGTGCTTTTACTGACACTACCTGACACTACTTGTGGCCCTGCCACTATGTAAAGCCCAGCCAGGAGGGGTGGGTGGGACATTATGATTGTCAGCCACAATATTTCTATATACAAAGTGCTGAAGTATAGAAAAAGTTTGTACAAGTTATCTGCTTCCCTTCAAGTGCACATTGAAGGGAATCCAACAGGAAGGCATGTGCATATGTGATCATTATATGTGAGAATCACATCACAATGGGAGTGGCACTGTCATGATATTAGCATCATTCCCAGAGGCATTTCTAGTTTTCAAAAAGGGGGTTTACCTCCACTGGCAACAATAACCCTTGGAGCAATATTACATTGTGACACAGCACTGTTCACTCTGTTGTAGGAGACTGTGATGTCACCAGGTTTCTATTTTGTAGATCTGCACCACTTGAAGTAGTGGATTATGAAGGAGCCTTTTGAGCTGAAAAATGAATCTTCTGCCACCTTTTCTTGAAGTGGTGAAGCTCACATCCAGATTTTTATTTTGTTTTAAAGTTTTCCCCCATCAACCCAAAATAATGCTATTATTTAGCATTTCTTATTGGCCTGTCTCTCAAAATGGGAGGAAAACCTATGATTAAATACCTCACCACACGCCTGTTTGTGATATTGGTATTATTCTTAGCCTGCCTTCAATGATGTCTACCTTCTCAAGATGAGTTACAACAGATCGCTACAACACAATATAAAATTATACATTAAAAGGTTAAAAACAGCAAAATTAAAACATTAAAATAGCAGAACACCAATTAACATACAGCATGGTAAAATCAACCAAATGCAGACCTGGGAAAGGAAAATAATATTTAGGGTTCTCCTAAAAGCCAACAAAGTATGAATCATACATTCTCCCCTGGGGATGGTCTTCCAAAGGTATGAGACAACCACAGGAAAAAATCCAGTTGCCAGTATTAGCCAGTCTAGAAGCTTTTTACCAGCAGAACAAATAACAAGGTCTCAAGTGTAGGCACTGAATAAGGTGGTGTCAGTAGGGAGTCTATTATCCTTTCTTGCACATCTCAACACCTCCATATCCCCCTTGTTTTGTTCCGTGGTAGATGATAATGTGCATCACCTCACTCTTCCAAAGAGGTGTGGTTAAATAGCATAGAAAAATAGAAGGTTTTATATCCCTCCTCTGCCATCCCAGTAGTTTATTCACACTGATTAAATTCCAGGTGAGTGTCCTTATCTGCCAGATCTTGCTGTTATATTCCATATTACAGACACAGGAATGTGGTGGAATGACAAAACCACGACTACAATGTCTAGATGAAAGACCATTTGGAAACCTGAATAGGAAGTAATATTTGTTTAAAAATGCATAATTGAAACTCCCATTTGTGTGACAAAATCTATACGGTCACATAAAGCAAAGTTGCAATCCAAAAAAAACGATGAATTAATGTTTCAATTATGTCTGCACAAAAGTATATCCAAGGCAAGGTTCAGGACTACTGCAGCGAAGCATTAGTTTACAGCCCCAATTCCATAATGGAAACAACTGTTTCTTTTATCTTCAGCAAATTCCTCCCACAGAGTAATCACTTTCACATCTCACCATGGAAGTAACAACTTGCATTTTAAATGCCTTTCATATCACAGTAGAGAATAGCAGGTCCACATGATAAAGATTCAGTGATTTACTAGATGATGGTGCAATCAAGCCTGTGCCAAAAGATTGCCAGTGGAGGTAAACCCTCTGGACTAGAACAATAGACTAGTAGTAGTATTCCGAAGTTAGTTACGCTTGGTAAAATGTTAAATGACCGCTGGACTGTTAAGTCCAGACACAGGCGACTATGGGGTGTAGCGCTCATCTCGCTTCAGGGTGAGGGAGCCATTGCTTGTCCACAAACAGCTTTCCAGGTCACGTGGCCAGCATGACTAAACCACTTCTGGTGCAATGGGACACCGTGACAGAAACCAGAGCACACAGAAATGCTGTTTAGCTTCCCACCACAGTGGTACCTATTTCTCTACTTGCACTGGAATGCTTTCAAACTGCTAGGTTGGAAGAAGCTGGGACAGAGCAATGGGAGCTCTCTCTGTTGTGCAGATTTGAACCGCTGACCTTCTGATCGGCAAGCCCAAGAGGCTCAGTGGTTTAGACCACAGTGCCACCCATGTCCCACTTACGCTTAGTACACTTTGATCTTGCATACATGGCATAAAGACACCCCTCCATTCTCAGTGCCTTTGAAATCTAATACTATGTTCCCCCACCTTCAGTATCCTAATTTTTACAATAGTCTCAACAGTATCAAGCAACAGGAACAGTAAGAAGAAATAACAATTGCAGTGAAAGTCTGTTCTTCAAAAATCAAATATCAGTTCTGAGAAGCTTAAAATGTTCTTAGTAATCCTGAAAAAAATTGAGGATGCCAAAGCAGCAGTTTTAATTGAATAAGATTTTAAACTATTAAATTAATTTATACTTAATACATTCAAGTGCTGCACTGTGTTTATACAATACTTGATTTAAAATATATTTAGACAGCTGACTAAAGAGTACACGCTGATCTATCTTCAATAATGTGATTTTAATATTCAATTGACATTTAACTTGCAATCGCTTTTTATTAACTGTATGTGATCATTATCACAACACCAAGCTTACTGCTGCCATACTGAGAAGTAAATTTATGGAAGCTATTCTAGCTATCAAGTTTTACAAATTTTATGTGCTGCTCCTGTAATTATAGCGCAGTGCCTTCAATAGCAGCATTTCATTGTGAGTGAAAGGAAAAAGGACATGCATAGCTACCACAGACCTTTATTTATTTATTACTCTGGTCCAGTCTTTATTAAATTTCTCATAGATATCACTAAGGTCAGGAATTCCCACTGTTTTGTATTATGAGAATCCCTTCCATAGAGAAACCAAATCACATCTTTGTTCTTAGCCATTTATTGTTAAAAGCTTTTGTAGCTTCCAGCAGCTAACTCCCAAGATGTCCCACTGTCATTTTACTATTTTAGGCCCAATTCATGTAAGTTCGAAGCAGCGTGAGAACTGCTTCTCAATAGCCTGGAACCCATGCTGCTCTGGTAACATTTAATCATTACACTACACATTTCTATAGTAGTTTCTGAATGTTCACAAGCCCTCTGCAACACTCTGACAAACAGAGATCCATGCCTTGGGCAGACAACAGGAACGTGCTGCTTGCCTTGCCCCCAGGGTCACATGCCTTCCCTGGCACTGCCAGTATCCACATGTTGAGCATGCACACCTGTAAAAGGGTTACCAGTGCAGTGTAAGCTGATACACATCAATGTCAATGCATGTAGGCTTCCCTTTTGCAGGCACCTAGGCTCTCTAGGGTAGCAGAGTCAGTGTGATGTTGTGGATAGGGAAAGCAGGGTAGTACCCCACCTCTTCAACATGTGGATCCCATCCTGGGAACCAATGAAGCTGCTACATAATTTGTGTTTTATGGTCCATGCAGCCTGCACCAGTCAACACCCCAGCATGTTGTAGTTTATTGACACTTCTCAAAGGCACCCCCATGCAGATTGCATTTCAGTAGCCTAGGAGCTTCCATTCTAAAGAATGGTTGAAACCAGAGTATCTTGTTATTTAAAAAGAAGAAGAGGCCGTGAAAGTACATTCATTTGTCCTTAACAGGATTTGATCACGTCACTTTATAGCAGTCTTAACTTTGTTAGAAACCTCTTAGTAAAACATGTGCTGGCTAGATGTTCAACTTTGCTGGCTGAAGAGATCAATCACAGTTCCATTAGAAGAGAGAATATGAATACACTGCCAAAATACAAATAGAGAATTCTTTGCAAGCATATAAAATGATGCTTTCAAACAGAAGGGTGCTGAATGCTTCCACTAACGTGCAGTGTTCAGCTCAACGAAAATTAAAATGTGAATGCATTACAAAGCCACACTGAGAAACTAGTTAGAAATACAATTTCAGTATGTAAAAAAAACCACCCCCATTTTCTGAATTGTTACTTGCATTTTTAAAACACTATTTATAAATGTACATTGGTTGAGATGCTGTCAATATGACAAAGCAATTTCAAAAGTTTAAATACCACCATGGAATCCAATGGCATTTTCTGCCGTAAATGGACATCAGTATAAAATGAATGCAATATAAAAACAAATTCACGTATATTTCTTCCTGGAAGTTTAAAAGCAATACAAGGTTTGACCCACCTCTTAACATACAGGTCTCTGCCACTGAAGCAAAGGATACAATGACCTATTTATCTTTCATTGCTCCATAGAAGGAATTTTGGCAGATATAGCCTGAATTGCCTTTTTGCTAATCTAATCCCACTATGTGCTCTGACATACAGACCAAGGAACAGTTTTGCAAGGAACTAGACTAGGCAGTCAGGAAAGTCCCAAACTATGAACACCTATTCCTGCTGGGAGATCTCAGTGCCAGGGTTGGGGGCGATCATTACACATGGGACAACTGCACAGGCAACTTTGGTATTGGAATATGAACAAAAACAGACAAATGCTGCTTAAACTGTGCTCGTATCACAGTTTCTGCATCACGATAACGCTCTTCTCTGCCAAGGCAAAACAGCGAGTGTCCTGGAGACATCCAAGGCACTGGCTGGACTTGACTGTCAACAGGCCATCAGCACCGAACTATGTTTGTGTCACATGGAGATGCCACAGTGAGGACTGTGACACAGATCACCTCCCTGGTGGTGAGCAAGATCCTTCTCTAACCCATAGCACGAAGCAGAAAGTGCAGCCATGAATCAACACTGCCAAAACAGCCATATCTGAACTTTGTGAACACTTCTCTGATTTGTCATGGTACAAGCTTTACTAATTTGCCCCAGAGACATTGTTGAAGTATGGTCGAACTACATTAAAGAGGCAACCCACAACACAGCTTTGGCAAAGGAGAGCAGCAGATCCTTGACTGGTTTGAGGTCAGCATTAAGGACATGTAGCTTGTTATTGCTGCAAAGTGCGAGGCTCTTGTGAACTACAAGTGTGTGCCCTGAGGGAAGATGCTTTGCAGCACATTCTCAGCATGTTCACTCTCTTGTCTCAGCAACATCTACACTGGCTTGATCATGTCTACAGAATGGAAGAAGGCGGGATCCCCAAGAATGTGCTCTATGGGGAGCTGGCTTTTCTGTATTACAAAGATGTTTGCAAACATGAGACATTAACCCTGTTATGTCAGGATCCCTTGAAGACAACCACAGTGCCTGGAGACAATCAGGTTGTGTATCCACAGCAGTGACCAGAGGAGGAATGGCAACCGGGAAGAGCACAGAAAGAAGAAATTTCATGGTACACCTGCATCAGCACAACCGGATACCTTCATCTGCCCCACCTGCAACAAAACATGTCTCTCTTGTATTGGTCTCTATAGCCACAGCAGGCACTGTAACTCTCCAACAGCTTGACTTCACCCCTGAAGGCACATTCTTCCATTGTCTCCTGAGGCAGATGGATGCCAACAACCGGAACAGAAAAAGCTCCAAATGTTGTAACCTTTCTGTGCATGGAGAGCTTATCCATTCATACCTCTGTTTGCCCCACCGTTTCCCTCTGAGAAAACCCATGGTTTAGAGCTGAATTGGAACAAACAGCAATCAAATTTTCTGCAGATTGCCATTTTTATGATTTAGCACTAAAGAGAAGGTTTTCCAGGGTAAAGCAGAGGGGCAAAGGCAAAATTGCTCAGCCTACAAAGTGTGGGACAAGGGAAAACCACTTGGATCTATGCTTTCTAGGCACAGGACAAACGGAAGTGTGACCAAGCCCTCAGTTGCTCCAACCCCCAATCAGTGATAATCCTTTTGTGTCCAGTTTTCAGATACCCATATCTGATGCTTTTTCAAAAAGGCTCAAGACCTTTGAAATATGGTGTAAAATGGGACTTTTGGTGGCACTGAGAAAGAACAAATATTCCAGCCTCCCATACCATTGTGCAATAAGGCTACTTGTATTTCTATTTTATAATTATTAACTAAAGACGGAATATGGTGAAAGAAACCTAACAAGTCTTTAAATGAGCTACCTTCAAGTACGTTTTCCTTTTGCAACTTAAATTTCAGGTATCAGTTTTGGCAATAAAATGAATGTGAAAATATTATCATTCACACAAGCAGCTTTCTAGCTAAATTCATAATAAAAGTTTTAGATTCAACAGTCAAACCAAAGTCAGAGTTGCAAACTCATCCAATTCAAAGTTAGACAATTCACAGTAGTTGTGAAATCTAATACTCAGAGCTTCAGTGTAATGATAAATTCCCATATCTGCAGTAGTCACTTTTGCAATAGTACTGTATATGAACTTTAATTGCATTGGGCCATAGAGTATTATTCTGGCTCAATATAAGGTGCCAAGGAACCAATCTAGAAGTGTTTCCTTGTGGGGGAACAGGCTTGATTAGATCTTTCACTTGAAGCAAAGGAAACTCCCAGCTTTGTTTGCCTTCTTGGGACTAAATTTTCATTCCCAATCATAAAACATCATATGAAAACAATAACTTTAACAAAAGTAGATTGCATTGAATGTTAAACAAGATTTGTATATTCCCTCCCATCCACCACCCCCCTCCACTAGCGGAGCCTTCCTTAACCTGGTGATCCCAACATGTTTTAGACAACAGCTCCCATCATCCCTGATGCTGGCTGTGGCTGTTGGGCTTTGGAGACCTGCAACATCAGGATGGCATGAGGTAGGGGAAGTTTTTGCATCATATATTCTCCCTCCCTTGTCTCATTTTATTGCTTTGCCTATTCAACGAAGACAAAACTGTAGGTTCAGTGGGGAGGGGAGTTAAAATGCTAACAACAAATTATTTATTTCAGGCTTAAAATATAGAAATTACAATTCACAGGCACATATCAATTTTGAAAAGAAAACAAGGTATTATTTTGGTTTTAAAGACTTCATCCAAGAAGACTTTCTTACCTGAGAAGGCAAGAAAATTATGCAGCTAGTTCACTTTTTCCTTTAAGCTATTTATAAAAAATAATAATGGAAACATTCAAATTTTATGCTTCCCTTTTTCAAATACTAACCTACAACTAATTCAAGACATTTTATAGACTAATTAATATTATTTCTATGCAGAGATTTGTATTAGCCAATTCTAAGGCTGTGGACCAGATGGGCCATCAGCCTAACTCAGCAGCAGAATTCTTCTTAGGTTCTAATGTTAAGACTACAGTCTTAAGACAGTGTGACAACAGGCCTAGTTTTTCCAGTCTTCTGTGCTACCCAAGGCCATAGCCAAATTTTGTGGGATCTTTGGCACATCTAATAAAATTGGAAAGTTAATAATTCAAAGAACTGATCAACAACCAAGAGATGGAGGTAAAAGATTCTTTGCTGAAACATGTACAGAGGAAAAACTAAGTTAGTTCTTGGTATGAGCTTTCGTGTGCATGCACACAAAAGCTCATACCAAGAACTAACTTAGTTGGTCTTTAAGGTGCTACTGGAAGGAATTTTTTTTATTTTGTTTATTTTGTTTTGACTATGGCAGACCAACACGGCTACCTATCTGTAACATATACAGAGGAAGGTAGCCAAGATCATCAAGGGTCTGGAAACCAAGCCTACAGTTAAGGCAATTGGGTATGTTTTGCCTGGAAAAGAGAAGACCAAGAAGAGATAATAGCCACCCTCAAACATCTAAAGGGCTGCCACATGGAAGATGGAGCAAACTTGTTTTCTCCTGCTCTGGAGGGTAGGACTCAAACCAATAGATTCAAGTTACAAGAAAGGAGATTCCAATTAAATGTCAGAATTTTGGACAATGAGTGCTGTTTGACAGTGGAATAGACTCCCTTGGAAGGTGGTGGACTCTTTTTCCTTGGAGGTTTTTAAACAGAGAATGGATGGCTAAATGCCATGTAGGATTTAGGTGAGATTCTTCCATTGCAAGGGGTTGGACTAGATGACTCTCAGGGTTTCTTCCAACTCTACAGTTCTATGATTCTATGCTTTCAGATTTCTTGGGGACATATATTTTATTAATGCAGTAACATGGTTAACGTATCATATGGTAGGGTAACTTCTATTGTAACCTGCAACGCATTCCTATTCAAACTCAACACAGAGATTCATACAGCTTTGGAGGCTATGACTGAACTACTCCCCTCCTGGTAACACTGGGACTATGCCATGTTGTTTCGATCTGTTGTTTTTATACTGCTTTTAATGATTTATCACTGTTTGAAGGAAATATTGAAAGCTCCCTTGGATGCTTCTTAAATGGACCAGAAAGACACAAACTTTCTTCTTCTTCTTCTTCTTCTTCTTCTTCTTCTTCTTCTTCTTCCTTAAAAAAAGTATTAAAAACTAGACATAGGCACTGAAATTCAAGTGAAACTTCTTTCTGCTACTGAGTGAGGAGACAGGTATCAATTCTTTGTCTGCCCCTTCAACCACGCTACAACTTTAATTGAAGACTTTATTTGGAAATGCGACAACTAAATATATAGCTATTCTAGGATTACAAAGGGGAACTGCCTGCCCTAAACATTAAATGGTTTTGTCCATGGGAGAGTGGGCAGACAGATGACCCACCCTTAGCCTGGCCACATGTCTGTAAATAGGTTCAATCCTAGGTCAACTATTCACATGTTGGGAGATAAAGGTGAAAGGAAAAGGCATTTCAAGAAGCAAGGACCCCTTTAGGATTTCCCAGTCTTCACCACCCAGGATACCAGGCATTCTCCTGAGCATCTATTGGTCACTCTGAAAGTATCCTGACAGATCCCCCTCCCCCCAAGATTTCAAAGTCTTCAAATAAATGAAGTGTACTTTAAACACTCCTACACACACACACACCTGAACGGACACTTTGTGAAACATTACTCATCCTTTGTGCCATTTCTATGAAAGAAACTAGAAGCAAACTTGTTTAAATCAATCTGAAAGCCACACGAAACCCACAATTTATGTCAAAGCAGACTTGCTGTACACTATATAACAAACTGTTCTGTCCTCTTTGTAAATAAGATTCAGCCTGAGCAAGCCTGCTCCTTGGGGAACCAATGCTTTAGTGTGAATTGCTACCACTCAGAAGTAATGGAGTGAGATTGCTCACGCCATTACTTTAAATGGTTTGAGGCCATACAGTCCCCAATTTCATTAGTTGCATTTATATATACAGACCTTCCTTAAAGCTCTTGAATACAGAGGTGTGTAAATGTTAGGATGTTGCTTTTCCCTTGTCGTAAGTGGAACAAAAAACAGTGCCACAGCTCTGTAACAGGTTAAAGAACATTAATCAGAAGCTCTGCTAGGCTGATTTTACTCTACAACCCAGTTTCAGCTATAAATTTGAAAGGGTGATCTATTAAAAGGCAGCATTCTTTCAGCATCGGTAAAGGGTCATCTGAAATTCCCAAAGAACATGCACAGAACCTGAAAGGGATGGATCTAATCTTGACTGAGGCTTCTGAGCTGAACAGCATCTTGGCCTGTAAGCTGACTGCTGAACCTTGAAAGCCACCTTGTTAGACATACTACAATCATATTACAGACTGACATCTGAGTTAGGGACCTCCAAAGTCCATTTCAAGCCAACCTATACAAAACTTGTCAGTTTTAATGATGTGTTATACAGAGAACCAGCTGATACAATCAATAGTTCACCAGATAAAAACTTCATGAATATGGTCTCAAGACTGAACTCAAGCAGTAATGGGCTAGTTTGTGAACTTGTGGTGCTGTGGCATACTATTATTTTATGTGGCTTCAGGAATTAACACAATTAGTCGTACCCGTGCAAACTGTTATGTGATTTAATTAATGAATGGAAACAAACAATTCACCAGCCAGAAATTTCTATGCTACTGTCTTTTGCAGTGGCTTCATTGCAGTACACCAATATTATGCGTGGAATTTAAATAGCAGAGAACAAATAATGAAGAGAAGTAGAGCTTAATAAAACTGGCTCAATTTACATACACAGAGTATTTATAGGTCAAGGGCTTATTTCATTTCAACCAAGATCAATGGGTGACAATCTACTAAAAATGTTGCCGCTCTGAAAATGGTAACTACAATATCATAGTAATGGTAAAGGGACCCCTGACCATTAGGTCCAGTCGTGACCGACTCTGGGGTTGCGGCACTCATCTCGCTTTATGGGCCGAGAGAGCGTACAGCTTCTGAGTCATGTGGCAAGCATGACTGAGCCGCTTCTGGCAAACCAGAGCAGCGCACGGAAACGCCGTTTACCTTCCCGCCGGAGCGGTACCTATTTATCTACTTGCATTTTGACGTGCTTTCGAACTGCTAGGTTGGCAGGAGCAGGGACCGAGCAACGGGAGCTCACACTGTCGCAGGAATTTGAACCACTGACCTTCTGATCGGCAAGTCCTAGGCTCTGTGGTTTAACCCACAGTGCCACCTGCGTCCCTTACAATATCATAACATGGCCTAATTTTTGCAATTCTAATACCTTTACAATGAAGAATCTAGATATATCAGCACATCATAACATTTGAGAATGCATAGTTCTAAACATAACATGGTTGTCCTGAATTACAAAAGATAAAAAAGAGGGGGAAGTGATCCAATGTATCTTCAGCTAATCAATTACTATGAGCTTTCATTTGGATGAATACTCTTATCTTTATATTTAAAAATGAAATGAAAAGAAGCGTAATAAATAAGGTATTAGAAGAAGAGCCCTGCTGGATCAGGCCAGTGGCCCAGCTCACCCAGCATCCTCCTCTCACAGTGGCCAACCATATGCCTATGGGAAGTCTGCAAGCAGGGTCTGACAACAGCAGCACTCTCTTCCCAGCATGGTGTTCAGAAACATACCTCACCCGACTGCAGAGGTAGAACATATCCACCAGGATTAGTAGCTATTGATAGCCTTAGCCACCATAGATTTGTCCATCTTCTTTTAAAGCTACACAAGAAGTATAACAAACATGTGTGTATTCACCCTACCAACACACACACACACACACAGAGCGGGGGCAGGGAGAGAATGTTTATAGCTGCAACTCAGTGCCAAATTGGACGTGACATTGGAAAGCCTGCGATTGAATTTCCCACATTTGTTCATTTACCAAAAGAAAAAGTTAGAGCAGTTGGGCTGAATTATGTGGGAGATATCATGGGAATGGGGTTTAACCCCTTTCCCCCCCTGTACCATTTTTCCAGTCTGAACTGCCAACTATTTAACTGTCATTATTTCATGATATACAGTAATTTTTGCCATACAATATGTTTGGCCGTAGAAACCTGGCAAAGGATTTTTCTGTGCAGCTACCCAGTATTTCTTTATACATTTGGTTCTGCCCTGAGAAATCAAGACCAGGCCGTGGACTTTGCTGCGCCCTAGTTTTGCTTCAGCTTCCATTTAAAGACTGGGTGCCTCAGGCCTCAAGGTTTCCATTCCCAGCTTGCTAATTTAAGACCACAGCTTGAACTATATGTTCACAATGATATACACTCATTTACAACTTAAAAATAATTTGCAATATCCACTTCAGACTCTTACAAAATGAATAAAATAACATTTATAGGCAAGACCACTGTCAGATTAATCTGGTGGTTAAGTTTCTTCTCCAAGGTGACCAGACATCATAGTCATCTGTCTTTTGGAGATCCTATTGGCAGAGCTTGTCAAGACATTTGTCATATGTCGCCTCATGAAATGGTCCTTGAATTGTACATATGCATGAAAACAGAGCAGTAATTCAAACATCAATCTTCAATTCATGGCAGCTGTGAAGTACATAATCCAAAATAACACAGACCAGTTCATCTGAAGTGCAAATGACTGGTCTGAAAGCAGCACAAAACTCAACAAGGGAGTTTCAAGCAGTCTTGCATGCATTGTGACAAAAATTCTGAAGATGGAATGAGAATTCCAGGGTGACTATCAGCAGCTTTGTACTTCACGTTGCATTAGCAAGTTTCAAATTACAGTGGCAGCACAGGAAAAAACAAGTTCTTCTTCCCTTCCTTTCAAAAGAAACCTTGTATGATCCTTAATTACGACGATTTCAGTCTGAATTCCTTTTATCCTTTGAGAAAGATGACTATTACAATTTATAAGAGCTAGAGACAGGACAACCTCTACAGGATAGGAGAGCCAGGGTATTAATCTCTCAGAATACAGAAGCACATGCTTCCCTCATGCCTTATGATAATTAAGTGGGTGTGTTGTGTTTGGGTTGGACGGCTGCCCAGGTGAAAACAGGGAGAAGGCAGGAGGGGGCTCCTACATATGAGGGGGAGGAGAGAAAAACAAAACATGCCAGAAAAATCATAATGGTTTTTTAAAAAAGCACCCCCTGGAGATTGTGGGCTGTGCAGTAGACATCAGTGCTGAGGCACAGGAACCTACTTAAAAGGGTGGCAAGCAGCACAGCCTGCCTTTGGAAATTCTGCTTCACATCGCCAGAGGCCAATGGCACTCCACAGGATACCTAAAACTGCAAGAATGACTACTAGCTCTGTATTAAAGAGATTTTAGTATGAGGGGAAATTCCTGAAAGATACAGTCTGTGGCAATTCCTCTGTGTGAGGGGTGAATTGATTCAAAGTTTTTGATTTGAGAATTAGAATTGTTAATATTTGACGGCACTTCAAATTAAAAAAGAAATTCCCACAGTGCATTGTTATATACAGAGCAGCAACAGCAGCAGCAATTTGTGCAGATTGATCATTTTTTTATGCACAAGCTGCCATTCTCATTTTGTTACTTGACACAGTACATGGGATCCTGACCTGGTGAAAGGAACTTGTATTAAGCTGTCCCTCTGTGGCTGGTATAGAGCCATTCTGTGCTTAAATAGATGCACAACCTCCACAGTTCACCTGCTGCCTTAAGAATGCTTTAAGGGAACCAGGGGAAGAAACTCTGTAAGTCTAAGAGCATATAGTATGTAAGTCTTACAACATATAGTATAGTGAAGACTAAGATATAAATCTTAAATAAATAACAGGAGGCTCCCTGAACCTCAGCAACAACTTTTCAGGAAAGCACAAGAAACTAGAAGGTTTTTTTTTTTTTAAAAAAAAAAAAAAGAAAATTCAGAGTGGGGAAATGTGCATTTCTGGAAGTGACTTCAACTGATTTGACATTTTCTTAGAGCTAAGCCAATAACTAAAATACAACTGTATGCAGGACATATATCATGGATGGGGAACCTGTGGCCCTCCAGATGTTACTGAACAACAGCTCCTATCATACCTGAATACTGGCCATGCTGGCTGGGGATGATGGAGGTTGGGAGTTCAGCAACCTCTGGAGAGTCACAGGTTCCCCATCCTTGCTATATACAGAAGCAAATGGGGTGGAGATAATCTTGTAAAATGGCTTCAGTCCAAATAAGGTTTCTCCCACAATGGCACAACTAGTTTAACTACAGTTAAAAATAACCTGCAGCATTGGTCAATCCTTTATCATGAACGTTTATTTCCAAGATGTTCAGAACTGAAGATCATAGCCTCCATACCACTCCACTGGCACTAGCTTCAATGAAACATAATGGACCTTTCATATCCAGGTCAAATATGTTCCCAAAACATGTTAACAACCTTCCTAAGAGTACTTGGTAAGTTGCTAAAAGAACTGCAGAATCCCCTTTCTTTCTTTTTACAAATCTCTTTGGAGCCCAAATACTGTCTTTCCTGTTTATATTAGATCAGCAGGATGACTTTCTTCTCCTTTCCTTCATTATGCTCAACATTGTGAAGCCTGAGTACCCATAAGTTAGATGGCAGAAATGTGGGGTGATCTACAACATATTGTTACAGATCTGGTGTAACAGAGTTTGGAGGTTCAAGGGCACCTATAACTGCTAGAGTTAGTTAATATTAGAAATTAATTAATGGCAGAATTTAGATAATATTTGGAATAGTGAAGGGGGGACAGCAGGCCAGTGAGAAATAGAGGCTAAGCTTCTTTTCCAGGTCAGAGTCTTGCCTGGGGTAGAAGTCATTAAGAATGACAAAAGGTGGTGGAAGCAAGTCATTGATTAACCAATCAATGGAAACCATCAAATAGGCAGGAGGCTCTGCAGATGAGGGAAGGAGGTTGTCAAGGTGACAGAGGCCTGTGAGGTCCCACAGAATAAAATGTGTCCTTTTGAAATTTAAAGGTTGAGGAAGAAGAGGGAGAACTGATGAGCAGCTGTGAAGGCCAGAACCATAAAGGCAGACTAGGAGAGAGGCATGGAGATATCTTGAAATACCATGCAGGACAGGCTCCTCCTGAGGTGTGAATGTGTGAAATATCTCTCCATTGAAAGTTTCTAGTGTAAATATGTGAAAATAAGTAATATTTCAAAGACACTGGTTGAGTGCCAAGACCCCTTGGAATCTTATGCACTGCTCAGCAGAGATTGGGGTGGCCAGTAACAATATCCACTGCTTATGCCTACCTAGGAAGCCAAGAATGGGTTTTACTATTTTACCTCTTACTGCATAGAACTTTTGAATATGCAGCTCTGAGAATATGAAGCCACTTAATAAGACTCATTTGGAGATATTAGAGCATATGGTTGAGTTTTTAAGGTTCAGTAAAGATCAGAACTTGCTTCTCTTTACAGTATTTACAAAACCCTTTGCAATTTGATTTGTTTACAGATAGATACGTTTCACTGAGTCTGCATCAAGCAAACCAAAAGGAAGGAGATCTACTGTCCATTCATTCACAATGGAATGTTCATACAACCATCTCATGCAGCTGGATACTCTGTTAAGCGTCATAAGTTAATCATAGTGGTCCTGTTAAGAATTGTTAAAGCAAAATTTAGAAGATTGGATGCACACATTTTACAAGGGGAAAGAAGCAGACATGTTATTCTCTTTCCAAGTTCATGAGCAATGGATGGAAGAAAGAAGCCACACTGCAGACAGGCACAGATAATTTCCTATTGTAATGGAAGCCTTAAACAACCTCAGCTACTTATTCTATAATTTCTTTGGATCCTAGCAAATTGCAGTTATTTGTTCAAAACAAAATGAAAAGGCCCATGATATAATAGAGCAATTTGAGCAGTGAAGAATGCAACACCTGTAATTCAATTTCATGGCAGCTGGTTTCACAACATGCTTCCATAGCACAGTTATGATATAGGAAACTTCTCTGAGTGTAACAATTCTTTCCTTAGCAAGCCAGGCTCTTAAGACACAAGTGAGCTTTAAATAGACAAAGACTATAAACAACAAGCAATCTGTATCTTACTTCCGCTTCCCTCAATTGCTCAAGCTTTGCTTTCTTGCCTGCCCTTATGTAAACTGTTTTCCCACTTTATTTCACATAAAGAAAATAGGAATTACTAAAAAGAAAATCTCACCCTTTTTTTAACACTGGAGATATTTCACGCTGTATATTTATTAGGACTAACCCAAAAGTCACAAAAATATGGTAAGTTTCCAGAACTTTTCATCACACAAGATGTTATCAATGTAGTGAATGAAGGATGAAAATTCAGAAAAGGAAAATAAAAAACAAAAAGTACAGAAATTAGACTGATGCACTTGGACTTGTACAAATGGGTAGGTTTCCACTTTGAACTAGGATGGAACCAGAGTGCGGACACTTAAATAAAAAAGGGGTTAAGCAGTTTTAAAACTGATCATGGGAGAAAGCCATTGGTTTGTGTTCTACCCTCCAGAGCAGGAGAAAACAAGCTTGATCCATCCTCCATGTGACAACCCTTCAGATATTTGAAGATAGCTATCATATCTCAGTCTCCTCTTTTCCATGCTAAACATACCCAGCTCCTTCATTCATTCCTCATAAGACTTGGTTGACCTCCTCTGCACACGTTCCAGCTTGTCAACATCCTTCTTAAATTGTGGTGCCCGGAATTGGACACAGTATTCCAGGTGTGGTCTGACCAAGGCAGAACCAAGAGGTATTATTATGAATAGTGTTAGCTTTTTTTGCTGCTGCATCACACTGTTGACTCATCATAGGCTTGTGATCCACCAAGATCCCCAGATCCTTTTCACATATACTACTAGTAAGCCAGGTTTCCTGCATCCTTTATTTGTGCATCTGTTTCTTCCTGCCTAAGTGCAGAACCTTACATTCCTCCCTACTTAAATTCATTTTGTTAGTTTGGGCCCAGTTCTCCAATCTGTTAAGGTCATTTTGAACCTCCATTCTGTCTTCTGCGGCATCAGCTACCCCTCCCAATTTGGTGTCAACTGAAAATTTGATGAGCATCCTCTTAGTTCCTTCATTCCTTCATCCTTCATCTTTATAAAGACATCAAGGTGGTAGCAGTCAGGGCATCAAAGAGAAATCCTAAACTAGTAAACCCCCAAAGAGGAATAATCCACCACAGAATTGCTATGTGTTTCAATACAGGGCCCCAACAGTAATTTAGTGCTATTGATATATAAATGTGCCCCTCCACCCCCCACACAAATTGCCCAAGGAAGTATTGAGATTACATTCTCAACCAAGGAGGGATGCAAAAGAAGTGCTGTAGTAATGGGTGACTTCAGTTACCTCATATAAATGAGTTATATGTGTGCTCCAGTAATGACAAAGAGATAAAATTTCTTGACACCTTTTCAGGAGTTGTCAACCTTTTTGCACCAGGGGACACATTCTAAGAAGGTGGATGGCTCAGATGGTTAGAGCATGGTCTGATAACACCAAGATTGGAAGTTCAATCCCCATATGGGTGTTGAACCAGATGATCCTCAGGGTCCCTTTCAACTCTATGATTCTAAGGTGTTGTGGGTGCCAGTCACAAAATGGCTGTTATGGGTGTATGACATAACAAAGTGACTGCTATGGGTGTATCGTACTGCAAAGTAGCTCCCATTAAAACTTGGCATCCTCTCAATTCCTTCATCCAAGTCATTAATAAAGACGTGCCACAATGTCTGCCACATTTAAAAGGGCAGAAAAAATGGTGCTGGCATGCCTCCCTCAATCATCTGCCCATCCATGGGGAAAAGGCACCTCCATCAGCTACTACCACCCTTGTTCACAAACAGAAGCCCTTTGTGTTAAGAACCTGCCCCTAAATTTCTGGGGCAGTGTTCTTATTGATGCAAATTATTCTAAATGACCAGGGATTAAAACCAGCCCTGTAAGGTAGTATTGCTGTCACCAATTATGCGAATGACACCTGAGCACGGAAACTCTCAGGTCTTAAAGGATATCCTTAGGTTTTTAAGAGAGGCTTAAAACCATGCCAAAACTGAAGAGGTAGATTTTATTAATAATAAATAAAATGTCAGCATATAAAAATAGAACTGGTAAACCAATAGAAAAATAGAAATGAAGAATATAAGAGTACAAGACACAAAACAATAATAAATAATAATAATAAATTTTATTTATACCCCACCCTCTCCGGCCAGAGCCGGGCTCAGGGCGACTAACACCAGTAAAATTACAATAAAAACATAATGGAGGGGGGATGACAACAATTTAAAATACAGGTTAAAATTCAAATTAAAATGCAGCCTCATTTTAAAAGTAGCCCATGGATCAAAACTGTAAGGGGAGTGAAAATAAGGGTCAGGCTGAGTCCAAACCAAAGGCCAGGTGGAACAGCTCTGTCTTGCAGGCCCTGGGGAAAGATGTCAAGTCCCGCAAGGCTCTAGTCTCTTGTGACAGAGCGTTCCACCAAGTCGGGGCCAGTAGTGAAAAGGCTCTGGCCCTAGCTGAGACCAATCTAACCACCTTGCAACTCGGTAACTCCAAAGTGCTGCCGTTTGTGGACTTAAGGTCCTCCGCGGGGCATACCAGGAGAGGCAGTCTTGTAGGTACATGGGTCCTAGGCGGCATAGGGCTTTAAAGGTCAAAACCAGCACCTTAAACCTGACCCTGTACTCCACTCCGTACATTACCAGTAGAGCAAAGACATCAAAGAAACACAGCAAGGAGCACAGATGTCAGAAAGAAAGTTGTAATCCAAAAGGGAGGCAAAATTTCAGGCCACAAATGTATTACACAGATTGTTGGGTATCACACAAACATGCTATTTAAAAAATTTATTTTTCATTTTTATGTTTCTGCAAATGTGCTAGAAGCTATAGTATAAAAGCACCAATAACAGGCAGCGAAAATAGCAGGTTTTCTAACTGGGTTGTGAAATTGACCAGAAGATGTTTTCTAATAAAATCTGGTGCTGAAATTGACTCAACAAGGGATCAGGTATTCTCATTTGAAATCCATACAACTTACAGCCTGATCTGCAACTCAGAAGTAATCTTGGCTGTAATTCCCTTGGTCTGTGCTGCAGGCACTCTTCTTACAAGCCTCCCCATTTTTCTGCAATTATAGTGCTTGAGAAATGTAAACACCCACCTACCCTAAAAATAGGGTTTGAACCCTCTTCAAAACAGCAGAAGGTAGCATAGGTAATGATCAATAATGGATTGGGAAAGGGTAGGGGACAACTATGTCCATAGGGCTATGCCATATTGACCATGTGGATGGAACACACACAGGTGTCCACACCAAAAATGGCATTAAACTTAGAAGCATAGACCATAAATTGTAATTCCAATTTTGGCTTACATAGGAAAAGAGCAATTATCAGTAGCATTAAGAACCCTTTGTCCAGACAAAGTATTGGAGTGGGTATCATTAGGCATGATGGGAGCTGTAGCATAACATCATTTGAAGGGCCATAGTAAATACGCTACTTATATTTACAGGGTGAGCCTACCTGCATTACCTATGTGGGTTGTTTATTAAGTACCCATAGAGACTTCTCTGAAAGTCACATCATTAAGCTTATTAGAATGTTGAAGCATTAGGCGAAATATGTGTTGGATTTTATGACACTGATACAACACTGAAACTCCCAAAAATATAACTAGGCTGAAAGTCAGACACCAATTCTCAGCAGTTCATCAAACTAATTACCCAACAACCCCAAATCCTTCCTTTCTGAAAACTAAAGTTTCTTTACTTTTACCTCTGTTACTAAATTTGTGTAATTAAACCCATTGTGAAGATCAACACACAGAGAGAAGAAATTAAAGTCAATTAAGCTTTGTTTCATCCCACAGCACTTGATTTAGTTTATTCCAAAACCTACAATGTAATCTGGTTGAGTGTCACACAGACACCTTCAGGCCTGAGTGAAAACAGTTCCTTAAGCTCAATAGGAAACGACTGGCTTTAAAATCTAAAGTTCCACAGGTCTATACCCATCAGTGCTTTCCCTCCATAGCCTCTTAATTAACTCTGTGGTGTGCTTTGTTACAAATATGAAACTCCAAATGAGCAACAGAGGCCTCTTAAAGCTTTCAAATTCCATGTATGATCAAAGAGTTCTGTGCCCAAGCTTTAAAATTTAAAATAATATTCTACCATAGACTGAAGAGTAGCAGCATGCCATCTGTACAGATCCAAATTCCTGCAATAGGCAGAGTCTTTGTTTTGTTATCAATGATCAGAGAGGGGAAAGAGTTCTGAACTGAAATAACTAACTTCAGAAATTAACTCAATTTCAATGGTTTTAATTAAAGGGAAACCATGGCTTAGCATGAGCGGACACATTTCCCAAATCAAAATCATGCCTCCTGCACTCCTCCCCAGACTTGCTACAGCCGTGCTACCTGGGGCAGAGCTATGGTTTAAGTCAGTGTTATGCCTGAACCCAAGTTCATGGTCTGTCTTGCTCCAGACAAGCACCAACAGTTTATCAACAGAATCAAAGGAGGAGTGCAGTGCCTGCAATGTGCTTGTTTGCAATGTGCACTAAGCCATGGTTTGGCTTAATGTTATATGCAAACTGGGGTCATGTGGATGAAAACTCTATTGCAGTGGCATATATCTGAGTCAGTCAAAGATGGGTTTGAGAGATTCTAAAAAACAAATATGAATTTACGCAACATAGTTTTTATTTGGTGTTATCAGTCTGTATTCCATTACTTGAGTAGCCAGAAGCAACTGTATTTTTTCTATCCACTGGTTCACTGATGATGAAAAAATTCTTACTCTGACAGTAATCTAGCTTTAAATAAGCCAGCTGCAGTCTATAATACCATCCTTAGCAAACTACTCATCTCTTAAGATGGATTTAGCTGGTGCAATAAACATTATGAGAGCCACATCACATACATGAATACTTTAGTATGCCTGCACCACTGAATCAACAGATGGTTCATAGCATATACATAGTGTGATAAGTCTAGCAAACCACTGGATGAACAGATGGTTCATGCACATACTGCAGAAGCCTAGAAAAAGATAGATTTCTGAAGTGTGATAGGCTTTCGGGCTCTGATGCGGACTGGATATTAGCAATCTTGTGCATGGAAGCTGCAGGAAACAAACACATAACAGAAGTTGCGATCCATTTGCATGTGTGCATTCAAAGATGGAGTCATGGATCTACTCTAACAATGCACGGTGATGCTCTGTTTGCAGTAGGATCCCACGTGAAGTTATCTGCATGGAATGCAGATTGGATTTGTCATTTTCCTGCATGTAGCGGGATCTTCAGGGTAACTACTGTGTGGTATCCAACTGTGTGGGATAGAACTACTGTGTGGTATCCAACTGTGTGGGATAGAATATCAAGGTGATTTACCATGAAAAGTGGTAAATTAGAAAAATGAGAAAACTGAAAATGCAGATCGGAGTCCCTTGGAAACAAGTCAACAGGGTTTAAAACCACAAGTTATTTTTCCCCGCAGTCCAACAGACATATTTTAATATCAATATTCATATTTCTACATTTTGGAAGAAGCTTAAATGAATGTGCATTAGGAACACAGGTGACATCTAACCACCTATTTCATGGATACACTTTGTAAACACACCTTTCTTTAAAGCAAAGCATTTTTAATTACAGGAAAAACAGACCTGTAGAACAAGCATCATTGTATTTCACCACTACTGAGTACATATGGTAAATGAATATATTCAGGTGGCATTCGGATGAAGTATGGCAGATTTGGAAGTAACTTATTCTCTACTAAGATCTAACCATGGGAATAATCCTTCTATCCCCTTTCATCTTTGACAATATTTTAAATTAAGGCTAGATGTTATTGTCAATGGTCCAAACAATGCATAGGAGTCCTGCTTGTGAATGGATTTCCTGCTGCCTTCTTATGGAAAGGGATCCATATTCTTCACACAGGCATTCAGCACAGGGCACTTGAAATATTTTTCCCCCTTAGCAAATAATAGGAAATCTATGTGCAGGGCTTTAAATCATGCCAATCACTGATACTGAACAAAATCCACAAAATATCATTGCTGCACAATTCTCATTAATTTGTATGAGTTCTAGATGAAAGCGCTACTCGTTGGACTGAACCCAGTATGAATTCAGCAGGGGATCAATGTATTTTATTTTATTTAAAATATGCCTTTCCTCATATTGTACAAGACTTTCCTGTGTGGTTTTCTCTGTGAAAGAGGTCAGATTATGTAACACAAGGGCAGTATCCAGCTTAAACAACAACAGCAACAACAACAACAACAACAACCATATTTGAATTTGTGCTCCTCTTTCCCCAAACAAAAGAACTCCAGGTGGTTTACAATAATCAAATATCAAATATATGATACAAAACAGTAATACATAAAACAGCCCTAGTGAGCATTTGACATAACAAGCATTTGACATAACATTTGACATAACAATAGCATTTGACATAACATGCAAACAATTTCATCAAGTAGTAAGAACAACAATTCATAAAACAACAGTAGAAATTTTAAAAAGGAAAAAGCATTAATATGCCATACAAGAGAAGGAAAGAACTCAATTAAAGCTTTGAAATGAGACTGGAATCAAACTGGCAACTAATGACAATCAAGCAGAACAAGTGTAATATGTCTGAAACGTCTTGTTCCAGTCAATAGCCTGGCAGCATCATTTTGCAACAGTTACAATTTCTTAAAAGTTTTCAAGGGCAACCTCACAAACAGGCATACCTCATTCTATTGCAGTTTGTTTCATTGTACTTCACAGATACAGTATTGCTACACACACACACACACACAGAGAGAGAGAGAGAGAGAGAGAGAGAGAGAGAGAGAGAAACACAGACACTTACTTGAAGGTTTGTGGCAAGCTTGTATCCAGCAAGTCTATCAGCACCATTTTCCCAAAAGCATATGTTTACCTCGAGTTTCTGTGTCACATTAATTAAGGTACGCAGATTGGGGGTTTTTTTTTTTAAAAAAAAAATACATAATGCTATCGCAAACTTAAAAGACTGTGGCGTAGTGTAAACGTAACGTTTATATGCACTGGGAAACCAAAGAATTTGTGTGACTCGTTTTTTTGTGATATTTGCTTTATTGCCGTGGTCTGGAATCGAACCCACAATATCTCCAAGGTATGTCGGTAGTAGGCCCATAGCTGATATACCAGCCAAATCTGGTAAAGGCACTCCTTGCCACTTATGCCACTTGTACATCTAACACTAGCGCTGTGTCAAAGGGCAGTGCAATCTCATTCAAGACATGCTGCCCCCACATGCTGTCCACTTTGGGCTCTAGCTTCACACACCCATGTATGCGTCCCCCTCCAAAAAAAACCCCAGATCAGCCCTGAGGGGATGCAATCCTCAACAGAAAAACGGTTTCTCACTCCTGTTTTAGGCAGGTAGCAAAGACAGCTACAAAAGTCATTTTGGTGTTGTTGTTTTTTTAAAAAGCAAGTCAGTTATAGACCTTGGAAGGACTCCTTCAGTTCATCGAAATGACTCTGACTGAGAGAAGCTCCTTTGGGGGACAAGTGAGAGACAAGGTGATTCTTACCAATTCTGCTTTCATCCAGTATCCTCCAGTGCTACCACCTCTTGTTATTCTGGAGCATAGGTAGGCAAACTAAGGCCCAAGGGCCATATGCAGCCCAATCGCCTTCTAAATCCGGCCCGCGGATAGTCCGGAAATCAGCGTGTTTTTACATGAGTAGAATGTGTGCTTTTATTTAAAATGCATATCTGGGTTATTTGTGGGGCATTAGGAATTCGTTCATTCCCCCCCCCCAAAAAATATATGGTCCAGCCCCCCACAAGGTCTGATGGACAGCCGACTGGCCCCCTGCTGAATAAGCTTGCTGACCCCTGTTCTGGAGGGTCCCCAAACCCTCTGCTGCAGATGTTCAGATGGTTCAGGGGGAATAACTAAAATTCGCCTCCCCCCTTCCACCAGTGGGAGTCTCCCTCACAGGAATTTATAATCCAATCCATTATATTTCCCAGCTTTAAACTGGATTAAGTATTTGTGGTAGAACTTAACTTGAATATGAAGTAAAAGCTGATCAAAAGAGCCATGCATACCCTTACTGTCACTTGTCAGCAGCAACAGGAATTAACAAGTCTCAGTACTGGTATCCTACTATACGCAGTGAAACTCCCAGTCGCAAATCCTTATGTCAACTTCACGGTTTCATTTATTATTAAATCGGTCATTTGCATGTTTTGTTTTCCTTTTGTAAACAAACTCAAAATAAGGCTGTTGGGACCACAAAATCAATCCGCGGAAATTTCCTAAATACACTTATCCTAGGGCCATTCCGATGCTGCTTTCGGAATGACAGCTGGCACCTGTGGCCTTCTGTGAAATGCTTTCTGACACTGATGGAGTGGGACAGGTGGCCAAACTGGCAGAATGTGCTGCATTTGATTGATAAAGCGCTACAAGTGTCACAGGCTTATAGACTGTCATTAACATTCAGCAATTCCTCAGTGTGGGAGGTTCATAGGCAAGCACAACACACAGGCAACTCTAAGAGAATGGGCAGTTGCTGGGAGTGGGGGTAGGAGGCGAGTGAAAATCTATGGAGAGCATTCTTTGATTTTCCTAGTTACTTTGCTTTTTTACCAAAGGAAAACAAAAGTAAAACCAAGGATCGCTGCCACCTTTCCCTTTATCTTGGCCTGTTTGTCCAATGTTATCACAAACATTTAAAATCCCACACTGAGCTGTTTAGCTTAACAGCTGCAGACGGCACCATGTCTCAATGTTAATGCACAAAATTGTTTGCTTCTTGATCAAAATAACTACTTTATTTATATATTTATAAAATTACTTCTGTACCACCATGTCATAAATTTTATCATGGCAGTGTACACTGTAAAACATCATTTAAAAATGCAGATAACGATTTAGGTGACAAAAATAAAACTGATGCGGAACTCTGTTGGCACCTTCAACTACTGAATACACAAGCAAGTTTCCTATTATGACACAGGCGGACTACGGTTATAAAAAAACCCCCACGGGAAGCTTGTATTTTGGCAAAGATTTGGGCAGCAAAGTTTGTCTGATGGCATAGCAACTGCCTTTTATTTCAAACTCTTTACATTTAATAATAATAATAATAATAATAATAATAATAATAATTTATTTATTTATACCCCGCCCATCTGGCTGGGTTTCCCCAGCCACAATTAAACCTACCCTCTTTAAAAATGCTTATTTATGAGTTATAATTTTAATGTTCCCCACCCAACTTCATATGTATTTTCTCCTAACCTAAAATGTAATAACTTTAAATCAAAACATCATACTAAGAAAAAAAACAACAACCTAAAATCCATATATCAATCCCAGTGCTGGGATGCTAAACAACCCATGCCAATTCATGTTCTTACTATTTCCTCTCCTTTTTATAAAATTATTTATATGCTACATTTGGGGAAAAGCCTACTCAAGGCAGCTCACACTATCACGAAAACCACAGTAAATACAACAATCTAACCAAACCAACAAAGACAGTTATTACAACCACTTAAAAGAATTAATCGGTTATATTCTATAATACAGCTCTGAACAAAAATCCTTATTTGTTGGTGGGGGGGGTGTATCTAATTGGTCCACAGACAAGTCATGATTTACAGTTTTTGATCATGACCCTATGCAACAGAGAATGGTATTCTGCAGGTGGCTTTGAGAAAGCTTAAAAACTTTATTTATCTCTTGTTAGAAATATGTTCCTGTACATTCCTGTACAGAAAATACATGAAGATTTGGGGGGGGGGGGAAGAACGACACTTTCTAGGTTTTGAAACTACATTCAAAAATGTCTATTTATGAATCAAGAATTCATAGTCCTTTATTTTGAATACTCAAAGTTTGTCTTCCATAGCCTTTTCCCCTATTCCTGGATTTTTTTTTCAAAAAGAAAAAGAAAAAAGAGAGAAAAGAAAAAAGAAAAGAAAAAGAAAGCCTGGACCATTTCAATGTAGGGGTGCTTTTTGGGGTTTTTTTGAGGCCAATGGCAGGGGGAGCCAGAGCCGATGATATAGAGGTAACTCATTTAAATTTTGTTCCATCAACGCAGAGACTAAAAAGGAGTTAATGTAAGGAGTAATCGTAAGGAGACAGGCAAGAAGGGTGGGGGGTGCTCACTGAGGGCCGACTGATCCATTCACCCTAATGGATCAGCCTCCTCTGTTTTTAATGTGAACTGTACAGTAAGTTTTTTCTTATGTATTTTACTTTCCTCCTTGACCCCAACCAATCAAGGATCGTGTAGCAAACATGATTATGTCATAGCACCATAGACCCAGTCAGAGTCAGCTACAGTATGTGTATTCACTGGGGGTAATTAACAGCTCTCACTTTCTCATTCTGAATGTTGATGGTGGTGGTGGTGGGAGATGGAATGCATTCATATTGCCAGAACAACCTGGCTGATACATAGGTATCTTGCCACACTGTACTACTTTCATTGATTGCCAATAGTGTACTGTAAAAAACTTTTCATCCTAACACATCACTCAGTCATAGTCAGTTATGCATAAAGAGTTGAGGCACAACAGGGATGAATATTTGGATGTGTAATATATTATGAATGGACAACATCCCCATTTAGATGTGCATTTACACAGCATTATTTTTCAGTGTGATATGGCTTTCAATGCACAGTGAAATGTACATCTCAATCCATACTCTTGCCTAGATGGGCAATGTCACATGGGCTGCATCTGAGTAAAGGATTGTTGAATTGGTTGGCTCAATAATAAGGATAATTTTATATCCTTCCATGGCTCCTATCTCCCTGTGAACTGTTTCATATCCTTTTGCAAAGGAGTGCAGAAAAACAGCAAAAGAGGGGCATTAGAAATGTATGTTTATGTGCAATATTTGGGAAGATGTGGTGTTCAAAAAAAATAATCTAATGTATGACCTATTCCATTTACCTAATATATTTACTAACAAACATTGATTGCTCCTCACTTCAATTCCACAAGGGCAACACAACAAAATTAGGCAACTTGGCAATGGACAGCACTTCATGTTCCATTTTCTATTCCTTATGGTAGAAATGCATATAATTGCTTTGGCAGCATACATGGGGAAAGAGGGAGTGCAGGAAATAACTGACCTTTCAAACAGTCAGAAAGAAGCTCAAAGATGCCTATTTACTGTAGCTCTATTGGTGATTGATATTAACTATGATAGCCTCCATTCAGGAAGGAAGAATCTAGTCTTCTTATTCTAGGGTTTATAATAAGTGGTTTTTTTTCCTGAAAAATTTGGCTATCAGTAACAGGTTTTTAATGTTAAGACTCTGCTGATCTGAAAGCATAGGTTCTAGCATTCTGAAACATGAAAGCAGGCTGCTGAATTTATGCCAGCATCAGCTAGGAGTGCCACATCATAATGGCCTTGTCTCTTTGGATCTAATGGAATTACCTGGTAGGTACTATTTTTCTTCATGTTTTAAATCAAAATAGTCCAATAAGGATCGAGCTTGCTCCAAGTATCTGTAGGGGATGAGGACAGAAAGTCAGGAGGGTATTTTACATTTCTTTTCTTCCATGTTATATATTTTTGTGTTTTTATATTGTAAACAGCCCAGTGAATAATCATGGAATCCAAGGCAGCGTACATAGTGCCCAATCAGTTTCCTATCCAGGCACTGACCTGCTTAGCTTCAGCAAGATGGGGGCCTCATGTGCCTTCAGGCCACACTCTTAAAATGAAATGGAGTGTCCTGGAAAAGGCCCCAGCTGGATGAATGGTGAAGATGGGGAGCACTGCATATTCCAACATTTTGCAATATTGTGATATCAAAAATGCCGCTAATATCCAGGATTTATGAAAAGAAGCATTAGTAAAAAGCAGGCAAGTTTTCTCAAAGCCTCTGAGTTTGCTCAAAAGCTGTCTTTTTGATGAGTAGACACCTGTTAATCTTTCAAGTAGATGAAGCCACATGGTGCACTTATCAGTGACAAATAGGGAGAAGGAAAAACCATTAGAGATAAAAGTCTGAACTGAAAGATGATAACATTTCACTTACCTAGGACACTGTCATCCAAGCATGTAGATATCCTGGCTCAGATGGAGGGCATCTCTCTGTTTAATAATAAAAAGGAAAATAATGACTCATTTGGTGACAACAAATATTCCACAGTATTTTCTGCCTTCTTTGGGGGACGCTGTGCAATGCAAAATGGTTTTTTAAAAAATCCTGTCCTTTAAACAGTTCGTATTATTCTGTGATGGCAATGATCGACTATGAAGCATATCATCATCACCTTGCATGTGAATTCACTATGCAAGTCACTATGCAAAGGTTTTGTTTCTTTACCCCTGTCCAAGGGTAAATGGGTTATAAGAACATTGACAGGAATGATGTGAAAATTATGACTGCATAGAAAGTATGATGCGAATTATCATTAGGAGAAAAGGAAAGCTGAATTTGATTTATGTGATAATAAGCAGCAATGTTAAGTAGTTGAGACCGCATTATCTTGTGACTTTTTAAAAGCTTGGCAATGGGCTGTGCTGTTTCCAGTTGTTTAAAGGCCCAGAAAGCACATAGCTAATCGTTTCTCATTTTGTTGCAGGCAAAATCTGTATTCCACAGACAGAACCATAAAGCTCATCTGGAGATTACACAAGGAGACCTAATTGAACAGGCTCTTCAGAGCCAACCCATAAAAGCTGCATGCTGATTGACAGAAGTGAAAGAAGTCTTGAAGCAGTTTTTGGAGAAACAAGCCACTGATTTATATTTAGCAACTTTATTCAAAAGTTTTGTTTAAGTGTCCTCTCCCAATCATCAAGACTTCATTTTACTAGGATTCAATTTTACCAGAGAGATCATCTAGATTTTCAGTGCAAGATGGAAACCTTTTTTCCTGTGTGAGATGTACATTTGCAAGTGCATCTAGAACAACCATCTTCTCACTTAAGCACAAACTTTCCATATACATAAGCAACAATGTCAAAGCCTCAAACTCATCTATCATTCATAAAAATACACGTATCTCCAAAACTCAAAACAAAACACAGACCATTACAATACTTTAGCTGGAAGTGTCTGGAAGGATCAAGTACAACATCAGGACCCATTGGCCTGATACAGCAGGATTTTCTTATGTTCTTATATTCTTATCAATTACACCAGCATTTTGCATATTTAAACCATATTTGCATATACACACACACATCTAAATTCTCTGCTTCTCTCAGATTAGTCCCGGAACAACTTTCAACTAAAATAGTTTTCAGCTTTATAGAGTCTTACCTCCCATGTAACACATGACAAACATATACAAATGCAGATATGCATACTTATCTCTGCACTCTGTACCAAGCAAAGACAGTGATGTTTCACACTCAAGAGACAAACAATCTTTTTTAAGTGGATAAAACACTCCCTCTCATACCAGCAACAGCAGTAGCTCTTCACTTCCAGTTGGATCAACCTGCTCTATGGAGACTCACAAAAAAAGGCCAATTCTGCTTAAGTGTGGAACCTGAAAGACCAGGGAGGGCAGTAGGCAATTAGTCAGGAGAAAAATGTTGACAGTGAGGTAAATATTTAACAGATTTTTTTGCAGGCCCGATGAGGGTGGCGCTGTGGGTTAAACCACAGAGCCTAGGACTTGCCGATCAGAAGGTCGGCGGTTCGAATCCTCACGATGGGGTGAGCTCCCATTGCTTGGTCCCTGCTCCTGCCAACCTAACAGTTTGAAAGCACATCAAAGTGCAAGTAGATAAATAGGTACCACTCCGGTGGGAAGGTAAACAGCGTTTCTGTGCACTGCTCGGGTTCACCAGAAGCGGCTTAGTCATGCTGGCCACATGACCCAGAAGCTGTACGCCAGCTCCCTCAGCCAATAAAGTGAGATGAGCACCGCAACCCCAGAGTCGGTCATGACTGGACCTAATGGCCAGGGGTCCCTTTACCTTTTTAAATAGGAAATTCTAGCCTTAAGAATAGTTTGCACGTATGGTATTTATTTAGCAGTTAAGAAGGGGTTCTCACCATGTACTGCTTCCTTACAACAAAAACATTTTAAAAACCAGTTAAAACATATAGTTCCACTATTGATCTTTTAATAAAACATTGCTGCAGCAAACTGTATCCTTTCAGATAATCATGCAGAATAGATTGTGTTAAGAGTATGCAAAATCTCCCAAACAGAGGACATTTCTTATAACTTATTGTCTGCTCAGCAGTATGGGGGGGGGGGGGGACCTGAAGCAATATAGGTTGGAATTCAGTATTTCCTCACTGGACTGGATCCAGTGGCTACTGCACTGTTGGAGCTCTCATTGCCTTCCTGCTACAGGTGAGGAGATGACTATGAGAAAAGAAACTATGCAACTGATGCCATCCTCTCTGAAGCCGAGTGGCCATTTGAATCAGGAATTGGTGGCCCAAAATCAAAATTGGAAACAGAATTGTTAGATTCAAAAATCAAGAATTTGTCGAGAATGTATAACCTGCTGTTGAAATGGAACACTCAGGATGAAATGGTGAAATCAGCTATGATTAAATGGGCACAAGATGTTGGACATAACATAATGATCACTGACTGGGAACAGTTATGGACCACAGGTATGAAATTTACAGCATGTAATGCCCTAAGAGAAAATTTAATGAAAATGATTTATAGGTGGTACATGACACCAGTCAAGCTTGCAAAAAATTACTATTTGCCCGATAATAAATGTTGGAAATGTAATGAGATTGAAGGTACATTCTTTCACCTTTGGTGGACATGCCCAAGGATTAAGACATTCTGGGAGATGATTTATAACGAAATGAAAAAGGTATGCAAATATACCTTCCTGAAGAAACCAGAGGCCTTTCTCCTGGGCATGGTCGGCCAATTGGTGCCAAAGAAGGATAGAACTTTTTTTATGTATGCAACAACAGCAGCAAGAATACTCACTGCGAAGTATTGGAAGACACAAGATTTACCCACCCAGGAAGAATGGCAGATGAAGTTGATGGACTATATGGAACTGGCGGAAATGACTGGCAGAATCCGAGACCAGGGAGATGAGTCGGTGGAAGAAGACTGGAAAAAGTTTAAAGACTATTTACAAAAATATTGTAAAATTAATGAATGTCAGAAAAATGTTAGATTGAAGTTATATGGCTTTAGTAGAAATGTTATAAGGAATCAAATATAAACAGATTAATAGAGTATTAAAGGAAAAAATAAGGTTAGAATGTGTTAAGATAATTATAGGATAGAAAACAGAGTAAGATGGAAAGGAATTGCTGAAACAATTAACAGAAGTGGAATATACAAAAAGGGAGGTGTGAGGAGGTCGTTGAAATAAGTGAATGAAAGATAACATATTGAAATTGTTTGATGTGTTTTAAACTGTTTTTGTTTTGTTTTGTTAGTTTAACATGTTTGTGTTATGTAGTGTTTTTGTATTGTATTGTATTGTATTGTTCATTTTTTTCTTCTTTCTTTGTTGTTTGTAGTGTTTAAATTGTTGGAAAACTAATAAATATTATTTTCAAAAAAAAAAAAAAAAGGAATTGGTGGTCCAGGAATATAAAGTGCAATCGGTATGTTAATTTCCAAGAACATGCCAAATTTATGAATCCATTGATTTGCACCATACGCTACTGAAGGAGGCAAATACTGGCATTTTTGCAAAAGTACTATCTGAGAAATGAGACAGGTTCCTGTTTGCAATGGCAGATTGCTGATGTGATTTTTCCTTGGTAAATATCCAGCTTTTCATAATTTAGCATCAGCTGTTTGTACTTATGCCTCTTCTGCTCCTGGGCACCAGAAACACTTTAGGGCAGCTTGACAGCAGGTGTGTGAGCTCAGCAGTGAATGGAACCAGATCTTAAATTAGCAGCACTTGGCTAGCCAAGGCCTGTAATATACTAATCATAAGCTGAATGCTCCCATGAAGCAGCTTGATTTATCTATTTTCACCTTTGGATGCTTAGAATTTTTTTTGAATTTGAACTTATTTTTCATTAAAACTTAGGTCATCAAAATGCTTAAGAATGGGTAGAAAGTAGTACACTATGTCATCAAGTAGCTAAACAAGTACAGAAATAAAAAGAGAACAGGGAGTGGAAAGCAGGAAGTGTCTAAACACTGAGGATGGCATTTTCCCTTCTTTTCAGCATTTCTCTCCACACATACCTATGGTTCCTTGCCCAAATCCATCCTAACAAGATCAGTGGAATCAGCCTTATCACACTTTTATCACCTTTTGGATCAATGCAAATGCAGACTATCTACACCAGGCTTCCTCAACCTAGGCCCTCCAGATGTTTTTAGACTACAATTCCCATCACCCCTAACTACTGGTCCTGCTAGCTAGGGTTCATGGGAGTTGTAGGCCAAAAACATCTGGAGGACCGAGGTTGATCTACACTGTGTTCCTTTAAGTGAGATGAGCATTTGGGCACATATTCAAAGGCACATCTTTCTGAAAGCAATGCAGTGCAGATAATCAGCATCTATAAGTGCCTTGTTCAAGTAGAAAGGCTGGCAGTGGGCTTATATATATTTGATTCCATGGTGCTGAGTTCAGGGAAATGAAGATGTATTGTAAACTGTATCCAGGAATATCCTCATTCAAGAGAAATGAACTGCAGCTACGTAGCCCTTTCATGTCATCAGGAGTATGTGTTGACTTATACACTTTCTCTCTCTCGCCTGCACGTACACCCAGCTCCAAAACTATCTTGAAGCTTGGTTTAGGGCTCAGAGGATCAACACCGCAACAGAAGTTCCTCTCTTGGGCAGAAGGTAGCACTGAGCTAAAGGTACATGTGGGAGCTCTTTTCATTTTCTTTTTGACATACAGTTATCATGGAGGGAAGGAAGAAGCTTGCACTCACAGAATGCACACCATGGGACATTGCATTCTCTGACGCCACCCCATAATCATTTAAATTGCAAATGAAGAGTGCCCTTTTACAGTTAAAACATCATATGAGGAAGAGAAGTTAGGCTCAAGTCTAGTTTCCCACTCACCAGCTTTGCCCAAACCAACTGAGAATTTTACAGCCTGCCTGCTGGGTGGTTTGTTTGTTTGTTTTGCTAACAATATCAGAGGTCAGCATGAATGCACAAGGACTCCCACTAGCGCCATAGGACTTTGATTCTATTTTCTCCCATCACATATCTTCTGTATTGGCTCAGGGGAGAGGGTTCAGAAGAACCCCCAGAAAAGTGCCCAGGGGCAGGAGAGGGTGACTGTTCCATCAGCAAGCAGAAATAAAAAATGCTTGCTTTGGCAGAGTGATCTGCTTAGTGCTACACTGAATTCTTCCCAATGTATGTTATTATTCATTTCATTTCTATACCACTTTATACTGTTAAAAAACAACAACAAACCAAAGCAGTTTACAACACGTTAAAACACAAAATAAAACATTACTGAAGAAAGTCAAATATAAAGTATACTTTCAATGTAGCCTGTTTAGCCCCTGTCACTGCCAGCTGACAGTTTTGGAGAAGCCAGAGGGGCTTTTTTAAAGGAAGAAAAAGCCTGATATGCTTCAGCAGGCCCCCTGGCATGCTGAAACCCACTCCTGCCATTGCCTTTGGCCAATTTTGGCATCATATATATCCACACATAGGACAACAGTGAGCAATGTCACTGATTAAAGTAACAACAACAAAACAGAATGAGACTGGGATAGCACGTGAAAGATGTTCCATAAAGAAAATGTAAACCTTCAAAATGATCCAGTGTAATGAGTTAGCACTCCACACTGCAATGTTTTCCTATAGTAGATTCCAAAGTATCACTATAAGATACATTTTTAAAAAACCACATTTGGATTGTAACCATCATGTTACCATATTTCCCAGGAAAGTTGCCAATGAATTCACACAGTCAAGGTAAGAATTTTGTTCAGAATATTGAAATATATTTACTCAATATAGCATACCCTACAGAGTCAGTAAACATCAGAGTGGACGACATGTATGTATCCACTTAGGTTCATCTTATGCAGCATCACATTCAACATTTTATTTTTCTTGGTTATAGCCAATTTAATTGTGATGAGCAAAGCGTCTTCAAACGTTGTATTAGATAATGCACCTGTGGGGACTTTAGGCATACAAAATAATTTGCATGTATCTGTGTAAACATATGTTTTCAAGTGCTTAAGGACAAACTACTTGATATAGAAAAAGAGCCAACACTCAAATCCCTCTTCCTCAGATAATCACTCTTTCACCTTTACAATAAACAGAAATTGCTATAGGAACTCCCTTTCCTGCTATCCCACCTTCTTTATAAATGTGTTCCACCCATTTCAATTGCCTTGTTAATACCTGTTAAGATAACACGGCAAACTGCCAAAATAATGGCATTTCTGCAGGCTTGCCAAAGGCTTCTTCTAGATTACATTTTGTCTTTTTATATATGCGAAGAGAAAATATGTGCATTTCAGCAAATGGATGAACTGCTGCCAGGTGAACTGTATTGATTTAGCTTTGGCTATGTCAGGAAAGTATTCTCAGGATGATAGCAAATGCTGTGCTGAATTAAAGGAAATCAACACCTTATACTATATTCTGTAGTGCTAATGTGGAACAGTGCTACAATTTTTTAACCCAAACCACTCTAATTCCATCTCTGTAGAAAAGCACAGCATAGGTGTTAAGACTGGTTTCCCTAGCCTCTTGGTTTACAAGGTGCATAGTACTCACAGGACTAAGAGTGCTAAGCAGCTGATCAGTGCTATAAATACACTTCCAATTAAGATGACAATTTTCAGCAGCTTACCCAATTTAAAAGTCACTGCATTCCTGACCTTGTGATACCCTTGTCAACAGCCACACTTCTCACAGCTGTCTGCTAACACATTGCACCTGTGCAACAGTTTGCCACTTTCTTTGACCCCAGAAAAGGGATACATCAGTCCCATGATTGCTGTTCTTTCCCCACTTTTTGCCCCTGTCCTGCATCTATTCTTAGCTTCTTCATGCTCAGCCCCCACCTCTCATCACTTCAGGCAGAAATCAAAGTGCAATGGCCAGAATTTGAGCTTCAATTCCCAGAATTAAAAAACATAACTTTTGAAGAAATGGTACAAAGGACCCTGCCATATTACAAGTGAGAATACTAGTCCATCTAGCTCTGTATTTGTCTGAGTGCCAGAGGCTCTTTGGGGTTTCAGGCAGGAATTATTCCCAGGCTTACCTGAAGGCCCCAGGCATTGAAACTGGGACTTTCTGTATGCAAGGTATGTGCTCTTCTGCTCAGGTCTAGCCCCATGATTCATAGGAGTATGAGATATACCTTAGAGAAGCCAATGAAACTTAGTTATCTGGGGCACCTGGGAATTTGCTGTCTTGCCTTTAGTTAGTTACCATAATTCGGGTTGTTTATTTATCTATTTAAAAGATGTGGATCTGACCTAAATTCTGGGGCTTCCCTACCTGAGGTGAAATGGGAAGGTGCCACCCCAACCCACCAAAGCCTTCCTTGCCTAGGTCATGTGGTGCTGCCCACAAAGCAGCAACAGTGGGTTCCAATGTGATCTCACGAGAGCTCATGGAGTGCACAAGATCTCATGAGATTTGGGTGAGATATCATCAGAAGCTGCCGCCACCATCACTTCCCCAGCAGCAAAGGAAGTGGAACACCCATGTGACATGTTTGCAAACAAAACATGGGCACTGCATCAAAATATATTGTTAGTGCAACAGATAAGTATAGCCTCCAAGCAAGATATAAAGTGGGGGTTTTTGTTTGTTTTTTACTGAACTTGCAAATAGATGTGGCTTACTTGACTTTACTGTATCATTCATTTCATCTATGCAGTGATTCCATGTTAAAAAGTTTGTGTGTGTGTGTGTGTGTGTGTGTGTGTGTGTTTTTAACGGTAGCCCCCAATTCCCATGGGGGAATTGATGTGATAAATTGGCATGCAAACCAAGAGCAATTTATGTTGTCTTAGAAGCCAGACTATGTTTTACATATAATCAGGAGGCCCCCTACAATCACAAAGGCAGTGTGGTGAATTGCCCCAGAACTATACATTTTCCATCATTATTCAGCTGGTTCCATAACTGTACTTTTCTAATTACAGATAGGTAGCCGTGTTGGTCTGCCATAGTCAAAACAAAAAAAATTCCTTCCAGTAGCACCTTAAAGACCAACTAAGTTAGTTCTTGGTATGAGCTTTCGTGTGCATGCACACTTCTTCAGATACACTGAAACAGAAGTTTCCAGACCCTTCTATATAGTGAGAAGGTGGGGAGGGGTATTACTCAGAAGGGTGGTGGGAATGGGTGATTGGCAGATAGCTGTGATGAGCCTGTTGACGACTCTTAACGACTGCAATAGGTCTTACAGGAAAAAGCAAGGGGTGAGAAGGTGAAAAATGGCTTTGTCATGTATAATGAGATAAGAATCCAAGGTCTTTGTTCAGACCAGGACTCTCCATGGTTTTAAGTTTGGTGATAAGTTGCAATTCAGCAGCTTCTCTTTCCAGTCTATTTCTGAAATTCCTTTGTAGTAAAACAGCTACTTTGAGATCTTGTATAGAATGTCCTGGGAGATTGAAGTGTTCTCCTACTGGTTTCTCTGTCTTGTGATTCCTGATGTCTGATTTATGTCCGTTTATTCTTTGGCGTAAGGTCTGGCCTGTTTGTCCAATATAGAGAGCTGAAGGACACTGTTGGCATTTGATTGCATACACAATGTTAGACGATGAGCAATTAAATAGTCCCGAGATGGTATGTGTGATGTTGTTGGGGCCAGTAATGGTGTTGTCCGGGTGTATGTGGCAGCAAAGTTGGCATCTGGGTTTATTGCAGGCTCTGGTGCCAGTGTCCGTGTTAGGTCTGGTTGTAGTATTATTGTGGGTTAGGAGTTGTTTAAGATTGGGTGGCTGTCTGTAGGCAATGAAAGGTCTTCCTCCCAGAGCTTGAGAAAGAGAACTGTCATTGTCAAGGAGAGGTTGTAGATCTCTGATGATGCGTTGTACTGTTTTAACTTGGGAGCTGTATGTGATGACTAGAGGTGTTCTGTTATTTAAAAGAAAATATTATAAAGAAAATAACAGAACACCTCTAGAACAACCTATTGCAGTCGTTAAGAGTCGTCAACAGGCTCATCACAGCTATCTGCCAATCACCCATTCCCACCACCCTTCTGAGTAATACCCCTCCCCACCTTCTCACTATATAGAAGGGTCTGGAAACTTCTGTTTCAGTGTATCTGAAGAAGTGTGCATGCACACGAAAGCTCATACCAAGAACTAACTTAGTTGGTCTTTAAGGTGCTACTGGAAGGAATTTTTTTTGTTTGTACTTTTCTAAAATACACTTTAGAAACAAAATTTTGTCAAGGAAGTCCAAGTGAAATGAGCATATATAGCTTATTACACCACTTATTCCTAATTGGCCAAAGTATTAGACTTGTTTTAGATTCCGAGCCACCTTTAGTTTACCTTTTTTGAAAAATGCCTATTAATACGATGTATCAGGAAGTAGACTGAAAAAGTGAGGTAGATTGCATGGAGTATCCATCTTAATATTGGGTCATTTCTCAGTAGGTTTGTTCTTGTTACCCAAGGAAAGTAAATAACTTGGGAATTAGCAGCAAGGTGACACTGCCATGCACCTACCCCCATAAGCAAATCCCACAGCATTTAAAAAGGGGTAAAATATTAAGAGCACATATTGTAGCACATAAAAGCAACATTCTTAAAGAAAAACAGTAATTAATCATTGTATTTCCTTTTTATGAAATTAATTTAGTTACTGGTTAGAAAATAGAGGTAGAGGTAAAGGACCCTGGATGGTTAAGTCCAGTCAAAGGGGACTATGGGGTTGCAGTGCTCATTTAAGGCCGAGGGAGCCGACGTTTGTCCACAGACAGTTTTCCAGGTCATGTGGCCAGCATGACTAAACCACTACTGGTGCATGGAGGACCGTGACAAGTGCCAGAGCACATGGAAATGCTGTTCACCTTCCCGCCACAGTGGTACCTATTTATCTACTTGTACTGGCGTGCTTTCAAAATGCTAGGTTAACAGGAGTTGGGACAGGGCAACGGGAGCTCATCCCGCCATGGGGATTTGAACTGCCGGCCTTCCAATCAGCAAGCCCAAGAGGCTCAGTGTTTTAGACCACAGCACCACCCATGTTCCTGGAGATACACATGCCATTCATTTCCATTTAAATGAAATCATTTTAAAACAAGTGTGTTGTGGTGTGTGTTTATTTCTAAATTGTCCTGACTGGTATGCCATATAAGGAATCTAAGGGTCACAAATAGCTTAAATGGATGACAATTAATGAGTACAGTTTACCAAAAATTATCATTGTAAATTTGTAATTTTACAGGGGCCTTTTAGGAGATCCAGAACTACATGCATAACTCTGTCTAAAGGGAAAGGCTTTTAATGCTGAAATGTATGACTCAAAAGGTGACCTATGAGCCACACAATGCCTTCCCCTTTTCTATACAAGAGTAGGACACCCCAACTTTAAACTGAAACAATAAAATACAATGTCAGTGCTATCATAAAATATGAATTTTGTGAGCCAAGCAGCATCATGTGAATTTGCATGCAAATCATTACTGGAGACAGCAGAAAATAATATGGCTAGAATTAACACTGATTAGGCAGATTTAAGAGCAATTGTGAAGTTATGGATTAATTTTAAGTTGTGACTGATTGTCCACGGAATGCAGCACAACCTTATAGTGATGGAATTAAGAAATGTAAGACTTTTCTTTTTTTTTAAAAAAAAAGAAGAAGACAAGAGAGTTTGGGCATTATGTTGCCTTTTTCTGTAACTGCAGTAAAACTTCAGTCACCGAGCCTTATTCTAAAGCATCCTGCAATCTGTAGAATCTTTTCACTCATCAGCGTCAACTGTGTCTCATTCTTGGCAGCTGCATGGTGGTACATTCCCTAGACTGTGTCATGCTGAGCATCTGGATCCTCATCTGGTGCTCAGGTTTCTTCCCATCATCACCAGGATACAAACGAACTTAGGGAGTCTGACCAGACCACTCAAAGGCTATTTTTCATTTAATGGTTGAGTGTCTGAATATTTCCCCTCTCCCTTCCTTTATCTGGAGCCCTCTTTAGAAAGGGTCAAAAGGAAATTGAAAAGCAAGCGGAGGAAAATTGGCAACAACCCCCCGCCCCAAATATATGTAACTATTGTTCCCTGTTGTCCACTATATGGTCTCTGCCACAGCATTCCTTTTCTATCAGCATTGAGTCCTAGTACCAATCCAAAACACTTTATTCTTGTTTATTGTATGCATTAAAATATATTGATTTCAGTGAATGGGAAGGTTCAGATAAAAAACAAAGGGGAGTGTTTGGGTATGCACAGTGGATATAGCGATTTGGGTATGCACAGTGGATATAGCAGTAAATATGATTCAAGAAAGCAGTTAGAATATTCTAACAGGTTAAAAGGAAATAATAAACCTCTATTTGTAGCTAAAATTATACGCCCTATTAGATACCATGTAGACCTCATCTTCTGCTGCTGACCCACTGACTGAATAACATAATGCCATGCAAATTTGCTGTTCTGGAAGATGAAAAGACACCTCATAAAGGGGCAACCTGCAATTAGAATGTATAATTATACCTTGGGGCAGAAAGGAAGCAACCAGATTGCATTCAGCTACTCATATCTAAAGACATTGTATGGGGGTGCGATGTGGGGAGGCCCTGTGATTCCCACTTTCTAAGCCTCCTCACTCAGAACTATGCTCCTCATTCCCCACTCTTAATTAGAATACTGTAACTTACAGTTCTGTGCACTTTTTTGCAATGGGGTGCAATTTGTGGGTTGGGACTGCCAGCTCCAGAATGACAAGGGACGCCTAGTCACACATGGGATTTTGAAGGCCCTTACTTGCTTCCGTATGCCGTCCTGCCATCCCAGGAGGGGGCAGAGCAGGGGCCTTTTTAAAAAGGGACTACTGCATGTCACATCAGACCTCTTTCCTCATCAAGCCTCTCCACTTTGTACTGGACCAGGTTTGTGCTTGGCAGGTGATGGGAAGAGACAAATACAAGTGGTGGGAGGCAGCTGCCACAAGTTAAATCTCTTGTTGCTACTGCCTCTGTCCCCAAAGGCTTTCTCCTAGCCAATGTGGGTAGCTTCATTCCCAAAAGGCCTTGAATGCTCATGGAGACAATGGGGTGGCAGGATGTCTGATTCAGATAAGGAATTTTATAAGCAACCAGGTCCTACAAGCATGTTTTTCCATGACTATTATATGCACAAGTTATTGAGAAATAATTCTCCTATTTTACATCTATTTCCATGATTCTAAAAAGAGATTAGTCCTCCTGTATGCAGGCTACTCCATTTCACACCCAGGACATCTCAGCCTCTACCTAATCACAAGATAAGAAAGCAAATTCCCCCTTCCACCATTTTATGAAGCATGGCTTATTCATGATTGATGAGAAGACAAAACTTATTAAATAGGACAAAAGCATTGCAATGTCCTAAGCTGCAAAGGTACAGTTAAACAACAAGGTTACCTATGTCTATCTGGAAATGAAAATCCAGGATGACACTTTCCCTTTTCAGAACATCCTTAACACTGGAAAGCAGCATTTAAAAGTCTGCAGAATCACTTCATTAATATTTACTGCACATACCTTACTAGCAACCACTTACTGAAGATTAACCATTATGCTCCAGCTAGTGGTTTCAGAACACTCAGAATTACATTGTATGCTGTAAGTATTAAAACTAACTTAGAAACATGTAGTCCATTAGCTTGCTCTCTTTACAACAATAATCTAATTTTCATTCTCACAGTAATCTCATGTAACTGGCCTCCCTACTCCCCACACATGCACAGTGAATCTACTTTCTGGGATTTTGCAAAAGTGTTGCTCTTCTCTTTTCTCTCTGTTTTCAAAAAATCTTAACCCTACTAAAGGTTAATACATTGGTTGGTTGCTTTACTGTTAATGTTCATTAAGAATATTATTTGAAAAGAAGGCAGAACCAGTTTGTGCTGGTCCCGGGGGGGGGGGGGTAACCGTGTGGTATGGTCTGAGTCCGGTCCTTGGTCGAGGGTCTGGAGTCTGTCCATCAAGGGCAAAGCGGGGTCCAGGGCAAGGAGCCGGGCGTGGTCAGGAACTCCGGAAGAACAGGTCCACGTGCTGGCAGAAACAAGTTTCCAATGACGTTGCTCCCGCAACCTAGGACTGGGCTGACTGGCCTTTATCTTTTCTGAGGCCAGGGGCGGTCCCGGCCCACAGGTGACCCGCCTCTCCTGGCCTTGAGGCAAACACTCCTCCTGAGAGAACCCAGTTCCCTCCGCCTCTCTGCCCTGAGCCTCTGCAGCTCAGGAGAGGCTGGAGGGTTACTGGACCCAGGGGGAGACTCACCTTCCCCTGACAGGGCTGGGAGAGGTGCACCTGTAGGCACTGTGTCCTCAACCACCTCCGGAGCCAGAGTGGATGCATCTGGTGTCTGCTCCTGAGGATCCGGCACAGGTGCAGGCCCTTCAGATTCAGGCCCCTCAGCCGGCCCTGGAGGCGGGGACTCCTGTGCAGGCTGGGACTCCTCAGATTCAGCTTCTGAATCAGATTTCCAGGCCATCACACAGTTTTTTTTTTTTGAGGGGAAGCTAAAGCAATTAAAACTGAAATTACTCATTAAAATGAAAACTACTGCAATAAAGGTGACTTGCACGCATTGCCTATTATTATTATTATTACTATTACTATTACTATTATTATTATTATTATTGATTTGGTTGCTAATAACACATTTATCAGCACATCCAGCTTGGCCCTAACTTACAGGAAATAAGCAGCTCTCTGATTATGTACTGCTTTAATTATGTGCGCATGGCCTTGGGACACTTAATATTATGTGTATGGTGTTTATGTTTGGTTAAAACTAGTATTGTTGAAGAACTTGTAAGAAATTTCAAGATCAAAACAACAAAACATATGGTGTATTTAAGATTCTGTTTTCATAGCCAGACGACTTTTGTTAGCTTCCTCTGAATAAGTGTTCCACTTCCCACTGAGTTTGCTAGTTGCATGTGCCACCTCTCTTTACACAGAAGCACTACTGTTGTGTTGATTAAAATTAACTTGCTAAAGGAGTAATATTAATTAACTGAAATCAACATCCCATTCATAAGCACAAAAAACCCTTACAAAGTACTCATTTAATCTCAGTAATAATTAACACATGGGAATACACATAACCCTGATAGTAGTAGTTTGTAACAAGAGATAAAAAAAAGTGTATTAGCAGTGAACAACTACCTTGAACTGAAGGTGTGCAACTGAATGTAAAACATTTATAGCAGAAATGTTGGTAGAATTCTACCCAAATACCAATGAGTATCTGAATGGGAGGTTTGCAAGGCCAATACATTCCTGATCTTTTGGGTGATGGTTAAGTTCTTTCTATGGAATCATAGAATCATATTATTGTAGAGCTGGAAGAGGTACCCAAAGGGTCATCTAGTCTAACCCCGTGCAGTGCAGGAATCTCAACTAAAGCATCTATGAAAAATGACCATCAAATGTCTACTTTAAAACCTCCAAGGAAGGAAGTCCATCACCTCCTGAGGGAGACAATTGCACTGTTGAAGTGCTCTTACTGTCTAAAGGTTCTCCATGATGTTTAGTTGGGATCTCCTTTCTTGTAACTTTAATCCATTCGTTCAAAACCTCCAGAGCAGGAGAAAACAAGCTTGCTCCATCTTCTATGTGTCAGTCCTATAGATGTTTGAACATGGCTATCATATCTCCTTTCAGTCTTCTCTTTTCTAGGCTAAACATAACCAACTCCATCAACTGTTCTTCATAAGGCTTGGTTTCATAAGGCTTCATAGGGTCTTGGTCACCTTCTTCTTAAATTGTGCACAGAACTGGACACAGTACTCCAGGTGTGGTCTGAACAAAGCAGAATAGAGCAGCACTCTTACTTCTTTTGAGCTGGGCACAATACTTCTGTTGATGTAGCCTAGAATGGCATTAGCTTTTTTTGCTCCTGCATCACACTGTTGACTCATGCTAAGCTTGTGGTCTACTAAGACCCCTGGATCCTTTTCACATGTACTACTGGGAAGTCAGGTGTCCCCCCATCTTATATTTGTGCAACTGGTTCTTCCTGCCTAACTGTAGAACCATGCATCTTCCCCTATTTAAATTCATTTTGTTAGTTTTGGCCCTGTTCTCCAATCTGTTAATCCATCTTGAATCCTGATTCTCTCTTCTGCAGAATTGGCTACCCCTGTCCATTTTGTTTCATCTGCAAATTGGATGAGCATTCCCTCAATATTTTCATCCAAATAATTTATAAAGACACACAACAATGATGGGTGCAGGACAGAGCCCTGCAGCACCCCACTTGTCACTTTTTTCCAGTAGGGTGAGGAACCATTAGTTAGGGTTCAAGACTTTACTCAAAGACCACAGAGTCTCCAGTTAAGGAGCCAGACCAAGTTCTGGGCTCTAGGTCTGATGCACATCAGGATCACTGCATTTGAAACTATCAGACAGGAGACCGCAGAAGAACCTTCCAGGCCACCAAGGCTAGAACCAGGACCCCCACAGGTATTTTTTTAACATTTTCAAATTGTCCCTCAGGTGCCTTGGCAGAAAGGTGGTATATAAATCACACACACAGCTCCCCCAAATTACTACTTTTGCATCAGACATGTTCATAGGAGAACATTTGCAACAACCTTTGCACAACTGAAGCTACTATCTTTGTCACAGTTGTGTCTCCAGAAAGAGCTCTGAATTGAACCTGCATGCACTCCAGGATCTCCCGCAAGGAGAGGAGGCACCATCAACGCAGCAACTCTGGTGATACATGGTACAATAGAGTTTTAAATCTTTGTCATAAAGAATTTCATTAAGACTTTTCAGTTGTTTGCAAGAGTTGGTTTGGTTTAGTTAAGGAAAGGTTCGCAGGTGATGGAATGAAATACTGAAGGCTGTTGCTACTTAAAAAATAAATTCCAATTAGGTTTTTCAGTCTAGAGGTAAAGGTAAAGAAGAAGAAGAAATGAAAATCTAATCCAAATTGAGGGAATTTGCTTAGCCAATTCTGCATAGTTCTGTACAGCTGGCTAAGCTAACGGATAAACTAAGAGAGAAGGACAAAAAAGGACTTTAAAATTAGAGTTTGGGAACCATTTACAGTTTATTTGCAGAAACAACAAAATGGACTGGACTCACTGGCAGAGTTCAAATAAACGCTCACAATTTTACTATAGTAACATACATTTTTGAGAATGATAAAGGAATTTACTTTGATACAAAGCAGGATACAATAAACAAAACCAAATAACTCAGTAGAGGTGGAGTTGAGCAAAGTCCAAAGGAGGAGAGGGAGAACATTTGTATATATTTTGATGAATGAGATTTGCATTTTTATTTGTTATAAAACCCAATAAATATTTAATTTTTTAAAAAAACAACGAATTGAGGAAGGGAGTTTAATTTTAGCTGACACAACCAAATATCACATCTGCCGAAAGGCAAGAGCCAATCTGACTGTACTTTGATCTCCATTTAAAGCTGTGTAGACTAATGGCAACCAACCAGAATAAAACGACCAACTGTGATACTTGTGATCAAGTTGCATGGGATCAACTGTGATCAAGTCAAATGATATTTGAGTCCACCCAAATGTTCAAACATAAATCCACCTGTCTTTGTCATTTGGACATTGTTCCCATTTTGTGGCTATTGCCCCACAAAAAGCACACACAAGGGCCAGGCTTCTCAGCTTACTGGAACGTGGCGGCTATTCATGCAATAGCCAGTTCTGCAAGCTGCGGCACAACCTTCTGGATCTCCATTTAAAAATGCCTGCCCTTTAAAAATAATTCTCTGATTCCTAATCATTTTTATAATATACAAGAAGGTATATTTGCATCTGAATTATATTCTGAATTAGATAACAAGCTATGGCTGGCAGAGCAGACTGACCTTTTAGAAATGTTCAAAATATTTCCAGCAAGCAGGAGCAATAGCAGAAAACATATCTTTAAAAGCCAGGCACACACACTCTATACTCCACAGGAGATAAAGAAGAACAGAGTGTCTTTGGTTCTGGCAACCAATTCTTGCAGCATATATTTATTTATATTTTCAGGGTTGTTAGCCACTCTGTAACAAAAAGATTAAATATTATATTTTGATTAACTCTTTGATTCTTGTACTCAATGTTCCATGTAGGAATTTCCCATTTCAGTATCTTCTTAAGTTAAAAATATCCCTATGCACTAGTCACTGAACAGTGTATTTAAAATACAGCCTTAAGAAAGATCCGGCAAACAGGAGTAAGCTTCCATAGGTCTATGGTGGTATGCAGAACTTGTCTTTCTCTAACATGGCAGCAATTGCACACCTAAGAAAGCAATTTCTCTCTTACTAGTTGTTTTTTTAAAGCAAACAAACAAACTTTCTGATTGGGGACAATAAGCCAAGAGCTAACTAGTCAGCTTTGTAGAACACTTTATACTGTTATACTGTTCATTTCTCAATCACTTGATCTCTAGTGTGGTTATGGCAGCTTCCCAAGTATACCCAGTTATTGATCTACCTTTCCTCGATGAACTCTATCTCTCCCACACCTAACCTCTCTCACACACACCAGAATCCTCACTGCAGCCTGTTTGTTTTCCATAAAATGGGCATTTTTCTCACTGAACATAAATCTACCATCCCTTCTAGTCAGAATCTTTAACATGTCATAAATATTAAAGCAGTATACAACAACACACGAACACAGAATGTCAGAATAATAATAATAATAATTTATTATTTGTACCCCGCCCATCTGGCTGGGTTTCCCCAGCCACTCTGAGCGGCTTCCAACAAAGATGAAAAGTACACTAAAATGTCACATATTAAAAACTTCCCTGAACAGGGCTGCCTTCAGATGTCTCCTGAATGTCAGGTAGTTGTTTATCGCTTTGACATCTGATGGGAGGGCGTTCCACAGGGCGGGCGCCACTACTGAGAAGGCCCTCTGCCTGGTTCCCTGTAACTTGGCCTCTCGCAGTGAGGGAACCGCCAGAAGGCCCTCGGAGCTTTCCATACAGTGTGCCGCAACATGTTAATGTGTTGGCTGCAATTTGTAGGTGTGTCACACAAATGCTCCTGGGGCTGGAAAGGGGTTATTTCAACCTCTGGTTTGCTACTAAAACTGAATTACTGTGTTGCAGAATGATGCATGTCTAAAACGTGAGTCACATGAAAAGTTTGGAAAGCTCTGCCTTAAACTTATTCACAGTCCATAGGGCAATCTAGCTCAATATTGTCCACTTTCCATGATTTCACACAGTGCATTCCCAGTTCTACCTGGGACCTTCTGAGTACAAACTACTGAGCTACACCACTGCCCCAAAGGATCACACGGTACCATGTACCCTGCCATTAAAAAATAATAATAAAGCAATCTGGTGTCTCTTTCCAAAATTAGGACATTGGAAGTGTAATGGAGGTGGCAGCCAGACCCAGAAACAAGTGGGAAGAGCTTGGGAAGCTAGACCTGGAGAACCTTGGAGAGGGTCTCAGTGGGATGGAGGTAACGGATTCCAAATCGCAAGAACTGTCTGATCCTGGGAAGGGTCCCAGAGCATGGGGTGGCAGAGATCCATCCTCTCAGGCAAACTCTCACAAGTGCCTCCCATTACCTTCATTCCAGATATGCCCCCTCAGCTTCTCCAGCTGAGGAGTGTTCCCATGGGACTCTCCTGTTACAGGAGCCTCCCCACCCTGCCTCCATCTCCTAGTACATGGAGATGCCAGCAGCACAGCACACTTAGCCAGCCAACTAGAAGTACCTGTTTGTCTGCCCAGTCTTAGGACTCCAGCCACTTACAGGGGCAAAATGCTGTGACCACCTTGCCCTTCAAAAGGAAAGTGCAAGGTGTGTGCCACTTTTTCAATGTCTTAGCTTGTACCTCGCCATGCCTTTGACCTCTCATACAACTGCTGATCCTTGTAATGTGTGTCTTGTCATATGTATTCCAATATGAATATAAAAGCCTTTGGCAAAACCATGAGTTCTGCCAGGAAGAGCCAAGATAGACATGGGCAAAAGATGGACAGAGGTTGCTGTCAGGGGTTCAGGAGCAGAGACACAGGGGAGAGAAGAAACGGAGAGCGAAGGGGAAGAATCTGAGGGCAGCGTAGGGGAGTATGACAGTGGCCCGAGAGATTCCATGAGCTTCTCCAGCGATTCAGAAGATTCCCAGAGGGGGGCGCCGATGGCCAGGGCAAGGGGGGTCCCAGGGGGGACACACCAGAAGCAAGGGGCCAGCGGGAACTCCCAAAGCAGCAGCGGGAGATCAGGACCAGTTCCCCCACCAGAGCGGAGTGGGGGGAAGAGTCCCATGAATCAGGGCCAGCGTCTCCTCCAGTAGGGAGAGAAGATGAGTCAGAGCTGGCCACGCCTCCATCGCAGAGTGAGGGAACGGAGGGGAAGTCAGGTCCAGCTAGCCCCCCCGAGGGGGGAAGCAGTGACAGGAGCAGTGTAACGGTCAGGAGAAAGGTTGCTGGCTGGGCGCGCGCGCCAAGTTCAAATGTACAGGCGCGCAGGACAGCAGGAAGCACGGATTGGGAGCCAGGTCCTAAAGCCCGCCGGAGGGAGGGGGAAGAATCCGGGGACTCAGCATCAGAAGAGTCCAGAAAGGGCAACGCCCCAGCGGACAGGCGGACCCAGAGGAGGAAAGAGCAGAGGAGGAGGTGGAGCAAGGCTAGAGTCTTAAACTGGTGTTTGGGGATGGAGATTCAGACGGAGCTTCAGCGGTCTAGGGTTTAAGACGTAGGGCTGCACGCCGCGGCTTTGAAATCGAAACTGCATTTCAATAAAGACTTTTGTAAATAACAACGGGCTGGCGTTGGTTCTTTGTGAGCTGGGACCTAGGGCAGCCCTGACAGATGCTTATACTCTAACGGGGCCTAAGCTATATGATGATTGGAAATGAATATTGGGGTTGTGTTGAATATCCAGTGTCAACCCAATGTGTAGCTGCTGTGAAATTATTCATGTTGAGGATCATTAGGAAAGGAATTGGAAATTATTCTGCCATTCATGCACATCTATAGTGCAATCACACTTCTAATACTAGGTACAATTCTGGTAACAGGATCTCTGAAAGGATAGTGTAGAAATGGATCAAGTTCAGGAAAGGTCAGCCAAAATTATCAAGAGGCTCTTCAATGCAATATTGCAATGTGGCTCTTTAGTTTAGAAAAAAGGCAAGCAGGGAACAAGAAAGAGGGGTAGAAAGTGATGAAGGGTGTGAATTGGTGAGAGAGAGGTTTTCTTCGTTCTCCCAATGCTAGAACCCAGGGTCATCCAGGAAAGCTGAACGATATGAGAGTCTGAAAATAGAAACAGAAATACTTTATACATACACTATTGAATTTGCTGCCACAAGATATAGTGTTGGCCACAAAGTTGGACTGCTTTAAAAGGGGATTAGACAAATCCATGGAGGATAAGGCTGTCATGGCCACTAGTCGTTATGTTTATGTATTACTTCCAGTATCACGAGAAGACAGTGTGCTCCTGAATGCCAGTTGTTGGGGAACATGAGCAGATGGGTACTATTGCCCTTTTGTTCTGGTTTCAGCATTCCCATAGGCATCTGTTTAGCCACCATAAGAACAGAATGCTGGACTAGATGGGCTTTGGTCTGATCCAACAGAGTTATTTTTATGTTCAGTTTTCTCTCAGACATTCTATAAGGAGTGAAGCACTGTTGATCTTATGTAGTGGACTGTCAAGAGAGAAGCAATGAATTTTGAAGCTATTTTTCCATAACCAAGTCTGTGTTTCCTCGGGAATGACACATCCAACAAAGCTTTTCCTTTGTGAATACTTCTTTATAACTAGAATGTTACTAATATAGATTACTTAGAAATATTTGCACTAAAAACCTGCTCAATTGTAGATGGTGTTTACTGGAAAATCTAATTAATAAATGTAACCACAGTCTATAATACTAGAAACACTGGTCTCTCTGATGCAATTTTCTTCTTGCTTGTATTTAACAAGGCACTTGAGCTACCTCAACATTTTCACTATTCCACTAAATTATTATTTTAATTACTAGTCAATTTTTCAACTTTGGAAGGCAATTTATGCTTATAATAAACAGTTGTAAAGGGGGAGAGTTTGTGACTCTGGTATTTACTCCATAGTTTGAAGTCATGGATTATCAGCAGTTAATACATTTTTAATTAATATTTGTATAGTATCTGTGGCATTGAAGTTCCTGAATTTCAAGGCTCTTCCACAGTAACAATAAAAATAGGAAGGTCAATTTCATAGCCTCTACTGAGAAACCAGCTCCACTGGACATTTCCTCTCCCTCAACTGTCATCCAGCAATAGAATGGCCAATCCATCAGGCTGCAGCAAGGATCAGAAGAGAAGCAGCACCATCATCAGCTGAAGGCACAACCTTAAGGCTGTGTCAGGCTACTATTAGCTCTGTCAGGCTTCTTCCTCCATCATGTGTCACCTGGCAGAAGCAGTTCCTGTTAGGATATTTCCGTTCCACCTTAAGAAGGGAGCAGGTTGTTGTGTCACAGCCTGCGTATTTCCTGTTCACAGGAAGTTTATGTTTTGTACATTGCTTTCGTTTCTCTCTCTGTGCCTGAACAAGCAAGCAGGCAGTCATGTTTTTTCTTTGTTCTGATCAACGCTGAATAAAGTTGTAAATAATGCTCTCCTGAGTGTACCTTTCGTTGTACGAACTCTGCTGATAGAGCGTGCACAAGCTCTGGAATGTGGCAAGCTATTTCTTGAGGCTCGTGTCGCTAATTGACTGATACTGCGTTACTACGGGAGATCGATTGATCGCAACGGAGACGGCGTGGGGCCATGATGGCCTTTGTCTCCCTGGCAGTATCCCAACAGTTCCATCAGGCTGCAGCAGAGGGAGAGATGGGAAGCAGGATCAGCAGCTAAGACACACCAGCGAGTTTTGACTCATCTTCTCAAACTATTTCCATTCCAGCTGAATTCCATTTTGGGTTTGCTTTTTCTTCCCTCTTTTAGTGTCACATCTTCTAGATTGTTGAAAGAGTAGGACAAAATGCTCTAAATAAATAATTTCCAAAATATTTGTGCATTCCCACACAGCAACTGTATGGCATATCCCCACCCCCACCCCCAACGACCATTGCTTCACATGGCCCTGCAGTTGAACCAAAAACTTGTAGCTTTTACTGCATTTTTATTCATTACAAGTCATTGTTCGGTGGCACACAGAAGAAGAAAACATAAAGCACAATAAGTAAAAGGTCAAAGACATAGGCTTATTCAATTCTCCCTTGGCTTCTCTTATGCAGCACCATACTCACTGTACAATTGGATATTTCAGGAGGTTTAACACTTGACATTTCAGATGAAATGTCAGGAGCATTATTGTGAATCTCCTTTTGATGTTAAATCTTTAGCACTGCCCTACTCAGTCCATTCCCTTTCCTCTCATATCCTAGTATAAGGCGGGAGGGCAGGCATATTACTACTGCCTACTTGCTGTAGCAGATACTCAAGATTTAACGTTTTTGTGCTCTTTGAACTGCTCGCACCTTCAGCTTGTCCTGTCTCTAATACACTGCAGCCTTTTCTACTCATAGGAGACTTGACATGCCTGGAGTCTCATGATGTTTCAGGAGACAAGGAGAAAGTCTTCTCCATTGCTCAGCAACTCTCTATGGATTTCGGCTTGGCCTTCTCCTACATAGGATTATACTGTAATTGGTTTTTTATTGTTATATATTCTATTTTAACAACTGGGCAGACAACATCTGTTATGGTGCAGCACAGAAATATAGTTAATAAATCAACAATAACAGGATTGCCAGGTGATGCTGCCTGATCATTTAAAAATGCCAACGGCACGAGAGTATATGCAATGGTGGACGCAGGTGGATGGGGGACGCAGGTGGCGCTGTGGGTAAAAGCCTCAGTGCCTAGGGCTTGCCGATCGAAAGGTCAGCGGTTCGAATCCCTGCGGCGGGGTGCGCTCCTGTCGTTCGGTCCCCGCGCCTGCCAACCTAGCAGTTCGAAAGCACCCCCGGGTGCAAGTAGATAAATAGGGACCGCTTACTAGCGGGAAGGTAAACGGCGTTTCCGTGTGCGGCTCTGGTTCTGGCCAGAGCAGTGATGTCACGCTGGCCACGTGACCCGGAAGTGTCTCCGGACAGCGCTGGCCCCCGGCCTCTTGAGTGAGATGGGCACACCAACCCCAGAGTCTGGCAAGACTGGCCCGTACGGGCAGGGGTACCTTTACCTTTACCTTTTAAGCTTCACACCCCCTTCTGGAGATCAAGAAGAATTTCAAAAAATTGAGAAGTGTCAGAAACCAGCTCCCAACTTACCAGTTCGGATTTTCCCTAGCCATTATAAGCTTAGCCCACTCCTTCTCCTTGGCTCTTACTACTCAACACCATGTCTTCTACTCAGCACCCTCCTACTGATTTGTTTCCCCAGACAAACAACAAAGAGCGGAAGGGAATAATGCCTCGGCTAAAGCCAGAGGGTGCTTAAGCTGTTCTTGAATGCTAAGCTGTTTCCTGCAGATGTGAATGAGAACTACTACTTTTTACTTTGAGATGGAAGAATGAAGGTTACCAAGGTTAACCTGAGGGTTGTTTCTTCTTAGCAGTTCCTCACTTTGTATTGCAGATTCTAAGAATATTTGGAGCTGAATCTCTCTTTATAATGTGGCTCTTTATTCCTCCTCACTCATTTATAGGAGGATTAAATAAACTACAATTCCCAGAACTCCCACGGAAAGCAAGGGTTTTGAGCAACATCAAGATTTTTAAGACACAAGCTTGGAAACTTAAATTGGGTCCTCACTGCAACTCACACCAGTGCAACACACACACAACTTTTAAGTGACATGGAAAAATGGGGAGGTGGAAACGAGCAAAAGTGAAAGCTGGTGATACTGAATAACTCCTATTAAGTTTCTTCAGAGTATCTTTCCATGAGTCTCTGAAAGACCCACCCTGCTTCAAATTGGTATGGACAAGTTTCATAAATCTTTAACCCATTCAATCCATTTTCCGCTTTGCTGACCATCCATAAACAAGTGACACACAACTACTACTATAGCAAGCATGATCTCTGTTATGGCTTTAAAAAGGTGTGAGAGAGGGATAAATGTAGATAAAGTTGCAGAAGAGTTCATGGGCAGAGTGGCAGTTCCTGAACACATATTAGCAGATACCCATTGGTCAATTAGTGTAACTACCATATTCTTGGAGATTATCAGTAGACAATGTTGCAACTGAGTTTCAATAGTGAAATTTAAAGAGATTTTGGTCATTCCTGCTCAGGAAAAAGATATGGGGACAGCATTTGTCTTATTGATGGGTGCATTCATTTACAATCAACTTTTAAAATTATCTTGGAACCTATCTGAAGAACCTGTACAATATTTACCAGAGTAATACCGATTTCTGATAAATACCAAAGCTGACTGTGATAAGAAGAATTTCAGGAGGTGGTTGTCTACTGAGTTTCACACAACCCTATAGAATGTACATGACTTGCAGATCTTCAGCTACACAATTTTTCCCATATACACTTTGAGATTTTGGGTGGGGAGCAGTGGACCATCTCTTAAAAGTCTAAATGAGAGGAAGGGCCATAACAAGGGCTAGAACACTTCATTAATATGCATAAGGATCCAGCTTCCATCCCTCACGTCTTCAGTTACAAAAGGTCTGAGCCTTGCCTAAGACCTTGCACAGACATTGCCAATCAGAGTAGACAGTACAGGCTAGGCAGACCAAAGGTTACAGTGTCAATATATAGACAGTGATAACAGGATGCATTTTAAAGGAGAAAAATTGTCTGATTCAGATATAAACTTTTAAGAGATATTGCAGATACAAGAAAAAATGCAAAAATGCAAAAAAAATGGTTTTGCAAACCACTGACAGGCAGAGCTCACATTTGGTCATTTAGGGAAAGGATTTGTCCATGAGAAAGATATGAATCAGCCACCCATACATCACATGTGTTGAAGTTGAGTGATTTCACACAGAGGACAAACAGGAAGGGAATGAGGCTTCTGTAACCTCCCCCCACAACTCCCGCTAACCTTTGCTGTGTTGCTGGCTACAGAACAGTGTTTCCATGCTAGGTCTACCAACAAGCTTTATTTAGGAAATAAAAGTGCATGAGCAAATATACTTAGAAACAAACCCTGAAGCTACTGTTTACAGGTAAGAGAAAGAAAACAAATACAGGTTCCAACTGTGTGTGGTGGTTGGGGGAAGCAGAAGTCTTTCAAGCCTGCTTTTCATTTTTTTAAGAAGGTGAGGAGATTCAGCATGGGTTACTTTAGAGAGAAATTAAACAAATACGTTGTTCAGGTCTATCCATGTAAGCTCCATCCTGATAACGGGATTGCCAGAAGCTTCCAGCCTGCTTTAAGTTCAGCCCACCTCCAGTCAATTTGGCTCTTTTGTGGTTGCTTGGCTGCTCACTGCCTATTAGATGAAGCTTCAAACTGTTCATTACCCCCTGCCTATTTATGTAAGACACAGCTGTGATTGTGTCTGACATTATTAAGATGTGATACCTCGTCTGGGACCCTTGAAAAGCTAGAAGAACATGACAGCTTTAAATGGGGGTGGGGTGGGATTTATCCAGAATTTGTTTTTATTTCCTTCCCTGTGTTAGCCAGTGCTGTCCTGGAGCATGAGTGTAATAAAGTGGCATGTCTGGAGGGGAATTATAACACAGTTCTGCAATGCTACCAGAAAACTGTGAAGCAAGTCTGTTGCTGTATCACTTAGCAAAGGAAGGTTCCAACTCTTTGCTGCATAGGGAACTGTATTGCAGTCTTTAAGAGACCTACACTCAGGGTCTGGTTTGGGTCTTAAGTTCAGATACATTGTTAACTGAGGAAAGTTTTTTTGTGGGGGGGGAGATACTGACCAGCAGGATTAGGTTTCACTAAGGCTGAATTACATTTGCCTGAATGGAACCTGCCCAATATACTCCCCAAACCAGCACACCTTGCTTTGGTTTGGGAAGGGCAAGTTAACAATTAAGCCTGCTGGAGGTAACAGGAAGCAACGCCAAAAGGAGTTTTATCTTTGGAGTGTGACAAGAGTGAGGCTTGCCTACTTCTTTCTAAGCCAGGGGGCCAGGAGGGGGAAGCCATGATGTGTATTAAAAAAACCTAAAAACAAAACCTGATCCATACTGTGTCTTGGTTTGAGGGATTGTTTAGTTGCTGGGCCAGAGAGACAAACCAGGGTTGCTGGTAGTGTATTGCCCACCTTGCTGCACTACAACCTTTTAACCAAGCTGGCAGAGATAATATTAGATTTGGTGTTGGGGAATTTCAATTACCCATGCTGAAGCTGTCTAAAATGGGCCAGCTCGGGACTTCATGGCCTCTAGTACAACCATGGTTGTTATCTCAGAATATGAATGGCTCAACATATGTGGCTAGGCATATCCCTTGACCTAGTCTTTGTCACAGGTAGGACTGGTAATAATCTGTTCATTGGGGGGGGGGCTCACTTTACGTTCATTTTTATGGACAGACCATTCCCTGGTGAGGTTTGGGCTGAGAATACCTACTCCACTCTGCAAGGAAGGGGGAGCCTGTTGAGATGGCCTACATCCAGAGACTGGTGGAATCTGATGGATTCCTGAATGCTGTAGACGATTTTCTGGCTGGCATTCTTCTGGAGGCTCTTGTTTCACTGTGAAATGGTGAGATGCACACATCCATTGACACAATTGTTCTTGAGTACCCTTGCTGTTACTATGGAGCACACATTCACCTTGGTACTCCAGTGACCTGTATGCAATTAATCAGGAGGGCTGGTGGCTAGAGCACAGGTCTGGACTTGACCAAATATGTGTGAGGCTGCACCACTGTGCCCACTATGTGACAGCAGGCAAGGAAAACTTACTTCTCCACTACCATTAAATCCACATGTAGCAGTTTGGAAGGTCTTTTTTGAGTGGTGAAAGGGCTTTTGTCATCTGGCCCAGGAGGCTATTGCTCTGATACCCTCAGAGGCCTTCTGCTACAGTGTTGAAAGAAAAAGAAAACATATGTTCTCAATCATGGTAAGTAAACTTTAGATCTCCTTTCACCTTAGGTTCATTTTAGTTTCTGAAAGCCAATATATAGGTTGTTGCAATATGCAGGGCTACTCTTTGCCAATGTGCTTATCATGAAATATGTGTCACAAAATTGTTGCAAAATTGTTAAGTTTTAATGGCTGTAAACCACCCTTTGTGATACAAAGTGCTTTGTAAAGGTAGGGTGTAGATTTTCTAACAACACAGTTGCACTCCTTACACAGAAGGGATGCCACAGTGTATTACATTACTTTGCCAGTTAATTTATACTTCTTTGCATTCACTCAAATTATAGATTTAATAATACTTTTTAAAAAAATGTCAACACTGCTAAATAACAAATATTCAACCACACCATATTTATACAAAAGACCCACTTGTAAATTCTACCTTAAGCATCTCTTTCTAGGTTGGAAACCACTAAAAACACTGGCACATGATGGTGCTGCAGATGACTATAACATTTGGAAGTCATGTTTCCTGTGGTTCACCTGGCCATAGGTATATTCTACACAAAATCATTCTTGACAGCTGCTGGCATTGTTGGGGGGGGGTGTCTCCAAAAGAGTAAAGCAAATCATGTACAAAATAACTTTCAGAAGATTGCAACTGCTATACATATAGAGTATCATTATGTAGAAGCAGTTTTCAGTGTCCTCTATGTAACATTTGAAGCAACCTTTTGAATTCACAAAGTGGTTATCTGACGCTATACAAATTAATTTGATCAAAGCATCAAGAATACGTATTTTATTTATGTGACTTCTTGGCATAGTGCCCCCTGAGCAGGTTACAGCAACATAATCAATCAAGTGGTTATAAAAAAGAAAAACAGTTACAATGGTAAAAATACAACAACAAGTTAAACTGTTCCAATAAAAACAGAAAAGTATGATGTGGAGGAGATCTCCACAAACAAACTAACATGTCTAAAAGACCAGGGTAAAGAGGTATTTCTTCAACACATGGCAGAAGCTATGCAATAAGGACAGACCTGTGTGGGGAAGGAGCTTCACAATTTAGGGGTTGCCACAGAGAAATCCCTCTTGCAAGCCACCATTCTCTGTACTTCTTAGGGCGGCAGAAATACCAAGACAGCCGCTCCCCTGCCTGAACAGATCTTAACACCTGTGTGATATGGAAGCATTATTTCAGATACTTGGGACCTAAGTCCTTTAGGGCTTTAAACACAAAATTGGAACACAGATCTAGAAACTGACAACCAATGAAAACTCTAAATGAGCCAAGGCCAATTGAGAGCACAATGCAATAGTCCATTCTGTTGGTTAACAGAGAATGGAGGTCTGTGGCAAAGTCACAAGAGTCCAAGAAGGACCACCTCTGGAAATATGTACTCCTACCCATCAAGGGCACCTGAGCCTCCAGTGACAGCACTGGATCCTGGGGAGTGCAACCCTGTTGATAATAGGATGTCTTCCCATTCCCTGGACTTGGAACATATAATGCCATTGTCTTTTTAGGATTCAGCTTCAACTCACTGACCCATCGACAGTTCTTAGATCCATCACATTTGTGTTTATAAAGGAAAGCACAGTATATATTTTTAAATAAATATATGCATTTATCTCATTCATCACTTTACATATACCAACCAAGTGCAATGTTCATGATAATCCTAAACGGAGTAATGCAATAAAATTTTAATCAGTTTCTCTAGCTTCCCAGATACAGTGTGTAGCTAGAAAGAAAGATTAAGATTTTCGGTGCAATTCTTAAACCCAAAATATGATTAGCTACTACTGTTCACTGTTTTAATTTAGAATTGAACAATGATTGAAATAGGTACTTTATATGCACAGGCAACAAAGATGCCAGGTACATTTCTAATGCCTTATAATCAAATAGTTAGATATCTTCCAACTCACCTGTTTTCTAGTAATCCAGTAATTTATGTCTTTCAACACAGCATCTAAAATCTGATTATCAGTCTATAAGACTTAAAAACAAAAAATTCATAACTAACGCCAAGCAGACCAGAAAGCAATAGGAAAATCATATGCAAGACATCTGACTTGTGATGCCAAACATAAATCATATTGTCTAAATGAGAAATGTTTTCAGCCAACAATACATGAGACTATTCTTCTTGTGCTTTTTTCAGAGCTATGAGTACAATGTAGCACGTTGGGCAAACTGCCAAGTAAAGCCATCTCACAACATGGAAAGATGTCAAGGATAAAAGAGAGGCAGCAATTCCTCATAGGGAGAGAATAATTCAGAAAGGATCCTTCTCTAATCCTCAGGAAGCAGTAGCTCTGCATGAAAAAAAATAGGACAGCAGATAAAATATTAGCTTCTGCAAAAACCCATTGCTTCCATATTAAGGTGGGCTATATGAAATGTGAAAAGCCATTTGGATGCTTGCCTAAAGGTCTCCAGTCTTATCATCTGAGGCAGCCACCACAGTGAAATATTCCCCTACATGTCTAAGTGGAAGGTTAAATACAAGCCAGACAGCAGTGTGTGTGTGTGTGTGTGTGTGTGTGTGTTAGGAGGTGGGATGTGATACAGTTATTTAAAACTGCAATAGTTTGGTTTCCAACTGTGGCAATTAACCAAAATTGAAGGAGCTGGGTATGTTTAGTCTGGAAAAGTAGAGACTGAGAGGAGGTATGATAGTCATCTTCAAATATCTCAAGGGTTGTAACATGCAAGATGGAGCAAGCTTGTTTTCTCCTGCTCTGGAGGCTAGGACTAGAAGCAATGGCTTCAAGTTACAGGAAAGGAGATTCCAACTAAACATCAGGAAGAACTTTCTGTTAGTAGGAGCTGTTCGACAGTGGACTCCCTCAGAAGGTTGTGGACTCTCCTTCCTTGGAGGTTGTTAAGCTGTGGTTGGATAGCAATCTGTCATGGATGCTTTACTTGGTATTCCTGAATTGCAGGGGTTGGACTAGATGACCCTCATTGTCCCTTCTAACACTACGATTCTATGATTCTATGAAAAGTGTTTTTAAATTGATCGTTTACATCCTATTAGTAGGAGCCAAAGAGAAACATTAGGACCAGCACCATGGACAGTGGAATGTGAAAATAAAACATATCAAGGTGGCTACTGGACGAAGAGTTTTAAGTACCGGTACTGGCCACTGATTGTTCCTCACTGTAACTTGCATAAGTTTAAATGCTTTGGCAAAAATATCCACCTATCTACAATCAATGTTTACTCATTGACAGGGGAAAGAGTGTCAGTTTCACATTAAAACACCTAGAAGGGAAGTACCTCAAGACCAAATGAGCAGATTGCATAATAGCTCACTGAAATCTATCTTTAACAGGTTCTAATAATGTCTAATCTAAAGAAGGGCAAGTCTAAAGGAGGCTAATGCTGAGATCACCAGGACAGCAGATGAGCAGATGAGGCCCTCTTTTACTGCATTCTGCCTCTCTACTCCATATACCGACTGTCCAACACATAAAGCTGATGGCTGAATTAAGAGGCAGTCACCCCCTTAATTTACTTGGGCCTTAATCTATACCAAGCTTATTTAATAGTCTAACACTAAACAGATGTGAAAACAATATTTTTGTAGTGGTGTACAAGGTCAAAAATCTCAATTTTACAGAATGTATTTACATACACTGGATGGCTGGCACACATCCCACTTGTACAGCATTGCAACAGTTATCCACCCTCTGGCAGTATCCTAGTAGTATTATTGCAATGAATTGTATGTTGGGCTGCCTTCAAAATGGTGCAGAATATCCACTTGGCCCAAATAACAGTGACTGGCAGCTATTGCATCATATGAAGCAGCCTCTGGTTTTAGCCATGGCTCCCAACTGGTCAATAGGGAGGGTATGCATATCTGGGGAACAGTGAGCTGCTAAAGAAGGCACTATAGGACAGTGAGCTGTGCATCCGAATGGCACTGACTAAACCAACTCTGATTCCGTCACCATACTTGAAACCTGTCAGGAAGGACATTGGTTGTCCCTACACCTTGGTCCTGCTCAGCAGTGGCAGCTGAGTAATACTTCCCTCTCCACCTCAGTTGATCACATCAAGTCACGCTCCTATGGCACCTGAGGCAGGTGCCCTCACCAGGCACTCTTCAGTCTCAGGCTTCAGTCCCAAGCAAGTCTGGGATCACTGTTGTGTCCTTCTCTTGCGATCTCCCTGAGAGGCTTTGCGAGGAGTGTTTCCATGGTGGGGTGCAGAAGAGTGAACAGATCCCACTGCACCAGCCCAGCCCTCATCAATGAAGCAACACCAGCTGCTGGAGTAACACCACTTGGTGATGGTATCGCCTTGGCAGCGAGGGCTGGCCTAGGGCAGTGAGTGGCCTGGGGCAGTTCACCCTTCAGAGCCAGTGTGGTGTAGTGGTTAAGAGCAGTAGACTAGTAATCTGGTGAACTGGGTTCGCTTCCCCACTCCTCCACATGCAGCTGCTGGGTGACCTTGGGCTAGTCACACTAGTCTCTCAGCCCCACTCACCTCACAGAGTGTTTGTTGTGGGGGAGGAAGGGAAAGGAGAATGTTAGCTGCTTTGAGACTCCTTCGGGTAGTGATAAAGCGGGATATCAAATCCAAACTCTTCTTCTTCACGCTCCGTCAAGGAAACACTCCTCGCAAAGCCACCAAGAGTGGGAAGTGCATGGGAAGGACCCAACAGCCATGCGCCCTTGAGCCCAGCCTTCTCATGCTGCCCTTCCCAAGAGGCTTTGCGAGGCAGGGATGATCAGATCGGAGGAGTAAGTACATTTAATTCACTTCAGTATTAGCTTGCTTTCTCTGGTGGGTCCCCCACCCCTCCCTCAAACACTTCTGCATCAAAATATTGTTAAATTCTCCTCTGTCTCCTTTTTACCTTCTTCACTTTCTAAAAATGTTCCCCAATGTTTATCTGTTGTAAAGCATGGCATTATATATGTTATGCATTAAATGTTTTGTGTAGCTATCATTATTTCCTGGGTGATATTTGTTTAATAAATTGTTTATAAAATGTTTAAAAAGTGATTGCCTAATCTGTCATAAAGCCCAAATCTCTTACTGAAGCTTTGCAGTCTGGGGATTAGCATCTTTCTGTGGATTCACTCAAGTATAACCGTATAAGCTTTCTTACTGACATATTTGGGAATAGTTTGAGTAGTTCTACAGAAAGGCACAGTTGGGGAAAGAGTTATTTATACATTAATTTAAAATGTTTTTAAAGCATTTTTATAGTAGAATTGGCAGGAGGGCCAGCCCAAGATATTCTAGTGCCTGAGGAGACCCACAGATGGCACCCCTACCAGTTTAGTGGTATCTTTGTATAACACCTACGTAACACAGACTCTCACCCTGGCCCACTATACAGGGTTGTTGTATGGACTGCTTGTGCATTCCACTTTGAAACCTCCAGTCTAGAGCACTAAAGGGATCCCCTGCCATGGATATTTTATGGCAAGTTTTGAGACTGGGAATGAGCAAAGTTGGCACCAGCTTGCAAAACAAGCAAGATCCCTCTGGTGGCCTTTAAATAAATACTCATTTTCCCCTCCATGTCAGAGAGTCCAGTCCAGCCAGTGTGGTATAGTGGTAAGGAACTGGGAGACTGGGGCTGAAATTCACCACTTGGCCAGGAAGCACTCACTGGGTGACCTTGACCCAGACACTGCCTCTCAGCCTAACCTACCTCATAGGGTTGTTCTGGGGATTAATGAGAAGGGAGGGAGAACCACATATGCCACCTTGTGCTCCCTGGAGAAAAAGGTGGAACAGAACTGCAATCAATCCATCAATTCTCAAAAAGGATATCTGCAGATGCCCCCTCCTCACTGAGCAGCATAAATCCATCTGAAGAGGTGCGTTTAGTTTCTCCAGACCCTGCTTTGAAGGTGAAAAATAAGTCTGACTTTAGAAGCCGAAAAAGAGCCTGAACAGGTCAAACCCCCCCCCCCAAAGATACATACAAATACGTACAAACTGGCAGGGCTCTTTTCATCTCAAAGAAAAATCAAGGATAGCTCTTCTCCAACTTTGCCAACAAAATAAAAAAATAATGAATGCAAAGCTCTTCCTCCCCCTCCACCCCAGGCTTTTCTCCCTGCAACAGGGCAACACACCCAGGTCCCCCACAAAGACTGGGCATGAGACCCCAAGAAGGAAAAACTGTGTCATCCAAAGAAAGCAATATGAGTATAAATATTGCAATCAGATCCTATAGATTTGGGGAGGAGTGTGGTGGGACTCTGCGCAGAGAAAGCAGACTTCTTTTTTAAGGGGGCACATGCACACACCAGTAAGTAAAGCTGCTTCCCACTTCCTCAAATCTCATGGCTTGGGAGCTTCAAGGAGCCTGCAACAGAAATGCAGCTACATTGAACAGAGTAGCTAGGATGCTGAGAAGGGAGGTGATGGAAGGTTCTCCCCTTCTCTCTCTCCTCTCCGGTCCCCAACTTATACACAACATGCAAATACTTTTCCACATCCCTGCCAAAGTTGCCCACTACCACTGTATCTCCTTGAGTCCTTGACTGCTGTGCATATCAGCCTCCCTTGCTTGGCTTCCCTGCCAAAGAACTCAAGCAGCAGGTTTCCCTTTGACAGCAGAACACGCCTCTCTAGGAACCAGAGCTCGGTTCATTTAGGTGGCTGGTGTGACTTTCATCATCATCATCATCATCATCATCATTATTAATCAACATATAATACCAAGGGGGAAAAGATAAATTCATATAAAGCAATGGCATTTCCATACAACATGCAAAGCACAGCTCCCATCCCAGTACAATCAAACAAAGGTCTGGCAGCACATCAACAGGAAAACTCCTCGTCCAGCCAGCTACTACCACCACTTCCTATAGCAGGGGCTCAAAGAGGGCAAGGCAGAGGTTGTTTCAGGGTTCTCCTCCATGCTTCTGGGGGGTGGGTGGGAAGCAACTGCTTCACTCAGCCTAATCAGTGGGTTAGGCCTTGATTGGCAGAGACAGTGGGGAGGGACTTGAGACAGGAGGAAGATGTTGAGTAAACAGAGCTGGGGAGCAAACACGCTTGTCTGTGTGTCTGAGGCCACCACTCATTTTTCAGGGCTTCAACCCATTAAGATTCAGCAGTAAACAATATTTGTGAAATATTAAAATGCCATGGAAGAACAACTATCTCCTATATGACCACAAACAAAGTTACAGGTACAACTACTACTTTTATTAGGTAGTTTCTCAAGAAAGCCCTCCTTCTCAAAGACACAGCATACCACATCATCCCAGTAGTTTAGTCCCCACCCTGACAATAGCATGGCGCCGATAACACACCCCAGCCTTCCCTCCTTCACCACTTTTATAATACTTGTTCTGAACTGACAGTGCATACCAGTCGTCTCTTGTGGTTATCGGGTTTTCTATCAGCATCAGCTTCTTCTGGATGAAAAGTTTCCATGATTAGCTTTCTGAATGTCAATCGCTTGCTGTACTCTGAATGCATACTTGTTCATCACTTAGTAATAACATTCCCTGCTGAACTGAAAATGTGTCCTGAATAAATGCTGGGAAGAGAGCAGCTTAACCACTTGACAACACTGGTAGACTACATTTTTCATTTCAGGAATGAGAATGTGAAATATATTTGTAGACTTCTGGTAAAAAAGAGAGATGCTGATAGCATTATAATAATGCTCCTTTGGCTCGTACAACAAACTACAACTCTGTATTATACAGCTCTGTATGCAATTAATGGAAGATATGAGGTACAGATGAAACTGGGGGTGGGAGAGTGAAATGGGGATCAGAATAGCCAAGCTATACAACCTCTCTGTATTCTAATTTAAAATATTAACCTGCAGTGATTATCATTATTAGTATTAGCCAATTAAAAACCAGGTACTGTCAAGTCTGGCAATTTTTGAAATTGGAGAAAAAATCCCAACATTCATTATACCATTCTTTTAAATGTGGGAGTAATCCAACTATCCAACACTGAGTCAATAACATCTGTGCAGATCTTAACAAATCACAAATAAGTTCATTATGTTCTTTCTTTATAGTGGCTGGCATATAACACTATAAATACTGGATCTAAATGAACTTCATACTTCAGAAATTCCAGTTATTTTAATAATCATCTTCCAGCATTTTTGTGGATAAGTACATGCCCACTACATATAACATGTTTCATATGCCACTTCCTTGATTACCCATCTGTGCACTTGTCTGCAAGCCATTCAGTTGACTCGTAATTGGGCTAATGAGCTGATCAGTAATCAAGCACATGATAACTTGGAGACTTATGGTGCTTGTTCCATTTTGGGAAGAAAAAACCCCCCTGAGAGTTTCTATCACACAACCTACAGCAATTCACATATAGCAGGTCACTTATTAAATGTAAGCAAGTATCAATCTGAACTGGCAAAGAGTTGAATCCACATCAGTCAGTCAGCTGGTCTGTAGCACAGTGTGGCATAAAAAGACACACCTAATTTGGTGCTGCGCTACCCCATGAATCAGCAAGCTTGCGTGTGTCTTTTGATGCTATGTGAGTCAACTGATTCAAGCAGCAGTGCAGGCACAATAAGTTGTGTGTCTTTTGATGCCATGCTGCCCTGTAGACCATTTGCTTTACAATCTTATAAAAAGAAACGTGCCTAGACATATTGTTGTAGTGACCACAGCCTAGATTTAAGGTGCCATTTGGCTCCTAGATTTTATATCTCAGTTTCAAACACTGACAACATCAGTCATTTTTGTTTCTGCTCCCTCATTCTTTTTTCCTTTACTTTACTTCTGCTTTAGGTTTTAAGTATTGAACAAATTCTTGTCCCACTTGGATTACAGCTTTACCTGATATTAGATTTTGCATTTGGAAGTCCCTTGAGAGAAAATGAGACAGCCAAACACAGCCTGAGCTTACAGTTAGCATTTCCCCATAGGAAATAGTGGTAAGCTGTTAAAAAAAAGACCAAAAAAAATATTTAATTGATCAGTTCCTGTGGCTGACAGCATACAATGTTTTGAATTACAGACCAACAATTATTATAAAATACTATCTTTCTTTTGGGAGCTGAGAAGTAAATTTGTTCTCAATTTCTCTGACACAGGAGTTCTGTGCAACTCAAAAGCATATATTATCATAACTTACTACAGAAAGTAAGATGCTATCTCCTCACCTACTTTTTATTTCTGGAAAGCAGAATGACTGAACCCAGTCACAATTCAAAAATAGTGGGGTGGGGGACAGATTATATAAGAAATTAAGAGGAAATGGATGCCTTCTTCATTCAGAAACAATCAGTAAAAGAATGTGCAAGGGAATAACCAAATGATAAGCTTAGTATATACTCCTAATCTTCCTGCTGATTAATTAAGTCTCCTTTCTCTCTATTCATGTCAGATCTAATAAGACAAAATAAATCTCCATAAACTGAAATGCGCCTTTTCTCCTCCTCTCATTTTGCTATGCAATCACTATTTCTAATAACTAATCTGTAAATTATTAAATCAACTTATGGAGTTTGAATTCACTCAGCGAAGTCAATAAGCTACATTGGCAGATGTAAACAGTTAACATTAACTGAGATTGGAGAGTCAAGAAAGTGAGTTACTGGAAACCACACACATTCACTCTCACACATGACGTGCTTTGCTTTTCCATGGGCAAAAGTTGGATTCAGTAAAATAAAAATAAAAATGATCCTCTTGAATTTGCAATGCTTTATATGAGATCTCCCCCCTTCCCCATGACCACCAAATTAAAGACTACAGTAGTAGACTACACAGAAAGACAAAGCCATTGATCCAAAGCATTAATCCTATCTTCTTGATCATTCTACTTTCTGTTAAGCTACCCAGGTGCCAACCCAAGCCTTGAAAGCACATAGAGGTGAAATGCCTTGGGCCATCTGTCTTCTCAATGCTGGACCAACTGAACATGAGAAGGGATTGATTTTCTTCATGAGTGTAAATCACCATGGATGAGCTAATCCGTAAGTGAAAGGGCAGCTAAGCCAATTGTTATGGTAACAGCCCAGTGCCCCAATTGTATCTGTGATTAATGTGTATCAGCTCAGTAGTCAGTCTATTTGTCTGCAGTTTGTCTGTTTATTAGTCAGCCAGTTGGTGTTACTTGCCTAGTGTTACGTCTTGATTTGCTGAACTTATTTAGAGCAATGGAGATACTTTGTACTATGCATCTGTAGATATCTGTATCTGCAGAAGTCTACAAGCTGTATTTATCCACATCCAGAACTGTTTAACTAAGCCTTATCTTCTGCAACAGTAAGCTATCTGAACCTCTGCTTCCATATGGTGAAGGATACTGGGAGCAACTTCCACTGCATTGGTATCTTACCTGAATTTGCCAACTGCTGTCACATATGTCAGTATCACAAGGTTATAGCAGAGGCCCTAAATGCTCAGGAAATGCTCAGGAAAAACAGGATACAACCACTCCCCAAAATGTAAGGAGCTCCTACACTAAGGCACAATAGTCCATCAGAAAAAGTACTGATAGCCCCTTTGGTCCAGCCATCCCCCTAGCAACCCATGTGACCAACACTCCCACCAAATCACTCCCCCCCCTTTAATTTCAATGCTGATCTTCACTCCCCCGTTCAGATCATGATGTTGATTTTGAATCCCTCCCTCTCAGTGGCTGGGGGCATCATTTTGTGGTTCTTCACAGGTACCAAAATGTCTTGGGCTGGCCCTGCCCTGAACATTGGCCATGCTGACTGCAGCTGATAGGAGTTGGAGGTCCAGAAATATCCAGAGGACACCACATGGGCTACTGCACATACCAGTTTTACATAGGTAAAATCCAGTCTCTCCTACAATCTCCATGCATGTGAGCCTTTGATCTGCTGGATATGCCCAGACGTGGAGTACACTATCAAGTGCTGAGCAGCAAGAGAGATGAGATGGGACTGGGAAACAGTAATATGTATGGCTGCTTGTCACCTTGCTCCCCAGCCCTCCACCTAACATCAAGTACTGACTGCATGGCACCAGTTCGAGCCCTCTATATGGAAGAAGCATGCACTCTGCATTTCTGTGAACAGTGCCTGAAATGTAACCAGAATGACTAAGCTTTGTCTTTTCTTCCTGAATAATTATAATAAAAAAGACTGTCAAAGTTTTAGCAGAGTTTAAAAATAAGCATTATCAATAGGGCAACCAGCTAAGGTTCTCACCAGTTGTCATTTTGACAAGTCATATCTGTACCAGAGAGGAAGTTTGTTAATCTTATTCTGATGGGGATTTCCTCATGGCTTCTGTGGCATGCAACTCAAAACTGCTTTTAGAAAGTCTGCAAAGGGGCAAGCAGAAGTGCAAAGTCAGAACCGTGGCATAAATCCAGAATGGAGAGAGACACTGACTATGCAAGAAGGGGAACTGAAGAGACAGCTTTTCCCCCCAAAGCGATATTTTAATTCAAATGGAAACCTCACTAATCCCTGGAAAGATTTATTAAAAAAAGGTAAAAGGTACCCCTGCCCATACGGGCCAGTCTTGACAGACTCTGGGGTTGTGCGCCCATCTCACTTAAGAGGCCAGGGGCCAGCGCTGTCCGGAGACACTTCCAGGTCACGTGGCCAGCGTGACATCGCTGCTCTGGCGAGCCAGAGCCGCACACGGAAACGCCGTTTACCTTCCCGCTGGTAAGTGGTCCCTATTTATCTACTTGCACCCGGAGGTGCTTTCGAACTGCTAGGTTGGCAGGCGCTGGGACCGAGCAGCGGGAGCGCACCCCGCCGCAGGGATTCGAACCGCCGACCTTTGACTGCAGTTGGACTATACAATAAAGAACTGGTTTCCTAAGGGGCAATTTAGAGTTTAAAATGATGGAGGACCAGACTTAAAAAACAAAAGTCAGCTGGAACTTTGTTCTTACCTTTCGTTTGATTTAAACACTCCATAAGGCAGGAAACAAAAGTGCAGCAATAAGGGAAAATCTACAGCAAAAGAACATATCATGATAAGCACCCCTGCAGGCTAGAAACTATTCCCCCAAGTATTTATGTGAAAGACCTTTCCTTCCTGGTAAAGCTTGTCAAAACCTACCAGCCCCTAATTGTAAATTTCCCTCCTTCTCTGAGAGACAGAAGTGAAATGGCCCCCACAAAACCAGCCCTCTTGCATCCACAAGGCTGGGAAAGATGTAGGGGTGGGAGAAGGGAGAATAAGCTTATCTGGCCATTTAGCCAAAAGGAAATAAAACGTAATCACATCAAGACATAGATTATTTTGTTAGTAAACTCACATTTAAAGTTTGCCTCTGTGGTGACAGTACTATGTTGCATGCTTCACACAAAAGTAATAGTTTAAGTGGATTAATTCACAAGACAAAATGGATATAGCAATCAATGGCACATAAAAAGCGTAGTATGCTTAATTTTGGAAAGAAAAGAAAGGATTCAATAAAAGCAGTCGGTATATCAGTCTGGGTACTATTGTCAACATTTGTCTTGACCATCCTTGCCAAGAATGGCCAACCAACATCACCTAGGGCCCATCCAGGTGTGCTTTTCAGTACACATTCATGATGATTTGTGTTTATAATGCTACCAGGGGTGGTCATACATTGTCCTGCTTCCAATATTGTTTGCACTTGCTAACGTTTTGGGATAGTCACACCACTTCATTTCCAGTCAGTACATATTCTGTAACTTCCTGCTAATATCCCGTAACTTTTTAAAAATAACACCATTGTACTGTTGGTTTTGGTTTTGGGAGTTTTGTTTGTTTGCTATAGCCGCTCCAGATTGAAATACTGTGATAACATTAGAAAAGGAACACATAACAAATTAAAGCTGACTAAATCCACCGCTAATGTCAAGAACATGTTGAACAATATACCCACAACAAAACAAAACAAAACAAAACCGCTAAAAAGTTGTGAACATCCCTGTTTGTTTCCATGATGGCTCTGTTGAACAAATAAAGCATTTTACAAAAGCAGGAAATCGATTCTTAAGTCTGAAGAGAGGGTGAAGTGAAAGAGTGCAGCAGCAAAGGTTATACCCTCAGTTGATTTCTAGTCCTTGCCACCTAACCGCTCCCTCAAAATGAGGCACAAACTGGCCATGACTGTAAACAACACTAACACATATGAGTTAATTTGACTGAATAGCAGTTCCAGAAGCTAGTGCCTCTTGCATATGTGTGCTTGAATTATGACACCAGATTGAATATTACTACTCAGAAAGCATGTGTACCTATGAATTATTCTACAACTACACTCCATGGCATAATCAGTTGCTAAATTTCTACAGCCAAGTTGCCACTGATGCAGCAACATCATGATTAATGCAATGATGGCAACAGCAAGACAACACACAAAACCTAGATTGTTCGAAGTCATAGCTTGGGCATGAAAGCACAAGATGGGTATGTTAATTTTGTAACCTTGGTTATTTTAAAACAGGCATTATTAAAAGTTTGTGCATTACAGGAGTTATTTTGTGCACTTTAGCCTCATGCTTCAAGAATGATTATCCTGAAATTCCTCTAGGTATGCTCATATGCTTTTCAGGTATGATCATAGCTGTAACCACCAGAAAGGCTGGGGGACATCTCATAGTGCAAGAAGTAGAGAGTTAAAATAAATGGCACACTTATGTTTCATACATAGGTAATGTGGTGTAACAGGACTGATGGTACCAATGTGGTGTACCATGTGAAGTGCTGGATGGAAAGACCCAGGTTCAAATCCCAATTGGCCATAACAATCACTGGGTAACACTGGGCATGTCACTATCTCTCAGATTGTTGTGAGAATAACACTGGCATGATCTGCTGAAATTCAAATTAGATGGACAACAACAAAAGTTGCAGAGTACTTTCTCAATTTCTATAAGTTAATTGTTTAATGCACTTGTTTTCTCTCTCTTATGAGGAGAAATTAGGCCTATTTTATTTGCAGCTCAGGGAGCTAGTCTGCACTTGCTGAACAGGTTACAAAAGATCAACCCTCAGACCCAAAGAAACAGTGTCCTGATATTCTCCTGATAGAATATTTATCAGTGGCAAGCCTCGGCTCTAGCACAGCATCCCAACAGCACAGTGAAAACAAATTTAACATTTTTTTCTTAAGAACAGGACTACACCCCTGCTTGGTGCAGTCTGCCAAATACATAAGATGGGCACAGCAATAACCTATTATTCCACCAAGAGGACAAAGAGGTCCATGATTTGGCCTGTAAGACAGGCAACAGACTCCGCAAATTATTATAGAAACATTTCACAGTTTTCCTATAATAATATGTATATGTTTCAGTTTCTTATTATCAACACCACCTTGAAGTAGTTTATTTTTGACCTCCAGGAACAATAATAGATAACGATCATTCTATTTATTGCTTCGGAGTATACACAGAAAGTCAAATAATTAAACAATGTGCATTAACTTCTTTAGGAGGGAAATTAATGGGTGGTATTCAACTAATTAGTTGTTTGCATGCAAGAATTGCCGCTAGTGCAATTGAATGTTCCTGCCCTCTCTCCCCCCCCCTCCCAGAACAGATTTACCGGGGGGGGGGGTGTTAGAGGGAGTAGAAGAGGGAATGTTACATTGTACAAGGAAAAATCATTGTGCTGACATAACCAGAGACCTGGTGTTACACAGAACACAACCCATTATTGTTTATGTGATCAGAACCTTATCCAGTAATATACACCTCTGGAGTCAATGGAGTTTGCCAGGCACTTTGTGCTGGGTACTATAGATGCATCTTCCCAGTTGAAAACATTTTGCTAAACCAAACCATAGCTGTCAATTCACTTCTGAGTTAGATAAAATCTTTCCCATTGCAACATGTTATACTCAGTAACTGGACTGCATTATTCATGTTAAAACATGCATTCTGCAGATAACCTATCAAGGAACTGAGGGGATGCTCATCAAATTTGCAGATGACACCAAACTGGGAGGGGTAGCTAATGCTGCAGAAGACAGAATTGGGATACAAATTGACTTTAACGGACTGGAGAACTGGGCCCAAACTAACAAAATGAATTTCAATAGGGACAAATGTAAGGTTCTTAGGCAGGAAGAACCAGCTGTACAAATATAAGATGGGGAACACATGGCTTACTAGCGGTACATGTGAAAAGGATCTAGGGGTTTTAGTAGGCCACAAGCTTAGCATGAGTCAACAGTGTGATACAGCAACAAAGAAACTACCGTAATGCAATTCTAGGATGTATCAACAGAAGTATTCTGCTTTGGTCAGACCACACCTGGGATAGTGTATCCATTTCTAGGGACCACAATTTAAGAAAGATGTTGACAAGCTGGAACGTGTACAGAGCAAGAGGACCAAGGTGATCAAGGGTCTGGAAACCAAACCTTATGAGGAATGGTTGAGGGGGCTGAGTGCATTTAGCCAGGAAAAGAGGAGACTGGGAGGAGATATGAAAGTCATCTTCAAATATCTAAAGGGCTTTTCACATGGAAGATGGAACAAACTTGTTTTCTCCTGCTCTGGAGAGTAGGACTCAAACCAAATGGCTTCAAATTACAAGAAAGGAGATTCCAGTAAAACATCAGGAAGAACTTTCTGACATTAAGACAGTGGAACAGTCTCCTTTGGGATTTTGTGGACTCTCCTTCCTTGGAGGTTTTGTGCAGAGTATGGGTGGCTACCGGTCATGGATGCGTCAGCTGAGATTCCTGCATAGTAAGGGGTTGGACAAAATGACCCCTGTGATCCCTTCCAACACTATGATTCTATTATCCTTCTTTTGGCCATTATGCAAGTTGGTACACTTACACTCTACTGCTTTCAGCAGGGCTTAAGCACAATTAACTGTGCATTGAATTGTGGCCCTGGTCAATAGTTGCCTTAAATTGTCCTCTCACAAAAAGTAATGAACCCATGCATTTTTATCTGAAAGAATGTGGAAGAATACCTCTGCTGTGCAAGGGATTCTTATACAACCAAGCATGAAATCATTCCATTCCAAGTTATCATAGTTTTGTCCTTTGCCTTGAGCATCCTAGGCCTTAAGGCTTGCACAGTGCGTTCAACAGATGTTTTATCCTGCTTTTCAGGAATACATCCTCGCAAAGCAACAAACACAATATACAAACTTAAAAACATACAGTGACAATATAAAAATAGGACAATTTAAAACCCCCATTTGGGGAAGGGGCCATAGCTCAGCAGGATGGCATCTCCTGTGCATGCAGAATGTTCCTCCACACAGGTCTGCCTGGATCTGCTGGTGTGTGAGCTCTGCCACTGCAGAATTCCTGACTATGCTCACATAAACCACAACTGGTCAGAATCTACCATTGGTGGTATCCTCACTGTCAGTAGCTTGCATATACTCTTGAAATATGGTGTTTGCGGGTGGAGCAGAGCAAGGCCAGCCAAGGATCCACTGAATCCTAAGTCAGGCCAGCTACCAGGAAGAGGTCTGATCCAGGCCAACATGTTGTGCTAGCCAGCAGTTGGTGCAGTGAAAAAATGAAATCCTCCCTCCACCCTGGCCCTGGATGCAGCGGTCTCTCTGCTGCCACTGTCCCACTGTCCCACTGCCCCACACCAGTTTAGATTTCTTCCTAAGACATCAAAGAGAATCTGCAGGTATTATCTACTGTATCTTAGAGACGGGTGCACATAAATGTAAACTGAACATATGCAAATTAATGTGTACAGATATAGGGACCATGGAAATACAGATGAAGTGCTTTTAGATATCTCACATGCTGCTAGAAAAGCACCTCTTCAGCAAGATTCACCTTAAAGTGAATCAAAATGGCATCATCTGAAAGTTGTCTCTCACATACTTCTTTGGTACAAGCTTAGATGACACATGCATTCTGCAATCTTATTTTCAAGTTGTTGTTTTTAAATAAAATAAAAACATGTCATTCAACAGCAGTATCAGTTCAAAAATATATGTCTGAAACATTATTAGACGCTCATTGGAAATAGCATACGCTTTAAAGCTTTAGCTGACGCAGAGCAGGCATGTATTTACATATGTATAATATATAGTTTATCTTCTGCTAGCTTTGTCTTTTAAGTTCAGCAGTTAAAAGGGGGGCAGGTAGTTGATTTAAATATGGGTCCAGAAGAAAAGTAACTCAGCTTTATGTCTTAAAATTTACTCACGACAACATTCCTTTGCAAAATCTTTATCAAGCTGCAAGCTCTTTGTAATTAGGAAACCATAACCGCTGTTGGCACACAAGTAATGCAGATGTCCAACAGCTGGAATAAATATCTATGTGAAAAGCAGCTGCCTCTGACTTTTCTGTGTGAAACACTGACTTCTTGAGATGAGAGCATGTCCAACAGGAGAACAATATGTTCTAAAACAGAAGTTTTCAACCTTTTTAAGTCCACGACTCCCTTGACCAACTACATTCTTTTGGAGGCACCCCTGTGAGGCTTAGGAGCCCAGTTTTATCATCCCTTGCTTGCAGAGCCGGCAGCCCCTCATCCCTTTTTGAACACCCTCCCTTGTGGAGTGTTCTGCAAGTCTACTCTCCTTTCCCCTCTCCTTGGGTGCCACGGCACACTGGTTGAAAACCACTGCTCTAAAATATACTGAGAGCACAAATCTTCTAGTACCTGCTGTGGAGTCTCAGCAAGACTTTTCCATCTTAATCGTGCAATAGAAAGAACATTATGCAATTTTTCAACCACAGCCTAGGGCTTCACTAGCCCCCATTTAACAGCAGCTTTCCAGTTGGGGCAAAAATCGTAGTTCTTAGTATGCAAAAAGCGGTATTGTTGGTGTAACATACCAAACTATAAAGCTGAGCACATCCAAGTTTGGATGGGGCAGGGGGCAGCACTGACAGACTAGATGACAAATCCACGGCATCTAGTCTTTAAATCAAGACTGGATGTCTTCTAGGATAGAAAAAAATTGCATTCTTTCACTTGTAACACATTCTATACTGGAATTTCTTAAGTGGAATTCCATGACCTGAATTATGCAGACGAAAAGGATTGCCTAAAAGCCTTCAAAGTCCCTAGGTCTAGCTTAATTGACTATTATGAAGTATCACATTTGTTTACTTCCATTGAGAGTTTCTGAAGCATCATACACTTCTATCAATTCCAAAGAAAGATTTTAAAAAACCTTCTATTAGCATCCCTGTGCTACAGAAAGCTCATGGGAATTCAACATGCATATAATTACAACCTCAAGCTTTCACAGCAGAGGACATGTTTTGAAAGTCCTGTCCTCTTATAGACTACTGTAGTTTTAATTTCTCTTACATCAAAAATGCATCTTGCTGTCATGCAGGTCAAGTCGTCCTTCTCCCACATCCCACCATATAACAGTACAGCGATTCATGCACTAACACTACTGGAAGAGTAAATTCTTCCATGCATACATGCCTGTAGTGAACATACTAAGAAGTGCAATTCTGATACTTTCTTACTCAGAAGCACGCAGTCTTAAATTATGAGTGTAAAAATTTAACCATATGCTAAAATATTGAGAAATCAACTGTGTTAGGAGAAGATAAACATTTTAGGAACCGGAATGTTTCCTACAACCAGCTTATTTTTTCCGATGATCAATCGGTCCCATGGCACAATGGCATTTAATCCCGGATAGAAACTGTAGAAGCATTAAAAATCAACATTGTTCTCCCCAGAAATGGATAATGTGTATCCAAAAACTCTCAGAAGCCAGGCCTTACTTAAGATGCCTAAATAGAAAAACACATCTTTAAGTAAAATGACTGATCGGCTATTTCTTAAGTCTTGCAGACAAACAGTGAATAGTGTTTATCACTGAAATTCAGACAGTAAAAATGAATTACTCAGACAAATCTTCCCTTCCCACAAGTCACATGGTGATTATTTCTGAATCAAATCTTTGTGTCTTTCCCCCTCCTTTATTTTACACACACACACACACACACACACGTATACAAATTTAAAACATTAGGACCTTTATTTTCAGACAGCCACATTCTTGTTATATTTTATTGCTTCATGTGTGCCTTCCTACAGATATTTGCCTAAGGCAAATATTAGCTAATCTAATGCAAGCAATACAAGTGATTGAAGCTTTAGCATATAAATAAAATTAATTGCTTTTTTCCCACAGACAAAATGTGTCTACAATTTCCACAAGGAGAAAAATAGTACAGTGTGAGCTAGAATCCAAATCAAATATAAAAATTCATCAATGCCAGAGCCTCTTACTGCTTCATCGGGACAAATGTAATTAGGAAGAAAAATAATAAACTATGATTACCCCTGGTCTATTAATATTTAATTAGTAAATATTAACAACTGTTAGCAAAACAGGACTATAAGCAGTAAAATGACTTATCTTGTAGGCCAGTAGGAAGCTAACAATTTTTAAGGATGTTGTCTCTCCATAAAGCTCAAATGTGAAAGCACAGTCTTGTCCTGTTGTGCTGGATGAGTGTCAGTTAGTGAGGCTCAAGGATGTGGACAAGGTGCTTGAATTGGTCAGAGTCACTTGTGCTCTGGACCCTTGACCCTCTTGGCTGACAAAAACTAGCTAGCTGGGCCAGGAAGGTGATTAATGCCTCCTTGCAAGAAGGGGTGGTCCTTGCCTGCTTGAAGCAGGCTGTGGTAAAATCATTCCTTAAGATACCTCCTCTAGACTCAGAAAATCTATGAGCCAGAACTAACTTGGACAAGGTTCTTGAGGGGGTGGTAGCAGAACCAGATCCAGGCACTCTTGGAGGAAACTGATTTTCTAGATCCATTTCAATCAGGATTTAGGCCCAGTTTTGGCATAGAAACTTCCTTAGCCACCCTGTGGAATGACCTCAGTCAGGAGAGAGACAAGAGAAATGTGTCTTTGTTAACGCTCCTCGATCTCTCAGTGGCTTTTGATATTGTTAACCATGGTATCCTCCTAAAGCGGCTGTCCAAGTTAGCAGTGGGTGTCACCACTTTGCAGTGGTTCCAGTCCCACTGGAATGGTCGTTCCCAGAAGGTGATGCTTGGGGAGTGCTTTTCAGCACTGTGGAGCCTTCAATGTGGGGTTCCTCAGGGTTCAGTTTTATCTGCTATGCTATTTAACATCTACATGAAACCACTGAGTGGGGTTATAAAGAGTGATACACAGCTCTATTTCTTTACATCTGCAGGCATGGCAATAGATATGGTGGACCATTGTCTTGCCTGGATGAGAGCCAACAAACTGAAGCTGAATCCAGTTAAGACTGAGGCACTGTTAGTGGGTGGTTCCCTAGACCAGGTGGCTGGGAGGTTTCTTGCTCTTGATGGGGTTACACTCCCTTTGAAGGAGGAGGTACATAAGTTGTGGGTACTTCTGGATCATTTGTTGTCACCAGACGTTCAGGTACTCTCAGTGGTGCAGAGTGCCTTCCATCAGCTTTGGCTCGTGGCCCAGCTGCTCCCCTATCTGGACAGGGGTAGTTTATCTACGCTCCAGTAACCTCTAGGTTAGATTACTGCAATGCATTGCATGTGGAGCCGCATCTGAAGGGTTTGGAAACTTCAGCTGGTGCAGAATTCAATGGCCCAAATCAAAGTGCTGCTTTTGACATAAAGGTAAAGGTAAAGGTACCCCTGCCCGTACGGGCCAGTCTTGACAGACTCTGGGGTTGTGCGCCCATCTCACTTAAGAGGCCAGGGGCCAGCGCTGTCCGGAGACACTTCCGGGTCACGTGGCCAGCGTGACATCGCTGCTCTGGCCAGAGCCAGAGCCAGAGCCGCACACGGAAACGCCGTTTACCTTCCCGCTGGTAAGCGGTCCCTATTTATCTACTTGCACCCGGAGGTGCTTTCGAACTGCTAGGTTGGCAGGCGCTGGGACCGAGCAGCGGGAGCACACCCCGCCGCAGGGATTCGAACCGCCGACCTTTCGATCGGCAAGCCCTAGGCGCTGAGGCTTTAACCCACAGCGCCACGTGCGTCTTGTGTGCTTTTGACATACAAAGCCTTAAATGGCTCAGGTCTGCAATACCTCAAAGACTGCCTCTCCCCATATGAACTAACCCAGCCACTGCAATCATCATCAGAGACCCTTCATCATGTGCCTCCTCCACAAGAGGTCCAGAGGGAGACAACACAAAAATGGGACTTTTCTGCAGTGGCTCATTTGTGCAATGCCCTTCCCCAAGGAGGTTCACCTCGTGCCTTCATTATACATCTTTAAGTGCCAGGGGAAGATGTTCCTCTTCAACTAAGTCTTTAGCTGATTGACATCCATTGTCATTTTAATGTGTTGGGGGTGGTATGTGTTTGCTTTGTTCTTGCTCTTGTTTTTATTGAGTCTTTTGTGTTTGTACTTTGTATTTTTATGCTGTGAGGCGCCCTGAGATCTTCAGATGAAGGGTGGTATACAATGTCTCTCTCTGTGTGTGTGTATTCTTATAGGAGACCAGGGTTCAAATTCCTGCTCAGTTACGAAGCTCACCGGGTGACCTCCAGCCAGTCACTGTCACTCAGCCTAACCCACCTCATGAAGTTGTTGTGAGGGATAAAATGAGGAGTGGGGTAAGATAATCATGCACACCACCTTGAGAGCCTTGTAGTAAAGGTGGGGTATAAATGTAATAGTAAAAACATTAATAACTACACCCCATCTTCTCATTTGTGGTTGAAGCAGCCAATTCTTTCCATTTTAAATGTTCCTCAAAACCTACAGATGAAGTATGGCTTTTAAAATTATTTCTGGCAAGTGTGTATTTTCCCCTGAAAGGTTCTCTTTGTCTGTCAACATTTATTTAGAAAACTTTCCTCTGCCACCATCTGAAAAGATTTGCCTTGATAACATTACCTTATTAAGTCAACAATAACTCACAACATTCACTTTTTCTGGAAGCCAGGGGTGGGTGGCAATGATACAAATATTAAACAACAAACCAACAACACTGGCTTATGAATATAAAGAACAATTTTACTAGAGTAAGTATATAACCTCATAAACCAACTAGACAAAGAGCAATGTGCATAACCAAGCCTGCAGATACTCATAAACATACAGTGTCTCTCTCCCTGCTGTACTGGTTATGTATGCGATAAGTATGCCATAACACAACTGGAGCAAATAGTCGTTCACTGGAAGCACAAAGCCATAAACGTAGGAGCAGTTGCCAGAAAGCGTTCTTCAAGTAGTCGTTAGCTGGAAGCGCAAAGTCAAATGGTCAGCTGAAGCCAAATAGATGAGACCTGTTCTCCGGAAATTATCCAGGTTTCTCAGCAAGCTCCATCAGTCCATAATGCTAATCACTCAACACGGTTCGCTCAAGACAAAATGTACTCACAGGCACCTGATCTGGTGGCTTTTAGGTCCTGGATAACAACATTTTTGTTTGCCAGGTATTAGCATGTAATGGACTTTGTTAAAAGTGAATTTCTTGCTGCTGAAACTATATTGTTCTTTTGTTGGTTTTTGAAGGAGGGGTGGCAGATTTTATGCCTGTGTTTTCTGGGCTAATGGAAAATGACGAGTTGGGCATGTTTTGCAGCTCCCAAAATTTATTACATTTCTGAAACTCAAGCCAGAATATTTTTATTAAAACTTTTTCTCTTATAAAAACCTGAACCAAGGTTATTGAGGCCAGTGGAAAAGGAAATTCACAAGCGTCTAGCATGCTTCAATAGCTTGCTAGAATTGCTAATTTTCAGGAAAGACATCCAAGTCCAAAGAAGTTCACCTGCACTTTTATCCAATCCAAACTGAAAAGCCATTGTGTCAACAAACCTACTGCAACACAGAGCTTGTTAAATTGTAGCAACTACCAGTACTTTCATTTTGTCCAGCCCACCAGGAAACAGACCAAAGGAGGATTGGAGGATTAGACAAAATCAAAAACAGAATGACCACAGCCTACATGCCATTTAGAAACTCTGCCATGTGGGGCTCAGAAGTTTTTCAATCTCAGAGTAAATGAGAATATGCCATATATATATATATATATATATATATATATATATATATATATATATATATATTCTAGCAGTACTTTACACAAGCAACATACTCAGCTTAAGCATTAGAATGGCAAAATGTTGAGATTTATAGGCAGTAATAATCTTGGAATCACCCAAACAGAGTAAGTATCTATCATAGTGCAAAATACTGCACATAATCAAAAGAAATCAGACAAATATAAAAGAAAGATCATTAGAAAATAAATGTTTTTAAAAACACACACATTTCCTGAGGCCCATTGGTATATTATTTTCTAAAAGCTGCTTAAGAAATAAGGTGTAGAAGTTTAGTTACCAGTTTTGAAAAGGCTAAGGGCAAAACTATATTTTGTACTAATGAAAGCTTGTCCTCACTTCCGCTTGTCCTGTGCCTAGAAAGCATGACCCCCAGCAGCTTTCAGCTTGCCCCATGCTTTCAAGGCACAGGTCAGAGTGGTTTTGCCTTTCCTCAGCTGCTTCCCCCCAGAAAACATGCTCTTTAGTACTAAATTAGAACAAACAGCAATCTGCACAAAAAACAATTGTCATTTATTCCAATTCAGTGTTAAACCCTAGGGGAAGGGGGCAGGGCAAACAGAGGTGTAGATAAACCCTAACTAGTCTTGACTTTAAGCATAGGGTGTTGCTGCTTTTAGCTCAATATAGATCAGGATTCTAGAATGTGAGTGGAGGTGGTAGGGAGTTTTAACCCTTCATCACCTGTTATGATGCCAATCTAGATCCCCTCCCTTTGCTTTAGGATGGGGGTAGGAACTCCCATTAACTTCAAATAGAAGCATTTTCTGTGCGTAATTTGTAGGTGCAGGGGGCACAATTCAGATGGGGAGACCACAGTGGAGCTAAAGCACACTTATAGTCACAGTAGGATCAGATGTAATCTGCGATCACAGCCGCCCGCACATCCCAGTTGACAATTTGTGGGGAAATGTGTGCAGTTTGACCCCAAGACCCTACTGTTCAAGGCCAGGAGCATGTAAGCTTGCCCAGAACAGAGGCAACCTGCCCACCCTCCATTGTTCAAGGGCAGCCTTCATCAACTTGGGGTCTTTCAGATGTTTTTGACCACAATTGTAGTCCAAAAACATCTGGAGGTTAGGGGAGGCTGCTCTAGGTGAAGGAAATAGTACCCAACCAGCAGAATGCAGGAACAAAACATCTGGTGATGAACAAAGCTGGTAGTTTACTTGTGGAAACTCACTACAATAGATATGACAGACTGGCCATGTGTATTTTCCTTTCAAGTGATGGTGAGAATCTTACATCATTCTGCATTAGGGTGCTGTGTGAGACAAGATTTTCTACATCTCCTGGTAGGACTACAGAGATGTCTGCCTTAGCAGTTATAGCCACTGGCTTCCAGTTCATAGCCACTTAGCAAATGGTTGCCTCTATTCACTCATAGTCTCTCCTTGTACAGTCTCTTCAGTGACAGAACTGATCATATAGCTTCAGCTCTTTGGAATACAGAACCAAGAAGACCCTTGACGGCATAGGCTGTGTTCACACATCAATTTATCCCATTTCTCTGCTGCTTCCACACTGAATCTGAGCTTTCACATGACATCCAAGTCACTTCCAGAAAACCAACGGAATAAAGCACCTCTTTCATGCTCATTTCCAGGTTACTTGACTCCAGAAAAAAAATAATCTGTTTGCAGTCCCCTTCACCAGGAAAATTGCTGGAGTAAAGTGATGAACTTTGGGCAGTATACTGGCATATACTGTATTTTTCCATGTATAAGACATCCCCATGTAAAAGACACCCCCTATTTTGGGGGACTACAAATGAAGAAAAAACCCCTCAGCACTATCCATGTATAAGACGAGCCCCAATTTTAAACCTAATTTTTTGGTTAAAAAAAACCCTAGTCTTATACATGGAAAAATACAGTAATTGTTTCCTGCTGTTTTCTTGGTGGAAGAGAAGCACACATGTGCAGAAAGCGTAGACGAGTAGTGACATTGTCGAATGACATTCATTGCTGTGCTCTGCCATGTCCACAGGTGTGAATGAAGTGACATGCTACTATATAGGTCAAAAAGCCACAATTCCATGATACAACAGGTGCTGCAGTGTGAAAGAGACAGTAGAAAATGTGACAGAAGGGCTAGCATTTATTTATTTTTTGATGGCATCCATCTGTCCTGATAGACAATGCAGTGTGGCTCCGGGAGTGAAGTCAAACCACTAGAGAATTACAGCACCTGCTGTGGCTGCAGAGAATTGTATCTCAAAACTGCTGCATCCTCCATCGTTTTTGCTGTGTTAGTGGCACCAAAGTAACCTCTCTGAGCTGGTGCGTATGGAGGTCCTAGGAAACTAATGCAGTATCTTCCCACATTTGATGAACCCTCAAGCTAGGTGGTTCACCTGGTTACACGTTCTGTTTAAACAGAGTAGAACAACATAATTTTAATTGAGTTCTCAGGAGGAGCAAGGAAGGAGAAAAGCATTCAGAACTGCCATTAATCAAACAATTTGCCTTGTCTGGGGGGAAATTGCCTGGTAGAAAAGAACGGTATGTGGATTGATCCTGATAGTTGAGGAAGGTGAAGAGATTAAGAAGCTCACAGGCTCTCTAGCAAGTGAAACATCTCAGCATCAACATTAAAATGAAGGTTACATTGTAATAGTAGGTGCCCACCTCAAACACAAATCACCCCCTGCTGGCTTAACCTGGGACAAGAAGAATCTTTTTGATATGTCACATGAACAAACAGTTACCTAGCATGGCAGACTCAATGGAGTATGGAAATATAAAATCCAATACTGTAGACTGGCAATAACTGAATGGTGATAACAGGACAGTTCATAAACTATATCCTGAAAAATATTAAAGTTCATGAGGGCTGACGATGAATCTGAAGTGATTGAAATGAACGTAAAGGTAGCAGCTCATCACACTTCTAGATTATAAGTGACGTACAATTCACTGACAGCTTGTCACAATGTTTTATCAAATATCCAGGGCATTTTTTTAAAAAAAAAATCACTTATATGCTAATTACATCCTACAGATGTTTTGAATAATTTGTAACTATGCTGGTTCAATTCAAATAAAGTAATTATCACCTGACTTGTCAGTCTGCTGCAACAGAAAATGCACATGAAACATCACAGAGATCAGAGTCAGACCCAGCATCAGCACACAGCATGACTAGTTCATTGTCATGAAGCCCCAGATGTATTCTAAGGCTCCCTCATCTAGAACTGCTCAGCTATCATCCTGTTATCTGGAGTTGTCCCATCACCCACCTCTGCCATCCATGCCCACTGTTGGCACCTGCCAATCCATAGAATCATAGAATTGTAGAGTTGGAAGGGGTCCCAGGGGTCATCTAGTCCTACCCCCTGCAATGCGGGAATCTCAACTAGATCATACATGGCAGATGGCTATCTAACCTGTGATTAAAAACCTCCAAGGGAGGAGAGTCCACCCCCTCTTATGGGAGTCTGTTCCACTGTCTAACAGTTCTTCCTGTCAGAAAGTTCTTCCTGATGTTTAGTCAGAATCTCCTTTTTTTGTAACTTGAAGCCATTGGTTTGAGTCCTACCCTCCAGAGCAGGAGAAAACAAGCTTGCTCTATCTTCCATGTGTCAGCCCTTTAGATATTTGAAGATGGTTATCATATCTCCTCTCAGTCTCCTCTTCTTCAGGCTAAACATAGCCAGCTCCTTCAACCATTCCTCATAAGTCTAAGTTTCCAGATCCTAAATCATCCAGATCCAGCTTGTCAATATCCTTCTTAAATTGTGGCACCCAGAACTAGACACAGTACTCCAGATGTAGTATGATGAAGGCAGAATAGAGCAGTACTATAACTTCTCTTGATTGGGGCACTATACTTCTGTTGATGCAGACAATGATAGCATTAGCTTTTTTAGCTGCTGCATCACACTATTGACTCAGGTGAAGTTTGTGGTCCACTAAGACCCCTAGATCCTTTTCAAATGTGCTACTGGCAAGCCAGGTGTCCTCCATTACTTAATAAACTGATCATAATAAAATAATAATAATAAAGACATAACTTTATTAACATGCAACTCCACAGGAATTCATTCTCCAGGAATGTACTATCACCCTGTACATCAACAAGCACAAAGAAACAGCAACAATGTGACATCCTTCATGATTTCTCTAATATCATGCATTTGATCTGAATCTTGATGTTAAAGACCCATCTGTATTTGCTGCTATCTCAAAAAGCTATCAGAACACTGATGTAACACTAACAAAAATATCCAAAATTAAACAAACTCTTTTATAAAGTATGTTCCCATCAGCACAGAGATGGGAAAGGAATGACTGGGGAATAGCCAGAGTTGGCCTGACAGAAAGAATCAGAGAAAAGCAATAAATACAAATAAAAATAACATCAGTGGGAAATAGCCTAAGGATGTGCTCATCCTATTCTTTAAATTATATACTAGGGAATTTTTCCTGGCTTCAAGAACAATTGTTTAATAGAGTGTCCTGTGAATGTGTTTAAAAATATCCAGATGACTCATTTACATCCCACATATATGACAAAAAGGCTTACAATGAATGCCAATTTAAATCATAGAATTGTAGAGTTGGAAGAGACCCCCAAGGGTCCTCTAGTCCAATCCCCTGCAATGCAGAAATCTCAGCTAAAGCACCCATGACAGATGGCCATCCAACCTCTGCTTAAAAACCTCCTAGAAAGGAGAGTCCACAAGCTCCCATCAAGTTCACAGGCTATCACCATCTTAATATACAGTGGTACCTTAGGTTAAGAACTTAATTAGTTCTGGAGGTCCGTTCTTAACCTGAAACTGTTCTTAACCTGAGGTACTACTTTAGCTAATGGGGCCTCCCGCTGACACCGCATGATTTCTCTTCTCATCCTGAAGCAAAGTTCTTAACCCGAGGTACTATTTCTGGGTTAGCATACTCTGTAACCTGAAGCGTCTGTAACCCAAGGCGCCACTGTATTTATAAACTTTCAGAATGCACCACAACTACCACTCTGGGTAGATGCTTAAAGCAAATTTATCCCAACAGAATTCAGCCAAGACATAAAATTTCACCCAGTCAGACCAAACTCAAGCCCAATACATATGAAGGTTTTGCAGCAGTTTAGATTTGAGCTTCAGTTAATCCCCTGGACAAGAACCCCTGGAGAAATCTGCAAATGGGCCCTGCTCTCCATACTTTACACAATATTCCTGTAAAGGATATAAGATGGGGTAGGTAACCAAATATAAATGACTTCTAAAGTAGTTTCTTCAACAGGAAACTCGACACTGTTGATTCCTAGACACAGCCCTTCTGTGTCTTGGGTTTAACCTAGCTCTGCAGCAGAGCTGTGATTCACCATTGTTACATGATGTACAGCAGTGGAAGTGACAGATTCTTTCTTCTCTCTCCCCCCCCCCCCCACTTTTTACTTCTCTCCTTGACTTCATGGGCTTAGCCAGAGTTCCCCCCCGCCCCCAATCAAGTAATTAAATAAACTTAACTGACCAATTGCATCACAGATAACTCAGGGGGCAACAAAAGTCATGCCCCCTCCCAACAAAAATCCTGGCTACGCCCATGCCTGACTTACTAATTTCAACCTCCAGAAAAATTAATTCAATAGGACAAATCCTAAACTAACATCACAGGATGATGAAGGCATGCTCAGGAACAGGAAGAAGATTTCAGTCTCAACATAAGGTTCTTTGTTTTGAAAAACAGACGTATTTCATCAAGCTCACCCCACCAGATCTACACAAAAAAGCAATAAAAAGCAAACTAGGAAACAAAAAAGTGTTTCCAATCAACTATAGCCTATATTGTGCACAACGGAATAAAGAAAACATGTCCTTGGATTCAGCGTATGTGAGGCCTCCTCTCACATTTCCTTCAAAGTGGCTTCTTCAAGTTACTAAACATATACACATTCTTCAACCCAAACATTATTCAGATTGATATGTAAATCAAGAGGGAGCACCATCTGACCCGGCATCAATAATAATAGTCCAACTAGCAATAGCAAACTTCAGTTATACTGTAAGATGCTATTTGGACAGCTTGTGCCACAATTATAAAAGAGGAAATTACAAGGCTGCTGACCTAAGAAACAGTGAGTTTCTAAATAAACAAGAAAAGGACAGGTGTAAAGCACACTGGATATTTTGAAATATTTTAAAGTAGCAGTGGGCACCTGGCAGCCCACAAGCTGAATCTGGTCTATTGCTAGTTTTGGTCTGTCAGTCACTTTATTCCTATGCTACTTTCTGATGTTCAAGGCACTTAACAAAAGCAACAAAACAAATACATTAAACATCAACAATATATTACTATCCACACTATCCCTCTACAGAAGACAATATAGCACAAAACTGTTTCACAATAGGAACCTAACAAAAACACCTCTGTAACAAAATAATTCATTGCTTGCAGGAAAAGAATAAAAAGAGAACCTCTGCCCTTGAGCTAATAGCAGAATAAGCCCTTTTAAAGGAGTGCATAGGAAGCCAGGGCAAATCTTCAGTCTGGGGTGTTTCGGGAGTGGGGTGGAACAGCAGCAGCAGAATCAGGCATCAAACCTCATTCAAAGCACAAGCGGAAGAGGTGCTACCAGCTGAGGTGGACAGCCTGACTCTTGGTTCTCAAACTTTTTCAGCAGGGGGCTGGTCCACTGTCCCTCAGACCTTGTGGGGGGCCAGACTATATTTTTTTGGGAGGGAATGAATGGCAACAGAGGAACAATGAGCAGCACATGAAAGGGCTCTGGAGAGGGGCTGCTTTAAATGGCGGCTGCTCAAGAGGGGCGCTCAGCCAACCACGGCTCCTGTGTCTTGCAAGCAGCAGGGGCTGGTGGCAGTGGCAGCGGCAAGATGAGCAAAGCGAAAGGGCTCCAGAGAGGGGCTGGCAGCAATAAAGCCCAGCCCCCTTCCTCCTCTAGGCAGGATGGGGAGAAGCCAGGAAGAGGGAGGGAGAGAGGAGGTCCCGCCGCCGCCGTGTGAGGGAGAGGGAAAGAATGTGTGCGCTGGCAATACACGTGCTGGCGATCCGTGCAACGATTCCCGGACCATACGTGGCCAGATTTAGAGGGCAATTGGGCCTTATCTAGCCCGTGGGCCTTAGTTTGCTGACCCATGCTCTTGGCTGTATTGCTGTTTGCCTGAGCAGCGCTAATTCCCAAACTAATCACTTGGGAAATTCAGTTAGCAGTTAGCTCAGTTGTTTAGAGTGTGGTGCTGATAACACCATGGCTGCTGGTTCTAACCCAAACAAGCCAGCTGCATATTCCTGCATTGCAGGGGATTGGACAAAATGACCCTCGAGATCTCTTCTAATTCTATGATTCTATGAAAAGGGAACATGTGAAGCCATCCTTCTGAGCCCCTTGGAGTCGCTTCCCCAGCAAAGTTGTTTCTGTATAATGAAGTTTTATTTTTGTGTCATAAAGGATGCTTCAGGGGATGGTGTATCTACCCTCAGGGCAGTCACAGCTGGGGTCATCTGTCGACTAACTGACTCATGTGGCTACTGCCAGTTTACTATTAAAGATAAAGAAAGCCTTGCAACAGCCATCTGAAAAAGTAACAATGTTCTAGTAAAAGAGATGCTTCTGTACTAAATTAAAGGTAGAAATTCTTAGGGATCCTCATAGTGCAAATCACTTTGACGATATTGTTCCCTATGAACACAGATTTCACTGAACTTTCTTCTCTGCTTGGCATGTTTATCATATGAAATAACTCTCCTATTTCAGGTCCATTTTCCAATTCCCTCCTTTCCAAACAAAAATACTCTTTAAAATATTGCAGTTTTTGAGAGGCGGTATTAAAGGGACTGTAAACTCACACATAACTCTCTCAGGGCCTTATCTTCTGCAGAGTGTATTGTCAGAAAGCAGAAAATGTAGTTTGTCTCGCATTATCTGTAATAAGATAGACAGTCCTTCATTTTAACAAGGTGCCACTGCCAATATCAGCCCTGCTGCGTGAAAAACCAGTGCAATGCTTTCTTTATTTATACAAGTGGAATGAAACCGAGGGAGACCTGAGGCAATTGGTGATACTTTGCACCAACTGGCACATATAATGTATTCAGTTTGTGCCTCAGTTTAAAAAAAAAAAAAGCTACAGATTAGAATCCAAGAATCAAGAAGTCCAGTGACCTACTTCCGCCAAACTGCCAACAATTAGTTAATGGAACCTTGCTTCAAGTCACATTTACATGGAAATTGCCAAAGGCAGCATTCAAATCTCTTTGAACCAATTTCTGAAAAGTGTGGAATTCAGACACCACAGAATGATATTGCTTGATATGCAAATCAAAATCCTTGTTTAACTATCACCTTATGTAAGCCCAAAGATTTATCCTCAAGGCTATGAGGACAAGACTTGGGGAAGCAGCTGTGATGAGCAGAGTCCCGAACATCAGTTTCCCCTCCCTGCCCAGGACAGATGGTCATTGCTCTTCTCAGAACCAGAGAGAAGCAGGCTTTGTTCACAGGCTGAAATGAGAGGCTCCCTTGGCTTGCACAGAAGATCACTGCATTTTTTTGTAGTATATGGTGTGTTCCTTTTATAATGAAAAACTGGCTTTTTATGAACATTAATTCATTTATTTATATACGGGACAAGCTTACGGGTTATTTTAAATTGAATCATTATGTTTTTGAACAGATATTTGCTTGTTAGGTGATTATCTAAACTGCACCAGAGTACATGCAGATCTACTTGTTTGAGTGGAGGAGGGTTTTAGATTTATTTTTTTTGCAATACATGGTAAATGCCATTTTCAGTCAGAAGGATTAAGGGTTTTTTTTTTTAATTAAGGAAGAATACAGTACAAGGAAAAGCAATCTTAGAAGTATGATTTAAAACAATATGCAATTTAACAAAAATAAGTCTGAACAACTACAACTTCTGGATTTATTTTGATGTTGTCATTCTGAATGTTAAGAAATGTCACTGAAGAAAACTTTTCAGCTAAATCTAGCTATTTTCAGTAGTAATTTTCATTAGAATGCTTATGACTATTCACAGCCTTTATCAAGAGGCTATATTTATTCTATCCACCAATATTTTGCGAGAACATCATATGTACTAGTTGATTGTCACTTGTAGTTGACTACTGAGAAGTTTGTTTTTCATGTGACTAGTGTTTTATTATTGTAGTTGTATTGTTTTAATTCATTATTACACTTTTGCACATGTAAAATTTACAGTTGTTATCTTGTCTTGTCTAGTGTTTCTGTGTACTGGTGGTCAGAAGACTTTCTTTCTTTCTGTTGTTTCCATGCTGGACACTTTCTCAGACAAATCCTGGTGCTCTTCAAGTGCTTTAATAACAATAAAAAACCCAAAATGGAGTTTATGCTAAGGAAGTGCTATTTTCAGAGGTTGATGGGGACAGAATAGTCCTAATGAGTTCAGACATTTGGTAGTTTAATTTTACCATTCTTTCAATATGGATAAACTACCGTATTGCCCCAAATATAAGCTGCACCTTTAAAACTGGAGGGGGAAGAAAAAAAAAACCCAAATATAAGCCACTCCACTCCTCCCTGCTCCTGGCTGCCTACTGGTGGCGGGGGGGGGGGGGGGGACTGCGCTGCGTTGCTGGGGGCCTTTCCCCTTCTTCATTCTCTCCCTTCCCAGCTGTGGGAGAGAGAATGGGGAACTATGCACAGGGCGGGTGCCGCTGTGCCACACTCCTGGCCGCATAACATAAGGTCATGAATATAAGCTGCACTTTAACTTTTCAGTCTGAATTTGAGGGGAAAGTGAGGCTTATATTCAGGCCAATACGGGATATGCCCTGATAGCATTGTAAGTTGAACATTTTAAAAAATAAATAAAGAAGGGAGGTTATGGAACACCACTCAGCATAATTGTTGCTAAGAATGTGGGATACGAAGCGGTTTAAATTTGCTTTAAAAGTTTTGTGATTATTCCAGACATCTCCAATTCAACCAACTGACTAGGGTGTCGGTATGCTACCATGATCACAGCATAAGAAATGTTAAGTGAGAACATGTGTGCAGGAGTGACTTCAACAATGGTCACTGGTCATGATGGTTATGTACAACATTTAGGATTAGTGGTACCAGAGGTGCCAACTCTATGGGGCCCTTTGCCCCCTCCCATGAAATAATTAGGGGGCAAAATTTTATGCAAGTTGGCACCTATAAGAGGTACCATGATCAGAGACCTTGCAGCATTATGACTGCCTCCACCAAGCTTTTCTCTTCATATGGTTTCTACCTTTCTGTTAAATAACCAGTATTGGTGAAATTATTGAAACCTGCAATACACTTTTAGTCTCCAAGGTTCTCTGTTCAAGCCAAAATGACAAGGAGTGATACTCAACTAAGCTACACAGCCACAGATGTTTGTGGGTAAAGAAGCAAAACCCTAACAAAATGCTCTGTTCATTGAAGATGCACAAGTCCTCTGCAAACAAGCACTACCATTTACACATCAGGTTTCCTCAGGTTGACAGCCAAGAGTGGGAAATTACCTATACTTAAAGAGTGGCTGGTGCATGCTAGCTCTGTCCCCATTCTCTTCCATGTGTTGGAGGGTGGCTGTCTAGTCAAATTGTGCTAGTACCATCACTAGGACGACTAAGACAAAAATCCCCATGTCTAAATATACCCTGCTTCTCTTCTCTTCGTTCATTGCATATATAGGTTTGCATCCTAACTGGGCATCTGTGAACATGAAGGATCCCTGTGGCAGGAGGATAGAACCAACTATCAGCAATTCTCACTTTCCCTTGCAGAGCCTCTTTTGCTGACCCAACCCTTCAGAACAGATTTTGGTGTGTCACAAGGGGATCAGACTTATGAGCACCACATGACCACAATTCCACTCATGGAACACTCCTGTAAGTGGAAGCCCAGTCGGGGTCCAAGCCAGAGTCTATCTGATGCAAATTCTTCACAACTGCCTTATTTTCAAGCAATTGGTACAATACTTTTTGAAATTAAGGAATTCTGTTTCTCCCCTCAAAGCAACACACATAATCCGAACATATTAATACAAAACATATATTTTAATTTTCTCACAGAAATGAAAGCACCAGGTCACCAGGTAGAAACATAGTATAAGTGACAGTGTTACTTTAAATTATTTCTCCCTTCCTCTGCTAATTTCCACAAAAGTCTCCAAGATACACATTCCTTCTAAGCTATGATGATATCATTAGATGTCAGTGGTTTTTATTTCAGAAGTATCTTTTTTTTTCCAGAAGAGAGGAGAAAGAGATTCTCAAAAAGCTTGTTTTTCTAACATGAAACGAAGGCAAAATCACTTTGAGGTTTAGGCTATGTGTAAAATTAAAGCTTGTAACAGCATGTGGGGCTTCATGCCACATTACTGATATTGGCCCTGATTCTCATTAATAAGATATGATATGAGAGAGAGACTAGTTTGGGCAGATGACTCTCAAAGTAATCTCACTGATTTTTAATATCTAATAAAATGAAATGAATAAAAACCATGTGTGGGGTGGGAAATTATGTAATATACGTAGCAGGTGGTACCAGGACTTGCAATCACATCTTCAACAAACATAATTTTGTGGCAATTAATTACTCTAGTCCCAAGCCTTTACCAATGAACCTGAATAGCAAGGGAAATTGACAACGAGAAGATTGCAACAGCCAAATGTTCACTAGGCCCTTGAAAGGTCAATTTATGGTGCACATCTGTGTCTTCAAATTTATGAAGAGATTGTTTTCTCATGCAGACATTGTGCTTTACAATTAACAATGTGGTTTCCTGATGAGAGAATCTCATGGCACCCTATCATTAAATACATATGTTGCACATCCATTTCAATGTCCTACAATATTGCAATTAACAATATCATTTAAACGTCTACATGAACTTTTGCATAAAAGAGTGCACAGTTTAGCTCAAACAGTCATAACTTGATTGCAGAGATATATAAATGAGATTAGATAATGGTCCTTCCTGTATCATTCGTGCAATATGGTCCATATTAATCATCTTATTTTATATTCAAAAGAAAGTTTTGACTTTCCAGCTGGATACACATTTTTTTCCACATTGATCTTTACCATGAGACCATGCTATATGACTAACCTTGGAGCTAAATCTTCTCCAAGCCCTGACAATGTTAACAAGGAGGAGAATTTCATTCCAATCCTAGTGGCCTGTCCTAAAACACAACTTGGACCAGGAAAACAAGGTTTAAGTGACACACTGCAGCTTTGCACAGACTTGAATTTCACCAGAGGACTGAATATGCAAGGAGCTGATTTCACTACAATATCACACAGAAAAGCCAACTTTGAAATCCCTTGTACCTTATTTTCCAAATTAGGCAAAGCCTTTCATACCTGGTTTTACAGATTTTCCTACTGTAAGAAGTGTTGTCACAATTTTTTCTACTGTACATATAAAGACTACAGTTTTCAGAATGAAGCTTTAAGTCTTATTTTTGGTAGCAAGCCTCAATTGAAAAGCTTGAATGAAAAACATTTCCCCATGCATATCTTTCAAAGACTTCAGAAATTATTGGAGTGGGACAGAGTTTTATGAAATGCTTTTTATCAGGAAAGGAGTCCACAGCTCAAAGCATTTCTCTTTTAATTAACTCTTAGCCAAACAAAGTTTACAGGAATTCATCCTATACATTCCACTGTGCTTCAAACAGCAGTAGCTGCAGCCCTCAACAGCCATAATTTTAACACTCATTATTTCATTATCCAGTAGTGAATAAACCCAACCCATTATGGTGGTGTTTCTCTTGCCATTATAATCAGTTGGATATGATAGCTGTTTGCTTCTAACAAGGGAGCATCAAATATGCAAAGGACATTTCTTTAGCAACAGCAGCAAATCTATGAACAAATTTTGCACTTTTATTTAAGGAATGTGGAGTTTGAAAAGAAGTAGAGAAAAGTATTGTGTGTTCCATTATTACTTATGAAGGTAATTAAAAATATTTTCAACTGCTGCACAATCTTTATCAAACATTGTGTGTTTGCTCTAGTTCAGGGTGTGTGTGTGTGTGTAGATGAAAAGCAGAGTGAAATCGACAGTTATTGTGATAAGGATTCTTTGACATTTTGAGAAGAGCTTGACTTCTACCTTCCCCTTAGAACACATTCAATTTTCTATAAAAATTTAAAATACCACTTTCATTTATTTGTATTCACTTTCATTAATTTACAAAGCAAAATCACAGCAAAAGAGTGCCACATTTTTGTTCCTTTCCACTTAACCTGTGTTCCTTCTTCTGCAGCCAACACTAAAAAGCCGGTCTTGGGCTCCACTCAGCCTTTGGTGGCATATTATAATTCCACAGACAGTTGGGCCCTGTTTTTCCATCGGAACACAACACTTGTAGTTATGAGCCTCTTGACTTTGTCACTCTGGGGCATGCCAGTGAGTAGGCGGGCTGGGATCAAAGTAAAAGTTAAGGTAAAGGACCCTTGACAGTTAAGTCCAGTCACAGAAGACTCATCTCATTGGCGTTTGTCCGCAGAGTTTTTCCAGGTCATGTGGCCAGCATGACTAAGCCACTTCTGGCAAAACCAGAGCAGCGCACAGAAATGCTGTTTACTTTGCCACTGGAGCAGTACCTATTTATCTACTTGCACTTTTTGGTGTGCTTTCGAACTGCTAGGTTGGCAGGAACTGTGACCAAGCAATGGGAGCTCACCCCGTTGTGGGGATTCGAACCACCAACCTTCTGATCGGCAAGTCGAAGAGGCTCAGTGCTTTAGACCACAGTGCCACCCGGGTCCCTGGGATCAAAGTAGTGTTCCTATAATTTGGCAGCTCTAGTGAAAAAATGACCTTCTCCCTCAAAGCCATTGAGCACTTTGATTCATTTTTATTATTACACCCAATTTTTAAATGTAATTTAAAGTCACTGTTTGGAAAGTCTGTTTGGAAAGTCAGAGAAAATAATTGGGGGGGGGGCATGGGATTTTATGTTTGCTAAAAGGGGGCATGGGTTTTTAAAAGTTGAGAAACACTGCTCCATGCCATCAGACATGTACTTGGACATGACCTCTCTACCATTGTAATGTTAAAACTGTCCATCTTAACATTTTTTCAACATTTAAATGAACCACAAAAGGTTTAGACTGCAAGAGTTTCAGGTGCATAAACATTTTATTTCCAAATGTCAGTTATCACAATAAAAATAATGTATTATTTGCTAGTTACTTTGAGCCTGCAAGAGTAACGATGTCAAGCATTTCTATTTATTCCTAAAATAAGAATTTAACCATTTTCAAATTCGTCATAAATCAAACTTTGCCATCAATACTGCCTAAAGTAACATGTCAATAACTTTCGGGGTGCGGGTGGGGACACAAGACAGCTTGTCAGTTACTATTTTAATAATGCCGGAATAAGTGTTTTTCATTTTAAAACTGAGCCCTGTTAAAGCTTGCTGTCTTTTCAGTTTTTTGTTACCAGCTACCCATGACATATAAGAACTAGTGACATACACATTCCTCCTGGCAGTCAGAATAAGTTGATTATGATGAAGGAGGAACTTTTCTTGTACAGAAAGTACACCCAGTCACTTAGTATTTTAGTACACAAACAATTTACAGTCTTGATCCTGTGACGGGCAGAGGCTGATCCTCCAAACTATATGCACTCTCATTCTACCCATGACTTTCCTCCCCATTTCCAGTTTAATATTAGCCACAGTTTGCCTCACTTGGCAGACTGTGGAAAGCACTTGCCCTTCAATAAAGAATTAAAAATAAATAAATCAGGCCATGGTTTCCAATTCTGGTTAGGAGCGTAAGCGCTAAATGCAGCCTGCCAATTTGGAAGGTAAATTATGGGTATTGCTCAACAGGGAGCAGAAAGTGCAACCACTCAGGGGAAAAAGAAGCACGATACGTCATGATTTGGGAGACTCAAGACTTCCAAGCAAGCCCATGGCTCACGAGGCATTTCTACACAAGTCAAAGTACAACATACTATCAATTAAATATTATAGAGAATAATTATTGAACTTCTTGAATTGACAAACATGAAAAAATCACGATGTCACAAGAATAACCTCTATAATGGAAATTGAACAAATTGCAGTCTTAAGAATATAAGAACCCTGTTGGATCATGCCAGAAGCCCATCTAATCAAATATCCTGTTATCAAAGTAGCTAATCAGATGCCCCAACCCACTTACATGCAAAATGTGAGTTGTACCACTGAGCTGTTAAATTTATGTTTAATATACAAAAAATGCTACGTTTGAATGCATTGCATTTAAAATGTTATGCAAAGCGGTTTGCACTAGGCAAACTGTCTCTAGGTAAATGCAGCAAGGAGAGGCTGGAATATGCTAATTGATGACTTATCCCAGAAACCCAAACAGTTCTCTCTTCTGGAAGGTGAAACCTGAGAACCTAGCTCTAAGTCAGCCCTTAAAGCTCAGTGATGATGAACAAGCAAGTTGCTAGGATCTCCCTCTGGAGCTGAAGAAAGAAAAGTTTATTGACCTGTGTTAAGGACTAAAAAGAAGTCTGAATCACATTGCTTGTTTGCTATAAATAGCAATGTTACAAATAAATAAAGAATTAAAATTAATTAATTTAAAAAGTAATTAATTTCAAAGTAACTATTTTAAAACTATTTCCAGTAAAGGTTTGAAATTCATTCTTGTGGTGGAGAGCAAATGGATTTCTACTTACCACAAGGTCAAGAACAGGGATTCCCTTTGCAGCAACTCTTAAGATGAGCTACAATATTTTATATGTATCCCCTAAATTATTAGGAAGCAACACTTCCTTCCCACTAGTTATTGTAGATAACTTTGTAAGCTTTCATGGTCACCTTTATCCCTTCAAATAGGGAAAGTAACACTCTTTCAATCATTCTGTCTATGCAAGCATTCTTGTTTTTCAGATGATACCTGACACCACCATTGTGAACCAAGGTCAGGGGGTGCTGGGGGGAGGAGATGGGGAAAGCCCCATTGCGCAGGTGGAAGTCCTTGCACAGGACTTCTACTGATGAGGGTGGGCAGGTGAATCCCATCCACCTGCACTAAACATTTTGAGATAATTTTAAAAATTAAAATTGATTGTAAAAACAATCACAAAAATCATTAGGTGTGGGTTTTTCGTATGGGCCTCTGAGTATAGATCCAGGATGTTCTGAAAAAAGCATGACATGTGGACAATTTTCAAGTTATCTCTTTCCTTTGTTTTCCAAAATCCACTAGTATACTATTTGGAAATATGGTTGATCCATGAGCAAAATGAGAATGCATTCTTTTAGTCCCAAATCTGAAGTTCAAGTCATTAACATATGGAAACCAAAATGGGGAAGATGGAATTGAGAATATGTCTGTTGATTGCTGTTGTGCTACATTTTAAAAATCAATTAACATATTAGATACAAAGTTTATTTGTATGCCAACTTTTCTTGGTAAATCACACCCAAAGCAACTCCTGGTAAATTATAAGAGCAACATTCCAATACCATTCATTAACACTTCAAAATATATTGGCGAAATATCAACATCGGACCATATTTCAACAAATGCATGAAAACATTTGAAGTTAATAAATTCAGTATTACACTAAGGCAAAGAGTAAAACCTACACAAATCTGGAGTAGAGTCCCTAAGATGGTTGGGTGGCTCCTTGTGGTGACTCCTATAGCCATGCTAGTGCCAAATGTATTGCTCTGATTTCCTTTGGACCACATCAGCAAGGTTGGGGGTTGGCGGGTCTTGTCATCTGGGCAGCCTAGGACTTCCATACACACTGCCCAGACTTGCACCTCAGGAAGGTCACTTCAGTGGTGCTAATGCAGCGGTTTGACTCCACGAACACCCCAGATGCACTCCACTGTCTTTCGAGATAGACAGACATGCCAACAACACTAAGGCTAGACAATCCACTAAAAATTCATACTAAATTCATACTAAAGCTCAGCAAAATAAAATACTGAGACTGAATCTAGACACACAGCAAAGTAATACATTAATAAGAATGCAGCATGGAGCAAAAAGATAAAATCTCATTTCTAGCACTTCATTTCGAACAATTCAGTAAAGTTTAAATAAGTCTAACAATCAAGCCATCAAAAGCCTCTCATTCCAATGAATTCAAAATTGCACTAAATATTAAACAGCCTACTAACAAAGCACATTAATAGAGCTGAACAATAAAATACAACCACCTGTCCAGAATTAGCAGCAAAAAACCCTCAGCTGTAGCCCCTCACACAAGCCACATTAAATCATGCTAACTCCAAAGCACAGGCACAGCTGTTATCTCTCTGAAGATGAAGCCTCACCAGGGTCCTACTCTGGTTCAAAAAAAGATACCTCTATATGAGGCATTTCAATAAAACCTACCCACCACCTCTGGGAAGAGACCCTCATCTTACCATTCTTCCATATCCTAAGCCAAGCACAGGCAAACTCAGCCCTCCAGATGTTTTGGGACTACAACTCCCATCATACCTGAACACTGGTTCTGTTAGCTAGAAATGATGGGAGTTGTAGTCCCAAAACTGGAGGGCCAGGTTTGCCTATGCCTGTCCTAAGCTATGAGTGCTGATCCTTCAGGCCATGGGCTAAATTAGATCTGACGTAGGTGCCAATTCGGTTCATTAGTTGCTTTACCCCAAACTGTAAATGCTTTTACATCACTGGCTCCTGCAAAATTGTTGAGATTTTCTTTACACTGGAACACCTGTCAGCAATATGACAGCTTGTGACTTGCTGGTCAGCAGCCCTACCCAGTCAAAATGGCTCGTGTGGGATGTCAGGATCCAGCCCACAAGCCGGAGCCTGTTCTCATCCTAAACCACAAAGAAGAGGGGACCCTCACCACTGTGTAATGTATGATGGAAACAGTATGATGTGTAAACAGAAAACTGAAAAAAAATGTATAAACAAAAAGCCTGGGGAACAATGCAACACTTCTAAATGGGTCCTGGAACACAATATATATCAATCACACCTCAGTTATCTATATGGACCTTGAGCTTTCGTAACTGAAGTGATTAAAGGCCCGTATTCTCAGTAAAAGTGGAAAGGCTGAAGAAAGAGAACAAATTACTATAGGATTTACAACCAAATGTTCCTAGGTCCTAATTGGTATTCTAAGGATATGAGTTTTGAATATGCTCAATATCAATCCCTGCTATCCTAAATTCTGTGGTATCTGACTAATCAGTTAATTTGTAACAGCACAATAATCTACATGTCTACTCTGAAGTAAATCCCACTGAATTTAATCCCACTTAATCCCAGTGGATTACATGGGCATATGACTGCAGCCTAAATCATTTTTCTGAGATTTAAGACCTTGTTGCTGCCAATACAGCTTGCTGTCTGTTGTATGTCATTCTCTACTTTAGAACGACTCATCTAAAGGTTGCCCAGCATCCAACAGGATTTAAACTTGGCTAGAAATGGATGAAGAGTTGTGTCCTCAGCTAGTTTGTTGAGCCAGTATTCAGAGAGCACCATTATTTTCCAGATCAAACAGAGTGTGCTGTGATTAAACATCCTCTGAGAAGATATTTCAGGATGCAGCAAATCAAAACAAACATGCACAAAATCAACATGCCCAAATCGAGATTGTAAAAAGCCTCAGTATGCATGCCTCCTGGAAAAAAAATGGCTGCATGAATCAGCTCTCAGGCACGATCATTTGCTTGTTTAATGGAAAGCGTAGCCGAGGATAAATATTCACAGATGTAAAGCAGAATTTAGTCCATTTCTTTTTGCCATACTATACCATAAACACCACATTGCACTGGGCAAGGAAAACATTTCACAAAAACTGCCCTAAACGTTTATGACTAGCCAGTCTTCAAGTGACTGCTATGTCAACAGAAGTAGCCTTCAACACGGAGTGTGCTATCGCCACTCTGACTGCAACAGCCTAAAGTCACAGAATCTTTGGGAAAGAGATGATAGGAGATGGGGTAGAGAAAATACTTCTGCAGCATTCACCCAGTTCTGCAATCTATGTCTGATTATTGGTAAGGATTCCTCCAAATACTTCCATCAATGCTGCAACATGGGCAATGTGTCATTGCACCCAGGAAGGCACCACTGTTCCGCTGGAACTATAACTACGTCTGCATTCTAAACATAATTATTTAGAAGTATATGCAGCTGAATTCAGTGGGAGTTCACAGCAAACATGCACAATACATAATCAGTGAAGCCAAAACAAAAGGGATCAGTTACAATAATGAGTATCTTCTACGTCTAAGGCTGTGATCTTATGCACAACTATTTTTAAATAAACCCTACTGAGTAAACATTAGAACAATCAAGGATAGGGCTACAACACATTTTAAAACAAATATATAATGCTTTCTAAAATTGTGAACGAATGCCCAAATCCTTATTCCAAAAGCAAAGGGCTTTTCAAGAACTGAGCCTGAAGAAAACAAAGGTGTTTGAGGCAAAAGGAAAAAATATGAGTTAGCCAACTTCTGCTTAAGCCACTCTACTACAAAAATAAAAAAGATAAACCACTCCTTTGCATTTTGACTTCAAAGTCAACTGAACACTTTACTTGCCAATAGTATTTTACTCATGATTTCATCCAAAGATCCATCAGGGTGTAAAGTTGTGAAATAGAGCCAAGATCCTTTGTTGACAAATGCAGTATAACTTCTGAAACTTAGTGAGTAGTTAAAAGACCATGAGCATCAGGGAAGAACAAAGTAGAAGACCTAAAGCCTTACCACTCACACCATCCAGGTCAGAAAGTGGGGGCAGTTGTTTTATTTTTTGCAATGCCAGCTCCTGTCCAAGAAATACGTATGTCAGCTTTGGGTCCAACATATCCATTGGCAGCCCTGCTGCACCCACAACCCCCGTTATGCTCCTTTGGTGGGGGGGGCAGGGGGCTATGACGGAACAGCACTGGCAGTAGTGTGTGTTCTACCACAGTTCCGGCAGGTACAATGAGAGCCTTCACGGTGGCAGAGCCCACCCTCCCTACTTGCACAACATGGCACAGGAACACTCCCACCTTATTCTTAAGCCCTCCAGCAGCACAAACCAGGGGTTAGGATTGCTCTGTTAACCAAATACAATGGTCATGGGCTGAAGAATTAACACAAAACCAGCATGAATGGTGCTTCCTTCACAGAGCATTGCCAAGACTCTTTGAAGGGAAAGTGTGCAACAAGATTTCTACACTTGTTACAACTTTTCGGTGAAAACAAATCATTTACTCCACAAGAGTACTCTACCACTATTATTCCAATAACGGTATCTGCTGCCTGGGTATGGTGCTGACATTATACGTACTTTCTAAGCCATTTGGCAAGATTTCACCTAAACAATTTAACATAGATCTTGTCATGCTTTAAAATGACAGACAACGGCTGAAATACAAAGCAAAAATCCAGAAATGCTAGAATAGAATGAACTGACCTGAGCATATTTATACTTAAGCCCTAAATGTTTTGAGATTTTGATTTACAAATCAGTATTTTGTATCATTTTCCCCTCTTTACTATGCTACTCTACCAAACAACAACAACAGCAACAATAAAGAGAAGACTATGACACACTTTCTTGGTGTTACATTTCACATGCAATCTTCTTGAATCAACTACAACTTCAGCAGAACATCAGAAAATTATTAGGTGTGTTATCAAAAAAATGGTCAGCAATTCAGACTTCTCCAATTCATGGTTGAGAGATTTTATGACAGAAAGGCTATTATTTTCCAAGAATGGTTACTGCTGCGGCATAACATTGTTCTGAAAGCAAGAAAACACACACATACACTTATGAAACTCCTTGTCTGCAATCTAGTTCCATTCCTTCAATCTAAATGGCAGCTTGGCTGCCCCAAAGTTTGTGTCACTCTTCCAAGACAATTAAAGAGATTCAGCTGAGTGTTTTCTGTTTCACAGCAGTGCACCATCAGAAATGTGGCATCTGTAGACAGCACATATATGAGCACAACTAAAAAGATAGGCAAGTCACGATTTTCTATTTGCCTCTGCTAAGATGCAGCCTGAATCTATGACACTTCTCAACCAGGCACACTACTGAAAAGGAAGCTCTTTTGCTCATCTGTAAAAAAAACTAAAAATCCACTTGTTGATGGCTAGCAACTAGAACCACTGCCTGAATCTCTTCACCTGGATTAGCCTTTTCAAATTAAAAAGGGGAAAGGCACCTGTGTCAAGAGTTCCCTTACTCTGGTAGCGATGTGATAGTTTTGATTTGCTCACCAATGCAATGACCTCTCTTTCAGACCATGGACTTGTTGTACTCATACTATACATGTAGCTTTTTACTTCTGCTGTTGACACTGTCATCTAAACCGAGGACGACTGTTTCCAAACTCCTCTAAGGGGCGAAGTTGGGAATAAGGCTTGCTGGAAAATGCCTTTGGATGGCGTTCACCACAGAGAATTACAACATCCCATCAGTGCTCATGAGAGACTCGCTTCTCCCTCTTGGAATGCAAATCAGGAAGCCACACACTCCAGCACGCGCGCGTGCACACACACACACACACACGGCTTTAGGAGCCGCCTGGTAGAGCAGGAAGACAGTTTTTGCTCTCTTTTCATGGTACCCACCACGCCAGAATGTGCCAAGCGGGGAGTCACTGCAAATCCCAAGAAACTTAGTGCAACTGGACAGCAGGAACACGATGGATGCTCTAGGATCTAGCTCGAAGTGTGTATGCCTTTATAGGGTGTGTGTCATTTACTACAGGGGGAAATAGGGAGAGCCTTGTATCCCTCCTCCTCCCCCAACTTCTTCCTACTCAAGGCGAGGTACTCACCCCACCTCTGTGGTTCGAGGCTCTGCAAGCTCCAGCCGATCCCCTCTGAAAGCATCCAGGACGGAGCAAAACGTGCACTCCTTTCTTGGCCGGCGCTCTGGAGCTCGCCCAGCAAACACGAGTTCAGCAGCTCCAACTCCAGCCGGCGGTGGCGGGTAATTCCATTGGAACGGAGGGGGTGGGGTGGGGGGAGGATAGAAAGAAAGAGAAAGCGAGCCAGACTCCGCCGAGCCGGTTAGGAGATCATGGTGCCTCCTGCTGTGGACAGCAGCTGACGAAGCCGGGGCAGCCAAGCCCGGCCACGGCTCCCCTGGCCAGCACTCGCCTTGCCAGGTCCCGGCGGGAGAAGTCCTCAGGCGCGCGCAGGACGGGGCATCCTCTCCGGAGCGCGAGCGCCGCCGGGTGCTGCATACACGGAGCTCCCCCCGCTCTCCCTCCGCCGGCACCCTGCCTCAGCTCAGCAGCGCGTGCCGGACTCAGCCGGATCCTGCCGCCTCCCTGCGCGGCGAAGCATTGCGCCGCAGAGCGCACATCCAGCAGCTGCCGCCGCCGCCGCCGCCGCCGCCGCCGCCTGGCCGGCAAGCTGTGAGGAAAGGCAAGGCAGGGGAGATTCCCGCTCGCCTCACCACCGAGCCTCCCGCCGCCGCCGCCGCCGCCGCCGCCGCCTCACTTCGGTGCTGCCAGGCTTCTCCCTCGTGCTGCGCGCCCTCCCCTGCCGGCGCTTCCAGTGCTCTCTCCTCGCTTCGTGCTCGCGGGGTTCCTGGCGAAGTTCAGCGTTGGCAGCGGCGGCTTGAACGCCAAGCTTGCCTCAGCAGTGGCGGCAGCAACAGAAGAGCCTCCTCCGAGCCTCCCACGTGCCGCGTCTTCCGCGCGGGTGTGTGTGTGTGTGTGTGCGTTGGCGCGCGCGCCAAAGGGCCAAGGAATAGCAAGGGGAGGGGCGGCGCAGGGTGTTTTCTCGCGCGCGCGCCTGCTCTCTGCCTCACGCTGTGGAAGCGGGACTTTCCCTCGCTGCCAACTCCAGGAATCCCGCTCCGCCAATTGAGCCTTGCGAAGTAAAGCAGCTGAGGAGAGACAGAGCGGCGCGGCCCTCAAGCTGCAAGATGCTGAGGGCAGGAGCGAAGCGCTACCTCTTCGTAGCGCGCGCGCCCGCGCGCGAAGGGAAGCACCTGGAGAGCCCTTTTTTTTTCTCAAGCTAATCTCGCGCGCGCTCACCGGCCCGCGTGGAAGCTGAGGCGAGGGTTTCCTCATAAAATAAAGTAAAATAAAAGAACACAAGCACGGGATATGGTAGCGCTTGACTAAGTTTATCTCAGCGTACTTACCAGTCCAGCTCTTGCCATTTTAAATGTTAGCCTAACTTTTTTTTTTAGTCGCTGAAAACTACTTCACAGCATTGTTTCGACCATATGTTGCCTATCCTCCCCACATTCCTCCGACATCCTGTTCCATAATACATAGTAACATTACTGTTTATACCCCCGCCCATCTGACTAGGTTGCCCCAGCCACTCCAACATATATAAAAGCAAAATAAAACATTAAACATTAAACTGCTTCCCTATACAGGACTGCCTTCAGATGGCTCAGGGGTCGAATACCTCCATACCCTTCAACATTTCTCTGATGAAAACAGGGACGACCTACCATACCCTCCAATATTTCTCTGATGAAAATAGAGATGTCCTAAGGAAAAGCAGGATATTCCAGGAAATTGGCTTCTGTAAATCTGGGGCTGGCCCTAGAAAATAGAAACACTTGGAGGCAAGAGTGCCAGCTTGGCCCTGTGACCGTGGGCACCCGAAACCATGGGTGCCATGCAGAATCAATGGCCCTGGCACCAACATCTGTGGGTGCCTGGACCCTCCATGGGGAATTTTTTGGTGCAAGGTGAAGACCATGTTATTTGCTCAGGTTTTTGAACAGCTGTTATGATGTGTTTTCTCTTACTGGTCCCAGCTTTTAAGGTACACTTTATTGTGGGATGCCTGTTACAGGCAATTAAGTCTTTACACAATCATCTTCCACAAAAAGCACTTAGAGCATCACTTAGTTCAGGCAGACTTGAGCACAGCCTTGTCTCTGAACTTGTATTTCCAGAAATAAAATTAAGTAATACCTCTGAAGCCAACTTCTGTGCTAGTTTAATGGAAGAGATAATGGTTAGCATGTTTATAAATTATCAGATCTCTTTCCATGACCAAACTGTTTAAAATAACATTGTTCTCTTTGATGCTATTTATAATTTTTAATAATATGTTCTTTAGAGCAGCATACCAGATATAAAGGATAGTTTATTAAATGTGCCAGACAATTCTTCTGTTTAGTATCTGCTGGTCTCAAAACACTTAGCACTTAATACACATTGGATGCAAATCATAGCTCAGTCCATAGAGCATGAGACTCTTAATCTCAGGGTCATGAATTTGAGCCCAACATTGGGACAAAGATTTTTGCACTGCAGGGGGTTGGACTAGATGAAACATTAAAGTGAGTGTACTGTACTAGTAAATGTTTAGCAATCAGAAGGAAGAGATAGCTGTTAGGTGAGGTGGAATTATGGCTTTACCAAATTAGTAACTAAAGAGGAAACAACCTTATATGTGTTCCTAGGTTCAAATCAGGAAATAGCCAACTGTGTATAGTTCAGTGACATGCATTGTCACTGAAAAATAGTCCAGCAGTGTTGTCTTCAGTATTGCTGATGCTGAAACTATAATTGTTCCGTTAGAACATTGTACATTCAGGACAATGGGAATGGAATAGCCAGCAAACTGATTGATCTGACCTGAACAACCTTACCAGAGTCAATCTAGAAAGAGTTTTATGGATTGCTTGCCTCTGCTAGGAACACTTAAATTCTTCTTTCCTGAAAAAACAAAAACAAAAAAGGGAAAGATTTTAAGGAACTGAAAAACACCTTTCCTTGAATACAATTGTCTGGGACAAGAAGTCTTGGAAAGGCTTGTTTGCACAGCATATGGCCAGGGGAACTCGACAAATGTTAACACAGCTGAAACAAATACTTTTGGCCCAGTTTACAAGCTAGCAAGCAAATGAATAATGGATTTGTCTCCTCTTCCACTTTGTAGAGTCCAATATTACTCATCCAACTTTGTAATAACAACATGGATTCCACATTCATATCCTAAAGACCTTACCCAATTTTGTTGATAATTATGATATAGAAAATACATTATTATGAGGATGGGAATTATGAAGCAATAACTGCAATGATAAACCTTGACTATAGCAATGACAATACTCATGACATTGATACTGTAGGACTGTCGAATTATAGTGAAGAGATCAGGATGTAACTAGTATCTCATCATGAAATGCTGTGACTTAATAGATCCACCTCTGTGTAGCAAGTTCTAGATACTAGGGATTTGCCACAGATTTGGATAAATACAAATCAAAGTAGACCACTTTGGACATATTTAGGGCTTGTATGAGTTGAAGTGGAGTCTTTCTGAAGTGCCCCAAACCAAATTGAGGACCTCTGAAGCAATCTGTGCTGCTTCAGTAATTTGGATGCAAACAAGAGTCTATATGTGCATTATTTTTGCATAACAACAAAACACTAAGGTGAATGTTCTGTCAGCACAAGGATTTATCCTTACACAACAGGATCTTCTCCCTCTCTCCTCCCCCCAAGCACCTGCTCTGTTCTAGGGTTTCCTCAAACCTCGGGAGCAGATTTGGGAAGGGCATGGGGGAGAGGGGAAGTCCTGTCGCATAAGCAGAAATTATTGTGCTCACAGGGCTCATTAGTAGAATACCACCTATGTGGACTTAGAGGTAAGGTCAAGCTTTTAGTTCTATTCACGCAGAAAAGTTAGCACACAAGCATCCGTAAGGGCCCCTGCAGTTGGGACACTCAGTTGTGGGGTGTCTCTATAATGCAGAACTCCTACCAACAAACAGGAGCCTTGAGGTGTTGAGCTTTCCTTACAGATAGCTGCATGCAATTCATGAGTGCTCCAGGAAGAAGATGCAAAGTCAAGGATGGGGCTAAAAATATGTTCCCATTCTTGTGTAAACATATGCCCTGCATGTGAGTAATCATCATCATCAAACCTTTTATTGGCACCACACATGTGTGAATAGGGTTAGTATGTCTGCTAAAAGAAAAGCATTTCTCTCCATGCTTGAAAATGCCAGGGTGAAGAGAAAAGGGAAGGATAGCTGTTTTGTGACTGACAGGTCTCGCTTATAATCAGGGGAGTGGTTTTTACTGGGGGTCTTAATAGGAGCAGCTGGCCAGTGCTGTGCCACTGCCCTCCTGACAGCATTGTCACTGTTGCTTACTGTGATGGGGGGGTAGGGTGGCAGCAAGGTTGCAGTTGTGTAGGCACACAAGTGGGAGTGCTGAATTAGCCCCAGCAGTGCTCCTGCACAGCCCTCACCCCATCACTGCTCTGCCCTCTCTATGTACCATCCGGGTAAGCAGCAGTTAAGTCACTGTCAGACCATGCTGTTTGTTCCTGGCTCTCCACTCACAATGCTTTGGAGGAGGATGTTGAAGTAATATATATCCTTGTTCTTCTCAATTGCGTTAGTGATGTTAGCTTGGAAGATGTTGGCTGATCAAACCCTTTGGCTTCTGCCACATGCCTCCATGCCTCCAATCCTGTTACATCAGTTTTTGCAGGAAAGTAAACAGATGAACGGGACGCAGGTGGCGCTGTGGTTAAACCACAGAGCCTAGGACTTGCCGATCAGAAGGTGGGCGGTTTGGATCCCTGTGACGGGGTGAGCTCCCGTTTCTCGGTCCCTGCTCCTGCCAACCTATCAGTTCAAAAGCACGTCAAAGTGCAAGTAGATAAATAGGTACCGCTCTGGCGGGAAGGTAAACGGCGTTTCTGTGTGCTGCTCTGGTTCGCCAGAAGTGGCTTAGTCATGGTGGCCACATGACCTGGAAGCTGTACGCCGGCTCCCTCAGACAATAAAGCGAGATGAGCGGCGCAACCCCAGAGTCGGTCATGACTGGACCTAATGGTCAGGGGTCCCTTTACCTTTACTTTAAACAGATAAACAACCAATCAAACAAAAGATCCAAGACACATAGATCATTCGTTTGGCGGTTCATCTGATCTCATCTGTTTTCTTTTACATAATTAGAGACCTTGTCCTATGATTTGGTTGGACTATACTGGCAACAGGAGAACTTGCTAAGAGCTGCTTCTTGAAAGATGTTTGCTGTACATAACAGATTGTTAATAAGATAACAAAAGGATTCAACACCAGCAATTTCAAGGAGAAGGCCGCCTCAGATGGACAATTTAACTTTTACATTTGAATCAAATGCTATCAGAAACAACATGACTTTTTGTAAGAATTCTTCTGGCTACCAACTGGGTGTACAGCTAAGGATACATTAAAACAGCAACTTCCTGGCTCATAGCTCAGAATTAGCAACTACCGTACATTACAACAGTAGGTCCAACCCTTTCCCATAATTGTTATGCCATTCCATGATTATGCATTTTGCATGTGGTGGTTATCCAGACAGAGATAGGATTGATCTGTGCCCTCAAGGAGAATTGATTATTCTGCATTACACTATTAAAATGTCCTCTCATTGCTAGGCCTTGCTTCAACATATAAGAATGCTATTTTGTCAACAGCTTGTACTCACAAGCTAAAAGATTAAATCTCTGCTAAACCGAAACAGGTCAGGCCTCAAGGAAATACTCTGAATTAGATTTGGGGACACAACAAAAAACACATGGGGGAGTTTAAAAAATTGCATGTCATAATTTATTTCCAGCAATGGCAAACAAAGAGTTCTTTAAGGTAACTTGTCTTGTGTCATCTCTAGCTTGATTAGTGAAGAAAAATGCAGGATCATAAAACTATAACCACTGGAATCAGGCACACTGGAAACATCTGCAGACCTCATGCTTTCTAGTTATTCTGATCAATACACAGACCTACTGGGGAGGAAATACTTTATTAGACAGCAAAATGCTGATGAACAGTCATAGCAGAAGCCATGTACTCCTTAGATGACTCATGAAAATGGCTGTGCCAAATTTTCACATGTTTATTTTTACAGGGCAACTTAGCAATGTACTTCTTTTGAATTTTGTGTATGACTGTTTCCAGCTACTGCATTTTCTATTTCAGTTGCTTTTTTGGCACCATCCCCTTGAGTCTAGACCAGACTTTCTCAACTTTGGCTCCCTAGATGTTCTTGAACTACAACTCCCATCATCCCTTGGCACTGGCCTTGCTGGCTAGGAATGATAGGGATCCTAGTGCAACAACTTATGGAGACCCAATTTTAAAGAAAGGCTGATCTAGACAGTGTAGTTCAGGCATAGGCAAACTCGGCCCTCCATATGTTTGGGGACTACAACTCCCATCATCCCTAGCTAACAGGACCAGTGGTCAGGGATGATGGGAATTTGCCTATTCCTGGTGTAGTTCCACATGCTGATGACATTATAATATACAGTGGTACCTTGGGTTAAGTACTTAATTTGTTCCGGAGGTCCGTACTTAACCTGAAACTGTTCTTATCCTGAAGCACCACTTTAGCTAATGGGGCTTCCTGCTGCTGCTGCACCGCTGGAGCACGATTTCTGTTCTCATCCTGAAGCAAAGTTCTTAACCTGAAGCACTATTTCTGGGTTAGAGGAGTCTGTAACCTGAAGCGTATGTAACCTGAAGCATATGTAACCCGAGGTACCACTGTATAGCCAAGTAATTTAATGATGTCACTGTGGGCAAAGAAAGGTGGATTTCCCCCAAGTTACATTAAGTATTTACAAGATTATAAATTAAGATTATGGAACTAATATTTTCTTATGGGGCTTAATGTTGTGACCTGCCCTAGGACCTTAGGATGAAGGGTGGGTAATAAATTATCATTGTATTATGCTTTCCTTCAAAGAAGCTCAGAGCAGAGTCTAAATTTCTTCTTCCCATTTTATTCTCACAATACCCTCATGAAGTAGATTAGGTTGAGAGAGAGTGGCTGGCATTATGTCACCCATTGAGTGTCCTAGCTGGATAATACCGGTAATTTGAATCCAGGAGCTGTTGGTTCTAATCTGACTGACACCACATTAGTTCTGCATCCCTTTGGCAAAAGAAACTGAGCTGATGCTCACAGCAGAGATGCCTCAGTCATGGGACACACCTTAACTTGCTGCACCCGTTTCGTTGCAGTGCAATGCAATGCAGCAAAACAGGAAGCATCTATTCAGTTGTCTTGGCAACAGAGATGTCTCCCTTTCCTCCCCAGTGACGCTTTTGATTAAAGAAGCATTGTTTTCCAGGGAACCAAAATAGTCACAGAAATGGTCCCCCCGTTTGACTCAATCCTACTTGAATCTCCAGTATCTGCTATGTATTAGTGCTTACTTTTCTTTGCATTTGAAGTGAGTATACGCAGTGATATGCTCATTTTTAGTTATAATGAAATAATGGTTTACTATAATGCAAACTATAAAATAGCAATCTTTCCCAATGGATGGGCTTGTTTTTTTTATTAATATTGACCCATGTCTTTTTAACTGAGCTGTGCTTGCTTCCTTCAAAGGAAAAACAGCAGCAGCCTCATGCTATGAAACCCATCTAGTCTTCACTTATCTCTTTTTCTTCATTTCCATTGCAAATATGTTTCATACTCCACCCCCCATCAATGCCCTTAATATTGAGGAATTAGTTCAGCTCCAGAAACAGGGTTACAGATTAGTTCCTATATTTGTGCTGCAATTCTAACCAAGTTTACTTTATTCTTTCCAGCTTTGTATTTTACAAACGTATCCATATGTTTATACAGTGTTTTTATGTTTTCACAGCACTTTACTTTGTTGCGTGCATTATCACAGAAATATTTATCCCAAATTTATAAGACAGGCAAATATTAGTGTTCCATATTGTAGAACTGAGATGGAATTACACTAAGAGGTACTTATTTCAGCGAGTTTATGGGTACAGATAACTGTATTTCATTCATAATCCTAATAGGAAATTTTGTAGAATACGAGCATAGTCAAGACATCTCAAAATAAATAAGAATTGTCTTGCAAAGAAAAGGGTATATTGTATCAGTGGAAATGAGGCAAGCCTATAATAAGAGAGGATTTTGTTTTGATTATCGCCTGCAAGTCATTAAGCTTATGAGATTTTAAAAAAGTTAAACTGTCCACTGCGCCATGTAATCTTCCATGTGTTGTCATTTGTCCTATATTGGCAACTTTCACTGAAAAGGCAAGGTTTAGAGCCTACTCCTAAGTATATTTACATGGCAAATCCCATTGCTTTTCAAGAAAAATGTGTTTAGTGCTGGAGATGAATCAGAACTACACACTTTCTGCATTTTACAGTAAATGTCCAGAAACTGTTTATAGCATCTTGTGTCACAGCAGTTGCCTGTTGCCTTTCATCTTTTAGAACATGTTGCACTTGGCCAAATAAACAAAAACAAAACACCTTTCTAGTTAAGGTGTACAATTCACAGTTTCCATTTAGGCTGTGGCTGCATGTGAATTGCATTGATTTCCACTAGCTGATCACTCTCTTCCAATAATACAGCAAGCTGAAAACAGCTAATTGCACTCCTAAATGCACAATCCCATTCCAGCTAAAGTTTATCCATCAACTGCTAAGGCAAACTTCATCCATTAAAAAAGAACTCAACTCATATTAAGGAGACCAACTCAATTTCTTACCTTTGGAAGCTGACTGTATACATCCCACTACAAGTTCTATTTTAAGCTTCTCTTGAGATACCATATAAGGAGAACAGCCCCCACCATAAAATTACTAATCTGCCTAACATAGCGGCAGGACACCTGATGCTGGTGAGTCATGTTTTGCATGCTGCAAGAAGTGTGTGCATATATATATGAGTGTGTGTGGATTAATTTCGTAAAAAGGAAAGAAATAGTCAACTGCTTTCTTTCATTCTCTCTCTCTCTCTCTCTCTCTCTCTCTCTCTCTCTCTCGGCTGTGCTTTTGTTTACCTCCATGCTATTCAACTCACTTATTTACAGTGTCCACTATGACCTAGGGGTTCCTATGGCTAACAGTTCTACCCCTGGAATCCTGGTGAGACTTCAAGAGATCTTCATCCTGATTAGCTACTCAGGAAGAAAAACACAATATCTGGTGCTTCAAAAGGCTGCTAGGTGTGAGATCAGAGACAAGAACCCTGTGTCAGGAACTGGGTCACTAGAGGAAGAGCTGAGTGCTGCCTCATGCCTCTCTCCTGAACAATCAGATCCTCAACAAGCCAGTGTCTGGTGCCTAGATAGAAGCTGACCTTTCACTTTCCTGCCAGGAGATCTTGGGTTGTATTGAATGAAGTCTGGGGTTTTCCCCAGTTCTTTAGAGCAGATTTGGAGGGTGCAGGGGGAGGAGAGAGAGAGAGAGAAAGTTCCATTGTGCAAACATAGTGACTTTGTTGGATTCAACCCCCTGACTGCCCAGAATACTAATCGAAATTGCTTTTGAAGTCAGCCATTTTGGACCTCAATAAATCATCAAGACTGATCTTTACAACTGTGCCTCAACAGTTTTCTTCTTAAAAAGTGAAAATATAATAAATACTGACTTGCAAATTGAGTCTTGTAGTATCTTTCTTGATAAGCTTATCTAGGGGACAGATAGATCCAGTTTAACATAATACTCATGTATTCCAAAACAATTTTATGACTTAAAAAAAATATGATTACATAAAGAAGACGAAGAAGAGGAGGAGGAGGAGGAGTAGTTTGGATTTGATAACCTGCTTTATCACTCCCCTAAGGAGTCCCAAAGCGGCTAACAATCTCCTTTCCCTTCCTCCCCCACAACAAACACTCTGTGAGGTGAGTGGGGCTGAGAGACTCCAAAGAAGTGTGACTAGCCCAAGGTCACCCAGCAGCTGCATGTGGAGGAGCGGAGACGCGAACCCGGTTCCCCAGATTACTAGTCTACCGCTCTTAACCACTACACCACACTGGCTCTGATTCTGTGTTGTTTATAGATAGGTCAATGAACTATTTAAACATCTTAAAGTGCAAAATGCCTGCATCAGGTGAAAAATATGTATTTGGGTATATCACATATGTATGTGTCCATCTAGATATTCCCATAAGAAAGAACATCTTCACAATATAAGAGCCAGCCTCATTAGTCCGATCTAGTCCAGCATCCTGTTACTGCAGTGGCCAACCAAATGCCTGCAGGTATCCTGCAAGTGGGACCTGAGCACATGAGCAGTCTTCCCTCCTGAGGTTTCCAGCAACTAGTATTCAGAAGCATTTATGCCTCCATCCATGGAGGCAGAGCATCTACCTAATGCAACCTCTGCCTTGGAATGCGCAAAAGTAAAATTACTGGTGGGCAAAGCCTATTCAAAGCTTCTCTAATCTTGTGCAGAATTTAGTATCCTGAGGATCTAAGCTTTCTTTTTAAGTTTTGAATACTCACAATTATCAATATATTTAGTGATGAACCAATACTATATTTTCTGCACGCAAAGAAATGCAAATGAATCTTGTCCAATGGCCAGGGTGCATGGCTTCTGCACATTCCAGTAATACTTGGTTCTTGCACTGGCTTTATTATGCATCTGCCTCCTCTCTCTTTTCCTCCTCTCTCATATCTTCATCATTCGTAAATCTGAAAAAAATTAAAAAAAATTCAACCATATTTGTGAAAGGTTTTTCTAAATTTAGCATTTGATTGCAAAATAGGATTTCTTTGATGAAGAGCATGCTCTGTTTTGAAATATTGCTGGGCAGCAGCTGCATTGAAGCACAACTCAGTCAAAAGCGCTCTGCCATATATTGTGTCTATTTAAAACAAGAAAGAAAGAAAGAAAGAAAGAAAGAAAGAAAGAAAGGATAAGCAGTACCTGACCAAGGTAGATAAGCCGTCCTTTGCAACATGTAAAGCCCTGTCAAATTAATTTATGTTGAATTCAATTAAAACATGAAAGGGTACCTGTCCATGCATTATTGACATTGTATGAAGTTAACTCCCTAATGTGACCATTGGAGAGAACCATCATAAAACCTTGTACTTCCTAAATAATCTCATAGGTAAAGGTACCCCTGCCTGTACGGGCCAGTTGTGACCGACTCTAGGGTTGCACGCTCATCTCGTTCAAGAGGCTGGGAGCCAGTGCCGTCCGAAGACACTTCCGGGTCACGTGGCCAGCGTGACGAAGCTGCAACTGGCGAGCCAGCACTAGTGCCGCACACAGAAACGCCGTTTACCTTCCCGCTATAAAGCGGTACCTATTTATCTACTTGCACTTAGGGGTGCTTTTGAACTGCTAGGTGGGCAGGAGCTGGGACCGAACGATGGGAGCTCACCCCGCCACAGGGATTCGAACCGCCGACCTTACGATCAGCAAGTCCTAGGCATTGAGGTTTTACCCACAGCGCCACCCGCGTCCCAAATAATCTCATAGATGTCTACTAACTAACAAAATGTGAGCAATTAATAGACAATAACTGTTGGGATTCACAGGCTGCTGTGTAAGTAAGTCTGCAGGCTTCAGTTTGCTAGTTGATGCAACAGGCTGATGCAATACTCTCTGTGGAGGTGCTGGGTCAGAATGACTCAGCAGTAATGTGCTGACAGTTGATTGGCTGTCACCAGTTTAAAAGGGAAGCCTGTTCAGTAGTTGGTGTGGTGTAGAGGAGTGTCTTCTTTTTGCCTCAAGGTGCAGCCGGGTACTCTGTCTGATTATATGAACTGCTTCTGTAGATATTTGTATATATATTTAGCTCACAATAAATAATTACTGCACTAAAGAACCTGGGACTCTGAGCATTCTGCTAAAAGCGCCATGAGGAATTCGCGACAATAACATCAATGCCTGTCAGCCAGCCAAGACTTAAAGGTGATGTGAATATGTGCTCACCTATTTTTAAAATTTTTTTTAATGCTTTCAAGACCTTAGAAGACCCAGATGTTTGGGACAATGGGAGTTTTAGTTCAAAATGTCTGGCAGGCATCAGGTTGGAGAAGGCTGATTTAAAGGGAAACAATGGGATATTTCTTTAGTAGCTCTGAGGCAGGCATGGGCAAACTCAGCCCTTCAGATGTTTTTGGGACTACAACTCCCATCATCCCTGACCACTGGTCCTGTTAGCTAGGGATGATGGAAATTGTAGTCCCGAAACATATGGAGGGCCGAGTTTGCCTATGTCTGCTCTGAATCATCCATAGTACTAGCTAGGTTAAACAAACCACCCATTTGACCTTGTGCAGTAGTTTTTAAAGGTTTTTGTTTTACATTTAGCAAGGAGTGGCTATTGTGGTGAGGTAGCAACACGGTGTCACCCTCCTGACAGTGACTTTGCTGCCACTTGCCAGAATAGTGCAAGGGCACCACGGTGGCAAGGTTGATGCTGCATGGGAGTACCAGCAGAAACACCATATTTGTTCAGATGATGCACTCATGCAACCCTGACCTCACCTATATCCTGCCTTCACATTGTCCCAGTAAGCAGCAGCAACATTGCTGTTGGGCAGTGCAACATCATCCCAGTGTGCTGACCACACCCATCAATCTAAAGTAATGATAATTTTTTAACCATTCCAAATTTGGTTTATGTTTTTAGCTCTCATTTTCATTTAGCTTGGCAGTATCTGCTGTGCAACATGAAGACCCAAGAACTAGAAATAATACCTTGATTTTGTCATCTATGATGTAGATTCTGTGTAGCGATGTATATGGTTTCACAGTTATCTGTGTGTATACAATATTAAGATACTTCTCAGAGTTTCACAGACCACACCAAGACCAATAATAAAACTGGCCATTTCTATGCATCATGCTTCAAGTTAATCATGGAGAATCAGCACAAATTCAACTTCCCGTAAGTCTCCACACGGCCCATTAACCATAGCAAGAAAGATGGCAGTGCTATATTTATCTGCTGAAAAGAAGAAGAAGATAGCATTTGTGTCTTGAATAGCAAATAGCAAATAAATTGTTTGGTTTAATTTGAAATGTATTTAGATTATGGAGCATATATTTCCAATGGCTGTTTTGTATTTACAGCGTGGCTGTCTAGTTATACGGCAGCAGTATAATTGTTTGCCTGCTGAGAATGATAGCAGCAAAGTTACTTTGGGTACCATTACAGCTAATTATAGTCTTGCTTTGGAATTTAAGGGCTCTCCTGCAAGGCTCCCTTCTTGCCATTTACACACAATGGACATGAATGTATTTTGACTGCTGCGTGTAATTCTAGTGATTGAGTTCCAGTAATGCCACTTCTAGATGCAAAGCACTGAAATTTATTGTCAGGCTTTGTTGCCAGAAATGTATTCCAAGTTACTGGAATCCAAATGGAACCTGAAGAGATTATTCCACAAATGATACAATGTGCCTATCATTTCCCAAGATCCAGAAGGTCAATGCATTCCCAGGTGACTCTTTCTGCACCTGGTCCTTGTTTTACGTAGACAATGTTCTTCATCGTAATGTCATGCTTACATTTCTGCAACTGGGTTGCTTTTGTGTGGTTGGAAGTATATAATTGTGAACTTTTTAAAAATGAAACGATGTCTGTAGTCTGCACTAGGCATGCAAACAACTTGAATGCACTGCCTTCTCACATAGCACCATCCCTGTTCCCCTAGCCATTCCTGTTTTACACTGTAGAATAATAGGAATGTGGCTTATACTGAGTCAGACCATTTGTCTATCTAGCTCAATATTGTCTACACTGACTGGCAACAACTCTCTGGGGTTTCACACAATGGATCATCCCAAACCCCACCTGCAGATGCCAAGGACTGAACCAGGGGCATTCTAGATGAGCCATTACTGAGCTTTGGCCCTTCCACAATATGTTGCTGCGTCTACCACAATGTGAACATTAAAAACACAAGGATTGTTTCCCGTTTTATAGCAGTTCTGGAAGTAGATGCTAGCACAAAAAGCCCTATGAGTAAGCAAACATGCAAAAACCGAAGTGCACAATTCCTTTACCTGAGGGACTGAAGCACTTTTACCAAAGCAGACATCTCAAGCAGTAGAGGAATATCAGTCCCAATGAAAAAAATTGACAAATGTGAAAGAGACTCCCCTAAGCTAACTACTTTTCTACCACAGCTCACAGCTCAGATGGTTCAGCCAGAGGAAGAAATGAACTGCACAGAAACTTGTGTTGTGTTGTTTTAAAAAAAACCCTCAATGGTATTTTCAAAGGAGGGTATTAAAAATGTATGAATAACTATGAGCATGCAAGAATGCTCAGTATCAATTGTATCACTATTTTAATGCTGGTTTCTGTTTGCTTAGAGGAAGGCTTTCTTTAATGCTGGGTTCCAACCAGAAGCAGTAATTCCAACATTTTGCGTATAGCCTTAAAGGGGGGGGGGGCTGCCTTCTCAATTAAAAATGTACTTCATCCTTTATGCAGCCCAATAAAATATCATGATTCAAGGGAGATGGGACATACAAATATATTGTAAATAAGTGATTTGGAGGATGCCATCCACAGACAAATTTTGCAGGAGGCTCTGACCATTTAAGTACAAACCTAACACACCACGTGATAAGTGTTGGGCAGCTTCACAATCTGTATCTATTTCCTGAGGTGCATAAAATATCTCAGTGGGCCAGAGGTTGCCTAGCTTTTGCAATTCCCATTTCTTCCAAGTTGACCCTTTATAAAATAATTTATTTCTCCAAGTATTTATTTTTTTAAGAGCTCTTTTCTTTAGCTCACCTCAGCAGCCCCCAGAGTAACAAAACAGACTTCTAAAAAGGGACTTGGTGATGTGCAGGTTTCTCATGTAAAGCCCCACGGCCTCACAGCTCTCCCATCACTCAGAAAGTCATGCATGATTTCGGCTGAGGCACTGAGCAAAGCGAAGTACATGACTGAAACTCTATACTTCACCAGGCACACCTCATTTACTCCACTGACAGTCACTCAAAATCCAAGAGGGAGGGGGGGGAAAGAAGAAATATAAATGATATGCAACCAACTGGATGTATCATTTAGCTTTTGGTGAACCAGTCACTTGCGAAGCATTTTCCATCAACTCTTGTAAAACATCCTGCCATTGAGTTTCACTCAAGTTTTATTAAACTGTAGTCTATCGTGGGGGTGGAGGAGGGAAGATGGGCAAAATCAGAGCCATTTTTAATTGCGGACAGGAGCCCTGTCAGCATTTCTGTCCTGACTGTCATTGAAGTCTCGATTGCTTTGTTTAAATATTTATGACTTGACAGAGCCCATATTTTTGCTTTGTTTCAGTATTACCGTAAACTACCGAATCAACTTTTTTTTTATTTTAAAAAAAACAGCAACCAAAGGGATGCAAATTATGCTCGGCAGTAATGCTGAAGTCCCATGGGCTTTTTGACAAATGATTAAAATCAAAACCAGCTTCAACATGAAAATGTTTTGTATGTTTTTGTTTAAATAGTGCAGAGTAATTGTAGGCAGGTGGAAGTATGGATTTTTTTTTAGAATCAGAGATCACAGAGTTCGAAGGGACCCTGAGAATCATCTGGTCCAACCTGAAAATGCCCCTGCCCCATATGGAGATCGAACCTGCAACCTTGGCATTATCAGCACCACACTCTAACTAACTGAGCTATAAGGTTGAAACCATCCATTTAGTTTATTTTACCCCTGCCTTGTTTTCAGCTTCTTAATACTTTATCCAGATCTCAATATGTGGAATGGTGTCTTAAGTATGATCCATTTGGTTATGTATTTAACAAAATAATAATAGAGTTCCAGATTTCCATTGTCACTTTATTTATAAATTGACCTGTAATTACATACTAAGAACATTTATTCCCCGTAAAGGGAAGTTTTTAATGTGTTATGTTTTACTGTGGTTTTATAGTTTGCTGGAAGCCACGGAGAGTGGCTGGGGCAATCCAGTCAGATGAGTGGCACATATAAAAAATGTTGCTCCTGTTGTTGTTGTTGTTGTTGTTGTTGTTGTTGTTGTTGTTATGAAATGTCAGACAGGTTGTAGTGTCCCTTCTCTTGTATGAAAGGAAATAAAGCTTAATAGGAGGCAAAAATGGACATGTCACAGAGAAGGTTGAGAGAAAGAAAATCCCTTGGAAATAGGGCTGTAGGCTAGGTGTGATGAGCTGCATTACTCTCATATTCTCAATTAACTAAGTGATCAGACTCACACACAGAGATTCTCAACTTCATCTTTTATGGGTTATCAGAGACATCAGCCACTTTAGAGATGAAGTAACTGTAGGCCTGTGATACCAATAAGATGAGAGATAAGAATTAGCATTCTGAATGCTTTCTAAGCAGCCTCCAAGCCCAAGATGCAATAAAAGAAAAAGCTTTTAGATCTCTCCAGGCAGAGGCATTGGGAAAGATGCCATATTCCCACAGGGAATAACAATGGTAATCCATATCAGGATTCAGAAATAATCTTCCGCATAAAGGCGTTTAACTTCTCCAGAAGCTAATCTACTTTTTTCCTTTTTTTTAAAGGGCTACTCTGTGTTGATACACTGAGAAATAAGAACCACAGAGTTGGAATGGATCAAAAGACCATCTAGTTCCATCTCCTGCCCCAAACCATTTGCCCACTAGCCCCACTCCAATCAGTGCATGCAATCCAGAGCACACTGTGCTGCAATCAAGGAGTGTGGAAAGCTGCTTGCAGAGTCAATAACTCCAGATCTCAAATACATGATCCAAGTCACACGTGAAAGAGCAACACCACCATAACTGAGTTACTTAAGGTTCTCCATAGGAATTGGCATAGGGAAAACCAGTATAGGGAAACCAGTAGGTTTTTCCCATCCCAAGTTTAAAAAAGCTTTTGGTGCTAAATTGTTACTTCCTACTTTTCTACTTCTTCTGCAAGGTCTAAAGTGCAGGTTCATACATTTCCTCTGTGGAGAGATTTGCATGCTCCCAATGTGAAGACATCATACACCTCAAAATAGGGGCAATGCACAAACACTTCAGATGTGAGAAAAGAAATGGGTTTGTGAGACACCTCTACTTCCTGTTATCCATTTGCAAGATATATTGTCCACAGTTAACATCCTGCTGAGAGTGTCAATGGCAAATAAACTCATATATAGTTGATGTTAGTTTCTGTTTTGCCACTGAGCAGCTGCTTGGAGTCACAGGACTCTGTTTACATTCCAGAGACCTTCCAGACTATTGGAAGTCTCACGAGAGAAGGGAGACGGATGTGACGTACTGGTTTCTCTGTTCCTTTGTTTCAGTTGCTCTCTGCTTTCACAGAGAGAGGATGTATATTTCTTTGTTGTCTGCGTAGTAAGAAATAAAGCATAGCAATGTAGCCATAAATCTCATCACTTCTGCTGTTTTGGAAACTCTGCTGAATGGGGGAACGTGCCTGAGGCCTTATCAAAGGCTCAGGTTATTAATTATTCATCAGAGGGTGATTCCGAAGGACTCGGCCGGAAGATGAGCTTTATCAGCTTGGCCGAGTGGAGATTCTGACAGTTGACAGCTTTGTCAAAGGCATACAATGTACCCACCCATGCATCCACAGGGAGGCGCTAAACAACAAAATGCAGGGACCAGAAGAAATCTGTTGAAAGAAAACTGTATCTTTAGATATGAGGGAAATGTAGTGATTGACAAGAATATGTCCTACACCTGTTGGTTGCAAGGAAAAGAAATAGGGATGAAAAGCAGAATTTCTGGATGCCAAGATTCAAGTTTGGGGCAAGTGTGCTTTGGTGAGAGAACGCCACACTTTGCCACCAACGCAAGAAATAAAAGCATTCACGGCAGCGCAGTTGCAGGCGATGGGACATAGTGCTGGGGGCAGGGCACGTCAAGATCGCTCAGGAGCTACAGGGTGATCTCTTTTTTTACTCCCGCGATTGACCTGGATAACTCTGGTGATCTACCTGTTGATCGCCATCGACCGGTTGAACATTCCTGCCATACAACATTCAGAAAAAGTTGCACAGGCAGTAAAACTTGGCTTAGTTACAGTGGTGAAATTATTGACATAGCAACTCAAGAGTGGCTTATAAGAGGCATGCAGTCTGAGCTGCAGCAAGCAGACTTCACACGTTGATCTTCTCTGGTAGACTGAGGGGGAGCAAAGGCTTGATTACCTTGTCCCTCCCAAGGTGAGCCAAGCCTGGTGGGACAGCTTACCATATGATCTTAAGCCCTTCAAGCATTAATTAGATTTAAGCATGTTGGTTATATGAGGCTGGTTATTCTGTAACACCTTCTATGTGTTTTAAGGCCCGCAACAGAAGATACAATTAAGCAGAATACTGCAATGGACCTGTCAGACTCCAATGTCCTTATTCTGGTCACATTTTGGCAGTTGTGGTGGCATCAGGCCCAACCCAAATATAACTATACAGTTCCTTCACAGATGTCTTCAAACTGGTAGTTAGATGAGCCCTGATTTATTTTCAGCAGTTTTCCAGATTCACATAGCTGGTATGAGTGCAACTGAAGCTAGTCCTTTTCCCTGTGCCTATTTATTTGGTTAATTCCTGTGGAATGAATAACAAATAAAAATGATTGCTTGTGCCATTATTCAAGCTCAGCAGAGCTGCTGTGCATAGACTGCTGGCACAGATAACTCTTTAGCAAATTTAGCCTTTTTCAGGCCTGCCAACTCTTTGGACATTTTGGACTCCTTTGACTACCATTGTAATGATTGATCTAGTTCTCCCCACCAAAACGTATCCAGAATGTATCTTTTTAAATACAAAAACTAAGCAGCAAATCAATTAAAAGAAGAGCAGAACGAATGAACTAATAATAGCATTTGTTGAAATGAAGGTTAAGGATGTTCAGGGACAGCCTAAGACATTTTTCTTACAAATGGTACCTCCCTCTGTCCCAAATCAAGGTGCTTAGTACAAAGCTATTTTGGCATCTGAAGCTGAAAACCCCACAAGTGCCTCTCACTGTCCCTGGCAGGAAAAATGCAATCGTAATAAATCAAAGACTAACAATTTGCTACCTTATTGTGACACCCCATTTTGCTTAACGGTAGAGCCAATGTCATTGTGTCAGTGTTTTGCTCTATGGAGTTACAGACCTGCCTCATTGATAACGTTCATGTTTCCATAGGGCTATATGAGTATATTCTGACCCACATATAGTAGAAAGATTATCAATGATGATAATACTGTTGGGATTCGCAGGATGTTGAGTAAGTCTGCAGGCTTCAACAGGCTGATGCAATACTCTGTGAAGTCTTGGGTCAGAGTGACTCAGCAGGGATGTGATTGGCTATCACCTGTTTTAAAAGGAAAGCCTGTTCAACAGAAAGTGTGGTGGTTGTGCTGTGGTATGGTGGTGCTGTGGTGGAGAGTATTTGTTTGCCTTAAGGAGCAGGTACTCTGTATGGACTGTTTTTGTAAATACTTGTATATAGCTCACATTAAAAAGACTGCACTGAAAAAAACCTGGGACTCTGAGCGTTTCGCTGAAAGCGCCGCGAGGAATTCGCGACAAATACTACCATATTCAGAGGTGGTGGTTATGAATGCTTACAACAATTTTAAAAAGCATTGGTGTGTCAATAGGTTTATGATGCTTATTGCTTGCCAGTGGTAGTGCACCACAGTAGTTATAACTACTGCTAATAAATACTGCAGTGCTTGGCCATGCATATGTTAGAAAGAACAGATGTCAGGAACCTTGTGAGTGCTCTCATTTGCTCATTGCCTTTAACAGTTTGGGAGGCCAGTACATTTCATAAAAATTCTACCCTGGGGCTTCAGGCAAGGAGCCTGGAGTGATACAGCACATGTTTTTTGTGTGTCCCCCCCCCAAAAAAAACCATGTTCTTCTGGGTGGCTTGTCAATAAGTTATCTCACAGCAGCTTCATGTTCCCCTCTTGAATTCAGCACTAACACTTGCAGGGGCTCTGTGGAGTCTCTGTCCCTGCTCTCAAGTGCTCACGCAGAATTTTCAACTAATTCATCAGAATCTCTTAAATATTGTACTTAAAATCTCACCATACATCCATATATTGTTCCAAAAATAACATCTACATGAAAAACATCTCTACAGGTATTTACAATTTCTACAAAAATAAAAGCAAAAAACTAAGAAGCTAGTAGATATAAAAAATAAAGGAAGCGATATAAAGAAACATATTCAAAAGGGAAAAGGAAGTCTGTGGCTGAATATTATTCTGATATTTGCTGTTCCTAAACATTGCAAATAAAGTTCACCTTTCAATTTTTTGTGATGTTCATTAGTTATTCTCCTACAATATGTTGTTAAGAGGGTGACATTCTATTTCTTCACGAAAAAATGTTGGCCATATTTCCCACGTCCGCAATTAAAACAATATCAGTGTAGGGTGGAATGTATATTTGACTTTAAAACGTATCCATTAGACGTTTTGTCCCCATTACCAAAATTCTCCTGTGAACACAAACAACAGGTAAAAGTCTAAAAAGCACTTCTAACGCTACATTGAAAACATGCAGAGATTTCCCACTACAGTGTTAAAGTCTTCTTTAAGTGCACTCGCTTCCCTTCCTGTGCTCTGGAGACCAGGGCCACCCTCTTCCTCTGAGCCCAAGTGCTACTTTCCAAGTGCTCAACACAGACAACCTTAGTCTTTGGTAGAATCAACTTATTTCCCAATTGGACCTCACTTTCTCTTACTTAAGTCCTGCTCACTTTCTCCATATACTTCATATCCATCCATATTATGCTAGTAAGCCTTACATCAATTCTGTAATGCATTCTTATCTTCATTTTACAAGTGGGAGGAGAAGCTAATAAATAATGGTTTATTTTTACCGAGCTGAATCAGAAAATTGTGGAGTTGGAAGGGATCTTGAGGATCATCTAGTTCAACCCCCTGCAGTGCAGGAATATACAGGGATTGAACCTGCAACCTTGGCATTATCAGCAGCACACTCTAACCAACTGAGCTATCTAGGCATTTTAGTTTAGGTCGTCCAATGAGTAGCCATGACTGAGCTGTTATTTGAATGGACCCAAGGATATTCAGTTCATAGCTCAGACTCTTTAGCCATAATGCTATCCAATGTGTTCATCCGTAGAACAGGCAATCTGGGCAGGGAGGAGGCTGAAATTTCACTACTGAAGATCAAGAATAATTTCTCAGTCTTATCTGAAACTACATTGTCACTTCTGTGGCAGCCTGATATAACCAAGCTAGATTCTGTTTCCCACACTGGAATGATCAACCCTAGATATTTTCCCAGTTTGAAAAAGTCAAAGGGACAGCCACTGCACATTCTGGACCAAAGCTTATTTTTAACAGCACACAGAAATGGGTGTCGAAGGCACAAAAACTGGGCCAGTCTGAAATCTGTACTCCTAAAAACTTCATGATAATAACCAGCCTGTTCTACTTCCATAGCCATTCTACCACAAACCCATATACTCCATCAACTGAGAAAAGAAAAATCTCCCCATATGAGTTGCAGATACAGTTCCCACCGAAATTAATAGAAATCCCATTTAATGAATTTGGGTCTGGGTGACAATCCACAATTTTCTTGTAATATGTGTATCTGGAAACCCATCTGGCACCCAAATGGAATTACAAAAAATTGTGGATTATGGTGAAGGTATCTAATGCTACATAACATCTGTGCATGTTTTCCACATGGTGTATGATGTATTTGTTCAGTTGTCTTTGTTGCCAAAGTGCACAGTCTGTATTTGCACACTTCAAACTAATATAACAAGTGCCAAGTTGGTCCTTTCAAAATTCATTTTTTAACACATGGAAACCTGGACAGTTTTGTGTACCGAACCAACAATGTGTCTAAAATGTAGAGGCACAGAATCAAAGCTGTACCATTGCAAAAATCCAGATTTCAAGACTGTGCTGAGATCTCTTTGAAACTTAGGCTTTGCACTATCCATGTACATGACACCATTGATCTAACAAGTGAAATATGCTGTTATTGGTGTGTGATGTTTTAACTGAGAGTATAAAGAAATCCATAATGTATTGAATTACGCAAAAGTACTTAGGACAAAACATTCCCTTCATATCCTCTCAGAGCTCAAACTTCAGATTTGGAAGCAAAAGATTTGATTACTTTCATCTTAGCATGCAAATCTACAAATATGAATGGTCTTGATTTACAGAAGCTCCATTAATAAAGTTGGAATATTAAACTATGTAATCTCCTTTGTCTGGAACTGTCTGTGAAGCCAGGGAGTGCATTACTAAGTCAAACAAGACTTTTGCATATATTTGCATATTCAGGAGTGACTCAAGGGAACTTTATCTTTTAAAAAAATCCTGTAAGAAGTAGCCTAGATGGGATTGGTTAAAGAACTGATGTTACTGTCTTTTAGAATAGGGGATCTTTTAAAGGATGAGAAGAACTGTAAAAAAACACTTCACCTCTAAACAGGTGAAATGCATGAACATTTCAACATAACTTGAAATGGAAGCTCATTTTTCGCAAAGGAAGCCTCTAGAAAATTTGCATCAACACAAATTGTATGGGGTGTTCTTTTTGGTAATCAAATAACAGAAGCACTGTTGGAGTATTGTTAAAAGAAAACAAGCTATTTGTTTCCATGTTTGTTGGATGTATGCTTTGGCCCAAGTAAAATAACAACTACCGTAAGTACTCAAGCAGCTTACCCAGTCAGGTAAATTCACAATGTAAGCAAAGTGCTGCACTAGATATGAATTGAATGGATACTGGATAACTTCGTGTTTGTGATGCATATGGTTTGCTTTACCATTTGCTTAGATTGAGATTAATCCATTGCACACCTAAATTTATCACGCAACCACGATGCTTCCAGGAATGAGTTGAACCCATAAATATGGATTGAACAGCAGGTTGAACACTGGGAAAATGAAATAGAGTCTGAATACAGCCTCTGTCATGTATTCTGCTGGCTGCAGCAAACAATTAAGGTAAAGCCTAATCATGCAAACGTTTGAATAATCATGCTTCACATTTATTGTCATTAAAAGAAACAGTAATAGCTGCACATAAACAATCATAATAAATGGATCTAAAGTATTTGTTTTTATATAAAAAATAGGAATTCTGCTGTTAAAGACAGCTTTTACCTGAGATTACCTCCTATCCGTCCTTTGCATAAATATTGCATCTGGCCACTTCTCCTCTTGCATCTAACCTTTATTTCCCTTTTATTTTAAAAGGCTGTTTCATAATTCCCACACTGTATACTGGCACGCTGTACGCTAACATGTTGCCGACACTCTCATTGGCACTACACGACTATATATTAGCCACAGGAGAACTGGAGTGGATATTCAGGCAGAAACAAATCTAAAAGCAGTGAACCATCAAATGTGAGGAACTCAAGAGGAAGTTGGCAGATGAAAGGATACTGGCAACTCCCTATAGTCAAAGCACATCTCTGAAAGGCACTTATTTCAAGAAAAGTGTATAGTGTCCTTCCGTCCCTACCCCCCGTTGGCTAAAATGACCATATAATTCCTACTCCTTCGTATTTTTTCTGCAGGCGAACAAGTGTTTCCAAACAGAATGGAAAAAGAACACTGGAAGGAAAAGCTAGGGTAATTGGGAAGACTTAGACCATCCCTATCAATTCATTGTGTTACTGTGCTAGAGCAGGCTAAAGATACCCCACTGCTGCGGAGTGCAACCCCTGAGCCCCTCAGATTGTAGAGGACATGTCAGTAGGACCACAGACCAAAGCTAGTCACAGTAACAGGATCTGAGGAAAACCATGTGAACTGGCATATCTAAGCACATCTGAAAGCCTTTGCAAATGAGCCTATGGGAATTCCAGGCAGCCTGACTCTCTGCGGACAAGTCACAGATCTTCCTAGTCATAGCTGGGCAATGATTTAGGACCAAAATCAACTAAGTTATTGCACTAGAGGAAACCAGTGTAATCAGCCCCACTAGCACAACAGGACTTCCACCCCTCTCCTCCCTGCTGTGCCCCCTGCACCCTTTCCACACTGCTTCAGTGGGTCAGGAGAATACCCCAGAATAGTGTATGAGAGGGGGATGGAGCAGATCGTTCCATTTGGCAAGTAAAAATGGTGGAAGAATTGTCCTAGGACAATGTTGACGTCCACTCACAGTTATGATGCCCCTACTTGCTTCACCTTTCATTCTTACAGTACGGCATAGAAGAATTTCCAGGCACGTGAGAGAAGCTTATGGGAACAAATCCAGAATGCAGAGCAGGGTTTCAGCTTAAGGTGCAGAGACAAAATGGTGGAAGGTTTTAAGCTGGACTGTATCAAAGAAAACAAAATATATGTGATACCTGTCTGAGGCTTATAAGGAGCACCACTCACCACCTGGGCTGAAGCATTCAGCATCAGTCGCAGCCTCTGGACCAGTTGCAACCCAGTCTAGAACAGGCAGACTCCCCAATTCTCAGATCTGGGAACCACTTACCTGCAGTGTCTCTCAATCAGCAGGATGCAGCTTCAGCGTATTAAACTGCATCCATTCTACAACTGCAGCATATCCTCCAACATTTCTCTGATGAAAATAGGGATGTCCTGTTGCAGAATGATAATTTTACTATTTATACTCCACACATCTTACTGGTTTGCCCCAGCCACTATAGGAAGCTTCCAACATATAGAAAAACACAATAAAGCATTAAACATTAAACATTAAAAACCCCTTCCCTATATAGGATTGCCTTCAGATGGCTTGGGGGGTTGGATAACGCCATACCCTCCAAAATTCCTCCGATGAAAATAGGGACATCCTAAAGAAAAGGGATGTGGGTGGCGCTGTGGGTTAAACCACAGAGCCTAGGACTTGCCGATCAGAAGGTTAGCGGTTCGAATCCCCGCGATGGGGTGAACTCCCATTGCTCGGTCCCTGCTCCTGTGCACCTAGCAGTTCGAAAGCACGTCAAAGTGCAAGTAGATAAATAGGTACCACTCCGGCGAGAAGGTAAACGACGTTACCATGCACTGCTCTGGTTCGCCAGAAGTGGCTTAGTCATGCTGGCCACATGACCTGGAAGCTGTACGCCAGCTCCCTTGACCAATAAAGCGAGATGAGCGCCACAACCCCAGAGTCGGTCATGACTGGACCTAATGGTCAGGGGTCCCTTTACCTTTAAGGAAAAGTGGGACATTCCAGGATAAAATCAGAAACTGGGATGGCTTCTCTAAATCAGGGATGTCCCTGGAAAAATAGGAACACTTGGAGGGTCTGCTGCAGGCAGGCACTAGTTCAACATTTGCACGGCCTTTCACCTCTAGTGAATGTTTAGAGGTAGTCTCAGTTTCCTACTCATATTGAAATACTGCCCCTCAATGAGGCCAAACTTAGATTCACAAAATGTTTAGGGGTCTGCATACCCCTACGTCCCCACAGAAAAAAAGCACTGCACTTGCCACTGTTTTTATGTCCTTTAATGACTGCAGCAGAGTTACCCTGAAAGGCACCAGTTCATCACAAGCAATCTTTTCATGTATCTGAGCTCATTAGGTTAGCATGACTTTTTCCCGAGCTTCAACTTCATTTAGTTTTGGTAAATCTATCAATTTAGTCCTTGCGTTTCATTTCATTGCTAAGCAGGATGACAGCCAAGCAGAGAAAGTGCCAAATTTGTTCGGCAAGGGTTGAGCCAGAATCCCTTAAGGTGGTTTATAAAAAAAGCTGACCTAAAATGAAGATTGTGACCTGTGTTAAAGAAAAGGAATGGGTGATCGGCCTATATAGTTCTGCCTGGCTTCTCAAATGTAGAACCTCATATCTCAATTGACCACCTTTTGCTTCTCATTAAGTTATAAAATTTATTGCCACTCAGTATGTTCAGTCCGCTACACTCATCTGCAGGTCTCTGCTTTTGCCTTGTACCCTTCTAATGGATTTAATGCAAAAGTGACTGGACCTTAATGCAAAATTGCTGTAGAAGCATTAAGTGGGCTACCTACTGGGATTATGCTGAGGAATTCCAAATGTCACTTTAATGCTGCTGGGAGTAACCAGTTAAAATCCATTTACGAAAACCTCCAGCTTTGGGGATGGTAGGAGGACAGTTTGTATGAACCGTGTTTAGCATCACACAGAAAGGACAGAATTTCCAGACTTTTAAATAAAAGGCTACCTCTTCTTCTTCTTCTTCTTTTAACCTCAAAAAGAAAGATAAACTGGAAACTGTGAAGCTTGCATAGTTTTGCAATTTGGATGACCCTGGAGTTGTGCAAGAGGCTCAAATACTCTCTAGTGCAGCTGTGAAGAGCAAGATCAGATTTCCTTGAGCTCAAACAACCTGTGGGAAATATGAAGTCTTGTAAATCCCAAACACCCAAAAATAATTATCCCAACTCCCCTTCGATTTAAAGATTTTCTGTGTATCACTGAATCTGCAGAAGAGCAACTTCTTCACTGATTAGTGGAAGATGATTTGGCGCTCTGTTGTCAAATCCTTTTCCCAACAGGGAGAAAATGGAGGAAATGTTGAGGGGTGGAAAAGGGCAGTCAGCAACATGAAAGTAATATGCTCTCACAACAATGGGTAGATACATTCTTTTCAGGGAAGAAGGGTGCTATGGAGTCCACAGTGAAAGACAACATTATTCTTGGTGGAAGGGGCAGTGCTGATGTTAGAAAAGCATCATCTCTAGTTTTAAAATATCATGGCTCATTTGGACTTTCAGAACCTCCTGTAGTTTTACTGGCTCCACCCCTGTCCATGATAGAGCTCAGCCTTGGAATGAACTTCAGCCTTCTGCATCCTTGTTTCTCTCTCTCAAAAGTTCCTGTGTGTGGGAATTCCAAAGTGTGATAGTGCCAGACGCAGGCAATCACATGCAGAGAGAATGCCGTTGCATTCAAGGCTTCCTCATAGCATCTGGTTGGCCACTGCGAAAATGAGACACTGGAATGATAGGCTTTTGGATAGATCCAGCAGGGCTCTTCTTAGGTGACACTTATCAGCCATCAAATGATGTACATCTGAAAAGATTTAGTTGGTACCACAGTTAGTCAAAGCTAGCCTAATTCAGACCCTGCTTAGGACCCTGTCACAGTCCTGATGTTGTCATAGAAAGTATGATGCTTTCCAGTTCCTTTCCACAGCCTACAAACCTACTCATCTGCCAGCATCCCTCATCTTTCCTTCATCCTTCTTGCCTTTGCTGCTGCTCCATCCAATGAAGACCAGATATAATCTCACCTCGAGGTACGTTTTGTGCATGCAACTCAGGATGAATGCTCAATAAGAAGCCATTTGGAGGGACCCGAGTCTCACTATGATAGGAAGAATTCCCTTATTCTAGCATAGCGGTAGGCAACCTAAGGCCCATTGGCCATAAGTCGATCACAGGGGTTGTTTAACCAGCCCATGAACTGCCCCAGAAATCAGCGCACGGGGACTCGCTTCCACGGCGCTGGAAATCATGTCTGCACAGACTCAGACACTGGAAATCATGGGCATACGAACTATCCGGCCCATGGAGGGATCTCCGCTGGAGTTAACTGGCCCACGTGAGGTAAACCTTGCCAACCCCTGTTCTAGCATTTACACTTAGAATATATGTCATTATATTGAAGAGCTTTGGATCTCTCTGAGATGCAGACAGTTTCTCAGATTAATATAGGAAAGGTCACTTGCTTTATCTTGGTCACAAAATTAATGCGATTCAAGCTATGAGTGTCAATGTGTATTTATCTATTTTTAAAGACGACAACCTAACACTGTAATTGTCAAGGTTTTGTACGTATGTCTACCGAGTTCATTGTTGCCACTGGAAACTATTCACCATCCCACTGACAGAGCAAGGTGCAGCTTTTCAGAAAGAAAGAAACTGTAATCCATCTTTTAAAAAAGAAAATATCACTGCTTTTGCTAACACTTCCTTTAAAATATTGCCTCTTCGGTTTGGATGCATTCATCAAAACCTAAGCTGCAATGGTGTGTATAATGCAATGAATGAGAAGAGCTATGAGCTATCTGGAAGCAGGAAACTTAAAAACTGTTATCTGGCATTCCTGGGCTTGACCTCTTGTAGTGTTTTACTGGATAAAGAACAATATGGTCCAACAGAGAGCAAGAGTTTGAGTCTAAGGGAGCTAGTATCATTCAGCAACCTTGGACAAATCATGTGGCTTAATTTTACATTGGATGTGCATAGCCTTCCAATGAAATTACAAAGTGGGCTTGTTCTGCACACCAAAAAGGAGCCATTGGTCATCACCTACGACCTGCTTGCCAAACCACTGAAGCCACTTTACTGCTGAGAGGCACTGTGATGTGGGAAACAGAATATCATGTTTTGATTTATGTTTAACAATTTACTTCACTTTATATCCTCAATAGGTTTCCAAGAGGACCTATTATATGTTAGGTTAAAGCAACTTTACATGCCTCTAGTTAGTAGAGGGTTAGGGTTTCCCTTCAGATGTGAAGGAAATAAGCAGCTATCTTCTTTTTAAAAGACATCTGAAGGCAGCCCTGTTTAGAGAAGTTTTTAATATTTAATGCTGCATTGTTTTTAACACTTGATTGGAAGCCGCCCAGAGTGGCTGGGGAAACTCAGCCAGATGGGCGGGGTATAAATAATAAATTATTATTATTATTATAAAACCCCCAATCTCCTCCTGCTCCTCCTCCTCCTCCTCCTCCTCTTCCCCTCTCATGCATGAAGCAGCCATGTATCCAGCTTTTACTATGCCTTAGAATTTGAAGCCATCCTTGTAAATAGGAAGAAACTGTAAGTAAGTAACCTTTTTTTGCCTTTACCAATGGGACATCAGAGTGTGTTTAGGTATTACTCTTTTAAGCAATGCTAGTGATTTGTGAATGAGACCGAATAGGCAGTGGAAGGACTGAGTAAATCCAGCTTCCAAGTTACTTAAATCGGCCTCAAACTATAAAACCAACCAATTTTATTTTTAAAAAACCCAACTAGCCAAGGTAACATAACATCAAGACTCCAAAATATTTACCATAGCATGTGTTTTTAGGTTTTTATTATGTTACTTTTTTTACTGGTTATAATGTTATTTTTGTAGGTTGCTTTGGGTTACTTTAAAAAAAGAAAAGTTACTAATAAGTGTAACCACCACCTAATAATCCCAGGAACTTCCTGATTTGCCCCGCTTAGAGGAGGTCATGTTAACACTTATTAGCACTACTAAAGAGTTAGAACCCTTCAGAAGATATTTGTGCACGATACCATATTTGCACACCACATGTCTTTTCACTTATTGCCTGTGGCTGGAAAACTTGGATCCAAGTAAAATACTGCAGTCCAGGTGGTGTGTTTGCACCACACCAATGTTGTTGTGCCCCTCCCCATCTCTGTTCTGGTATGCTGCAGGGACTCAGCTGGATGAACCATGCTGTCCCATTGATGCTTCCAGTCACTTGCAGTTAGTTTGCTATCACTAGTCCTGTCAGGGGCTGACTTAGGTGATTTTTCATAATATGGCACCCTGTGCAAGACCAAAATTTGTCACCTCTAAATGGATCTTCTCATTTATCGATCTTCTCAATTTTGTGCCCCCTCATCTCGGCACCCACACCACCCTAAATCCGGCACTAGTTCAGTGGTTACAGGGCCAGCAAGAGATGCCATAAGCTGCAATCCCTTCAGTCCCTATGCTTTGCTGGAGACCATTTGCTCAGGGATAAAGTATAAACGTAAATCAATCCTATATGAAACTGGAGGGGTTTTGAGTACATGGAACTGGTCTGAGAATTTATGTATTAACAGCAGCTAGCAATGCCACACCACGCCTCAATTCAGGAAAACAATCTTCAGAATGTCTGACTGTGCTTATGTTAAATGTCAGTTTAGTAATGTGTGACAAAGAGAGAATTATTCCCCTCTATAGCAATGTGGCTTCACTCTGAACCCATTTAATCACACCAGGCTTGTGCAAGCTCACAGGACACATCCAGGAAATGCACCTTTCGTAAATTGCTATCATCATTCTCTGAATCATTCTCAGCCCAAAATGTTTTGTGCTTATTCCTTACAACTGACTTGGCTGCCACCTTTATATATATATAAAAGCTCTACCAAAGGCACAATCAGTTTGAGTTTCAGGTTAGTTCTTTTTTATGGCTATGTTGCAGAAATCGCTGTGAGTCTAGCCTCAAATGCACACTGTACCTTTAAAGCACCCCCCCCTTAGACTTTTAGGTAGAGTTAAGGTAGAGGTAAAGAACCCCTGGAGGGTTAAGCCCAGTGAAAGGCAACTATGGGGTTGTGGCGTTCATCTCGCTTCAGGAGTTGGCATTAGCCCACAGACAGTTTTCCGGGTCATGTGGCCAGCATGACTTCTGGTGCAATGATACACCGTGACAGAAACCAGAGCGCACGGAAACGCCGTTTATTTTCCCGCCACAGTGGTACCTATTTATCTACTTGCACTGGCGTTCTTTTGAACTACTAGGTTGGCAGGAGCTGGGACAGAGCAACGGGAGCTCACCCCGTCACCGACCTTCCGATTAGCAAGACCAAGAGGCTCAGTGGTTTAGACAACAGCGCCACCAAGTCCCTTTTTTAGGTAGAAGAGTAGTATTGACTGACATTCCTAGTGAATTATGGGTCTTGGATGCCCCATGCAGATTTTCACAGATCAGTGCCTTTTGTATGACAAATCAAAGTAATAGCAAAAGTACAATTAACAAAGCAGAAGCAAGGTAATTCAAGGTTATGGCTTCTGCTTTTTCCTGGTTCTGCTGTGCTTCACAGCAATCATGCATATTCAGTATTAAGAAGCTTATGTGTTACCTGAAGTGTTAGTTGAATAGACGGCCAAGCATGTAGTTGAAGTGTGAAGGCTTTTCATTTGGGTGAGATGTGTAGGTGAACCTTCTGATCTCTTGAGGCAGGAAACGAAATTCTTAAATGACAACATGTAGGAACTGGCAATAAGTCTTTTGATTGTGCTTCATTTAAATTCTGATCTTCTTGACTCCAGAGCTTCAATGCTGCAGCATTCTACACTATGTCATGAGCAGCGATTTTGAAATAACCCAAAGATGATGAAGGCTGCACCTTAATACTCTAAATGTCATTAAGTTTTATTGCATATTTCTAGCTAACAGGCTCCTTACAGCTTCATCAAATGGTTAATGTTAATCAACCATTTATGCCAATACAGAAGTGACAGGTAATGAAAAAGAAATGGCAGTTTCAGAGAATGACTTGAAGCTTTCTTCCTTCAGTTGCTGGATGAGGTCATTTGGAAAATCTGATCTCAACCATCCCTATTCTTCCATATTCTTCGTCCTGCTGTAAAGGGTTTTCTTATTATTGCAGACATTGCCTAGCATTCCTGCCAGTGCAGAATCCTGGTCCATCCTGATTTCTATTTGTAGTAGATTATCAACAGTTATGTATTTTATTCTCAGCTTGCAACTTTATTTACTTTTGTGGCAGGACCCTTGCATCTAACAAACATTTAATGCTCTTGAGGAAAGATGGTTCTGGAATACCACTAATGCATGAGTAAGGACTCATGATAGTCATATATAAAAACGACTGCTGTTGCAAATTTATGGGACACCTTTAATTCAATTAATATGCTGTAAAGAACAATAAAAGTGTCAACATGTAATTGAGACACAATGAATGAGTGGAGAACAAGTAAATGGCGAAAACTGAACTTTTGACAGTCACCACACATTTCAGCTCAATGCACAGGAAATATTCAGTGCCAGGAGTGAATTGGATGAATACATCTCATTTCTGTGGCATAGTCAAGTGAATTGCAGAGCAGCTGTTGTCCACAAAATAGCTAGCCATATCAGCAATTCTAGACCTGTCTATTCAAAAGTAAGGCCCAATGAGTTCAGTGGGACTTCATATACCTAATATATATTTGAATGTTATATAATAGTAACAGCAGCAGCAGCAGCAGCAGCAGCAGCAGCAACAACAACAACAACAACAGATACCACCCAGAAACAATGTCTGTGCCTTACATGGTTATAACTTTTATGGTTATACACGGTTTATTTACTATAATTAGTATTCTCATTTCTTAAAGGTCCTTGCCTTGTGGATCCTTCCCACTTTACTTTGTTTTGGAGAGCTGCTGTGACATGAGTTCCTGTCATGCTGCTTTGGTAAAAGAGGAAGAGCTGAACCATCTGGAAAGAACCGGCTGCCTCTGTACTCTGCCCATGCCAACCCTGTTCCAACCCTCCTGGAAACTGGGCACATGACTAGTATGAGAAGCAGCTGTGTTGTGGCTTCCTTCCATGTGACCTGGAGTGTCTGACGTTACCCTTAAGTCAAAGGGATGGGAAGAAGCCGCACTAGAGCCAGCAGCTCCTGCCAACAATGATAAACATCATAAGTGGTCCTCAGTGATTGTTTTGCCATATTACTGCAGCATTCTGGAAAGCTCCATCTGTTCAGCTTCTGCTGTCATGGAGCTGCTTAAGCTCATGTGGGCAACCTGCAGCCTCCACACACCCCTACTGGGCCTTCCTTATGGACCATTGCAGGTATCCAAACTGCTGCTAGATTTCCTCGCTATCTGGTTTCGAGTTTTTCTGCCTGGTATGGGGAGCACAGTTGCTCTCAGTGGGCTCTCTGCAAATCCTACTCCCCCAGCCATAAAAACAGCTGTTGGTTTCAATAGGGAAGAGGACACTCAGGGACACATGGAAAACCTTTCTTCCCGCCACAACTGCGTGAGGATGTGTGAGAATGAGTGCATGTATGAAAATGTGTGTGTGAATCTGTCTTGTGTCCACTACTAGTTCTGACCACATCCACCGTATTGTGACTTCCAATCCCCCCCCCCCCCCCCGGTGCTGAAGTCTTTCCACAAATGAAGGGCAGCAATCCTATAGGTGTTTGGACTACACCTGGTATGGAGTGATTGCAGTTTGCTATCCAGCCTAAGTGGATTGTATTGTCTCACTTGTAATTCCCACACTTTTTTCCAGGAACCCCTGTGGTTATGACTTCTATTTACAAAGTTTTCTCCTCTTCCTCCTCTAATAGCAATACTGCTGCTGCTGCTGCTGCTGCTACTACTACTACTACTACTATGCTCATGTTGCTATGCCTGTTTCAGAGACATGCTTTTTACCCAGAGCTCCATTTAACCCGCCTGCCAATTCCCCTAGCAGTGATTCCCCCCCACCCCAGCTTTCAGAAATGAGGCATCTCTATCTAACTTCCAATTAATTGTCAGATGCTAAAGTGAGAAAGGGTGAAATGAGAGGATAGACATTTTTCTTCCAGCACAAATAGCTAAAATAATAACAAAAGAAACAGGGATGAACACCTGGCAAACACAGCTTTGTGAATCAATTTTCTCCTTTCTTTTCAGCCTAGTATTATATCTGTCTAATGACTCATTCACTCATGGCCTGTATAGAACAGCGGTTTTGAATCACACTGTAGGTCTTTCTCTTTTTAAAGTTTCTTTTCCTTTCTCATTCACATCCCCAGCTAGCTGGTGCGAAGTCATTCATTGATTAACTCTGTCACAGGCAACAGGATTTGAATTGCCCTTTATATTACGTTGCTCAATATCCTATTGTCTGGTAGGGGGCGAGTTGAAATCATCTCACGCTTCAGGTTATTGCCTAAAGGAGTTGGCTTATAACATGGTTCCTGATTAGAATTACCCAGGTGTGCATTAAATACAGGATTCTTAAAGCCAGTCTGTTTAAAAGCAAGTGCGCCAAATTAATAAATGTTAGGAAAAGTTATCTACTTAATTGTCTGGGAGAATCTGCAGCCTTCATTTACAAGAAATGAGGAATATTCATCATCATAGAGTAGACGTGACTGCTATTTAAGGTCTGCAGTTTTCCTGTAGGGAAGGGGTTGGGTGTGGGGGGAGAGGGGAAATGCTGTGATGGCAGTGGGGGAGCCATAACATTGAAATGCTAATGTTGTTTCATTAAATGAATTGTGGAGGCTGAGATAAAATCAGCATCCTCAAAGTATAATTTCTTTAAATACCTTGTCTCAAGATTCCCCTCCAGGCAAGTTTTCATCTTTCTTCATTTAAAAAAAATAGCATTAAATTTTATTAAAGAGTCCCAATTAAGCTGGTAACTTGCTTCAAAGAACATGCAGGCTTAGGGGAATATGTTAAACATTAACACTGATGGGAGATTTGCCCATAAGCCCATTTTTTATTTTTTATTTTTTAAAAACAGCATCTCCCCAATTGGTGCAATTTGGATCACTTCAGGCATTGTTCCAAACCTGATTGATGCTTATTTTGGGAAATGACACATAAATCCTCAGTTTTAAGGTCAAACATCATGGAAAGTTGACAGGTTTGGTTGAAAACTTTCCTGCCTGCCTTTGAAAAAAAACAATCAAGAGCAGCTGTATTTGCTAGCCAGCCTGTTTCTTTTGGATCAGAAGACTACTTAAATTTTAGGTTGAATTCAAGCCCAGATGTGAAACTAATGGCATGGATGTAGTACAGGAGACTATATACCGTACATTGCTAACAGCTGTAGCTGAATGCATTTTCACATTGATCAATCAATTCATTGACAAGGTCTACATGATATTGAAGCATGATATTGAAATACAGTACAGTGGTGCCCTGCAAGACAAACACCTTGCAAGACGGAAAACACACTAGACGAAAGGGTTTTCCGTTTTGGAGGCGCTTCGCAAAACGAATTTCCCTATGGGCTTGCTTCGCAAGACGAAAACGTCTTGCGAGTTCCTGCAGGTTTTTCCCCCCCCCTTTTCCTAAGCTGCTAAGCCGCTTATCAGCTGATCCGCTGATAAGCTGCTTAACAGCTGATCGCTAAAAGCCGCTAAACCACTAATAGCGCTAATCCGCTAAGCTGTCGATGGGCTTGCTTCGCAAGACGAAAAAACCGCTATACGAAGAGCCTCACGGAACGGATTAATTTCGTCTTGCGAGGCACCACTGTATATACAAAAAGGTCAGATTTCCCAGTGCTCATCACAATGCTGGCATGAATGGCAGGAGGTGTACTTAGTACTTCATATACGTAGGTATTGTTGCATGCCACCCAAATCTCCAAGCAGTGTGAGATTCCAGGGGTTCCAGGTGTTTACCCAGGGTTTATGCTTCCTTTTGGAAACAAGGCACAGTGGAGTTTGTAGTGGCTTTATGATATATGGTTCATTTGCACATATATACAACCTGAATATTACAGTAATAAAGGACAAAAGTGGTAAGAACCTAACAGAAGCAGAAGACATCAAGAAGAGGTGGCAAGAATCAGCAGCGTAGCGTGGGTTGTCAGCACCCAGGGCAAGGCAAGTAATTTGCGCCCCCTAACCCAGGGCAAGGCAAGTAATTTGCGCCCCTAACCCCTAACCTGCCGCCGCTGCCAGCTTCTTCTTGCTGCTACCTGGGCTGGGGTATTTACAGTAAGGTAGCCACGGTGGTGGCGGCGGGTCCATGTCAGGTGATCTGAGGCAAATTGCCGCTGGCGCTGCCGCCCAAACGACGCTGCTTGCCCGGAGGAGGAGGGCAGAGAGGCGAGGAAAATGCAACATGGCCCAGCAGCTGCAGCAGCAGTGGCGACGGCGGGGCTGTGAGGAGGGGCTGCCTGGCGCGCCCTCCGTGGCCCTGACGTGCAGGGACCGCGGCGAGTGCTGAGAGCCGCTGCCTGCCGGACGCCTTCAGCCCGGATGCTCGCACAGCTCGTCGGTTCCGCAAGACATGGGGCTCTGCTACAGCCTGCACCCGAGGCTCTTCGGCGACTCCGGAGGTGGCAAGCGTGCCCCCCCAGATGTTGCGCCCAGTGCGGCCAGCCCCCCTGCACCCCCCACGCTACGCCACTGGCAAGAATACACAGAGGAACTATACCAGAAAGATATGGATGTCTCGTACACCCCAGGTAGTGTGGTTGCTGACCTTGAGCCAGACATCCTGGAGAGTGAAGTCAAATGGGTCTTAGAAACCACTGGTAATAACAAGGCCAGTGGAAGTGATGATATTCCAGCTGAACTATTTAAACTTTTAAAGGATGATGCTGTTAAGGTGCTACACTCAATATGCCAGCAAGTTTGGAAAACTCAGCAGTGGCCAGAGGATTGGAGAAGATCAGTATACATCCCAATCCCAAAGAAGGGCAGTGCCAAAGAATGCTCCAACTACCGCACAATTGCACTCATTTCACACGCTAGCAAGGTTATGCTTAAAATTCTACAAGGCAGGCTTAAGCAGTATGTGGACCGAGAACTCCCAGAAGTGCAAGCTGAATTTTGAAGGGGCAGAGGAACCAGAGACCAAATTGCAAACATGTGCTGGATTATGGAAAAAGCTAGAGAGTTCCAGAAAAACATCTACTTCTGCTTCATTGACTATGCAAAAGCCTTTGACTGTTTCGACCACAGCAAACTATGGCAAGTTCTTAAAGAAATGGGAGTGCCTAATCACCTCATCTGTCTCCTGAGAAATCTCTATGTGGGACAAGAAGCTACAGTTAGAACTGGATATGGAACAACTGATTGGTTCAAAATTGGGAAAGGAGTGCAACAAGTCTGTATATTGTCTCCCTGCTTTTTTAACTTATATGCAGAATTCATCATGCGAAAGGCTGGACTGGATGAATCCCAAGCTGGAATTAAGATTGCCAGAAGAAATATCAACAACCTCAGATATGCAGATGACACAACCTTGATGGCAGAAAGTGAGGAGGAATTAAAGAACCTTTTAATGAGGGTGAAAGAGGAGAGTGCAAAATATGGTCTGAAGCTCAACATCACCTCCTGGCCCCATCACCTCCTGGCAAATAGAAGGGGAAGAAATGGAGGCAGTGAGAGATTTTACTTTCTTGGGTCCCATCACTGCAGATGGTGACACGAAATTAAAGGATGCCTGCTTCTTGGGAGAAAGGCAATGACAAACCTAGACAGCATCTTAAAAAGCAGAGACATCTCCTTGCCAACAAAGGTCCGTATAGTTAAAGCTATGGTTTTCCCAGTAGTGATGTATGGAATTGAGAGCTGGACCATAAAGAAGGCTGATCGCCGAAGAATTGATGCTTTTGAATTATGGTGCTGGAGGAGACTCTTGAGAGTCCCATGGACTGCAAGAAGAAGAAACCTATCCATTCTTAAGGAAATCGACCCTGAGTTCTCACTGGAAGGACAGATCGTGAAGCTGAGGCTCCAATACTTTGGCCACCTCATGAGAAGAGAAGACTCCCTGGAAAAGACCCTGATGTTGGGAAAGATGGAGGGCACAAGGAGAAGGGGACGACAGAGGATGAGATGGTTAGACGGTGTTCTCGAAGCTATGAACATGAGTTTGACCAATTGCAGGAGGCAGTGGAAGACAGGAGTGCCTGGCATGCTCTGGTCCATGGGGTCATGAAGAGTTGGACATGACTAAACGACTAAACAACAACAACCTGAACCTATGGGGGGGGGGGTTCCATAGCATTAATAGTCCAAGATGGTCTTGTTTCTCCCATAGCCGCAGCCTTGGATTCAAACAGAAATCAAACATTGCTTTCAAATGTTGCTCAGACTCTCTCTCCTGCTTGCTGGTTTTCTCTCTAGCTCACAGCACTGCAACTCAACTCTAACTTCTGGCTTCATCCTTCTAACTAACCATGAGCTGGAGAGTAGGCTACCACACACACAGCTCGTTTCCTTTGTTTCCCTTAATAAACCATTACCCAGGCTATCACCTCAACACAGGAATGTAGCCTGGCTTATGTTTTAACTCTTGTTGTATCCAGGGGTTAGAAGGGTCTCTCACACACAGCCTGCGTCCTCCCCTGCAAACTCATAACACTATGAAACATATAAGTTTGGAAAAAATAGGTCCCAGTTCTGGGAGCTCCATTAGTAGTAGAGAGAAGGGAAGTCACTAGAAGTCCTGCTTTGATGGATGGTTTATAGCCAGTACATCAGCAGAAAGAAAAATAGAAACATAGAACTGTAGCATTGGAAGGGGTCCTGAGGGTCATCTAGTCCAACCCTCTGCAATGCAGAAATCTCAGCTAAAGAGCAACCATAAACCTTGCAGGTAGCTGTATTTCTGCCACTCTGGGTCAAATTCCAGACTACCCTAGGATTGACTATATAGCTTCTCTATCCAATCAGAAAACACTGTGTAGTTGAAATTTGTGCGCTTTGGTAGCCGCAGATTCCAGCCGCTTCAGCAACTGGACCAGAAGTAACATGTAGTCCTTTACAGAGTTGTCCCACCATCCTAAACGAAGGGTTTTTTAAATTGGCATGGTGGAAATGGTAGCTTCTTAGGACTACCCTAAAGAGCGTAACATGAAACCTTTAAGGGTATGCCTTCCCCCACCCCAACTATTTGATAAAGGACTTATGGAATTTGGTGAATCCATAGACTATTACCGGTACTGCCCAGTCAGGATATTGTATGCAAACAGGTAAATTTCTGAAAGAAAGCAGAGCTTCACATAATGCAACAGGCATATGCCGGAATGGACCTCCTTCTCTGCCTTTGGACAGAGAGGGAGATCCATTCTGCTCTGGGTCCCCTGGGATGCTCTCTCAGGGACCATAGAATTACGCATTAATTATCCACTATGTGGAGAAATGTTGGCCTTGTCTGCCCTTGAATCTAATGCAAATCAATGATCTCTTGGAGATAAATTATTCCGTACAGTAGCAAGGAGTGAACAAGGGGTAACAGAACTGTATTTAGCAACACGAATCACATGTCAGGTATTAATTTACATCATGGGGTCAATACTCTGGTGATTTCCTGAAATAGGTGTTTTTTATTTCTGTTTTTTAATCCTTGTATATAATAATGGCTAATACTTTGGAGGGTGTTATATGAGTTTGTCACCAATGCTACCAGAAATGCAATTATGAATTCTACTTCATGCTCATGCTGACAAGGGATTTATAAATGAATTGCACATCATATTATATATAATTCTACATTTGTTGTTTGCAGGCAACATGTTCCAGTAAAGTAAACCGTATGTGCTGTGTGTACTTTAATAATAAATATAGGCACTGCTAGCAAGGGAAAGGGGATCAGAGTAAATCCGAGCTGACATTTCTGTCAGATGGGACTTCTGCCTCTTTCCAATATGCCTTTTGCAGCTAGCAATACACCCAAGGTGTAGAAGGAATTCAGCTATGCAGGCTCAATAGTAAATACCACAGCAAGAAGCTATAACAAGGCATACTTCAGATGGGCACATCCAAAAGAATGGCCTTTCAGTTTTTAAAACTTTAAAAACTGGTTTAGAAGATCAAATTTAATGTTTTGTTACATTTTCTTCAGCTTATTATTGTCAGCCCTGTTGCAGAGTCTGGTCCAAGAAGTCCTCACAACCCCACATGGTCACTTGTTCTGAGAGTGTCCCCCTGGTGGGGCTCTTACTCAAAGAGTTCCATTGTCCTCTTCCATCCCAGGACCCCACCCTGTCTTGTCTGCCTTCCCTTACACAGTTATTCACCTGACTCCCCTTGTACCTATCCTGCCTACTTTTTTAGCCCTCTTTTTAGCCACTGATGGTGACAACCCTGGTCCCTTCTGTCCTGTCACTCATCCTCCTCCCCTTCCTTGTGTTTGCTGAGACAACCCATATTCCTTTTGTACATCACTTCTTTTCTTTGTTTGCAACTTTCCTCCATCGCTCCAGTCCCCAGTCCTCCTCCTCCTCCCTGCCTAGACTCAGCGAGTTCTCAGACACTGGCCTTTTATCTCCTGAAGGGCGCTCAGCATCCTTATCTACTACAGGCTCCCACTCCTCAGCTGTGTGTTGGCTCAGCATTGGTTGGAATCCCTTCACAATTGTATCTTGATCAGCAGTGAAAAAGTGATTTCCAATACTCATATTATCAGAATCTTATGATGTGTCGCTTTTTTTAGCTACAGCTTGTCCTGTGGCACTCTGTACTAGAACTATGCACAGTCCCCCCCCATCTGATTCAAGGCCCAATCTGACACTTTGGAGTTGCCAACATTGAACCTGGGGCCAAGCCAACCTGGTTCTGGGCCCTCAATCAATTTGGGTTTTTTTCACAGTCATGTAGTCAGGGGTGGGCAGAGGTGACCTGCTTCTCCTTCTACCCTCCCTCTCCTGACCATAATCAGGGTTTCAAACCCTAATACGAATTGTACTATGGACAGAAAGGATATATAGGTATTCAGAATAAACCTTCCAATTAGCTCAGATTCTAATTGATGTAAATAATTTTGATGTATATATTCCATTCAAATTCCATGCTTTGGTTTTTTTAATTGAGTTATATGGATAAGGACTAGGAAGAGGGAAGCAACATGCAAGCAGGAGCAGAGGAGACTAGTAGGACTAATGATCCCTGGAAAGAGAAAGTATGTGTTCAGAATCCATCTGTTCAAGGCTTGCTGTGGTTAATTTTTGGCTTCTATTTCCAATAATCGTGAAGTAGATCTAAACACTCAGAATTCCAGCCCCTGTGATAGACTCCAGATTACATAGCTCTTTGGGGCATGTGTAAAGCTGCTGAATACACACAGCACCAGATGTACTGTTGGCAAAATAAAAACTTTCCTAAATATGGTACAAAATATGGTTTCCATATCTAATGCTGAGTAGGAATTGCTTTACATGATATCTGTCTTGCACAGCTCCCATGATTTAGCATAAAACAATTTGGCTTAGTGTGTTTCTTCATATTTTCCTCATGGAGATGCTTAAAACATAAAAGGACCTACTAGGGGACCAGCAGAGTCTGATCCAGTCCAAGACATTCACTTGTTTGCTGTCTTAACAGTAAATATTTGTTAATGCTTCATGAATGAAGGCTAGCTGTTCATAACAGTGCGAGGAATCTGTGGCCCTCCAGATGTTGCTGGACTACAACTCCTATCATCCTTGACCATTGGCCATGTTGGGTGAGGCCGATGGGAATGCGAGTAGTATGACATCTGCAGGGCTACAGCTATGCTTTTATTCTGCAGGACATTTCTGTTCTTCCCCAAACAATGAAAAGAAGCAGTTGAACTGTGGCGAGATACCAGGGGGTTCCACGTGCTCACCCTGGCCAGGGTCGTGTTTCCACTGAGAATCAAGACTCAGCAAAGGCTGCCGTAGCTTTAAGAAATGTGATTCACTCACATATTTACACCTGAATTTAGTCCAGATCTTACAGCATAGTCATCTCAAGATGGGCTTGTTCCTCATAGCAGTGCAGAACTGGAGTCCAAGTCATCTCTCCCAGCCTCCTTTCAGCCAGCCTACCAAGATCATTCTGGCCTTTGTTCTCCTTCTTTTTCCCAACACACCTCTGCTCTGACTCCTCTCCACCCACCTGCTATCCCAAGTCTCTTTTTAAAGAGGAATGTTTTCCCTCTGAGCACAGGCTAACTTTGGCAACCCTAGTCTGTCCAGGCCCAAGGATTCCTCTTTGATGTGGGTCATCAACACTTTTTGCCATGTTAATGCATCTATCCCAGGTGAGGCCCTGGTTTGGAAAGGAAGCTTAGCTTGTATTTTCCCTTGGCATTGCATATTCCCTTCAATGCTCTAATTATTAGCTAGATTCTGGCATTCACTCATTTCTTGGGTTTAGGGGACGGGTTTCCTTCCCCCAAAATTTATAACAGTATTCTGTAATGGTTTTGCTTTTTATTATTGAATGGGGCTCTTAAATTTTATGCAACATTTTCATTCATGTGTGTGTGTGTGTGTGTGTGTGTGTGTGTGTGTATGTGAGAAAACTGACAGCTTTCAGAAATATCCCCCCCCCCACACACATTTTTGACATAGTAGTTTGACATGTTTTTCTCTTCTAAAACAGCCCTTTTAGAAAAAAAAGTAAAATGTTCTCTGGCACCCCTCAAGCAGAACCAAGCCATAGACTCAATAGCTTATAATGCCATTGTTCTTTTCTGTACAGTTTTGCAGTCAACATGGCCTTCCAGTTCATTTGATTCTGACTTTAAATTCTGTAATTAGGAAGCTATTGTTCTTGACCATTGCTTAAAACAGAACAAAAGCATATATTTCAAGGGAAATATCACTGGTCACACAGTGACTGTCATTTTCTTGCATTCCTGGCACACTCTCTAAGCCCATCTCAAGTGCCAAATTATATTGGGAGAAATAAAATTCTGCAACTACTTGTGACTTTGAAAACTAGTGAATTCCATTTTCAACTACCAGCAAAGAATGTAAATAACAGTTTTGTTTTTCTGCAGGGGAAAGATGATGGAAGAGACTGTAAATTGTACAAATCCTAATGCAGGCAGGACAACAAAATGCTAAAAAACCACATTGTTTGGCCTTTTTCATCCTGTTTTGTAACAGATTGTTTTGCTTTTACTCTACTAGCAACTTAGAAGACCACCATGCATCTGAAAAAAAGAGTTCTGGTCTTTAAAGCTTGTGACATTGTTGTAGTTCATTACTTAGTCTTTAAATTAACCTGGTGTCTCATCTGGAATTCGTTGCTAAAAGGCTTTGTTCTAACAGATGCAGTAGATCTGTGTCTTGGGGTTGTACAACTTCAGAGAGCCAGTATGGTGTAGTGGTTAAGAGCGGTAGTCTTGTAATCTGGGGAACTGGGTTTGAGTCTCCGCTCCTCCACATGCAGCTGCTGGGTGACCTTGGGCCAGTCACACTTCTTTGAAGTCTCTCAGCCCCACTCACCTCACAGAGTGTTTGTTGTGGGGGAGGAAGGGAAAGGAGATTGTTAGCCGCTTTGAGACTCCTTAAAGGGAGTGAAAGGCGGGATATCAAATCCAAACTCTTCTTCTTCTTCTTCTTCTTCAGACTGCAGGTTTGCATGATAGAATGCTCATACAAAAGTATTGGACATTAGAAATGCTGTTTGAATTGAAACTAATTAGATGTATATATTTGCCAGAAAGGCACTTGGAAAATCATTGGCAAATAAAGACGGTTGCTTGTCTTTCTGAAATAATGCTCAATATAAACAGAGAGAAGAGAGAAAGAGAGATGATAATCAGGGAAGGAAAGTCAGCCTGCACGTTAAAAACTTAGGTTTAGCACTGAAAGGAACGTCTGATTCTTGGTGACCTCTGCCCGTTAAACAAACAAACAAACAAACAAACAAATCTTTATTTATGAATGACCTGGTTCAGAAATAAAGGTGAAGGTACCCCTGACCATTAGCTCCAGTTGCGGACGACTCTGGGGTTGCACACTCATCTTGCTCTATAGTCCAAGGGAGCCGGCGTTTGTCTGCAGACAGCTTCTGGGTCATGTGGCCAGCATGACTAAGCCACTTCTGGCGAACCAGAGCAGCGCACGGAAACACCGCTGGAGTGGTACCTATTTATCTACTTGCACTTTGACGTGCTTTCAAACCGCTAGGTTGGCAGGAGCTGGGACTGCCCGCCACGGGGATTCGAACCGCCAAACTTCTGATTGGCAAGCCCTAGGCTCTGTGGTTTAGACCACAGTGCCACCCGCGTCCCGGTTCAGAAATAGTTATAGGCAAAAATGTGTGACAGTTAACCAGAAGCATCTCTTTTCATGATCAGGTAATCACTGCCTGCAGGGCCTCTGGAGAACAAATTAAGATATGCTCTGCTGTCTGCATGTCAATGCATAAGGGAAGGCACACAATACATTGCCAACATCTCCATATTCTTACCTAGCCAGCTTACCTGAGCTCAGCAGCATCCCAGTGTTGCTTACTTAATGTGATGCATTTGGAAGAAGAATCTCTGGGTCTGCCTTTCCCATTGCACAGTGGAAATCACCCAATTCTGTAGGCACAGAAATGCTACTCTACTGTGTGCTTAAAACAGTTAAGACTAACTAAGAGTCAACATGAGGGACGCAGGTGGCGCTGTGGGTTAAAGCCTCAGCGCCTAGGACTTGCCGATCGAAAGGTCGGCGGTTCGAATCCCTGCGGCGGGGTGCGCTCCCGCTGCTCGGTCCCAGCGCCTGCCAACCTATCAGTTCGAAAGCACCTCTGGGTGCAAGTAGATAAATAGGGACCGCTTACCAGCGGGAAGGTAAACGGCGTTTCCGTGTGCGGCTCTGGCTCGCCAGAGCAGCAATGTCACGCTGGCCACATGACCCGGAAGTGTCTCCGGACAGCGCTGGCCCCTGGCCTCTTAAGTGAGATGGGCGCACAACCCCAGAGTCTGTCAAGACTGGCCCGTACGGGCAGGGGTACCTTTACCTTTAAGAGTCAACATCTATGTGAGGAATATACAAGGGTTTGGGAAAAAAAATAAGCTAAAATGCTTAAAACGTATTAGAAAATTTTAATGTATAAAATCTATCAGTTTAGAAATAAGTATATAGTTTATTATGGAACTTCAGCCCATAGCATGTCTGCAACAGCTCACTCAAATTGCATTAACATTTCTGCTTTAACATAATTTTCTGAAAGAAAAAAAATACATAAACCACCTTTAATGTTATTCACTGTCCACTGCTGCTGATGATTTCCTAGAACACACTTTGCCGTTGTTTTCTCGAGGCTCTTTATTTCTATCTCCTTTGCGTACTTCAGATGTGTTCACCTAGATAACGAAGCTGAAATTGCTTTAGCAATACCCCAGAATTCCTTTGAGAGTCTAGGGAGGTTATCATAGAGTACAGATTGCCATCAGGGACAATAAATGCCTATAGATAAGGGCTGAGCAGCCCATAAAAGGGAAGCAATTTAACAAGTATAGCCACAAGCCGATCATCAATATGAATTAGAGTTTATCTATAGGAGCCATTTGCAGGGACCTGTTTCTCAGATATATGGTACAAGTGTAAAGAATGAGAAATTAGAAGGAACAGAAACTCAAAGCATTGCTTAAATTATTATTATTTTATCTTTTGTTCAATCTTAATGAAATGTAAATAGTTTTTTTAAAAAAATTCATACAGAGGATATAATGCATACAGACCTGTCCATTGCATAATTGCAGGCTGCCCTTACTCACTGAAAGTCACTGTGCCCACTATAGGGTGCCCTGGGTGTCTGGGCACCCACAAAAATTTTGTTGTACATGCTCAGCACCCACACAGTGCGGCCTCCAACATTCCAGGGACTCGCAAAGCACCAGAAGTCACGTTGGAGGCCCTAAGGCCTCTGAACACGGCTTCTGGGTTCTTGTGAAGCACCGGAAGTCATGTCCCAAGGCCTCAGAGGTGGCATCTCAGACATAACATAATGTCATAATTTGGGCCCAAGTTGGCGCCCCTGTTCTGCACTTAGGCAGGGAGAACCAGCTGCACAAAATATGGGGCACTCCTGGGAAAAGAATCTAGGCGTATTAGTAGACCACAAGCTTAACATGAGTCAACAGGATGATGCAGCAGCAAAAAGGGCTAATGCTATTCTAGGCTGCATCAACAAAAGTCTAGTGTCTCGATGTAGGGAAGTGCTTTGGTCAGACCATACTTGCAGTATTGTATCCAGTTTGGGAACCACAATTTAAGAAGGCTATTGAAAAGCTGGAAAGTATGCAGAGGAGGGCAACCAAGATGATCAAGGGTCTGGAGAGCAAGCCTTATGAGGAATGGTTGAGGGTGTTTGATATGTTTATCCTAGAAAAGAGGACAATGAGAAGATATACGAATATCTCAAGGGTTGTCACATGGAAGATGAAGCAAGCTTGTTTTCTTGTGCTCTAGAGGGTAGGACTCGAACCAATGGATTCACGTTACAAGAAAGGAGATTCTGACTAAACATCAGGAAGAACTTTCTGACAGTAAGAGCTGATCAACAGTGGAATGGACTCTCTTGGAAGGTGGTGGACTCTCCATCCTTGGAGGTTTTTAAGCACAGGCTGGATGGCCATCGGTCTTGGAAGCTTTAGTTGAGATTCCTGCATTGCAGGGGGTTTGTCTAGATGACTCTTGTGGACCTTTCCAACTCTACAATTCTATGATGATAGAAATTCACACTAAAACATCGGCGAGTTGTTTGTTTGTTTTAATTGCAGATTACTGCAAAATGTGGTGAATTGAATTTAAGATTGGAAAAATGAGAAACTGACAGACCCTTCCAACTCTACTTCTGACTAAACAAGGTGGGATTAGGCTCAAAGTCCCATAATTCAGTCAATTTTATAGTTTACTTTGTCTTAGCAATGGCTTACTTGGGAAAGCGGCTGCTAAACAAAATTTAATATAACTTCTTTATCTGAATGAAATTGCAGCAAAAGGTGATGTGATCCCACTGGAGCTAAATTTTATTTTGCAATAAAGACGTAGCCCACCCTTTCCTGTCATCATTCAAGGACAGCTACTTTCTTCCTAGATTTTTCAGTGTGTTTGCCCAGACCTTGTATATTCTCTGCCTCTTTTCTTGATCTGTGTCACTTTGGCTACAGCAGTACACAGCATGGGGCATAAGGCAGCCCTATCTGCCCGTTCTGCATCTTTCCATTGTGCTCACACAAATATTATTTTCCAGGAAGGTAGAGACAGGGATATAGGAGGTATACAGATGGCTCCTATTGCCCATAACAGGCAGGTATCTTACATCCCAGGGTGATGCAATCCTGTACAAGGGGAGAGGGAAAACAAGTCTGTTGTGCACTGGAAAATAGGAAGCTGCCTTGTTTGTTTGTTCAAAGGCCTTTCTGAACTGCTGCTCTCCTGACTTCTGTATAGCTAAGTTGCTGCAGTGTAGAAGTATGGAGCAGAGGAGAGAGACAGCAGTGAGGTTTGTGCAGTGCAAACACACTGGATGAGCCAATCAACCTCACTACAAAACATAGAACAATACAATAAGCACAGTTAAAACATCATTATAAAACGATTTAAAATCAGGAACAGGTAAAAACAGGAACTAAGAAACAACAGCCTCCAATCTTATGGGTCAGGAAAAACTAATAGTTGATGCTTTGTGTAGAACAGAGGGGATGACATCCCACAGTGCAGGGGCAGTGGCAGAAAATGCCTGTTTTTGAGTTTTTAGTGTTTGATGCCACAAGACCGCCCCCCCCGCCCCGATGATCCAAGTGCACTTACAGGCCTACACAGGGCAGGCAGTCTTACCAAGTCAGATCATGGGTCTAGCTAGCTCAGTATTGTCACTATACTAACTAGCAATGGCTCTCTGTGGATTACCAAGCCAGGAAATGAATTTGGAGCCATTTGCATGCAAAACAAAACTACTGTGCTACAGCCATTCCCAACAGTTACCTCTGCACTCGCAGTGGCTGGACTGAGCCCTAGGCAAAGTTTATCTCTAGCAATCTTTAATTAATAACCTGATCCTTTCTTTTAATTCAAGCAATTATATTGTACAATCAGGACATACCACACATAGTATTTTCCATTTCTTCCTATGCTTGCACACCCGACAGGAATAGCACATCTTTCTCTAATAGAAGATAAGGGTGTGCATTCAGTTTCAGAGAGGCACCTAGCTCAAAACTTTGCCTGGCTTTTTAGGATTTAGGAGCCTAGGGCATATTTAAAAGAAAACTTGCACCTCTGAAAAGCACACCAACATTTAACAGAAAATGGCAAGGAATCCAGACCCAGTTTGTAACTTGCAGGCGCATTCCTAATATTTCACCATGTTGTATCATATACAAGTTTGTTACCTACATTCTCATCCCTTTTGTATAAGCTATTAAAATGCAATCTTCACCACACCTGCCTGGAATATTCCCTGGAGAATCACTGTTGACACTGCTTTCTAATTTGGTGTCAGTCTATTCATTTCACTTTCAGTATAGTTTCCCAAACAAATGTGTGTTCATTGATTATGGCTTTCTTCTAGCTTATTTTTCTTGATTTCTTGGGGTTCATTGGGGGTTGTCATGTTGCATATGCCCGATAATAAAAATGATCATATCCTAGCTTAATATATAGGAGAATGAACTGTCAATAAATATTGGCTTTTGAGCCGCTACCATAGACTTTAATCCCCTCCCAGTAATTGAAATCCCATTTGTAATTATGCTACTCTCACTCTTGAATACATTGGTGTGGCTAAATGCAATGGTTTGGATTAAGAGAAACACCAGTAGGAGAGGACAACCAGAAACTGGTTTTCATTGAGGGTCCCTCCAGAATGGGGTAAGCTGCGGTGCAATGGGATGAGGCAGAAGAGGAAATGTGTTGCTGAAAATAGGACAGAGACACCTTCCATGAATTTTCTATCATCTTCATCCTCAACCTGTGTTCTAGCATCATTAGTTTTCATATATATACTGTGCGAGGACTGCTTACCTTCGCATGATGGCGAGTGGTCATTGTGGCTTGGCGCAACTGGGTATTGATCTTGGACAAGCTTCTGGTCCCTGCATGACTGTTGGGGGGTGATGTTCCCTTCTCTGGCCATGTGGGTTGTCAGGGGGCTTGCATTCAAAGGCACTAATCAGGAGCATGCTGAATTTAAACAGACCTACATCACGAATGAGATGAGGGGGATTGGCTTGCAGGTGAGAACGTCAACCCTTAGTCTTCACTCAGGTCTGCTCATAGGGCATAGCATGTAAAGAAGCCTTGCCTGGACCTGTCCGCTCAGTTGGAGCAGGAAATATCCATCACCCCATGTACTATGTTCCTGCCAAATGTAAGTAAGACCTTACTATGAAGATATTCAGTCACCGTATTTAGGACTAGAGAGGAATTTTCCTGTAGACAACTTGGGCCCACCTGGAGGTTTCATCCACCTCATATAAACTGACACAATTTCTTAGCAGATAAGGCATTGGATTGGATCCGGGGAGGGGATGTAGTTGGGATCCCACCCCACTTTAGGGAATTAGGGGGTACCCCATTAAAGTTCAGTGGGTTTTACTATATTTTTATATCTACTGTAAGCAACCCATGGGCAGGGTATAAATAATAACATTATTATTATTATTATTATTATTATTATTATTATTATTATTATTCTGCCCAGATGCTCAGTCAGGGGCCAATAGGCCATAGCACCTGTCCACCTGAAAAAAATGGTGGTCCTGGAGGGATTGCCCCTATATGATGTACATCATAGGAGATGCTTAACTCAGGATTGGTCCAGCAGTCGAGCTGGATGATTTGAGATGCTTACCCAATGCCTATCCCAAAGCCTACTTACATCTATAATCAATAAAGTTGTGGCCTATTTCATAGAATCATAGAATTCTAGAGTTGGAAGAGACTGTGAGAGTCACGTAGTCCAATCCCCTGCAATGCAGGAATCTCAACCAGAGCATACATAAAATGACAAATGGTCATCCAACCTCTGCTTAAAAACCTCCAAGGTATAAGAGTCCACCACCTCTCATGAGACTCTGGTTCACAGTTGAACAGCAAGCTCACCTTTTCTTCACTTCTTGATCCTTTGAGAAAAAAGCTACACACACACACACACACACACACAGAGAGAGAGAGAGAGAGAGAGAGAGATCTGGGGGAGGGGAGGAATGGGATCTAAGCTCTATGAAATAGAAGACATGTGGCCCAGGTTGCACTCGATGCATTCCATGGCCCTTCTCCCTTTCTATTATCCCCCCACCAGTTTCTAATGAAGGTATGACTCAGATGAAGTGCACTCTAGTCCCTGGAAACTTACAGCACAATAAATCTCTTGGTGTCACAAATCTCTCTGCCTCTCCCTCTCTTGCTTAGGAATAAGGGAGTCTCTTTTGCAAGTGTGATATTCCATGGAAAACATATATATTTTTCTTTTTTAACAGCAAGGGAAGAGTGCGATAACACCGTGGTTATCCTTGACAGTGATCACCTTAAATGCACAAACACAATTAGATACGTTAGCTGCTGGCTCACTGCTCAGACTGCAGCATGTGCCAATGGATATGAGATCACTGCAAAGTAAAGCATGCCAGATGCTAACATATACCAAGTTAATTAGTGTGTGTCTAACAACTGGAGGTTGCTCAGCTCCGTACACTGAAGAAGGATTATTGCCATAGCAACAGCTTCATCCTGGGCCTCCCCCCCCCCTTTTTGCAGCTACAGAAAATAATCTACACATTCAAAGTGTTAGTTATGTAGGGTATAGTAATTAACCCTTTCCTTTCCAATGTACAACTCGTGGCAGTCTTGGGCATACTGTTCTCTGCAATGATGTAAATATCATGGGAGGGGAAAGTTGTCTGCGTATTTTGTGGGGGACAAATTTGATTCAGTTTACATTAAAAGGTGAACCTGTCTAATTCACACTTTTCAAAACAATAGGACACCCAAAACTCAATGATCCTTTAAAATTTGGATTTCTGAGTATTTGGTGACGAAGTTCTTCAACCAGCCAATGTTTACCAAAAAAAAAAAGTATTAAAGGATAGTGTGTGCTAAAATGAAAATATTAGTGAACATAGCATACACAATGTGTAATATTAGAGAAAGTTCCCTGCAAAAATGAGTACATCAGTGAAAATGCCATACAGAAATGTGTTTATTAGGATAAATTTGTATTAATATGCTGCTGAATTTTCATGGGGCTTTTTACTTATTATTTTTTAAAATGGCATAGTGCTGCAGAAATGTGGAGAACTTAAGACTGGAAAAATGAGAAATCAAAAATAATAGATCTACCCATTCCTGAGTTCTGTATATGAAAGTTATGTAGATTGCATGCATTAGAGGTATACATTCCCTATGTATCAGATGGGAAAGGGATGCTGGGATACTGTGACACTTGTGAGGCCCCACAGAGACTCCATGCTGAGAAGATTTCCCAGCCAACATCCCGTTGACTGTACTCCAGTGGCTGCATATTTTGTTTCTATCAACCCTGCTATGTAAGAGGGGACTTGTCCATTTCTTTGTAGACTCTAGAGCTACTAAAACATTTATATTGACTGATGTATTACCATTCTGCATGAATGCCACTTGCTTTTCCAGAAACAGAGAAGATAAAATGGTTTATGTAAGGCCTATTATTAATAGGCTGGGTCTTTACCGTTTCTGCTAACCTACCCCCAACTGCAGCACAGTTGAGTAATTAAGGAGCTCCTACAGCCAAGATTGGTCCTTGGGACGACACACAGCAGCAAGTGGCTTGTTATGAGCTTGTCTTTGATACCTGAAGGTGGGGGATGCTGCCAGGAACAGGGTATAGAGTATGTGAGGCAGCAACTCAAATGGTGAGGGTTGACATCTGTGCCTGTGCAGAAGGGTTTCTAATTAAACTGAACAAATTGTTTCTAAATAAAGCACCATCTTTCCCATCCCACTAAAGGCTTTTTACTACTGAATTTCCATTTCCGTCTATTACACGCTATTAAAAGGAGAATTGTAATTTAAATCTAGGTAGTAACAATCTCTCATCAACATGCCTCCATTCTGTGCAAATAAAATTTAGCAGAACAACTGCATTTAATTAGACCATAAATTATCAACTGCTGCAAGTAATTTTCTCCCTCCTCCACCCGCCTCTCTCTGTGCTATGTAGCTCTCAGTGCAGTGACAAATCATGGCAAGGAGAGTGAAGTAATGCAGCTCATATTGCTAAATAAGTGGACGAGAGAAAATGCATCATTTCATCCAGTGACACCCAACCCTCCTTTGGAAACAGAGGGCCATAATCAGTTACGCCACCTGCTAGAGTTCAAAAGGAGCAGTAGAGGGCAGGTAGTGTTACGGAGGCTACCAGGGGGATTCTGCAAGTTGATCGGCTGAGGACAAAGAAGACTAAGAGCAGTTTTAGTAGAGGTGGGGAATCTGTGACCCTCCAGATGTTGCTGGACTCCCATCATTCCTGATCATTGGCCATGTTGGCTAGGGCTCATGTGAGCTGGAGCTGAATAGATGGAGGCCCACTCCTAAACAGACAAAATATTAGGATAAATGTAAGTTGCACAATAGGGACACAGGTAGCGCTGTGGGTTGAACCACAGAGCCTAGGACTTGCTGATCAGAAGGTTGGCAGTGCAAATCCCCGCAATGGGGTGAGCTCCTGTTGCTCGGTCCTTGCTCCTGCCAACCTAGCAGTTCAAAAGCACATCAGAGTGCAAGTAGATACATAGGTATCGCTCTGGCGGGAAGGTAAACGGCGTTTCCGTGTGCTGCTCTGGTTCGCCAGAAGCGGCTTAGTCATGCTGGCCACATGACATGGAAGCTGTACGCCGGCTCCCTCAGACAATAAAGCGAGATGAGCGCCGCAACCCCAGAGTCGGTCACAACTGGACGTAATGGTCAGGGGTCCCTTTACCTTTTAAGTTGCACAATATAATGCTGCAAGTCAAAGAACTTCACAGTTAGTGATTTGATCCTAATGGCACCTCAAATATGATTCCTCCTACCCAAAAGTAGACTCTAATTCAACATAATCTACTGCTTTTGAAACCAAAGAGAATTTATTCTTTCATCCAGTTGTGTTATGGTCAGTGATAAACTGGCAAATTTTGAAGTGCAGGAGCCCATTTCGATAGCCACACCTCCAAAATGCAAACCCATAGCTATGCTGCCAAGGAGAGTAAAACAGTTCAGGCAGCCGTGCAAAGAAACCTTAATACGAAAAGGAAAGAATAATGACTAATCTTTCAAAAAGAAGTCTCATGGCACCACAGAATTAAACTTTGTTTGTAGCCTGGCTTTAGTCCGGTGCATAGATACCCAAGAGTATTTATGCAAGTACTACTGAAGTCAGTGGCACTTACTTCTGACAGCGTAGGTTAAACTTGAAAAACACATCGAGCGTTAACATAGATAGTCAACCAGCTGAAATGCTGCCTTTAGCTTTTAATGAGAAATTCATAATTCTACCATTTAAATTGCCATCATGAAGCAGAAAAAAGACCCAAGAGCCTTGTTATCATTTCATTCACTTGCCAGGACCAGCAGAGCCCACCAATCACCCTGGCATTTCAGCAGATGATGTATATCGCTCCTGATTTGAAAAAAGTCCTGGACCGCATTCACCTGTATTTCCTTTCCACTATGGCTATGGAAAGAGTGGGGAACCTCAAGCCTGGGGATGAAATGCAACCCCTCTGGCCTTTGGGACTTTCGTCAAGCCACACCTCATCTCCCCAGGCCATGTCCCTCACTGGCCTTGATATGCACTCTAAGTGGAATGTGTCATAACTCTGAAAATGTCCCTTCTTTGCGTGGATGGAGAACAGATGGGGTGCTTGTGTGACTCTCTGTAGAAACTAGCATAGTGCCTGTGGCTGTGTTCACAGCTTTGCAAGTGGTCATCTGAAGATTGCCCCAAAAGGAAAACAACCCTCAGGTTGAAACAGTTTCATGTCTGTGGGCTATGGCACAGAGCTAGTTGTGGATCCATTTGGATCCAGGTCAAAAGATTTAGATCTAGTTGTATTTGACTCCACATTGTTTCAGCAGCATCTTCCATATTTCTGCAAGTCGCTGGAATATACCTTGAGAAACAGCACACAAGGCATGAATTAAATGACATTTTTGGCTTATAATTTGTCTAGGAGCACAACCCATTTAGACTTCTTGCTAACTTGAGATCTATCCCATCAATGCAAAAGGGACTTAAACTTTTCTCTGCTAATAATAATAATAATAATAATAATAATAATAATAAATTTATCCTGCCATCTGGCTGGGTTTCCCTAGCCACTCTGGGTGGCTTCCAACATATATAAAAACACAACAAAACATCAAACACTGAAAAACAACATATCCTATACATGCAACAAACCAACCAATAAATCAATAGAAACCAATAACAACAGCAACAATAATAATAACAACCAACAACAATAATAACAACAATAAACAGTTTACAGTTATACCCAAATTAATATAACCACCAACCCCAACTAAACATTTAACCAACACCAGCCCAACAAAAACAAAACAGAGGCATGCTTTTCAGGAAGCAAAAGGAAGTGGAATTAAAATGGAGATTCAGCACAATATAGTGCTAAATTATCCAGCAATGGGAATCCCCAGGATCAAGATTTTCCTGCATTTAACAGTCTCCTCTTGTATGGAATTAGCATGCAGCACCCATGGGACGTGGGTAGTGCTGTGGTCTAAACCACTGAGCCTCTTGTGCTTGCCGATCAGAAGGCCAGCAGTTCAAATCCACCCGACGGGGTGAGCTCCTGTTGCTCTGTTCCAGCTTCTGCCAATCTAGCAGTTGCACTGGTGTGCTTTTCAAGTAAATAAATAGGTACCGCTGTGGCAGGAAGGTAAATGGCATTTCTGTGCACTCTGGTGCTTGTCCCATTGTGCCAGAAGTGGTTTAGTCATTCTGGCCACATGACCCAGAAAGCTGTCTGTGGACATTAGGAAGAACTTCCTGACAGTAAGAGCTGTTCGACAGTGGAATTTGCTGCCAAGGAGTGTGGTGGAGTCTCCTTCTTTGGAGGTCTTTAAGCAGAAGCTTGACAACCATATGTCAGGAGTGCTCTGATGGTGTTTCCTGCTTGGCAGGGGGTTGGACTCGATGGCCCTTGTGGTCTCTTCCAACTCTATGATTCTATGATTCTATGACAAACGCCGGCTCCCTCGGACTGCACCCCATAGTCTGCACCCCATAGTCGCCTTTGACTGGACTTAACCATCCAGGGGTCCTTTAGCTTTACCTTACCCATGACTTGCATATATGGGGTCACTAGCAATGATACATCATAGTGCCCCTGCTTTAGCCTGATCACACCTCCTGACAGTATCAGGGGTACAGTTTGCACTCGGGTAACATTTTCCAAGTTGACTTGATACTTGATATCCTTTACTGTAATGAAATAGCATTTTTAGGGCAGTGCGACTGGTGTAGCTGCACTGGGCGCCATGCTGCAGGGGATATTATTATTATTATTATTATTATTATTATTATTATTATTATTTTATTTGTACCCAGCCCATGTGGCTGGGTTTCCCCAGCCACTCTGGGAAGCTTCCAACAAAGATTAAAAATACATTAAAATGTCACACATTAAAAACTTCCCTAAACAGGTCTGCCTTCAGATGTCTTCTAAATGTCAGGTAGTTGTTTATCTCTTTGACATCTGATGGGAGGGCGTCACTACCAAGAAGGCCCTCTGCCTGGTTCCCTGTAGCTTTGCTTCTCACAATGAGGGAACCGCCAGAAGACCCTCGGGGCTGGACCTCAGTGTCCGGGCAGAACAATGGGGGTGGAGACGCTCCTTCAGGGATGCCACAGCAATGCTATAGAACAGAGAGTGAGTGGCAGAGGTGCTGAATTTTAGCGTCGCACAGGGCGCCACTGAAATTTGAGAGCCCAAGTCTGCCACTGCTTTCCTCCCTCCCTAATGGAGTTTCTATCCATTAGATAGCTCTTAACATATTTCTATAATACGCCTTTAATGTAGCCAGTAGCATTCAATCTAGCTAGTAGCATTTAATCTAGTCGGTAGCAAGTAGAGTAGTTTGTAGCATGGTTCATACACAACTAACTTTTGGTCAAAAAGCTCCTTTTTAAAAATTGAACTCCACCCCACCCCCCAACCTGTAGCTCAATTTCCCCCATAAGTCAAAGAACATCTAGAGATATGGAAACATGTCATGTGCCCATAACTTTTGAAAACAAATCTACCAATGAAATGAATCCTCTTCCACTTGCTGTTGCATGGGGATTCCAAAAAGTGCCAGAAAAACCTGCCAAGCAAGCTGTGCTTGCTGTGATTGAGAATAATTTCATTTTAATTGTGATCATCACCTTCTAGTCATCAACATCCAGTGTAACAGATGTGACCATATTGCAATTCCATGGAAAGACAGCAAGCAGAAGATTTTTTAAAAGGAGCATCAAGACACTTTGCTGACTGTCACAACTGCTAGATTACTTCTGCACTATGTTTTTCTGCTTAATTAACTAAAATTGTAATTTACCAAGCATACACTCCTAGTGGGAGAATCTCTTTTTTATTTCATTCAAGCACTCCGGTTTATAACTAGTAATAGATTTTATTTTCTTGAGGATAACATTACATGAACTCAGCAGAACAATCATCCTTATTAGTATTCTTCCTTGTTTTCTTTCTCTCTCTCTCTCTCTCTCTCTCTCTCTCTCTCTCTCTCTTTTGATCACACAATTGTAAGGATATCAGGGAAGACAGACTAGCATTCATGCTGTGACTGATACAGATGAGCCAGTCTGGAACTGGATTTCAGGCCATCAGACATGCAAATATTTTGAGATTTGGAAATGGGTCATGTTGCCAAAAGTGGGAGTTGAGTACAACACACCGGAAGGAATGACTTTGCCTCCAGGTTAGGGGTTAGAATCTGTACATTGCACCCAAAACCAAAACACATAACTGAGATACATTATGGACAGTTTTAGAAGAGGGGGTTCCAACTCCTGCAATCCACATGTAATCTTAAGTATGTTGTGTCAGTTCCCTGCTACAGGTTAAGCCAGTTGGAATGGTAGGAAGTGTGCCTTTTGATAGTGCCTTCTTTGCCCTGCTTCTTTGCCCTGAATGGACCTCCAGAACGAATTAAGTACTTAACCCGAGGTACCACTGTAGTTCATTTAGTTTAGTATTGTTGATACTGTGTGGCTCTCCAGGGTTTCCGGCAGAGACTCTTTCCTTGCTGCGGATTGAACCTGTGACTTTCTGCATGTGGTGCATGGGTTCTCTGTCACTGAGCTACAGTCCTTCTCTTTCTCTTTTCACATGCGCAGTCATGCACATTGCAGTCATCTTGTCTCTCACACACATATATTGCCATTGTTCTTTGTTCACTGACAGAGTCACATACATACCATTCTCTCTCTCTGGCACATCAATTTCTCTCAGATCAAGGACTCTTTCCTTCTCTGGCATTTTCACATAATCAGTCTCAAGTCTATAGAACATGTTTATTAGCCCCCAAGGTTGTTGTAGCTCCACCCTTGCACTTTCCAAATTTCCTTCCATTATTCAGCTCTAGCTTATTCAGGACAGGGTTGCATTTAGGGAAAGAGCAACCCAAAGGGGAAGACAGATGGGCAGAGCATTGGCAAGGACCTCAAGGACCATCAAACAGATGGTTAAATTTCCATACTGAATAGAAGCAACTGGTTCTTCATGTGACCAGGAGAAGCTGGCTGTTCACAGTTCTGTTCAAAGTGCTGCTCACAATGTTGATTCACCAAGTCTTGTGACAGTCATGATTCTCCCTCCTTTCCATTCAATTCCTTTCCTTTTTCCTTTCCTTTCCTTTCCTTTCCTTTCCTTTCCTTTCCTTTCCTTTCCTTTCCTTTCCCTATCCAGCTACGCAGAGTGCTGATTAGGTGGCTCTTGTGACAATCATGAAACCACCTCCCTCCTGTCTCACCCTACAGCTGTGCAGAGTGACAGTTACACAGCTGCACCAGCTAGTAGTGAGGGAGGGCCACGGGGGCGGTTGCCCCGGTGCAAAATTGTTATGGCGCACCATTTCAACACCCAGTGCTGCCTCAGTACAGCCGTATTCTTCCGCTGCTGGGCTCCACTGAAAACAGCTTCTCCATGTGTACCAGGAAGTAACTCCACATACAATGGAAATACTCTTCTTTTCTTATCTCTGCGTCTGTGATCTCCTGTGTCTGCATGAAATTCCCGCTTGGCCCCAGGTGCTGGTAACCCACGTTATGCCACTGGTACAATCCCCCTTCACTCAAACCAATGTTTCAAGTTAAAAATAAAAAAAGTAAAAGTCAGTGACTTGTAAAGAAAACACAATGGGTCGACAAACATCCTGCCCATCTGGACTTCCGGGTTAGCGCCTCTGGCAATGGCGGAATTCCTCTGATCGGGAGGAATTTACTCCGTGGAAACAGGGTCTGGCCGCCACGGCGAAGGCGGAGACCCACTAAAAATCACAGGCGGGAGAAGCCTGTGAACCTGGGATTCGGCTGGCACCTTTTGCACCTCCCCTACTCACGGGGAGACCCGGTTTTGGGGATCCAGAGCGACGTGGGGTGAGTGGCGCGGTGCTTTGAATTGATTGCTTCTTTCACGGAGTGAAGCCGCATTGCTGTTGCCGGAGAGCGCTGACTTTTTCCTGTGGACAATTCGATTTTAAACAACTACCCGTGAGTAGAATGGAAAATTGGATCTATAAATGTCTTAATTTGGCACCGAAATGGGAAGGTTTCAAACAGGAAGTCCGCCTTCCCTTTTTGTAAATAGATTGAAGCAAAGATGCTGCAAGCTAAGGTCTTGGAAAGTCTTCCGCAAAGGATTAAACTTCCATCGATTAAAACTATTAAACTCCCCTTGGAAGCAGGAGAAGAGGGGGAAAATTTTGGATCGCGCAAGCCTGCAGGAGAGAGTGATGAAAATTAAATCACCACCGCTCTGAACCTGGAAAGGGGCTGCCAGTAAGATTGACATTTTGAAGTTCATTGGCTGTGAATACAACGTATCTTGACAGTTAGCTAAATAAGAGAAATATATTGTTTCCATTGTCCTCTTCTGCATTTAAAAAGGAGGAAAAGTAACTTAAAATTGAAACTATATTTACTGTTTGAACTGTGCTTAAAAGGATTGACACAAATAGAAACTGTTTCCCTCTAGAGGGAGCCTTTGAAACTGTTATAAGAGCTGAGCTGTGGGAACCAGCTGCAAGATAAGAGACTGTGAGAATCAGGGATTAACCTTGGACTATTTGAGAATGTCGACAGAAGAAGCTTTAGTGATTGCATTATGCAAGATAAGTCACTCGTTGGAACAACTCCACAAGAAGAGAGATGTTATGACTACTAAAATTGATAACTTGGGACAAAAAGTGACTAACTTGTGACAAAAAGTGACTAATTTGGAACAAAAAGTGAACATCAATACAGAAATTATTCAGGATCTGATACAGGAATCTACTTTGACAGGGCAAATTGTCGAGAAGGCGAAGGAGAAAGTTGCTGTTGTTGAACCTAAAGTAATACAAGTGGGAGCCCCAGCCTTACAGAGGCAAACTGAGGACTATAAGTTGAGGCCTTTTATAACTGAATATAGAAAAAGTCAGATTTTGAGGATCGGAGCCCTGCCTGGACTGGAGAAGGAAAGTTGGATAGATCCCTTCATGCAGGGATTTACTGACTTTTGGGATTTGGACTTGGGTCGTGAGGAGATTGGAGCTGTGGGGGCCTTTAGATTTGGAGGAATTTTGAAACATGTCCTGAAATACCTTATGGATTTTAGATTTAACCATGGAGATTTGGTTGACCTGTCGAGAAGGAATAAAAGCATTGCTAGGTTGGAGCTTCCCTGAGATCTGCTGTTCAGTATCAAAGGAAGGAAAATAAGAACAAGATCAGTAGAAGACAAAGTAAAGTGCATGTATAAATATGAAGAAGACCTGCAGAAGGGACTTGGAAAAGAGTTAAGAGCCTCGGACAGAAGATCACCAGGTTGATGGACTATATGGAATTGACGAATGACTGGCAGTATCCGAGACCAGGGAGAAGAGATGGTGGAAGAAGATTGGAAAAAGTTTAAAGTTTATTTTTAGAAATAGAAATATTGTAAAATTACTGAGTGTTAGAAAAATGTTGGAATGAAATCTTATGGCTTTAGTAGAAATGTTATAAGGAGTTAAGCATAAATAAGCATTATAGTATTAATGGAAAATAAGGGTAAAAATAAGTTAAGATATTCATATGACAGAAAATAGAGAAAGATGGAAAGGAATTGCTGAAACAATTAATAGAAGTGGAATACAAAAAGGGAGGTGAGAGGAGGTCGATGAAACAAGGGTATGAAAGATAGGGTACTGAAATGGTATGAAGTATGTTTTTAAATAATAATAATAATAATATCTTTAATACGGTCAATGACCAGAAAGCAATTTATAAAAGAAATATAACATTATAGCAATATTGTGCTACAAATAACAATGGAAATTTGGCCAATTCACAGAATTGGTGCTTATATTTATAACCAGGTTTCGTCTGTTAAGGTCTTAAGAGTTAAATTCAAATGTTGCTACTGTTTGTTATCGTTCCTTCAGTGTTTACAATTTGAACTCCGTTGCTGACATCATTGCTTGTCTTATTCTTGTTGCAATGTAACAATACTTTGCCACAGGCCTGTTGATTTCGGGCTCTTTATCAGCTAGGAGGTGTCTGATATAGGTGTCCTCTGTACTACGGGGTATTTTCCTCAGAATCGGTTCGATCAGCTCCTTTCTTGAGTCTCGATATAAAGGGCAGTATAAGATGACATGCCCGATGGTTTCGATTTCGTTGCTGTTACAGGGACATAATCTTTGTTTGATCGGTATTTTGTTGTATCTTCCCTCTAGAAGAGCTGAAGGGAGAGCGTTAAAGCGGGCCCTGGAAAATGCCCATCGGTGTTTTGCGTTGTCTAGAACTTTGAGATAGTTTGCTAGATGGGGTCTTTGGGAATTGTACAGGAGTTTATAGGTTATCGGAAGTTGATTAAAGTCATTTTGGGCTTCAGTGTCCCTGAGTCTTTCTTTGATTATGTTCTTGGCCCTTCCCCTTTCTAAACTTAATAAATACTCTGGGGAGAGACCGTATGTGGCCAATTTTCTGAGAGTGCCCTTCCTCCAACTACAATTCGTTTTTAAATTGTTTTTGTTTTGTTTTGTTTAGGTCAATGTGTCAATGTTGTGTTTTGTATTGTTTATATATTGTATTGTATTGTTTTTTCCCTTTCTTGTTTTTTCCTTCTTCTTTTCTTTTTTTCCTCTTTCTTTTTTGTAAGTTTTAAAAGTAATAAATATTATTTTTTTAAAAAAAAACATCCTGCCCATCTGAAGAAAGAAATATATTTTTCAAATGCAAAGGCTTGCCTAAAGCTTGGGCAAGGGAGGTGAAAATATCTATTGGCATCAGACCTGCATATATGTGTCTCAATAGAGGGGGTAAGGTGAGAAGCAGCAGAGCTTGCCTACAGCCATTCCTGGAGGGAGGTGCACCTCTTTTCTAATCGTGTATCAGTGTGGATACATGGATGCTATCCCAAATGGCAGTTCCACATCCAAGTACTGTTTAGGCATACCTATGTATTTTCCCATTCTCCCATTCTCCCATTCTCCCATTCTCCCATTTTCCCATTTATTTATTTATTTATTTATTTATTTATTTATTTATTTATTTGATAAAATTGATTGATTGTGAAAGAAGGAAGGAAGGAAGGAAGGAAGGAAGGAAGGAAGGAAGAAACTGCAAAGTGGTTTACAAAAAGAGTAAAGCAATAAAGCTACAGTGGTACCTCGGGTTACAAACACTTGGGTTACAAACTCCGCTAACCTGGAAGTAGTACCTCGGGTTGCGAAATTTGCCCCAGGATGAGAACAGAAATTGCGTGGCGACAGCGGGAGGGCCCATTAGCAAAAGCACGCCTCAGGTTAAAAACGGACCTCTGGAACAAATTGACAACCATATGTCAGGAGGGCTCTGATGGTGTTTCCTGCTTGGCAGAGGGTTGGACTCGATGGCCCTTGTGGTCTCTTCCAACTCTATGATTCTAAGTTCGTAATCCGAGGTACCACTGTATTGGTAAAAAACCAGTTAGAACAACTGTTTAAAACACTCAAAAAAATATTATCACCAATCAGCAGTCTAGATAACTGGGTGAGGTTGTCTAAACAGGAAATGCTTTTAGCAGGCAACGGAAAGGGTACAGCAATATCAATAGGCAGGAAGTTCCAAAGTGCATGTGCCACCACACTAAAAGTTGATTTCTTACAAATGTGGGGAAGGGTATTATGCGGCGCCTGTAACAGTGCCAGTTCTGCAGATTAAAGCAGACAAGTGGGCATATATGGGGTAAGGAAATTCTAAGTTTTTAAGGGCTTTGTATACTAATAGTAACAGCTCGAATCTGGACCGGTAGGAAATCTCTGAGCACAGGTGTTATATGCTCTTCCGCTCCTCCCCTCAGTGCCAGCCAATGGAATGGAAGAGGAATGAAAGAGGTGCATGACATAATTTCAAAACACATGTCGGAATTCCTAAGATTGCTAACAGGGTGATGAACTTGACAGGGGATACTATTTGAATCCAGTGTGATATCTAACTCTGCCTGAAGTTATTAGAATATAGCTTCTCTTTCTACCATGAGCTTGCATGTCTTTTTTTTTTTTTTTTTTTTTGCTAAAAATCAGTTTATTACTGCTTAGCCTAATGTAGTAGGATGGAATTATCTGAAAGTTAGGATAACCCACATAGTTTATTTACAGAAGGAATGAAGGTGGAATTAATAAAATTAGCATTCATTATTTGCTTGTGCATGGTTAATGCTTCCTAGATCCTGTGTAACCTCTTGGAATCTCTGATTCTCTGAGAGCATATTTATTTGTGAACATCAAAAGGAAATGATGGCCCTGCAATCTCTTTCCTTTGAACATAAGAAGTTGACACAATATTGTGTCTCTCTTTTCCATGGTTCAATTGTAGGATTAAATAGCTTGCTTTGTGCTTCCTAAGCATGGAAATAATAACAACATGCATTATTCAGTTATTCAGTGCTTTTCGTTTAAAGTTCGGTTGCCTTTCCATTGAACAAAGGAGGAGGTCTATTTTGAAAGAAGATGCCTTGCAAACCTCCCTCCTAGGTCACTTGCTATGTGTGCAGATGGTCATCCATCACCCATATTACAGAGGCCTTGACATCATCACTTCTATTTGACTACAGATATAGAAGGTTCACTGCCCAGTTTTCAAGAAGCAAATCCCTGAGGCAAATTACCTGTGTAATAGGCAGTTGTGTGTATTGCATGTTTAAGGGCTAGGGCATTATGGAACAGCAGATGACTTGCTGTACAAGTGAATGTTCAGCTTCCAGATGTTACTGCGGTGTGGGGTAAATTGGAGATTTTCAGTGGCCGATTTACAGAGCACAACAGATGTTGGCTGATGTTCCTAAATGTTGGACAACTGGGGTTCAGTGAACCACTAGTGCCTTCCAAGTTGAGATAATGGGGCAATTCAGATGTAAATGAAACCATAATTGATGAACAAGTACCGAGACAGTGTCCTTCCCCCCTCCCTTTGTCTCTTTCAGTGGTACTCTGGCATTGGTGCTTAGGTGCCTGCTACATCTAAAAGGGGGGACTGTGATTTAATATTTACTAACCCATATATGGTAATAAGGAGTGCAATTCAATGTAGCATGCACAGAATGAGGTCCACTCATGCAATGAAACTTTCCCCCCTTTCTCCCCCCCCCATGTGCCCCCTACATACTGTGGGAGGCACACAGAGGGAAGTGAAGGGGGAAACGTCCCATTGAATGGACCTTGTTCTGTGCATGAAACAACATAGTTGAATCCTTCCAAAAGAACTGTGGCTTAATTTAACCAGGACTGCAAACAAAAAACAAAAAAAACTGGGGCATGATGAGAAGGGTGCCCAATGTTTCTTTGCTGAACCTAAATTTCTGGAACCCAGTGTTTGGAAGCTGGGGTCATTGTGCCAGAAAGGACCCAATGCCTTTTGGATCAGAATGCATTCATATATCCCACCTTAATATTATTGGTTGCATTCCTTAATTACATGCAATAAGCAAGCCGATAAAAGGGTATTGCAAACAAGCCTTGTTTGGGTTTTCTACATTAGGTTAAGTGAACTCATGAAGGACAGCCATGGGAATGGGCATGGTTGGTCCACTCCCAAGTGCCATTCCTGTTGTTCTCCATGAGTTGGAGGGTGAAGGTCTGAACCGGGGAGCCTTGTGTACTTCTGGAAGCTTCCTACGTGTTTTAGAACCCTGGAAAAACATACAAGAAACTGCCACACTACAGAATTTGGAATGGTGACTGAAGAATGGGAGGCAGAGCTAGTGTACTCATCCCCACTGCCTTCCCTTGCATGTTTATTTCCCTTGTGTAGAATGTCTGAAGAGAGCCAAAGACAAAATCTGTGCTGGACACCTGAGATGGGACGATGAGACCCCTTGGGATCAATTAGGTTCTTTCTTTTGAAAGAAGGATGGGGGAAAAATAGAGCAGCTAGATGAAAGGAAAAAGAGAGAGAACATCCTGACATTTCCTGTCTCTGCCTTCCTTGATATAGCTCAAGGAAGAAGCAGACGTAGGTAACATTTTGGTGGCTACGCTGTGCTAGCTTAAAGCCTTAGTGAAATGAAAGACTTACAGGTAGGCTGAGGGAATTAAAGGCAGAAGTGCCAAAGGGAATTAATCCATGACTGAGCAACTTGTCAGGAGAGCAGAAGATGCATTATATTCCCATTTTTGACGTGCTTGAGAATTTCCTCCAGGGCAAACTACTGCGATGTACCATGTCTAAAAGATGTGGTCCAAAACAGACTGTGTTCACCCAGTTAGAACCCCAATGCATCTATACTCCTGCATTATTTATTTCCCAGCTGGTTCCCACTGGTTGCAATCTACACACACACACACACACACACACACACACACACACACACCACCTTTATCCTCTCTCTTCTCAACTTCAGCTTTGTGGTGGAAACAGCATGTTTTAAGTCAGCATAATCTTCTTCCTTTGAAAACAATAATTACTGCCATGAAGTTTCTAGGGTTTTCAAGGCAGTCTCTGGCAGTACTGTTGCTAGACTAATTCATTCACATTGTGTTATTTAATGGGTCTTTAAAAAACGCTGCTTTTTAGGCTCCTGGTTAAAAACCGAGAAGTGCTTCCACTTAGTAGGAATGTAACAAACACAGATGATTCATCCCTTTGAGAAAGCTATGCTTTGCTTTTCGTTCAAAACCTCTGAATTTCCTCCCCAGAGCAACTTGGCCTCATTCAGCAAGTGCAGCTAGAAAACTGCCTGGGGGAGTAAAAGTGTCACAGCTGCCTGACTATAGCAAAAGGTTCTGTGAGAGCTTGTTTCCACAAGAGGGCAGCCTACAGTTTTGTGGTGTGCTAGCAGCTACTTTTCAATCTAGATCACCTACTTTGGCTATATTCAAAATGTGGACTTCAAATTATATTGTGGCTGCAACAATATGAATCACAAGTGCGCTGTGCGCTACATGGTTTGCTCTCATATAAAGAAAACATGCCACTTAAATCTAAAAATTCTGCTGTTCTGCTCCCTATAGTTTAATATCTTGAATGTCTTGTATCTGTAGACATACTTGCTGTCCAGTCAATATATGAAGCGCAGAGTAGCCCCTTATTAGGGATTTCCTGGTTGAATTTTATTTTGTTCATAGATGACATCTAAGTTGAGATGACTCTTACAAGTGAGCAAAGCCACATGCCTCTCTGAGACGTGAAATACATTTTTTTCTAGACACTGGTGGCTGGCCCCATGGAATCATAAGCAAGTTGTGACAAATCTTTTTCCTCACAATGTACAAAAAAGAACAATTTCAAAACCAGAGCGAGTGAGATATATAGACCACTGTCCTAGGAGGGCATGCTGCAAACACTGCTTTTTATTTTTATTTTTTTTAAAAAAAAACAACCTAACACTGTGGAAATGGGCTATCAGAATTTCACTGCCTTAGGCTAGAAGCACTGAGCAGCTTGTTTATGAAAAATCATGAAATTCATTTCTTTCATATTCCTACATACATCTGGGTTGTTGTATTTTTGACAGACACTTGCAAGTAGTATCTGAGCAGGAGCACCAACTGCTCTGAAGTTATCTAAATCACTCTTGGGAGGAACCTGCTCCATCTAGTTCACCTGTTTCTACCTTCTGTATTCCACCTGCTCCTTCCCTGAGGTTAATAAGGTTGTAAACAGGATAGAATAGAATCAGCTGGCAAGCTGAAATGCAGTACAAGTGAAAAGGTCAATAGCAACTACTTCTTGTCTCTCATAGGGCAGAGAGAGAGAGAGAGAGAGAGCACATTAAAATTCTAATACCACTACCCACAGAGTACAATAAAATAGCACAACACAAATCTGTTCTTGGGAAAATAATTGTGACAAGTGAAAGAAACTATACCAGGCAGATTTTACTGAGCTTCTCTCCACCTTAAATTTTTAATCTACTGATATTGCCTTGGATAGTGTACTATCCATTCGTCGCATGGGATCTTTTCAAGGACCATAGGGATGATTACTTGGGGGGAAATAATTTAAATCACTTCAAGGCCAGTCCAAGCTATAAATCACCTGATAATTCAAGTAAGCAAGTTTCAGAATTTGGAGATCCACAATTAGTCTGAACCATCTACATTGTTTTGCACTTATCCATTGCAGTGGCGTAGCGTGGGTTGTCAGCACCCGGGGCAACACAAGTAATTTGCGCCCCCTAACCCGTGGATTTGCACCCCCTAACCCGTGGATTTGCCCTAACCCCAGATGTTGTGCCCGGTGCGGCCGGCCCCCCCCCTGCACCCCCACGCTACGCCACTGATCCATTGAACTCTTTGTTCATCCTCCATGATTCTCACCCATCCCACAACACAGCCGCTCTATCTATAGATTGGAATATGCTTGGGGCAGGACCTGACTTTTGCTTATGCTGGAGTCAAACTACACATTACCATTCATGAGCAATATGAAGCTACATATCTTGTGGTGTGGACCCAATTGTTATGAAGATCACAGCACACAAGAGAGGAGGCTCATATTCCTTCCACCAACAGTCTTCCTCCATAAATAGCAGATAAATATGCATATCTCCAGATAAAAACATCAGGTAACAGGAGATGAGAAAGATCTTCTGCCTGAGATATTGGAGTTCTGTTGCCTGTTAGAAGGGTCAAGAGTAGGCTCTATGGACAAACAAATTGACCTAGTATAAGGCAGCACCCTTATGTTCCTCATCCTTTTTCAGAAACCTTAAAAAAAAAGCTTTTTCATGTTTTTAGTGGAACATACCACCAATTTTAATTTGGGGGGAGGGAGAATGCAGAAAGGAATCCAGGCATTTGGGAAGCCCTGAGCCAATAAATATCTCTATCTAGGCTCTCAGATTTGAAAGCTTTGTTAGGTTTTCATTCGTATCACTTAATTCTTTCAGTAATATTCTAATGTACAAGTGCCACTTTTCAAAGTGTCTGTTGGATTCTAGGATCACTTTGGGAAGAAACCATCATTAACTACCTGAATTAGAAAGCAGCCATAACTTCTTGACAGCTCCACTCTCAGGAGACCATTTTCATTTCTCTGCTGCTTCCTTATTCATTCCTCATTTATTAAAAAACCGAATAAAATGCTTAGTGCATGGGCTTCAACTTCAAAGCTGAAGGATGATGTATTTTTAGCTAATAACCTCTCTTTTTTAGATACCAGGAATAGGGGAGGTGGTAGCATTTAAGCAGCAAGGTAAGTCAGTAATTAGTGAGAATCAGATGGGACCTGCGGGATGATGTAGCTGAAGAAGAAAGGGAACAAAAGAGGCTGAACTGGGCACAAAAGAGAATGCAGAAAGGTAGTGGAAACAACACTGAAACCATAGGAATTGCAGAATTAGTTTGCGGTCACCAAAAAATAAGAAATATATTTAAACCAGCAGGAAAAGGCATAACAGAGACCAGTGGCTGGAGACCACCAACAGAGGCTGTTATCTGCTTGGGCACTTCTTTCTGGCACATCTTTCCAAGAATGTGTAGAGGACAGCTGCAAATCTTTGGAAATTTGTGAGTTTGAATAACAGAACATCAGATGCAAAGAGCGCTCCTTGTTAAATTCCTTGTTGAGCTTAAATCAAAAGCCTCCGCCCTCTTTTCCGAAGTAACAAACAGAATAACATAACAGCGGCTACACGCGTCTCTTTCTTTTTGCAGAGGAGGACAAGAAGAAAGGAGACCATTTGAAAACCATAAGAAAGCACAAAGCACCTTGTCCTCCCCCTTCCTTTCCCAGCTGTTGTGAGGGCTCTCAAGTTTCAAATAAAACATTCAGATATCTTCAAAGAGCCAAACCCAGTCCTTTTGGCAGCTGACTGATTGCAGCCTATTAGCATATGTCAGTCCAGGAGTGCCTCTTGATTAATGCCAATTGTCCTACTACAAATCGGAGGCTTGTCCATGGCAGGGACACACTCCCAGGTCGCACCTACTCCGCCTTTCAAGTTGGCAGACACGGGCTTGAGCGGCACAGTGGGATGCAGTGAGTTCCCCAGACCCCACTGGAGAACATTGCCAGGATTTTTGCCTTACAAACCTGGCTTTCCCCTGCCTGAACCTCCTCACAGCCCTCCACGGTAGCAAGGAGCTACAGCCATTGGGTTCATGACATAGCCGGAAATTTATTAATGTTTTATATTTGATCCTTGGTTTTTTCTTTTGCCATAGAAATTTTTCTTTGTCTTTTTTCCATTGTATGAAGCAACTAGAGTTGAATATTACTGGTAATGATTGAAACAAAAAAATCATTTTAGGGAGGACATTCATTTTGATTACTGATATCTTGCCCAGAAGGGATAAGTTCAGTCACTCCCATTTTTGAAGCTCTTTTCTCATTTCCGTTCATACTCTATTATAATTGTCTTGAAATAAGTTTAATTTTTTGAATGTGATCCACACACCTAGGTATTTGACTTTCTTGTCTACTTTATTTCCTAAATCAATTTCTAGTCTTTCCTTTATCTAATTGTTTAAATTCTGTGTTAGCATTTTGGTTTTATCTTTATTGATGTAAAATCCCACCATACTACTGAATGTTGTAATAAATTCCAAAGTTATTGGTAGGCTTTCCAAAGGATTCTGTACTGTAATGACTGCATTGCCCACAAAGACTTAAAGTTTATATGTTCTCTGTCCTATTCAAATGCCCTTTATTCTCTCTTCCTCCCTTATCTTTCTTCCCAATGCTTCCAATACCAAGTTAAATAGTAATGGGGATAAGGGGCATCCTTGTCTTATATCTTTTTAACTTTGAAATTCTTCAGTGACATTATCATTAATAATTATATGTGCTTTATGTTCTCTGTATATTGCCTTGATTCTATTCGTAAAGGTAGTCCCAAAGTCCATCTGCTCTAAAGTCTTTATCTTGAAGGCCCATGAAACATTATCGAAAGCCTTTTCAGCATCAGTGCTGCCTGCTACTCTGACCTTTTCCCCCCAAATACTCAATTATATTCAGAATATTCCTGATGTTATTTTTCATATGTCTGGATGTCAGAAAGCCTGCTTGATCTTCATGAATTACCTTGTTCAGCACCACCTTCATTCTATTTGCCATAACATTCGCAAATAATTTTTTATCATTATTCACTAGGGATATTGGTCTAAAGTTTTTTTGGGTGTAAAATTCCTTGGTCTTGCTTTGGAATTAATGTCATAATTGCCGTTCCCCATGAAGGTGGAATTTCTTCTCCCTGAAGGATTTGGTTCATTACTCCCATCAGAGGTTGTGCCAATATTCCTCGGAAAACTTTGTAGTACATCGAGGATAGCCCATCCGATCCAGGTGACTTCCCCAGCTTAGTTTGTTTTATCGCCATAATTATGCTAGTGTTATGCTTTCTTAATCATCTAATCACAGAATTCAACATCTGGTTTGGGAAGGCAATTTCAGTTGAAGGCCCTTGAATGCACCAAGCAAGTGAGCAAATGTTTCCTAGAGATCAGTAAGTTTTTGTGTTTATTGTGTGTACTTGCCCAGATGTGCTACTGTTGGGGTTTGTTTGTTTTTACTTTCAGCATGAGCACAAAGTGATGCTTTTGGAATAATTCAGACCCTCTTGCTTCCCAGACCCTGAAGCAAGCTTTTTTAGACCCACACCCTCTGCCATCTAGCAAATAGATTTCTTGTTTGTGTTTTGCATCAGCTCTTAAGGCTCCTGTTTCAAAATCCTTAAACTTTGTGGGCTAATGGAAAACACTAACACAACCAAAAATACAGTGGTGAAGGATCTTATTTCTGCATTTCTTTAGATAGTGCTGGACCATAAACAAAAGAATATGAATTGAAAATATACCTGCCCTTCTCAGTAAAGTTATTCAGCACAATTAAAAGCTGTGAGATTTAAAAGGTGAAATATAAATCATCAAGCCACATGTAGAAATATTCATTTTGTTTACCCAGCTGTGAATTTCTGTGGTGCTCATGAATGCCCCTTGCTTTTAGCTGCTTGGATTTTTTGTCTCTGCAATCCTAGCCACTGGACACTTTTAATTGAAAAGTTCTAGCTCAGTCACAGAAATGGCCCCCTGTGGATTATGTTCCTTGTAAAGATAAGCATTAAAATTAAGAGAAGCAAGTTAATACATGTTTAGTAGGAGGAAGTGCCACATGGGGTGGGGAGGGACAGGAGCAAGAAATAATGATGGCTGAAATATATTCCTCCCCCTTCTCCTCAAGATTTTTTTAAAAATCAAATGCCTGCAAAGTAAAATCTTTTAAGATATTCACCACCCAGCAATTATGCATAAATGTTGCAATTATTTTTATCAAAGCAGCTTAGTGGCAGGTGGGGGCAAAAAAAATTAAACTCACTTAGGTGAAACAAGCTCAGCAGATCTGCAAATGAACTAAAATCACACCAGCAACTTCCTTTTAAGTTGGAGAGCCCAGAAATCAAAATTATTTTCAAAGTTTTCTGCCTCCCCTTCCTCCTGCCAACTCCTAGCAATTAGGCTGCAATTTGTGTCATCTTTCAAATCGGCCGTTTTGCATTTACTGCCTGTCTCTGAAAGAGGCCACAGCCAAGATTGTGTATAGGACTAGCAAATTAAATTCTCAGTGAGCAGGGCAGCTAGCATTACATTCCATACATGGTGCCAAAATTGATGGGGTTACCCATGTGAATATTCCCAGAGAAAAGAAACTCCTTCCCTCCAAAAAGGAGAGGAGGTGCAAAAGCAATAGGAGAGAAATGATAATAAATGAATAATGGCAATTAATTGGAATGGAAATTGTGATTGTTATATCCCCACCTTCATGTTTAGTAGCCCTGAATGCAGAATTTTCAACCTGAGAAGCAAAATGGGTGGCACTCATTGATTACTTTAAAAAAAACACAGCGATTTAACATTTAATAGGATTAAAAAGATCATGCTCTAAGCAAGCCTTGTGAAAAGGAACATCTTCAATCAGCACTTTAGTAGGAGGAATAATTTTAAAACCAGTACAGCACAGAGCTACAATGTGCACAATACTCATGCGTACTTCACCAACTGTAGACTAATAATATTAATAAACAACCATCGCTATCATAACCATAAAGCCCCATATATGTTTACAGCATTTTACAGAAAATGAGATCCTTGCTTCAATGACATAGCTTTAAAAAGATACTGAAAGCTGCTACAACAGTGCACTTGCTTGCTATTTCTGTGCATATCTATATTTAGATTATTCATTTATATTGGAATGTGCTGTTTCTGTATTGACTAATGCTGCTACACTTTACAACACTTTCCCCTGAACTGATGCAAGAGGATTGAATAGTTTCCAAATGGATGCAAATGACAAATTTTATTATACACATCCATTTTGTGGGGATAAACTTTTAAACAACAATTTTGATCCCCATTGAATGTACTGAACTTCATTGAAAATAATGCTGTTGATGACTGAGGATCCTTTTAATTTTGTTTTTCCACTGATTGTACTTTCCATAAACCATGCTTCTTTTCCTTTTACCAAAGGGCTCCACACTTTACAATAAAAATCCACCAACAAACAACAGGAATGTATTATGAGGTGCTAAGCAAACAAGAACTCAGGATTCCAGAACAGTAAATTAATTTGAAAAGAAGGCAGATGCACTGTTGACACAGATTGTGGATGCTAGGATTTCTAATCCTGGTGGAATTTCCTCCTGATCTCCTGCTGCTGCCAAGCCATGGACCCAACAGGCAGGTTGCCCTACACCAGGCATGTCCAACAGGTAGATTGTGATCTACCAGTAGATCATGGGATGTCTGTGGTAGATCACTGGTAGATCAGTGCCCCCCCCAAAGAAGCTAAAAAACTTTGGCTCCCCTAAAAAAAGGCTCAACAACTTTGAGCTTGCTGTTATGACTTGCCTGTGAGGTTTGAGCAGACAGGCAGAGTTAAATGAAACTTTTTTAAAAAATGAAAAGAAATATGGAAGTTGCATGCTGTACCTAGTACCTACACAATAACTGCTAACTGTGAAGATATCTTTGCATATTTGTAAATGAATGTTATCATTTTATAATCTAAAATTTATAAATACAATATCCTTTTCCTCAGTCCATGCATCCATGTGTAAACTTGCTTCATATGCTTAATCGTTAGGGAAAAACTGATTGAGATTTTGTGCATAAAAAAAAATGCCTCCAATCTGTATTTTCTAAAGTACTGTTTACATGGACAATGAGTCACAAATTGTTTTTCAATCAACATACTGGCTTACTATCTTGGCTCATTTTCTTGATTTCAATTGTTTGCCAGAAATGTGAATTCCACCCACTTCAACATAGTGGCCTTTCTGTTGTTTGCAACATAATTCATCTCTGTTTCCTCACAGGATATGTTGAGAGAGGTATGGGTTATATTGTTCTCAGGATAATATTGTAAAAATAAGCTCAATGTAAGGAGGCACTTTCTAGGCCGTAAGAGACAGGGTTATATAATTTTAAAACCTTGTATTGGATCCAGACTCTCCTTCCATTTGCAGACAGGACTGAAATCCAGCAGAGGTTCTTGCTGGTGGAGGGAAAGGGGGAGCAATTTTGGCTGGTTTCTTTCTTTCCTTTTGCTCCATCTCTTGAACTATTCCAGATAGTCACCCCAACAGAGTATTATTAGGATATGCAGGGGACTGCAGAGGGAAGGAGAAACTGACAAAAACACTACCACTTCCTTCCTCTGATTGGAGTGTCATTTCCCACCCCCCTCCTCTAGCAGGAGCATTCTATGTGTATAACTTTTCTCACAGGAAATTATTTGGGAGAAAGGAAAGAATGCTTCCATATCTATACATTTTGCAAGGTTGGGATGTTTCCGGATGAAGAGTTTTCTGTGGAATGGATTTGACCTGTCCCCTTACCTTGATCATTGACTATAACAGTGGAGAACAGTGTTTGTTTATACTTAAATTCTTTCAAACAGAAGACATTCTTGATAGCATAAACCTCGTGAGAATCAACAAAGCTTAACTTTCTTTCTTGAATCTCCGCTGAAACTTGGACTTCTGAGTATGACCTTTGGAAAGCAGCTCTTTTTTGTGCACAAATCAAGACCCACCCCTCCCTTAATGCTCCTTGTTCCACAGCCCACAATATAATTCAGTGAGTTATTACTGCTCCAGGGATCACATGGTAATTAGAGAAGGCACCAAATGGTCCTTAAGGCCCCAGTTGTCAGAGTGGTTATTGTGTTTGCCAGACTGGGTCCAATAATGGTTGAAATGGCAGTGGGGCAAATAAAAAGTAAAATAGAATGATCTGGAGACATTAACAGGTTTTGCAATTATTCAGTAATTTGGAAACCTGCGGTTCTGTAGCCTGAGAACAGAATGTTTTCATTCTAAGACCACCAGGATCAGATATGCTGGAAAAGCCATCCTGGATAAAATGAAAACATTAACCTACCCTCAAGATACAGTGCATATAAGCAGTGAGGCATGTATGGATAAATAGGCTTCACATCTGTCCAATTTATATACTGCAATGTAGACACAAAGTTCACCATTTTTGTCAGCTTTACAAACAATGTTCTCCTGGTCACTGTCCAAAAATATGGCTGTAAATGGCCAAATGAACAAACCAAAATTCATATTAGTTGGGAGGATCATATGGTTCAGCAATGCCTAGATTGTGATTTTGGTGCCTTAATTCCCAGGAAATGAATCAAGGCACATAATATAAATAAGTTCTCTAAGTGTCGTGAAAAAGAACATGAAATGATCGAAAGGGGTTGAAGAAATGCAAATGTTGTGCATAAACTGAATTAGCAGCTTGCTTCTGTTCTAACACAGTCACAGCTTGTAGCCATTTGAATTATCCTATGTTTTAAATTACATATGGAAATCACACACACACATATATATTTGTTAATATGTTTTCTGTTTTGTCTTTTTGTCTTTCCCATTAGGTAGAAATTGTATTGCACTGTTTGTCACATCTTCCTTCTGAACAGAAGTCACGGGTGTCTTTTCAGTGACATGAGCTCCTGGCTCTCCAAGAACAAATTTGTTCCCCTAAGGCCAAAGTGGCTGACCTAGAGAAGCTGAGAGAAGCAGAGAGATGAGGTGTCTGGGGACATTGTAGCTGTGTCCCACTCCCAAAATGATAGCTCTCTGGCTGTAATGGAGAATGAGAATGTTGAGGAATTACAGCTCTCCCCTATGCCAGAAAAAGCCTGGGTAGTGGATTGCATTGAAGGAATTGGTAAAAACCATGTTCCTTGCCTTTCACAAGGAGAAGTGTTTCTGACAGCACAGAGCCACTATTGGATGCAACCCTGAGTAATTTATTAAAGAATCAAGAAAACAATAGATAAATTATGAGTAACATGACAAGGGAATAAAGCAATATTGTCTACCTAGTCATTATGCTGGGGATAAATCCTAAAGTTAGTCAATAACTCATATGAGTGAAGCATCTTTATGTAGACCATGAGCCTTGGCTCCATGGGTGGGGGGATTACACAGAGTTTTCACAGGCAATGAAGACATACAAAATCTTGTACAAAACTAGCAATTTTTACACTGGGTGTCAAGAAAAGGATTCGTATGGATATTAGCCAGAACCAATTAATCAAAGAGAATTAAACTCTCCTTAGGACACTTAAGAGACATTTACAAGGGATCCACCATTAGCCTTGGTCAATGGCCCAGCGAGGTGTATCAAAATGTATGATCTGTTCTTCATGATGTGAAGAAGCAGTCCTCTGTTACAATTTTTCATTCAGAAAAATAGTGAGTGATCATGACTTCATTTCCATGTTTATCAAGTGGAACTGGTAGTATCAGAAAGCTCAGCTGATTACTTATTATGATTAAATTATGTATTATTTGCTTGTTATAAAATACAGCTTTCATTTATCACACCCCCCAGGTTGGTTTTATCTTGTATTTTACTCTTGTAAGCTGCTTTGGGTGGTCATTGCCCATAACTATTTTAATAAATAAATAGTAAAAATAAAAATGGGAAACTAAGGTCAGCATGAATTATTTGATTTCATGTGGTTCTCTGGAGGTGGAGAGGAGAAATGGGAGACAAACTTAGAAAGAGAAGTTGGATAACGAGCAAGTCACTGCTTTTAAGCAGGGATTGAAACACAACCATGCGGTATCAAATCCGAAGGCAGACACAAGCAGTTAATGGATTTGCAGGTAGAAAATCTCTTCAGTCTCTTAAGTCAGAAGATCCACTCTTCTGCTTTATCCCCTGATTTGAGGATGTTCCAAGTTGCAGCTGGAATTGGCAATTGGGAATGGATTAAGCTGAGTTGGGGCTTTATCTTTAAACCTTGAGCATTAACTGCTCAACATACCAAGGTTTTTCTGCTAGAACTACTTGTAAGTCCATTCTGTTGACAAGCTGTCCATTTAAGTTATTGATAACAAGTGTCCACATTGACCAAAAGTAGTCAACTAAAAAATAAGGGTGTGTCTTGCAAAAGGAACCAGGTACAGGCCAGGACTTTCTGTGCATAGCCTCTTATTATATAATGCAACATGTAAGCTTCATCGCAGTGGATCTTATTAGTCTTATTAGTCTTCTCTAAAGAACTGCCACAACTGTATCTTGACCCCCTGCACCATTGTTAAGCTCTGCAAATATTACAGAATAAAAATCTGAAGTAACCTAATTTAATTCTGTATGTGTATTCATTTATGTCAAAACTGTGTGTGCATTCAGCCACTAGATTTCTGCTGCAAGCCGTCAGAAGGTCCAATGAATTAAATTACTGTTCTAAGCTATTTCAATATTAGACTGCTTCACAATTATGATTCATAAAGAATAACACGTTTACAACCATGTCTCCAATGTCATGTCACTTTGGCTTCCATGACTTTTGTAACTTGTATATAAGAAGAATATACCCCCTCTCTTGTAAAGTCTTACTTTATCCACATTTTTGCTATAGGTGGTAAGTGTTGCTTTTTATTATCTAATATACTTTCGAAGAGGAAACAATCACTTTGTAAACATAAGCAACAGTGCTCCATGAGACAAAGGACATTTGGAGGGTAAACTGTCCTTCAAGGTTTGCCTTCAAGGTCTACTTATATCTGTAACAGCTATTGGGATTTTTCCCCCAGGAGGCATTGCAGCTGGTGCATCAACTGAAGTTAGAGAAAGGGACTCCAAGTCACTGGTAAGGATGAATAAACCTGTCAAGTTTGGTTCCCCTCAGTTTCTCATTGTTCCGGTTTTAAGTTCAGCTCACTCACAAAAATTCATCAGCATTACGGTGTGCATTTCTCCTGATGCATATTTCCATATGCAGTGTTACCTAATATGCACATTTTATTGCAAGCAATTCTTCTCTACTATAAAGCATTTTTGTACATCATGTTAACTAATAAGCACATTTTTGGGTTGCCGAAGTGCATTGAAAAATTCAGAGAAATGTGAACTTCAAAGCATAACTGTGTTTCAGTTCAGGCATTGTTTCAGGAGGTCAAATTAGGTAGGTTTACATTAAAAGTACATGGAACCAATTTTCATCCCTTCCCTAGCCACAGATATTGCTTGAGCATTTGTAAATATCATAAGCAGGAGTTCAACCCCCTCTAGAACAGATCTTACTAGCGTATACTTTCTATAGCACACACCTTCCAGAAAAGGTTGCTATTTTTAATTTTCCAGGATACTAGTGTTCCAATCCTCTGAATCTTTTAAAAAGCAGACAGTAAAAGCGGACAGTTGTCTTAGCATTTAGGTGGGAAATAATAATGTTTTTGTGCCTGAGACTGGAAGTGGTTCGTATTCCCAGATGACACAGCCATGCTCTGCTCATCACATCAGAACATATGCCACTTTTAATCAAACTAGCAGCTTCTTGTTTATTAAGCTAAACTCTTGAGCCAATATAAGAATTGTGGTTGGGAATAGGGAACCGTGAAGCCCAAAGCAAGTTTACCAAGTTGTTTAATAAAACTGTAAATCACAAAATCAAGTGCCTTTTGGAAATTAATTGGGCACCCACTGGGAATTTGTCCTTCCCCTCTTTGCCTCCAAAATAATATTGATGATAGAAATACTTGAAATGTCCATTGACTGACAACTGACTGGATAGGAGTGATATAGTCGCATAATACTTTTGCAAACCATGGTCTGATCAAACCATTCCTCTCTTTGATAAGTGCTTTCATTCACTTGAAAAGATGAACCCAACGGCTGTGTGTCTCGTTAAACCTTAACATATCATCGTTGGCATTTCTTCATTTCATCAGCTCTTAGGTTTGTGCTGTTTCCATATCCCTTATCAAACAACTTACCTGGGCTGACATAGGAGTGGGGTTGCCAACCTTTTTAGGTCCATGAGCACTGTTGCAAACCCAGAGAAACTTGTTAGCACATGTACACACCCTACAAGCCATAATCAGGTCCAGATGACAGACATTTATATTGGCTGCAATAGAATGCTTCTTTAAAGCACTGTCTCAAGCACTGTCTTGATGACTCAAGACATAGGGTAAGGATAACAGAATAGTGCCCACTGCTGCCTTCCATGCACAGTCAGCAAAAATTCTGAATCATAGGCAAATGGTGCATTCATCAATTCTGTATACCTGATTGGCATATCTGATGCCTGGTCTAAAAAGATTTCCTATAGTCAAAGCTACATGTGAAGATGTTTGTCAAAAGGCATGCTTGTAACTAAATTTCCACATTTTACTTCATTAGCTTAAGTACTAAAGCACTGGCATTGGTTTATCTCAGATTGCTGTGAAAGAGTCTAGAGCAATGTTTCCCAACCTTTTCTTGGCCATGCCCCACCTAAGCATCTCTAAAATCCACCCCCCCTCCCTGTGACATATAACTCTTATTATTCAAAAAATGACCTCCTATTCACATGGAGGAAGCCTAAAAGGCCATTCACTGTTAATAACTCATTCTCGAATTGCCCCCCTTAAAAATCAAATTGCTCCCCTGTGGGATGTGTGCCCCATGTTGGGAACCATGGGTCTAGAGTCTGGAGAAGAGAAGGTTAATTGGGGCTGAATAACTGCCTGGTCAAGGGACGCAGGTGGCGCTGTGGGTTAAAGCCTCAGCGCCTAGGGCTTGCCGATCGAAAGGTCGGCGGTTTGAATCCCTGCGGCGGGGTGTGCTCCCGCTGCTCGGTCCCAGCGCCTGCCAACCTAGCAGTTCGAAAGCACCTCCAGGTGCAAGTAGATAAATAGGGACCGCTTACCAGCGGGAAGGTAAACGGCGTTTCCATGTGCGGCTCTGGCTCTGGCTCTGGCTCTGGCCAGAGCAGCGATGTCACGCTGGCCACGTGACCCGGAAGTGTCTCCGGACAGCGCTGGCCCCTGGCCTCTTAAGTGAGATGGGCACACAACCCCAGAGTCTGTCAAGACTTGCCCGTACGGGCAGGGGTACCTTTACCTTTACCTTTACTAACTGCCTGGTCAGTTACTGCCAGATCAGACTCCATAAGTGTATATGTGAAATTAAGATATATAATTTTTCTCCAGTGTGCATTACTTTACAGCTGTTTATATCGCATTGAATTGCATTTGCCATTTTAGCTCCCCATTCACTTGTTTTGAAGTGATATTTCTGGAGCACTTGATAATCCTTCTTTGTTTTAACCACCTTGAAAAATTTGGTCCTGGGGGTGTGATGCAGAGCAGTGGATCTTCTTAATCATCATAATGCAATATTCTCTTGTGATTATCCAGGATGTTATAGAATGAAGCACTGACAGTTTTAAAGTGCTCATTAAATGTATCAGACCACATATTGAGAAGGGAACAGCAAATACCTCCACTTCAACATATATTTGATTTTACAGTGTATCAAATCAAGGTCTACACTGCAATTCTGTTCAGGGGATGGAACTGAACATTTTCAGTCTAGGAAGTACCAGGCTCTGTGCTCACATTTTATACACCTGCTGTGCTGATAATTTGGATTTCTTATGATCTGTCATTAAAGTTCATTGTTACACATAGAAGGCAATATCCAACAAAATAGTTACACTACTGCAATGGCTTTTAACTGCAATGTCATTTCTCTGCTCCTCTCAGTGCATGCCCCTTACACTTCCTTTAAATCTGCTGTGGTGTAACTGTTTAGTTAGACACCACCCACAATTAATTTTGCTGCTGTTCCTAGGGATTAGAAGAATGGCAAGTTTGCCCTATAAGATGTTTTGATGAAAAAAAGAATGGATCTATCCCACTCTGTGCAAATTGCGGAGTGCTGTGGCATCCACAATCGATGCCACAATCCATTCTGGGCTACCCTGCTGATACCATCACTAGCTTGCTGTGTGAATGTATTTTCTATCATGAGAAATGCTCATAATTGAACCTGAGGACATTTTGGACATCCATCAATCACCAATGTCTGAAATAGTCTTGAAACTCAGCAGAAAACAGTAGGTCCTGGGTCTGTTCCATAAATGCTTCCAGCTCAGACAGAAAACATAGTTCCAGACCAGATTGTAGCCGAGAGAGAGAATTCTGCCATATCCCTAGTTGCACATCACATACTGAAATGGAAATTTTGCCGCTGAAAGGAATGCAGGAACCCTGACATTGTAGCTTCATTTTAAAGAAAATGCTATCTTTTTGATACAACTCCTTGTACCATGTGGAAGTTCTTCCCTTTTCTTGTAACTTGAACCCATTGGCTCAGGTCCTATCCTCCATAGTAACAGAGAATACTCTTGGTCTGCCATGTATATTGGGATAAGGATGGGTGGTGGGCCAGATATTTACTTTCTCCAATCACCTTCACAGGCCAGAACTTATTTCTGAATAGATATGGCTACCATTGCACTGTCAAGCTCAATATGAAAACTGGAAAAAGTACCCCGAGATGTTACATTACCCCCAAAAGAGTTTTAGAGGGAATACAATAAATAGTATGTACTAGGGTCATGAAAATCAATAGACCTGGCTCTTTCAAAATGTAGAGCTTAAATACTTTTTAGGCTGAAGAGTTCATTGGTTCCCAGATCCATTTCATGGGATGTATATATAGCAAGGTGGGACACAGGTGGCGCTGTGGGTTAAAGCCTCAGCGCCTAGGGCTTGCCGATCGAAAGGTCGGCGGTTCGAATCCCTGCGGCGGGGTGCGCTCCCGCTGCTCGGTCCCAGCGCCTGCCAACCTAACAGTTCGAAAGCACCTCCGGGTGCAAGTAGATAAATAGGGACCGCTTACCAGCGGGAAGGTAAACGGCGTTTCCGTGTGCGGCTCTGGCTCGCCAGAGCAGCGATGTCACGCTGGCCACGTGACCCGGAAGTGTCTCCGGACAGCGCTGGCCCCTGGCCTCTTAAGTGAGATGGGCGCACAACCCCAGAGTCTGTCAAGACTGGCCCGTATGGGCAGGGGTACCTTTACCTTTACCTTTATATATAGCAAGAGATTTGAGACCTGTGTTTCTAGACTGCAAGGCATTAGAGCAGTCAACACATTTCACAGTTCATGAGCAGCGAGAGATTAAAATGATTAACAAGGACGCCAGAGCTGTACATAGGATGAGCTTACAGCCTCGGACAGTGAGAAATTACGGTGATTAGCTATTCAGAATGATTAGAAGTTCACAGGGTAAATTGAGATCCATGGACATAGGGAAACCATGATTAAGTGGGACTTGTCCACTCTATGGGCAGAGGGGAGGACACTGATCCATGGACAGCAAGATGGTTATTAGCATAGCTACATCAATAGTTATTAACCTGGTTGCATCAATATTGCTCGCAGAATGAACTTAGCTTCATAGAGAGTGGAGAAAATGATGAACAAAGGAACTTAGTAGTGATCTCTGGACAAATTAAGATCTATGAAGAGTGCCCAGGATTAATGCAAATGCATCAGCGTTGACTTCCGGTGAACGAGTTCATGGACAGAAGACTCACATTAGCATATTTCTGCCACATCAGCTCCTCCTCTTTACTGATGTGCTTATGAAGGTTCTTTCCCCCATAACTGAAGGTTAAATTAACAGATACAGCAGTCTTGAAGCTAAGCTGAATTTCCCATTCAGATAGTGTGGCAGTTCTTAACAGAGAATTAACCTGTTACATAAAAAACGTATGTGTGTGCAGATGTAGGAAAGTGGAGCAGCACTTGGAAAAACCAAATATGCAGATGTAGGTTTTCTAGGTTGTTAAATCTTAGGGTCAGTTCACATGGCTGACTGTGCCATGCCTCAATGAGCATGTAACTTTTTATGAGAACTGTAGTCTTTGAACGGTGGAACTCCCTGTCTATTGACAGTGCTTTCACTGTATTCTTTTTGGCCCCTGACTAAAACATTTTTGTTTAGGCTAGCCTGTCCAGACACATAGAAGTTAAAGTGTCTTAATCTCTTTTTACTCTCCTGTTAATTTTAATTATCTTTTCCATGTTGGTAATAACTTGTCCTGAACTCTTTCTTTATTGATCATTTTAATTTCTGTGCAAATTCCTCAGAGGCTTTATTACAATCAAGTGGCATGTAAGTTTTGTAAAATAAAAATAAGAAAAGAACAAATGAAGGTCTTGCTCACACATTAAAAAGCACCCACAGCTTCTTCACTGCATAGCTACTTAAGTGCATTGGCTTCTGTTGTGATCCAAAAGTAGATGGATTATAAGGGAGGATGCATGTGTAGAAAGCTCACTCCTGCTGCCTCCCAGGTGATGTAAAATGTAGGACCAGGGTTGTGTTTGAGTTTGTTCTCAGATATTATAACTTATTATGTGTATTATAACATATGCACATACGAGAAAATGTTTGTTTTAGGGAGTCATGGTGAATGTCATATATAACTCATCAATATATACTGAATATGTTTGAATATTTTGAATATTTGAATATTCAAAATTGAGTTGGTTTTGTTTTGTTTCCACTTTTGGTATTATGGGTTTATCCATTTGTGTCCCACCACTCATAGAATAGTTTTTTCTCCAGTAGCTAAAAGAGGAAGGGATTTCCCCCTTTCTTCGTCTACCCTCTGAACTACCTCCCATGCTCCTCTGGAGGAAATTTAAGAGGAGAGGGTGACAAAAGGAGGGGGTAATGGGCATCCCAAAATCACATTACCACCTCCTGTTCATAGAAACCCTCAATGGGCTAAACAGCCTTCTGTGAGTGAAGAGGCACAATTTGACACAACTCGTGGCTGCTAGTGAATGCTTACTGTCAACTGCACTGTCAGTTAACTTTTGTGGAAATGAATCTGGACACTGATAGATTTTAAAAGGTCATCTGGTCCTTGTCCTCATCCCTCATCCCCCTATACAGACCTGTTTAGAACTGAACTATTTTATTTAAGACTTTTTACTATGGACTACTTGTAATTATGTCCCAACAACTTTCATATATTGTGATTTCCTTTAGGCCAAGTATAATTTTGCTAGTTTTACATCCTGGTAATTCACACTAATTGGCAGCTATGCTGAAGTCAAGGACAAAAAAAAAAGTAGTCTAGATAGTATTAATAAGGGGTATCTTGAGCTTATATTATTTATGAAATTTGCTATCTGAAGAAGGCAAAAAAGAAGGATAGATTGTCTTTGTCATATGCTATCTCCTCCTCAGATATTCACCTGTCCTAAGCAAACCACAGCAGCTAGGTTTTAATAAATTGTAGCAATGGTTATGAGATGTAATTGGGTACAGTGCATGATATGTCAGTCCTTTTAGAACGACTCTCATTCTGTCTCTCACCCTCTTCCTCTGCAATCCCTGTCCAGCATCTGTTGAAGGGCTAAATGATCAAAGGGCTAAATTAACCACCCATGTATTTATTGGTGATTCCACCACCACCACCACCACCACCACCAGATGAGGCAAAAGCCTCTGTACACTTTTTAAAATGTGGGCAAAGGGGGGGAAGATATCAAACGTGGTAATGGAATATGGAATTTTACCCAGGAAAAAAGAAGAAGAATGGTCCTAAGTCTTACTGCAGATTGTAAAGTAAGAAAGTGGCATACAATGTAAATTAAGTGAATACATTCTTATACAATAATGCTGTGTATATTAGTATTATATAGTTTAAGTGGAGCAGAAACCCAGCATTGAATATAATGTAGAAACCACTGGCTGCTCAATAGTAAGGGGAAAGTACCCTGGAGAAAAGTGGTCTTAGTATCTTGGAACATCTATGATTTCTAACCATAGCTGTCAACTTACAGATTTGAAAATAAGGGACCAGAAGCCTTGAAAATAAGGGATCAGCAGCCAAAATAAGGGACCTAGCAGCCTCACCTGTTCCAGGCACTCCAGTCTTCCTGTCCTCCTGCAGTCTTGTCAAACTCATGCTGGTAGCTTCGAGAACACTGTCCAACCAACTTTGTAACCAGAGGTTTAACTCAATAGAATCTGAATCACATGCACCACAAGGCCTATGCAGTCTCAGCTTAAGATGGCTCCCGGGCCTGGCTTTGCACTGCAAAGTTTGCAGCAGCACGTGCAACAAAATGGCATCCAGCATTCAAAACCCCCCTCAGCTTGCATTAACTAGCCACACACACACACAGCCTCCCCCCTCGCCACGAGATTGCCAGTCATCCACCATTTTAGTCAACCAGCTCCTTTCTTTCCCCCCATAAGTCAACCGAAGGAGCCTCCATAACAAATTCAAAAGCCCCCCCTCCCACGAGATCTCCTTTCCTTTTCCCCCACCATGTGCCCCTGCTCCAGACAGACCTTTTCGCCGGCAAGGGTGAGTGGGCCGTCGATGACGTATCCATCCGATTCCGATCTGAACACTCAGCACAGATATGTTCAACTTCTGAGCCCCTCTGAGCCAAAGGCAGAAAGCCCATCCAGCAACCAAACGAAGCCTCAAGGAAAACCACCGTCACCTCTCCGCTGGGAAGTGCTGAGCAAAGGCGAGTCCCCAGGCAACACAGCCGATTTGATCAGCACAAGGCATGCAAGCTCCACCCCCAGGCATTCTTAGACTTCTTATTGGGTGAGCAACACAGCCAAGCAACACAGTTGGAGCCTCCCTCCTCCCTGGCCAGCAGGGAGGGAGCAAGAGGAGCTGCTTCCTTTGAAATTTAAGGGACATCATTTAAGGGACATTTAAGGGACATCCATCAATAAGGGACAGCAGCGGGACATGGCGCTGGAATAAGGGACTGTCCCTTCAAATAAGGGACGCTTGACAGCTATGTTTCTAACAGTATAGCAATCTGCTCCACAACCTTTAGTTTTAGGAATTCATATGTGAGATGGGGGAAAGGCTGTCTGTAATCAACAAGAAAGTCTTCCAGTATAGAACTAAATGCATAAATAACAACTAGTGTACTAGCCCTGCCCCACCCAAACACTTGAAGAAAGTAAAGTCAACTGGAAATGAGAAACTCTGCAGAAAGCAACCTCTCCAAGGAAAGGAACCGTGTGGTTTTGTGTATACAAACAGCATGCTAATTATTTCTCGCCCCCATATCAGCAGTAGCTGACCTGATTAAAATAATAAATCACTAAACACCTTTATTTTTGTGCCAGGAGAGCCCTCATCTGCATGTATGGGCATGTTAATTAAGAGCGCACTTCGTAATCAAAAACGTTTGTTGTGGATAGAGAGAGATTTTATAACCTGACAAACAAAGAAGTATAGCAGGATAGCGCTTAATTTCTGAAATGAGAGGTTCCAGAGTCCAGGCTTGCTAGTTTGTCAGCTTGGGTTTCTCTGAGTTTCTTATTTATCGAGAATTAAGTTCACTTCACCACATCAGTTTGTGATTTTTAAAAATATCATTGTGAAAATTAATCACCACATTTCTCCTGCTGCGTACATTTATGTGTATATTTTGCCTAATATACATATTTTTTGCAAAGCAATTTTCTCTAATCTAATGCATTTTTGTTTCTGATTTTCACTGTATGCAATTTAATGCACACTTTCCACTAGTATATGCATTTTTGTACCTATTACTTGCTGGAGAACCCCTATGAAAAATTTGGAGGATGACTGTGTTTTAGTTTCTATATTGTTTAAAAAGGGAAGGATTTTTTTTTTTTTTTTAAAGTGAACCAATTTGAAGTGGAAGATTTTGTTTCATGACCTCATTTTCTTGCACATATGGCCCAGATTTGACCTTGCACTCTTAAATACAGATGTCGAGTAGGTAATCCCCCTGTGTCCTGTGAATTAATTCACATTGCATATAAGTTATGCCTATCACAGTTTTTGCTCCCCACAACTTCACTTTCAGCATCCTTTTCCTACTAAATCCTTATCACCTTGCCCATGTCACAGGATCCTTCTGTATACCCTTATAGTCTGCTTTACGTTTATTAATCATAAAATACCTGGCATCATTTACAAATTTTGCCACTTGATTGTCACAAATCTATCTGCTCTCTAAAAAACACAACTTCCAATTAGATCCTTTAGATCCTTTAGAGAGGAATTCATTATTTATCTCTGTCCACTGCCATGCTCTGTTTATCTTATATTTCTTGCCATTTGATCCAATTGTGGGCTCACAAAAGCATATTCTTAGTGGTTAATTGCGCGCGCACACATACACACACACATTTTGAAAAGCCCTTGGTGACAGATTTATCAATGGCTTTCTAAAACTCTTAGTGATGGACATTTGGATTGCTTCCAGACAGGCCATAGCCAAGTGCAATGCCCTAGCTGCACATTTTCCACCACTGTGCTCCTGGGCTGGACTGCTAATGGAAGTCAGAAATAGATCACTGAGACAACAGGACAACACATCCAACTGCTAGCAAGTGACCATGGCAGCTTTGGGAATTTGGCTGATGATGCAGGAAAAGTAACACTTAAGATGTGATTCTAAACCTAATTTATTTAGAGGCAATGCCACTGAACCCAATTTCTAAGTGACTGTATTTAGGGTTCAGTCTGGAGACCTGTCATAGTGCTCTAAGTCTGGTCCATTGATATCAGTGGTTCTACTCTGAGTAAAACTTAGTTGGCTGCCATCCCGTGGTCTGGATTCAACTAAACCAGTGTGCTAGCAAAATCCAGAGCAAGGGCTCTTCCCTGTCCTCTCATGCATGCTTCTTACACCTACCCCAACCCCGCCCCAGAGATGGCCACCACAACAGCACACTGAGGGATGAAAGGTATGATCATGCATCTAGCAAACAAAAATGTTAGTGCTGACTGAATATTCAGAGGAGTGTGACTTTGAATTCCTCCCTGTGTTTCTGGTTCCAGGGAGAAATCAGTTCATGAAATAAACTATTCACATATCACATAAATGACTTCGTGAAGATCTGGATCTTCTGTCTCTATCTTTGTCATAGCTATTAACAGAGCAGCTAGGCGATTCAGAATGAGTTTGGGGCTGGGGGCTTTTTGAATGTTTGCAACATCTTATTCTGCATAAACCCAGGTATGTTTGTAGAAAGCAAATGTGAAAAAGAATGAAGCATGTAGTTGAGTCAGGTTTCACTTTAAAAATGAGGCAAATATTGACAGACTTCCCCCTAATTTACTGTTTACTCCACTCTAGCAATGAAGAACTGTCTATAGGATGAGTTCCACTTCTGAACTATTCTGCCCAACCATAGCAAAGCAATATTTCTGAAAAATTTCCCCATCCTAAAGAAATGAGAATAGTACACAGGAAGGCTTTGTAAAATTAATGAGAGAAAGCCAAACAGACTTTTAAAAGGATAGCAAGGTTTGTTGATGTGAAATGCCTTGCACAGTACAATACACATGAGACACACAAGTACATCATGTTTCTGAGTACCGCACAATGTATTTTGTTGCTTTTTCATAAAAATCATGTAAAATGTTAGTCTGGTCTGCATATAAGATCATGCAAAATGTATAATCAATACTGTTTACATAAAGACAAATCAGCTTCTTGTTTCTGACCTGCTAATCTTCCAGTGAGTATAGATATATTTCTCCTTCGTTGCTTCCACATTGGAGCTGCATTGCATTGTCATGGCATTGCTTTTGCACGATTAGCTAGATGTGAGAATTAAAATAGAGGTCCCAAAGAGCATTTTATAAAATATAAAAGTCAAGTTGTGATTATGATGTCAACACAAATATAAGCATGGGAGTAAATGTCCCTGTCCAGTGTCCCCACCCACTGAGCAAGAAGTGGGTTTCTAAGTCTATTTGTATTGACATCAAGCAGGTACTTTCACTGTATTCTTCTTGGTACCTGCCTATTTTTGTTTAGGCGAGCCTGTCTAGACACAGAAGTTGAGGTGTCATACTCTCTCTTTAACCCGCTATTAATTTTAATTCTCGTTTCAATGTTTGTAATAACTTGTTCTTAACTCTTTCTTTATTGATGGTTTTAATATTTCATGCAAACTGGATTTGTTGCAATCAAGTGGTACATACATTTTGTTAATAATAATAATAATTAATAAATTTTTATTTTTTACCCCACCCTCCCCGAGGCTCAGGGCAGCTAACATCATAAAACTAACACAGTATACAAAGAAAAAAAGAACATAAAAACAGGCAATTAATTAAAATACATCTTAAAATTAGTTCAGAGCAAATTAAAATCTGGACAGATGGCAGCCCATGGGTAAAATTAATAATAATAATAATAATAATAATAATAATAATAGTAGTAATAATAATAATAATAATAATAATAATAATAATAATAATTTTTTATTTATACCCTGCCCATCTGGCTGGGTTTCCCCAGCCACTCTGGAAGGCTCCCAACCAAATATTAAAAACACAATACAGCATTAAACATTAGAAACTTTCCTAAACAGGGCTGTCTTCAGATGTCTTCTAAACATCAGATAATTGTTTATTCCTTGACATCTGATGGGAGGGCATTCCATAGGGTGGGTGCCACTACTGAGAAGGCCCTCTACCTGGTTCCCTGTAACTTCTTGCAGCGAGGGGACCACCAGAAGGCCCTCAGGGCTGGACCTCAGTGTCTAGGTTTAATGATGGGGGTGGAGACGCTCCTTCAGGTATACAGAACCGAGGCCGTTTTAAATCAAAATTCTGCTCACACATTAAGAAGCATTTGCAGTGAGGTCTCTTCAGCTGCTTCACTGCATAGCTTCATCAGTGCGTTGGCTTCTGTTGTGATTCAAAATTAAATGGATTGTAAGGGAGGATGCATGTGCACAACGATCCACTGCTACTGCCTTCCAGGTGATGTAAAATGTATGATCAGGGCTGTGTTTGAGCCTGTTCTCAGATATAATTACTTATTTTCTATATTACACATATGAGAAAATGCTTGTTTTTTTGAAAATTTTCTGAAACTTTTCCTGAAAAATGCCCCCCCCCCATTATAAAGAAACAAGAGTAGTGCACAAGGAGGCTTTGTAAAGTTAATGAGGGAAGCTTTTAAAATATGTTGAGGGCAGGGGCAGGGATAGGGGAGAAAGTTACTCAGGTTCACATTTAAAGGTGAATTTACCTAATTCACACTTTCTAAAATAAGAAGTGAACCACAAGACAGCTATTCTTTGAAATTCCCACTTCTCTGAATTTTGCAATTCTCCAGCCAAGTTCTCCAGCCAAGGGATGTGTACAAAAATGTGTAAAAAGTGTTTCCCAAAAGCATATATTGGTAAAAATTGCCTACCCAAAAAAGCGTTATATAAGAGAAAATTCCTTTGGGAAAGGGTGCATAATAGGAAACATTGCTTACAGTGCTGATGAATGTTTATTATGACTTCTTAAAAATGCAAAGAAAAACCCCAACAACATGTCGAAATTTGTTCCCATTGCCCTTTGAATTGTCCTAGTGTTTCTGTTACCATGGGTGTAAGAAAGGCTTTAATGACTGATATTCCTACTTACAATTCTCTTTATCCACAGAAATAAAAAATATAACTAATACCTTCCTTTCTATTATTCAAATCAAAATTCACTTCAAATAAAAAGTAAGCAAAGAATATTGTGGAAAATGAGTACATACCAAACTGATGTGAAACTTCATTATATATTTTATATTTTATATTCATTATATATTTTAATATGGTTCCAATTTGCTCTGCCAGTGCCAATGAAAAGCACATCAAATTAGAATCATTTAAGTATGGCATTTGACCCTTGTAAAATTAAAGGAGGTCTATCTAAAGATGTTGGAAACGCAATTTCATCAATTCTGAAATTAATGATGAGATGGGCATGTGCAGATGAAAGTGATGGACTATATGGAACTGGCGGAAATGACTGGCAGAATCCGAAACCAAGGTGAAGAGTCGGTGGAAGAAGATTGGAAAAAATTTAAAGTTTATTTACAGAAATATTGCAAAATTAAGGAATGTTAGAAGGTTGTTGGAATGAAGTAATGTGGTTTTAGCAGAAATGATATAAAGGATTATGTTAAAATTGATTTATTAATTGGTGAAAGACGAGAATTACAGTATATTAAGATAAAATATTAGGATAAAAACAAAGCTGGAAAGGATTTGCTGAAACATCTAACTGAACTAGAATACAAAAAAGGGAGGTGTGAGGAGGTCAAGGAAATAAGTAAAGGAAAGAAAGCTATGTAAAGGTCTGATCTGTTTTTATTATTATTATTATTAATTGTTTGTTTGTATCTCTTATGTCTTTTTTATTTTTATTTTTTATTGTTCCTCTTTATAATCTTTAAAATTTGAATAAATATTATTTTTTTTAAAAAAAGAGATGGGCATGTGGTGCCATTGTGGAGAAATCAAATACCATAAACTGCCATTAACTAAATTATACAATAGGAAGATTCTACTGCCCTCAACCGCCCCCCCTCCTTTTGGTGCCCCTTTTACATGTGAACAGGGGATATGTAAATAAACAAACACTGCTGCATCACAAGGCATAATTAAATTAGAATCTGATTTGTTTATTTTTAATGGCTAGCTTTTTTAAAATAAGAGAGAGCATGGTGGCCCCATAAGGGATTATATCCCTAGCACAGTGGATTGCTTGGCATCATGTTGATTCCTTTTTAGCAATCACTTTATTCTCAGATCTTTTAACATTTGCTGTTCAGTTCTGTTTCAGTTCTCCTCTTCATTCTACTGATTTCCCAATTTTGTTTTAAGTTTTGAGGTTTTACTTCATTCTCCTAATTGTTTATCCCTGCCAAATAAGCTAATAAGATGTGCAGGGGGTGGTGAAGAACCTCATAAGAAAGGAATGCAGATCGTTGTAATATTTCAAGGAGCTAACATCTTGGTTCACATTCTTGTCCTTTGTAGTCTATGAGCTAATTAATTTTAATTTCCAGGCACATTTTTCAAAGGACTCTAGTTTCCTTTTGTGAAACACATTGGGAGCTCAAAAAGAGAATGATCATACAGAGAAATGTCCATCTCTGTGTAACAAACCCATTTTGTCCATAATTATTTTTCTGCATGAATTCATTGGATCAAGAAAGGAGTGAAACAAGACCTGAAAAGATGCTTCTCTTCCACCTTTATCCCATGTGGAGTTTTTGTCTTTGGAAAGGGAGGATGTGGTAGAAGACTAAGCCAAGAGAGAAGAGAGGCATAACTTAGAGCAAAACAAAAGAGGGAGGAAGCAGATGGGAAAAGGATACAGACAAGAAGACACCATACTTTTCTGTCCCTTTGTACCTCCCATCTTCAGGAATGGCCCAGCAGCCAAAGCCTCAGGAGATGGTACAACATGGCCGCCAACTGCCAACTTTGCATGCCAGCCATATCATTTTTGCATAAGGATCCCATGGTTTATGAAGAGCTCAGGATGCCCTCCCTTGTGAGCAGTAATGCTATCTGATCTGAGAATCTCAGACAAGCTGAATGATCATACCCAAGACCCAACGAAGAAAAATGGCTCCCAAGTCTGTGTTTAATCACTGCGGTAGATGAAATTCTGTAAGACAGAAGTGCCACCCTGATGTCTAACTGAGACTCTGTTCCCTTGACAGCTGCACAATTAGCAGAAATTTATCCAGCCCAGCACTCTCAACATATTTCCCCCCTTTGTGGAAGATCATTGAAAGTTTTGTTTTCTGAAAAGTTTCACTTTCCATTCCAATATGTGAAATTCATTTTTAGGAGGTGCCTGCCCCCACCCACTTCCCAAAAATGAAACTGCGTTTTCAAAAATAATCAACACAAAGCAGAATAAATTATTTTTGCCATGTTTTTAAAAATAGGCATGGCTTAACTTATACAACAGACATCAACAGTGAGAAAACGAAGGCTAGGCAACTTGAAATCTTAATTTCCTCTGTGCCAAATAAAGTTTCATTGGCAATGTCCCTGCAAGCTGTTCTTGTTTCTTTTTGTAGCAGGAAACAATAAGACATCCACACTCACACACTGCATGCACAATGTACTCTGATGTAGTAATTTCTTACTGATGAAGATAGTTTATCATAGTGGGGAGGATATTAATCCTTCGATCGGATAAAGCCTTTGTTTACCTTCAGATTAAATTTTAAGTTTTTCTGAAAACACTCCTTCCTTTCTCTTATGGTTACTCTACTGTGTGAAGTATTGTTGCCCTTTCTTTCAAATGCCACATGCTGTTTATTGCTGAACATTCTTTAAAAAAGACTGATTACTACATTAAAACCTAGGACATAAAAGCTAGCAGTTGTCCTATACAAGCCACACAGCTGGAAAAAAATTAATCTATTTCTGCTTATGCTGGAAGGAAACCAATACCTATGCTGTGACAATAAAGCATAGATGCACACTGTAAAGGATAGAACTACTCCTTGCAATTGTTTCTCTCAAACTGTGCTTGAATGAGTTGACGCAAAATCCATATATGTCACCCTATTTCTGCAGCAAGAAAGAGCCAAAAAAGAAGTTGAACTGATCTTTTTAAAGAATAACATAAAATAAATTTAGAACCTTTACAGCAAAAAGTCAGACAGGATGACATTGAATTGCATGATTAGGGAGTGTATATATTTATTTAGATTTGTATCAGGCCCTATCCCAAGGACTAAGGATGAATGGTAATTCTAAATGGTCAATAAATTCAGATAAAAATTAAATTAAAATCCTAATTCATTTTAATTTGGCCAACAAATGCCAGCTTGAATACAGAGGTCTTAGGCCATTCCTAAAACAATCAGACATAGTCTGAAAAACAACAACAAACCTATGCTACAATTGGTCATAGTGCTAGATTGAGCTATAGTTATCAATAATCTTGTGGTTTTTTTATCCACTTGAGGTTCTCTGTAGAGGTTAGGGGACTGCATTGATGAAGTGATAAGAGAGGACACTTCATAACAACTAACAATATTCTCTGTTGACCTGTTATTTCTAAGTTTAATTCTGTCAAAGATATAAGCAAAAAAGACAATCTATTTAGTTCCAGGACTGAGCCTTGCAAACAAGATCAAATGCAAATGGAGAACTAGAAGAAGAGCAAACTGATCTCAGTATAATGTCATGTTCTGAATAGATCCATTCATCAGAGCACCCAATTCCAGGACACAAATTCACTTTCAATACCGGGCTGATTTTTATTTAACCCTGTGGTTGTCATAGGCCATTAATTTCTGAACTGACCCTAGAGAGCCAGTGTTAGCATTAGCAATGAATTTACTCCGGGCAATAAATATGACCCCCATCCCACCATGCCTACTTTGGGTAGGTAAGGAAATCATTAGTGCACCAAGTTTTAATTGAACCCCCAGTGAGGTAATTGCTATAAATCCTTCTCTCGACAAGTACAGTGGTACCTCGGGTTACATACGCTTCAGGTTACATATGCTTCAGGTTACAGACTCTGCTAGCCCAGAAATAGTACCTCGAGTTAAGAACTTTTCTTCAGGGTGAGAACAGAAATCATGCTCTGCGGCGCAGCGGCAGCAGGAGGCCCCATTAGCTAAAGTGGTACCTCAGGTTAAGAACAGTTTCAGGTTAAGAACGGACCTCCGGAACAAATTAAGTTCTTAACCCGAGGTGCCACTGTATATGATGGAAAGGACCTTAGATAACAAAGAATGAACTCCAAGAATCATTTACTCTCTACTGCTTTTTATTAAAGAGAAAAATACTGGAAATTCAGCATGAAATATGGAACAATGGGAAGCTCATAATTGCCCATAGGGTGCATGAGTGATAGCATTGTGTTTTTGTAACTTAGAGAGGGATAACTACCTTGAAGACTGCAAGGCCCTCATACAGAATGGTGATGTGAAGAAGAACAGCTATCACTACCTAAAATAGATATTTACTGTTGGTGTATGGTCCCTAGTGGCATTAGCAAGTAATACTGCGTTTACGTGCTGGGCCATGTCAACAAATATTAAATATTCTCCGCAGCTTTTATCTTGGAGCAAGAGGAAAGTAAAGCAAAAGAAAATCATACGGCTCCGTGTCTGCATTCAATAACCACTACATCCGTGAAGAATAAACTGAGCAGTGCTCTGGGAGTCGCTATTCAAAGCCCCTTTTATTTAGATTCACTAAACATAACATTGTTTAGGCAAATGACTTGGATTCCCCTAAGTAACTATAATAAATAATGTGTGTTAGTAATAAAAATACTATCCTCTGAAAATTACAAGGCTATTCTTTGTGGGAATAAATGGCTCTGTCTTATTGCCTTAAAATAAACACTGAAGCAATTTAATGCAAGAGTTTCTGCAGTGTGGGATCCAAGAGAGATTTGCTGCTGCTTTTTCTTTTTTTAAAATATAAATTAAGAGTAAAGCAAAACAAAAACTGATCCCTGTTTTTCTGGCTTACTGTGGATTTAAACTAGGACAGGAATTTTCACTAACAGCTATACAAATAATATACTTCATTTTATTATTCTAACTCCTCATATAAAAGCGTACAATAAGAAATAGGAGTTAATGAAAGTGAGCAGATATTCTCACTGTGAGATGTGAGGTTACAGGGAACCAGGCAGAGGGCCTTCTCCGTAGTGGCACCTGCCCTGTGGAACGTCCTCCCATCAGATTTCAAGGAAATAAACAACTATCTGACTTTTAGAAGACATCTGAAGGCAGCCCTGTTTAGGGAAGTTATTCATGTTTGATGTTTTATCGTGTTTTTAATATTCTTTTGGAAGCTACCCAGAATGGGTGGGGAAACCCAGCCAGATGGGCGGGGCGGGGTATAAATTATTATTATTATTATTATTATTATTATTATTATTATTATTATTTAGCACCACTTGTGGTGACTTAATATAGCCATCATTAAGTGAGCTTGCACACTTATAATATGATATAAAATGAAAGCAAAATAAGACAGGGCAAAGAGCTAAAGCAGGGGTCAGCAAACTTTTTCAGCAGGGGGCCGGTCCACTGTCCCTCAGACCTTGTGGGGGGGCTGGACTATATATTTTAAAAAAGAAAGATGCAAGAGCACCACGAGCCCCAGTGGCTGCTTACCTGTGTCTTGTGAGCAGCAGCGGCTGGCAGCGGTGGGACGATGAGCGGCACACAAAAGGGCTCTGGAGAGGGGCTGCTTAAAATGGCGGCCACTTGAGCGCTGATTCTGGCACCAACAAAGCCCAGCCCCCTTCCTCCTCTAGGCAGGGCAGGGAGAAGCAAGGAGGAAGGAGGAGGAGGAGGTGCTGGTGCCGCCACCATGTGAGGGAGAGGGAGGGAGAGGGAGAGGGAAAGAGCATGCACACTGGCGATCCACATGGCAATTCCCGGACCATCCACGGGCCAGATCCAGAAGGCAATTGGGCCTGATCTGGCCCGCAGACCTTAGTTTGCCTACCCATGAGGTAATGCAAACCAAGGGCCATTTGAGCTGGACATTTTCCTTTCCTTTCCTGGTTATCAGCTGTACAACACTAATTCTGTTAACAAGTACTGAGCCTGGAATCCAGGATCTTCAACTGGGAAAAGCTATTTAAAACTAATGGCGTATCTCTTTTCGATCAACCGATTGGCAAGAAAAATATCAGCAAAAGTGATAGTTCTTTGACAATTTCTGCCTTAAAATGCCCAACTTTGCTGAGAAAAAGAAAGAATTAGGATTGAGGGGTTGATCTAAACATTTGACTTAAATAACAGAAACATATACAAGCCTTGGAAGCTGCAAGCTCTATTTCTGTAGCTCTTTCACCAAAAGGAACATTGTGCATTCCATGTACCCCAGACATAGAATAAATGAATGCTTAATTTCGGCATCTATGAATAACAGGCTGTGAAAATGTACCAATGGCAGCATCCCAAAATAGACCTGGAATGGTATAGTGTCACTGATTACTCCATTAAGTTCTATATATGCCATATCCCACCACCCCAGCCCCCTGTCACTTAGTGCCAGACTTCCAAGTTCTGTGTTCTACAAAAGTTTCCCTCTTCTTCTCCAATTCCACAGACCCTAATCACAGTTTAGAAATTGACCTCATTTCTGGTCAGCCTCCCAAAGTAGGTGGACTAAAATATAATAAACAACCCAGTATGAAAAAATGTGATTCTTCTAACTCTTAATATAGCCTTGCAACATATGATAGCACAGCTGATTTTCATATTTTAAGAAATGTTACGTTAAATAAAAATTAAAATGGTAGCTAGGTTCCACCCTGTTGACTCTAATTGGAAATATAAAAACAGCTATAATTCTTTTTCTTTTACTTGTAAGTGGGTGAAATTTGCAGAAAACAGAACGCCTCTAGAGTGGATTAATACTGCTAAATTCCATGTAGTTTGAGCAGGGGTTTTCATGCAGGGAATCTTTAGATTAAAAAAATTAAATTAAAAAGGATTGGATGCAAATTACAAATATGGTTGTCCCTTCTGAGGAGGTGAATCCTGGCAGATTTCAGAAAGGTGAATTCAGTGGAGTATTCCTTAATGGATTTGTGAGGTTAAAAGTGGAACTGAGAATATATATATATATATATACACACACACACACTATATATATATATATATATATATATATATATATATATATATGTGTGTGTGTGTGTGTGTGTGTACATACATACACACACACACCCCCCCCCCCAAATGAGGCTTTATATCCAGTTCTTATTTATTTATTTTATTGGCTAATTCCCTAGGGCTGATTTTCTTTTTAAAATAAAAATGAATCTACTGGGGAGGTGTAGCCTGGTTTTATTTCTGCTTCATTTTCAACTGTTGTGAACTATGAAAACCTATTCCATTCCCCCCCCCCTCTTTTGTGCAGTGGTGGTTGTTAATAAAGTAATTTTGTTCCATTCATGGCTGGACATTGTAAACAAACAGCTTCACAGTTGGAGCTCAAGATAATACGTACCTAATTTCCACCTGCAATTTTCAGTAATAAAATTAGTCCAGGTATATTTGGAAGGCTGCCCCATAATTCCCAGTATTGTTCTTACTTTTCTTCTCTACTGCTCCAAGTCCAATTATAGATTATTTTTTATTATCTAAGCACCTAATCATACACTTTTTAGGGGATTAATTCAAAGTCAAAACCTCACCTTTGCAAATGCTGATGTTTATGAACAATTTCAGTGTTTTGTGTACTTATTCTATGCCACTGTGCAATCAGATCGCAATCAAATCATATTTTTTCCAGCTGCCTCAAGAAGTTCTAAAACTATTTACAAATTATAGGATGAAAGTCCTTCTTGATTCTCTCTCTCCCTCTCCCCCCCCCCTTCTCTCACACACTCCTCAGCAGTTCAGCTTGGAGTATTGGCACCTACATGGCCAGTAGACCAATCCAAAATTTATTGCCCCTTGAGGCAAGCTGAGGTGTTCGGAGGTGGCCCAGGGAAGCTTAAGGGGCTGAGGCAGAAAAATGGCCAGAGATGAACAGGCAGCGACAGCAATGACTGCTCTTTCTCGGCCACCGGGCCATGGGTGACAAAAGCACAGAAGATGGCAAGCCATTCACTCTTCAGAGCTCCAGATCTGCCACCCTTCTAGCTGTCCCCAACCTGCCGCCTCAGGCAACTCCTTCACCAAGGGTAATGGGTTCACTGGCCTGATGGCCGCTGTCTTCTTGGAGCTGATGCCTTTAAGGTACAGAATCTGAGATTAGCTTTGATTCCTGAGCTATCAAGACAGGATTTGTGAATAAGCAGCAGGTAGATGCCAAGAGAAGCAAGTGTTCCATGTGACCTTCTGGCACGATTCCTAATATTGTTGGTTTTGTAGATAACACAATGCACCATTTCTAAATTTGAGGGCACTTTGCTATATCATTTGCTAGTTAATTATTGTTCTTCACCTCTGCTTGCTACAAGCCTAGCCCCAGGTTGGTAATTACACACAGGGCAGATCAACTATCATGTTTCTGCTCATTCACTTCCTCTCACTGTGATATGATGACAGCTTTATATAGTTTTGGCAGTGGGTAAAGGTTATTTATTTATTTATTTATATGTTTGTGTTCAAGGGTTCTTTTAAAGAATGAATGTCATTTCAATATGAACTGTGCTGAAAACCAGAGGGTGTGTGTGGGTGTGTAGAGATTTTCTAGCAAATTTTCCTGGTTTGAAGCTTCTAGGAAAACTACATTTTAGATTGGTTGGTCATTTAATTTCTATACCGCTTAAGTGAGGGGAAGATTGGGACAACTTGAGAAGGAAACCCATCTAGGAGAAGGAAAACTCTGATGCTAAACTGAAGCAATAGCACACAACTGAAATAAAATATTACGAAAACATGGTTACACCTAAAAACATTACGGCAACACAAAGCTACTAATATATATGTAAATCAATATCAATTCATTTCCCTTCTGACACACCTTTCCTCTCAGCCTCCGGGTTCTCACCCAAGGTGCAAACAAATTCTCAGCTCACCCACATAAGTCTCACACCAATAAGAGATCCTAGCAACCGTGGATATCACCCTAGTCTCTCACTCCCAACTTGCTTTTTAGGGGCAGGCCCAAACTGGATGGTACTTCCTCAGGCTGCCCACACCTGTATCCCATTCAGCTGCACTCTCCGCAGCCAGTTCCTAATACAGCAGGTTTATTGAATTTCCCAGGGTGTCCAAAGGAAGGTGAAAGGACATCTCTGTGACAGAGAAAAGCTAGTGTGTGATTTCCACAGAATGTTCAGGACCTGGACACACACACACACACACACACACACACACAGTTGGGCAATGCCCATACAATGATACAATGGAACTGCCTGAGGTAAAATAAGACTCTGGGTTCAGATAAAAACAGATACCTATATCATAAAATCATAGAGTTGGAAGAGACTGTGAGGGTCATCTAGTCCAACCCCTGCAATGCAGGAAGATTTTGCCCAATGTGGGGCTTAAACCCATGATCCTGAGATTAAGAGTCTCATGCACTACCTATATGGCAAGAAAGATATAATCTGTTTCTTATACTGAGAGAAACCAAACCAAATCAGTGTGTCTGATGTAAGTCAAATCCACTGAATTCTGAGGACTCTTAATTATATTCTCTACAGCAGAGTAATCTCAAATTGTAGGATTTGTGTAACGATTATAAACAATATATCCCATCTTCTTAATTTGTATTGCAAAGACACTTAGGAATGCAAAGCTGGTGATAAACAAACAACCCTGGAACATAATGGATAATTTAAACAAGGTAAAAAAAACACACCATGAAACTCAGCATTCTCATGATGAGAAAAATGAATTAAGAATGGAGTAGCACACCCATTTCTCCCTGGGGAAAGAGTTTCCCACTGAAATCACTTACATATGCTGTGCATAAATAAAAATACAACACACAGCAATGCTACATTTCTTGACACAGTTGCCCAGTCCAGAGATTCTTTGTAGGAAAGGAACATTTCTTGTTCATTTTAATACTGATGGGAAATTAATGCCCCTCTAGATATTGTTTGACTACAACTCCAATTATTCCTGACTATTGGCTATGCTGGCTGGGGGAAGTGCTTTGTAAAATTCCAATAAATGCAAATTTTGAAGGACAGTTATGTTTCAGTTCACATACTGAATTTTTCATTTACACAGTTCAAATTTGAGCAGAGTTTTGAGATAATATTTTTTTAAACTGACTTACAGTGAAGTCCTATACATACATACATACATACATACATACCCTCTCCCTTTTAATTCCAGGCAATGATTCTTTAACAGTTTGATGTACAGACAAGTCAGATAATCTCAATATAATGCTCTTGCACTCCTTAGAAAATGATCAAGAAGAAAAATGATCAAGAAGGTAAAAGTTCCATTATGTTGAGTGGGATTTATGCCCAGGTAAGAGGATTGCACTGAAAGATTTAACATTGATGATTACAAAGAATACTGTTCTGTCCATGAAGCCAGATACACAATCTAGGGGAAGGGAAGATGTGAAAAATAACAAGGCCGGTCTTGAAACTTTAATAGTGGTGTAGAAGAGGAAATTTCAGCTGGGGTAACATAGAAGAGGCAATTTAAGAAGGTATAGATTGCGTGCCAAGCCAGATGAAATTCCCTCCTCTACATATCTGTTCAGGAGCCCTGTCTTCTTTTGCATTTGGCCACCCTATTGCAATAACATTCAGCACATAATACCTACAGGAAAAAGCCTGATGATTTACAGGTTTATCAAACTACTGTCTAGCCTAGGTGTCACCAAACATTTTGAAACAGTGGGCACATTTCAAATCTTAAGAGTATTGTGGGGTGCCAGTCACAGAATAGCTGCCATGTGGGACATAACACAAAATGGCTGCCATTGGAGGATGTGGCATAACACAAAATCAGAAACACAACCACCACTGACAGCCTTATGTATACCATGCATAGCTCAGTTGGTTAGAGCATGGTGCTGATAACACCAAGGTTGCTGGTCTGATCCCCGTATGGGACAGCTGCATATTCCTGCCTTGCAGGGGGTTGGACTAGATGATCCTCAGGGTCCCTTCCAACTCTACAATTCTATGACTGTGAGAAATCAGTTATGTTTTGCTCGTTCTAACTGTGAAGATAACAGAGGGAGAGACAGTGTTGTTATCTAATAACAACAGGGAGCATTCCTCAGTAGCAGGAATAATATACAAGGTGACCACACCACATTCTCTCTCATTTCACATAAATTGCTTAGAAGTTACCTGCATGCTTTGCCCCATAATTTGCTTTTTGAATAGCAAAAGCCCATTTCCTTCAAAAGTAAGTTTGTTGCATGCTCGCATCTATGGATGCTTTCAAAGAGCAAGTACTTATATTGGATTGACAATTTAGGAAGAGTTGGCCAGTTAATATGGATATGGCTTTTTAAATCAACTGCCACCACTACTGCAAATGTTATGTAGCAGGCCCTGATCTTTTCTAAGACTTCACTAGGTGTTGCTCATATATTCCACACTTTTCACTGTAGCTGAATAATTTTGTCTTAGAGTTATTATTTTCATTTTATTTTTAATAGGAAGGCAGTGAAGGATGCTTAATTCTGTTTACAGAGATCAAATTCTATGTTTGCATGGCAAAATCAAAGATTTTTCAGAACACAGAATATGGTTTAAAACATTGCAAAACTATTCAGATTGTTGATCTTACCAAGATAGTTACTATGGTAAGTAATGCACATGCCATGTGGTCTAGGGCAGGGATAAACAACATGGTGCACTCCAGATGTAGTTGGACTATAACTCCCATCATCCCTGACCATTGGTCATGTCGTTTGGGGCTGATGGGAGTTGTAGTTCAATAATATCTGGAAGGCACCTGATCTAGGGTCTGCAACTGGAATGATGGATTGCAATCTGAAACTAGGTCATTCTCAAGCACCACATCATTTAAAGGAATATTTCACCTTGGAGATGAAAGCAGTCACTAAGCAGACTGTCAGAAGGGATGGGATGTTTTGAGAAATACATGAAATGGAAAGGACAATCTCTTACATGGATATTGGCAGGGCTTCCGGAAATCATTAGAATAATGACACTTTGAGAGCAAATGGCATGGTGCCTTTTGCTTTCACTATTGTTGCCAACAGTCCTTACAATTTAGTATCAGGGATGCAATGTCCAGAAAACTGAGGGTGTGCCAGTTGATGTTCTGCCCTGTTGCTAATTCTGAGTGAAAGTCTTGACTGCAAGTATGGAAGGGCTTCAAGGAGAAAACTTGATATTAGGATAAATGCAAATTCAAGAGGCGAAGGTATGGGGAGCAAATGAGCCTCCTGGGCTTACCGATCAGAAGGCCGGCAGTTCGAATCCCTGTGACGGGGTGAGCTCCTGTTGCTCTGCCCCAGCTGTTATCAACCTAGCAGTTCAAAAGCATGCCAGTGCAAGTAGATAAATAGGTACCGCTGTGGCAGGAAAGTACACCTTCTACCTACTTCCTATTTGACCATGGAACTTTTATGTATTGACTGTGATTTCATATTGTACTGCATATTTTGCTATTGTTAGCCACCTACTGCACCATTTGGTGGAAAGTCAGGATGCAAATTGGCACATCTTCCCTGCTATTTTTCTGCTTGCTGCCCTTTTAGGTCCATACACTTATCTCTCTTCCCTAGACTACTGTAATCTTCTTCTCCTTGATTTTCCTTTCTCTCACCTTGGTCTGATCATCTGAAACCTTGGTAATTTTTCCTCTTTTATCTACCAACCCCATGAATGTCAAAGAGTCTCTATTTTATGATTTGCAGTGTTTAAAGTGTGACAGCTGAGAAGTTTGACCATTTTTTAAGCTATGAGTTACCAGCTGGATTATGGTCCACTAATGCCATTAGGTTTTTGCAAGACAGAAGGCTGCTTTTCTAACCATTTGTTATTTTAATGAAGAAGAGTCACATCATAAGCCTTGTTAAAAAGTCATTTAATCAATTGCAAAAGAAACAAAGATGTTTGAAAGTGAACATTAAAAGTAATCTCTGTCCATCAGAGCAGAAATCATAAGCTTTAAAGAAGCTTGAAGGGACAATCCTAATAATAAAACAATTATCCTGCTAATGAAATTGCAGCTATTTTTTTTTATTGTTTTGGACACTGAGAAGTCTCTTCAGACATTTTAATACTTGTTATAGATGAGACCAGAGAGGACAAGGAAAGAAACTATTGCAAATATATAGGCATATATTTATCCTTTAGTGCTGGTCAGTGTGCACAGGATAGGATCTTTAAAGTTAGGTTAGTCCCTGAAGCAGCTGACTAGCTACTGAGCTGGGATTCCATCAAAAAAAAGTTCAAATGTTGACATTATTTATCATATGCAAGGCAAAATTACAATGTAACAATATAGTATTAAAAAATCAAAGGAAGCTGTGTGTTGGGCCAGAAGAAGAAATCATAATCCAACAGTTGGGTAATAACCTTATTAGAATCAATCAAAAGACCACAAGCAAGCTTTTGAGTCCTCCAGAACTCTTCAGCAGATTGGATAGGAAGTGAAGCCAGGGTTGTGAGGAGAGAGAGAGATTATCTACCTTGACGCTGAAGCCACAAAGCCTATATTAGTCAGAGTCTTAAAATAGAGGGTACGAAGAAGAGCAGAGTTAAGTGGATTAGGTGCTACTCTTGGTGCTTATGCAGGTTTCAAGTTGCATCTAGAATTGTTGAGACAAAGAACTATTGATCCCTGTTTGATTTCCATATGGTGTATTACGAATTGACAGATTTGCCATGTTCCTATGAGTTGATCTAGACCAGGGGTCAGCAAACTTTTTCAGCAGGGGGCCGGTCCACTGTCCCTCAGACCTTGTGGGGGGCTGGACTATATGGGGGTTGGGATGAACGAATTCCTACCCCCCACAAATAACCCAGAGATGCATTTTAAATAAAAGGACACATTCTACTCATGTAAAAACATGCTGATTCCCGGACCGTCCACAGGCCGGATTTAGAAGGCAATTGGACCGAATCCGGCCCTCAGGCCTTAGTTTGCCTACCCACAATCTAGAATGATAGGTTGCCAACCTGCCCTCTATTACATCACCTCCTCCTCAGGTGGACTTTCTTCCAGTGTGAGTTTTCAGTCTGGAGGGCCACAGGATCCCCCCCCTCTGATTTATGCTAATTGATTATATCTAACACAATTAAATTTGGATGAGATTCTTACTTGGTTTGTCATTCTACTGTAGTTATGCACTACTTTTGGTAACCGGTAAACCTGTTCTATGCATTAAAAACTCAAATAAAGAGGGCTGGAGTGTTTTTCTTTCTTTCCCTTAATGCATTATTTTTCAAAACGCTACTTGAAATGGCTTACTTCAGTCTATCACGAAATCATGTCCATTGAATCTGGTCAGCATATGCCCAAAAGACAACAGTCTCATTTGTTTCTGCACAATTTATCAAAAAGATGACAAACAGATTGAGACAGCTCTGAAGCCAAGGACTGAAACACGCATCCCCTTTAAACACACATTCATAAAAGCTCTTCAATTTGTTCACCCAGGCTAGCAACATCTTCTGCAACATGATACCCATTTAATGAACTATACCCGCATTAACTATTTGTAATTGAAAGGTCAAAAGAAAACGAGTAAATCTTGGTTTGCCAAGAGAGAATTCTTCTCCAGTTGTCTGTTTCAATCTGGAGAGGTAGATTTGTTTTAGCTGAGTGAACTTGACAGAAGTGCCTGGTTTGACCACCAGGCAAGCAACTAGCTTGATGACATATTCTTGCCTTCACCTCAAGAATTGCTTCCAATTGTCAGTGGCGGCAGAAGCGGAAGTAGATTGTTGCTGACAGTGGACTGTAACATCATATTGACTTGTGTAAAGATTTCCAATTCATAAGGACTTTTGTCATGTGTCACTGTTACTTATATTAAGAGATTCGTGAGGGGTGCTGTGATCAGAGGAAAGGTCAGCTGTCACGCTAAATACAAGACGTGTCACCTTCATTTAAAGGGAAACAGCACCAAACTCTTAAACTAACTAGGGGGGATGACATCTGTATTTTATACCCATTGGTCATAATTGTTCTGGCATGCGTGCTTAGCTCTAGTCAAGTGTGCTTTATTTTCTTTTAAAATATGATTCCTGTTGCACAAGCAGCAACAAGTGTTACACTCTTAATTTCAACAGGCAATGAGAAGTTCAGCGATGCTTCCAAGTTGCTAGAAACCACAAGAGGGAAGAATGATCTTGTGTTCATGTTCTGTTTGCTCATTTCCTATAGGCATCCTGTTGGCCACTGTAAGAACATGATGCTGGACTTGATGGACCATTGGCCTGATCCAGCAAGCTCTTCTTATGTCCTTATGTTCAGGATAAGCTTTGTAGGGCTTGCCTCTGTTGAAAGACTGGAAAATGAAGTGTCTCAGTAAAATATTTTTTAACATAAAAACTTGCAAGCTGGGGAAAAAGCAGCTACTTACTTAAGTCCCATTGAACTCAGTTGGGCTGACTTCTGGGTAGCTGTGGATGAATTTGTCACTTTAAGTTTATCTCAGTTTCTAATTTTTCCGATCCTAAATCTATTTCTCCTCATGAATATTCACCAGCCATTTAGCATTTCTCCTAACTAACATGTTTTTGCATGCTGTTTTGACTAATATACACATTTTAAAGCAATTTCCCTTATTATAATTAATTTTTAATTTTATTTTCACTAATATGTGCATTTTATTCACACTTTTCCCTAATATATTATTTTGGTCCACATTGTTGGCTGCAGAACAGCATTGCAAAATTTACAGAGGTGTAGTTTTCAAAGGATAGCTGTATTTTGATTCTTGTATTACTTCAAGAAGTGTGAATTAGGTAGGTTGTCACAGGATTGCACTGTGAGTCTCAGATTCTTTGGTGTCCAGACCAGGCATCTAAGCAGTAGAGAATAACATGGTGGGCTGGAAGCACTTACCTGAGCTCCCAACAGCTGAGTCGCTGGGCAGGGAGGTTGGTGTGGTGTAAATGCACCAGCAGGAGCACCATATTGGCTCTGCCAATGTGTTTACATTGCACTGACATTCCTCTCCACATTGTCCTTCCCTTTGTTCCTCCCAGTAAGCAGCAGTGACTCATCTGTTGGGAGGTTAGGGAAGTGCCCACCCACCCCCACCATGCCCTCCAGTATGAAGCTATCCCACAGGCTGGCATCTACAGGTATGTCTCTGACTGGTGCCAAAACTCTGTGCATTCTACATAGGCAGTCAGTGTAGGATATAAGAGCATAATTCTTTAGCTATTCTTCAGATGACCAACTTGAATTATTCCTGCAAATCTTAAGAAGCGTTCCAGAAAGGTGGTGGCTTTTTATTTATCTGCCTGTTTCACCAGGAAAGACTCAAATACTCAGGCTTGAAATATGACTTCTTTGAAGGCCAGATTTCAAGGTCCTGTGAACAACATATCCAAGTATTTCTTTCCACTTATGCTAATGTGTGTGTTCAGTGGTGCAGTTAGGCAATTTTAGAGCCTGGATTTAATGGTTTCACATGCACTCACACCCCACCCACCTTAGATGTAAAGTATGTGACTTCAGTTGGGAAGCATTTGATGCACATTTCTCTCCCAACCCATCCCACCGCAACAAGCACACACAAAGCAAAATAAAGCAAGCGCCAAACATGCTTTGAGTGCTACACTTCACTCATGAGAAAACACACACACAAGTAGTTTCCCAACCTTGAAAAGCAAAACTTACTCTGAGCATGTGCAGTTTAACATTTTAATTCCACTCAACACTGTTTTTGCTTATGGCTTTGGGCCATTCTTCATCTATCAGCCTAACTTACCTCACAGTATTATTGTGAAGATAAAGTTGGGGGGGGCGGATCCTGTACATTGCCCTGGGAGGAAAAATGGGGTGGAAATTTAATCTAGCATTTACACACACACACACACACACGGGTGAAAAGACAATGTGTTAGAGACAAATAAACACATACAAAGCCAGAAAAGCAGGCACACCCATCCCGTTGCATGCTTCAATTGCTACCCTACACTTTTGATATTTAACAGCAAAACAGTTTTTGCCTAGCTTGACCAACAAACAATGCAATTTCACATTTCAAACTCACTTAACCTCTCTGCGATGAACCTACTTGGACCCTTAGATCTTCATCCTCCAGATGCCTTTCTGAGGGAGGTTTGTTGGGTGCCACAATGGAGAAGGCCTTTTCAGTTATGGCTCTCCATCTGTGGAATGCTCTCATTAACATATTGTCAGCTCCGGGTAAAACCTTATCTATTCTTCCAGGCATTTGACTGATTATGATTATTTTGCTAGATAATATGTGTTGTTGCCAAAGATTTTTTATTTTATTTTTTTTGCTGCTGTTTAACTGGGTCTGTTTTGTAGACTTTTGCTGGTTTTTACTGTAATGCATGGTTCTTTTTCTTTCTGTCTGATTTTATGTTATCCTTTATGTCCTTAGCATGACTCTATGTAGCAAGTGACTAATAAATTGAATGAGTAAATGAATAATAAACAGAATAGTGTTGTGAGATAGAACACAGAGTGAAAATCTAACATGTAAGAGCAAGCCAGCAAGATCTTTTGGAAGCAATTCTCTAGGTTTCTTTTCAATAGTTGAAAAAAAGAAAAGAAAATGTATCTTTCCAACCCATCTGAGATAAAAATTCAGATATGCTTGAGGGTAATGGGAGCGGAAAACCACATTTCATTCTTGATTGATTTTTTTCTAGTCAATAGAATTGCTCATTTAATTGTTTTTTAGTATTTGACCTTTCTATTCCATTTGGTTAATCTCCATGATTATTAAATAGCATTCATAATATGCACAAAGAGTAGCTGTTAGGGAGCTGGAACATGAATGCTGATTTCCCTTGGATACCTTGCTATCATCTGGTGTGTGAATGAAAGTCAGGGGAGAGTAGGGGAGAAGCCACCGCCTGCGTTTGCAGCATTCTAATGGCTCTAAAGAGGGAAATAATTTATGCCTAGCCTTTCCCATGGAAGATTTCTGGCTCTCGAACTAGGGAGGGGACACAAGGGTGCTGGCAATTCTAAACATGAACAGCCTTGCACATGGTGACTATGCAGATGGAGCTGTGCTTAGTGGGCAGTTTTCTTGAGGCGAAATTCTGGTCATGTTTCTGATCTCTGGGCCATCCTTTGTGCAGAAGAGCTGTAATCTGAAAAGTCATTTCATTAGCATAAGAATGTCACACTTCGTCTGTATGGAGCTAGAGCTTTGTTGCAATGGGAGTTGCTGAAACGATTAACACAAGAATAATCAAAAACATTTTTTTCCTGGCAAGGTTTTAAACAAATCTATTAGGTTAAGCAAAGACTACCAATTATTTTCAAACAGTGTGATGGTTTTACTAATGACTGTACATGCTGGATGAGGAGCAAAAGCAAAACTTGCATTGTGAAGATCAATATCTCCTCTTTGTCTCTCTTAATATACAGCCTTAAAGGTAACTCAAAAAACTCAGACAACCATGAGAGTTACAAATAGTCTTGCAGTAAACTACCAGATTCTTCACCTATGCCGTAGTGGTACCCAAGACTTGAGGAAAGGGTCACTTGTGAGATCCCTTAGTGTTACCTAAGGAGAGGAGAGGCTCTACAAATGTAAAAATTACATCAGACACACTTTACCCAAACAAGTCACCTCAATGGAATTGCACCCTGCTTTTGAAAGTCAGAGTAAGTGCAGCAAAAACATACTGATATTATTGTTATGAGTTTGAGGGCACTAGAACCCCCTAAAATCCTGGATCCAGTAAAGGGTTAGAGTTCAATGAAGCCTCTTAAATCCCTGGATCCAGCAAGGATTAAAATATAAATCAGGCCAGCTTTATCAGGAGATTGCCTGGGAGATGGGCCATTAAAGGAGAACAAAGGGAAGGTAATGGGCTGTTAACAAAGTGAAGACTCCGTGGCAGACGTGATAGGGTGAGATAGTTAGCAGAGACAAGGCAGAGTTTTTAGGATTGCAATTGGGGGTGATGTAGGAAAATGATTGCAGGCAGTAAGCATCAGCAAGTTGGAGGAGGAAAGAGCATGTTTGTTTTCCTTTTGAATCCCGGGCTGCAGCCATGGGAGAAGCAAGAACCTCTTGGCGTGCCAGTGCTTAAGTCCCTCCATCGTGGGCTCAGGTGCTATAGATGTGTAAATAACTTCTGACCTGGGTTAGAGGAAACATACAGGGAAATATAGTGGCAGCCAACTGGACAGCCCCTTGCATGGCTCGCCTACCCATAATGGTAGTCATGGCAGGAGAACAGTAAAGCTTTTCCTTTAGAGGGCTAGTATTGCTACTCCCTTCATGTTCAAAGGATGGAACCCGTTCACAAGAGCACCATGTAAAGGCAGCTAGAGACATTCCTTTTTCAGTAGGCAGCCATTGTCTAATAACAAAAAGAAGATGAGAACGTATCCTCTGACATGGTAAATGCGAGCTGTCACTTTGTGCAGATATTTATTTTATTTAACAAAACATATATAAAGCAATTGCTAGAACAAAGGCCCCCAAGTGGCTTACAACAGACAGCCCAAAACATTTGTTCAAAATACAAAATATGAAAAACAAGTTACATTAAAGCAATTTTTAAAAATATCAAAAAAAATCAGCAATTTTAAAACACTTACTAAAACAATGTGTCGAAATCACATGCTAAAATTATATGCCTGTGTAGGTTTGCTGGAACAATAAAGCCTTTAGCAGGTGGTGAAAGCGATATAGAGAAGGTATCTTCATAATATCAGTGGCCAGGGAGATGTGTTCATAAAGAAGGGCCAGTCAGTGTACTGAAGCCAACCAGGGTCTGAGGCATGGGGCTTGTTAGGAGCTTTGCTCCATACCCAAACACAGTAATAATAATAATAATAATAATAATAATAATAATAATAATAATAAATGAGGTGACAGTACTCCTGTAGGAAGAGTTCCCTGGGAAGAGGGATTGGTTGTTAAATAACTCTGAGAATTTGCCAGTGGGTGTGGATTAGGGGAAGGAGGGCTGTAATCAGGAGAAGGGGTCAGTGATTTGTACCATCCAGGAGGCAAGAGTTGGAGGCAGGGGAAGCTTCAGAGCTGGAGGGTGGAGCACAGGATGAGTTGGGAGAAGAGGAAGAAGAGGCAGGTCAGGCAAGGGAAGGGCCAGGTACTTCCTCACCCTCTCCTGCACCAGTCTCCCAGAACCAGAAGGGGTTTGAAAAGGGATGAGCAGAGGAAGTGTGCATGCAGGTATAGCCTCCAGCTGTGAGTGTGCATCCCTTTGGGGGAAGGTAGAGGGGAAGTGGTAGAGGGGAAGTGATTCTCTGTTGCTGCAACTGCTCCATAGACTGTGGGCCTGGGAATAGCTGCCTAGATGCTAGACTGGTGTACATGGGTATCCATTGCTGTGGAAGTGACCGTAGGTGTTATCTTTGACAAGAAAGAGTTAACTATTGGCTGTGTTCATTCCTTTGGCTGGGAAGCCAAATTGTCGTTCTGTGGGGGAATAGGGGTCTCCTAACAACTCTCAGCATCCTTAACAAACTACAGCTCACATAAATCTTTGGGGAGAAGCCATGAGTGTTCAAAATGTTACCACAGTGCTTTAAATGCATGGTGTTAAATTACACTGGGCAACAATTTTTTACTTTTTGAATGTTGTCTAGATTTCTACAACTGATTTGGGGTATTTTTGCACTGCTGAATCAGGAAATGGCATCCGTTTCTCTCCATCAGGTCAGGTTTTCTGTAAACTGAATGGTGGGCATTGATAAAGGTAAGTACACGTAAATTGCATGTTGCTTCACCATTTTTCAAACTTCAGGGCTTGAACTTCTGTTTCTTGGAATTCCTGGAATGCTCAGCGGCAGGGAGGTCTCTCTTCAGAGTCCAACAGTAGTCAGCCATCATGACTGCGTCCCAGCGACCCTGATACCTGGTCTCCATCTCTTTCATGTCCTGATGGAATCTCTCCCCCTGCTCGTCACTCATTGAACCCAGGTTCTCAGGAAACTGGTCCATATGTGAAAATAGGTAGTGCATCTTGACGCTCATGTTGCAGCCCAGGTTTCTGAAAGCAGTCAGCATGTTGTTGACAAGTTCTGTGTAGTTTCTGGCCTTATTGTTGCCAAGAAAGTTCTTCACTACCAGAACAAATGCTTTCCACGCTTCCAGTTCCACTTCGTTCATTGAGTTTCCGAACTCTGAATCTCTGATGAGCTGACGGATCTGAGGACCGTCAAAGATGCCAGCTTTCAACTTCTCCATGGTCAATCCTGGAAAAGCCTGGCACAGGTAAATGAAGCAGTCACCATCCTTGTCCAGAGCCTTGGTGAACTGCTTGATTAAGCTGAGCTTGATGTGCAGTGGTGGGAAGAGTATTCTGTCTCTGTCCACCAGAGGGTTGTTGATGACGTTCCTTTCTTTGCAAGGCACCAATTCCTCCCGCAGTCCTTCTTCATGTAATGCTGAGCACGGTCCCTACTATCCCACATGCACAGAAAACTGTTGGTTTCTGCTTCCTTCACTGTGCAGCGAAAGTGCTTGTCACGAGACAGGTGTTTACATTCCACAGTCAGCGTGCTGTTGGGCTTTCCCACGGGAAAGGAGACTGGATGTGACGTACACTGGTTTCCTGTTTTTCACAGTTCTCTCCGTGCTTCAGAGGAGAGAGGATGCTTTCTCTGCTCCGGCAGAGGCAAGATGTTTTTCTGTAATCTACCAGCTTTGAAGTGTAAATAAAGTAATATAGAGTATGTGGCACGTACTCTTCATCATTCCGCTGTGCTCGGGACTCTGCAAAATCAACAAAAACATGGGTACTTGGTGAAGCCAGACTGTTGTCCCAACAAAAAGTTCACCATCTTCAGGTCAACACAAATAAACCACTTATGCTGGTCATAACCAATTTTCTCCAGCACATACTTCACCGCTTCATAGTTCTCCTTCAGTGTACTCGAGTGAGCCAGGAATATAGAGGCAAACTGGTTGCCGTTGTGTAGCAGAACACATTTCAGTGATCGCTTGCTTCTGTCAATGAACAGTCTCCAATCTTTGGGCTCGTACTGTGGCACTCCAAGCTTGAGCAGAAGCTGCGCAATATCTGCACAGTACACCAAGTCCTTCTCTTCCGAGACAAAACGGAGGTACTCTTGATGCCTGTTGCTCAAGAAGCTGATGCGAGCACTGTCAGAGAGGAGGTTTTTTTCCTTCAATCTGGATGCCAACAGTTCGGCAGAGTCCTTTGACAAGCTGAGGTCGCGAACTAGATCATTCAACTCCTTTTGGGAAAATGGATGTAGAGCATCATCTTCAAGAACTACTTTTTCTTCTTCATGTCCTTCAACACTGGAGGCATCTTTGTCACTAATGTCAGGAAGTTCTCCGAAGATAGGCACTGGAATTTCATCACAATGAGCTACAGGACGACGTGCTGATTGAAGATCAGGATACTTCGTGGGGCGGCTGCCCCATTAACTTAGTTTTGATCCCCCAACTTTATGCTTTGCCGCACCAATTTATGGAAGATTTCGAGGTTTTATGACTTCAAACTGATCCCTTTTCGACATAATCACCCAGAACTATCGGACCTGAATACTTCTTGTCATTAAAATAATCATTTCCAATCAAAACAATTATTTGACAAGGCATTTTACCCCCACCAACTTCTTCTAAAATGCTCCACACAAGCGTACATGTGAACAAAAATGTAAAAAAGACATGTGGCCATAGCTCAAAAACTTGACCTGATTGAGCAAAACCAATGTGATTTTCGGATTCAGCGCATCAGATTCATCCTAAATCAGCTGAAAAAATGCAGACAACAAATTTGTTGTTGACCAGTGTTATAATCAGAGTAGACCCATCAGGCTCCTCATGATGCTGGCTCAGGGTTTGTGTCACTATACTACTATGGGAGAACCAATTCCTGGTTCCCCCCCCCCAAAGAAACAACCATCTGTACCCATCCCTAAAAGCCTCGCTAGCATTTATTTTTATGCCCAATATACTTTTACATGCAACAACAAGGAGGGCTTTTATTATCTTTATTATTATGTGTATACAGGCACTTGACAGAACGGAATGAAATAAAGTGACAGTTGGTTGACAGTCCTCTTATATACTCCCTTTCCACTTTCAAACTCAATTTGAAAACGAAAACAAAAAAGACATCAGTGACTCAAACGACAACACTGACTCCACAGGCAAATTGTGGATTTGGAGAAATAGTTACTTTGCAAGAAATCACTTTTGACCCTGGAGAGAGTCAAAGAACCAAACTGACAGCTGTGGAACTTGGGGCTTTAAATGCTTTCTTGTATATCTGATGTGACACATAATGGAGGCATGATTATGTTTTTATATATATTTAAAGTGTCAGATCTACTGAAATTCATTCTTACATTGCTTGGTTGGAGACTGCTTTGTGGTCACAGGTCTCTTTAGCTTCAAAAAGAGAAGATAAAATAAAATAAATGTTTATGAAAGCAACATGGCATGTAGTTCCTAATATCTGAAATTCATCAACAAAGATATGCGCAGTGAAGGATGAAACTTGTAGCCTTGGGAAAGAACATGGTAAATATGACATGAATGCCACTGTTTCCTATTCTAAATAGACAGGAGTTGTTGTTGTTGTTCTGGCAGACCCCCCCCCCCAAAAAAAAACACCCAGATTCCCTCAGAAGGGAGAGAGCATCCTCTTGCCTAAGTTTCTCAGTTGGCAGGAACTGAATACTCATAGCAGATACTAAGGCCCTTGAAAAGTCTCTCTGCAAACAATGGCTTCTGTTTCTGGGAGGCTAAAAGTTTCTACTTCTCAACTTCGGCTTACTGAGAAGAGTTTTGTCCCAGGGTACTCAAGTTCAAAAGGGTGAGACGAGACAGCTGCTGCTACCACTTCCCAAACTCTCACTTCACCCAAACCTCTGCAGCACTTGTGAGTGAGCTTACATTCCAATACAACATTTGCATTGTATTATAATGGAGCAGCCATCACCAAAGGAACTGCTTCTGCTGTTCTTTAGAATTAGGCGAACCTTAAGGCCAAAGCCACCCTTGAATTGAAAGTGTTTCAGTGATCACTTGGAAAGCTTCCGAGAGGGGCACGTAATGAAGTTTGAAGTTTTTGTAAACACAACAAAGAGTCTTCTGCCACCATAAAGATCAACATGTTTATTGTGGCATAAACCTCTGTGGACTATAGTCCAGAGCAGTGGCGGAGCTAGCTGCTCGGGGACCAAAGCGACACATTTGCTGTGCACCTGGGGGCGGGGTGATCCTCCCAGGGGGTACAATCAGTGCAGCAGATCACCACCAAGGGGGATTTTGTTACACCCCCCCCCCCCCAGGATGACATGCTTGATTTTCCTGTTTTAAGTAATGTGCTAGCTACTGTTACTGGGCTCATAATATCATACAGAGTTAGACATAACACGCTTCTGCCCTTTCCTATATACAACAGCTTGCCCACAGACAAAAATGGAAATCACTTACCAACTTTTAAAACCAAGGACATGTTTGTTTTTTTGTTTTGTTTTGTTTTTGAAGTTCACAAAGATACATAAAATAAGAGGGACACAAAACCAATGCATGGTCCCATACACTGGGCTTGTTTGCAGAGAGGCCCCTGCCCATATGTGTAGGTTAGCTAGGCAGTAAGCAGTCAGAAAAGTGGAAATGCCACCAACAGAGAAAGAAGACTGTGCGCTCTCTCTCTCTCTCTCTCTCTCTCTCTCTGTGTGTGTGTGTGTGTGTGTGTGTGAAAGGCAAATCTGGGAGAAGCAGGTTCTTATTAGGAAATTGGGTCCAGTCTGAAAAGACTTCAATCTGTTCCACTGAAGGGGAAAAAACCAAACCATGACCAGCTTTAATCAAAATGCTGATGAAAAGAGAAGGATAACCTTGGGGCAAGATGCTCTTTTCACTTAGTTCTTGGAGCATAAAATGTGAAACCAATTTAAAAACAGACAGATTTTTTTCCCTTCAAAAAGGAATGTTGGACGACATCACAAGAAGGCCTCTATCCAACATGGTAACCTACCTAAGCCCCAGTTCAACAGAGTTCTATATGAGCAAAATGCCTGCACCCCTGGGGTGCATTGAGGAACATGGGTGGATTATTTCCCTACACTTTGAAACAGAAAACACTGCGTGGGAAGCCCCTGTATAATGTGGTGCTGTGGCTGGTGTGCAGTGAGGAAGCCCTCATGGTTCGGAAGAGAATGAGGTGGGGTGGTGATACATACCTCCTGTGCCCTGCTGGGTCTCATGAAAGAAGAACTGTTAGCTGATTAGGTGTGTCAATCAAACTACATTTGAATATGTAAAGCCTGACTGTGAATGCAACAACCTGTGGATAATAAGGGGTTGGCTTCTACTCAGTAAGACTACAAGTCCATCTAGCTCAGCACTCTGTGCTCTAACTGGAGCAACAGATCTCCAATAACTCATGCAAAAGTCCTTCACAGCCCTGCTAACATGAAAAATAAGAAGTGAGGGCATAGTTTATGATGGACCATGTGCCTTGCATGCAAAGTAAAACATGTTTTCCACCATAAACTATGCCCTCATGTTTTATTTTTCAGTTACATAGTTCTATGTACAAAGTTTTTTGGTTCCATCTGAAATGTAAAAGCTATTCTATATTAAATTTTGTGAAGATGAGATGAATGGTAACAGCATCAGGAAAACAGCATTGTTGGGTACATGTTATTGTACATGTATATACTGGGAATTATTCAAGGTTCATTAGAAACCAGAGTGCACCCGGCACACTGATGTACCTCTTCACACTCCATTATATATAAGAATGTGCCCTCACTGTACAGTGTAAAGGAAGAAAAGGCATGGGCCAGCTTCCTTGGTGTCTCTATAACATTTACAGTGCAGGCACGGTCAGGATAAACAAACAGGATAGTCTCTGTGCTGTGCAAAAGCTCCTAGGCAGAAGAAAATAGACATGAAGTTCTCTATGGAGCAAATATTATTTAATGCTTTCCCCCCCTGAAAGCAGAGTAAGTATCCTGTGCTGGATTCAACTAAGTGACTAATACTAGTCTCCCCTCCTCCCACCACAATGAGCATTGGGAAAACCCCCAGAAACATGCACAAGGGACATCATCCCATCAGTGCAAGCAGAAATGCATGCACTGATGGAACATTTGTAACAGAACAGTGTTGAATTCTGCTTACCACTGCTTACACTATTTGAAAAGCTGAGGCTGCCACCCTTTCCCCTTTACCCAAGCACAGTAGGCATTACTTCTGATTAAACATTCATTGGATTACCAAGGGGGTTAAACCCTGCACCTCACCAAAGGCACACTCCTCCATTGTCTCTCAAAACAGACAGATGCCAACATAAACGATATTAGGCTGTGATCCTCTATTCACTTTCTTGAGACTAAGCCCCACTGAACAAAACAGGGCTTCCTTCTGAGTAGTCATAGAATCATAGAATTGTAAAGATGCATATATAAAGGATTGCAGTATTAGGCTCTTGCAGCAAAAACAACAGAGGACTATAGGGCTGAATCCTGTCAAAGACAATGCCTGAACAATGCCTCAGTTAACAAGTAACACTAAGCCAAACAATGGCTTAGCACAAACATGCTAAGGTGGAAAGGCGATCTCCTTCTCTGATTTTGTTGCTGCTGTACTGTTGTCAGCTTACCATGACATCTAAACCCAGGCTGGTGATTTGTCTCGCTCCAGACAAACCAACAGCTGCAAACCATGTACAAACCTTGGGTGTAGCTTGTGGTTTATATGGGGCAAGACAAACCACCAGCCTGGGTTTGGACAACATGAGTCATACCATGGTTTACATCCATGTAGTGCAGCAGAAGAAGAGGGACCAGAAGTGGAGCAAAGCAGACTTGATCTTTTCTCCAAGAAGCTGCACTTGAGGGTGAAGGAAATCACCCCAGAATCTGTGAAATGGAATTGAAGAAAAACTTTGTACCACCCAGCACCCAGTTTCATTTCACCTCCTCTTACTCAGTTTAGCTATGAATCAGCTCTTCAGGCTTCTAGAATATTTGCACATTCATTCGCGCGCGCACACAAACACACACACACACACACACAGAGAGAGAGAGAGAGAGAGAGAGAGAGAGAGAGCAGGGCTGCCCTTTCAATTTAGACAGAGCGAGGCATCTGCTTCAAGCAGCAGATCTTGGGCATCATGAGAGGGCAACAAAGGGTTCATTATTTGATTTGCTTCTATTGTATTTTTACTGTGAGGGAGTGGGAAAGGTGCTTATGTTATTTTCAGTTGACAGAATAACTTGATTGGCCTTGGGTACAATACACCTTGGCTAATGCTATGGAGGAGCACCATTTGCTGCTCCCCAGTCAGGTAGCAAAATATCTTAAGTTGGCCCTGACACCAAGGATTCAGTGTTGAAGCACTCCTGAGCCATTAATCACCTTACAATAGGAGAATACATTGAGTATGAAAGACACAGCTTGGGGGATGTGTCTGTGAAGTTTTACATATTTTCTGAGACCTATGAGGACCACTTTTGATGACCCCAGATGTGTAGGATGATTAAAAACAGATTTGTCGCCCTGACCACTGTACCAGAAAACAAGTTAATAAAGAGCAAAGGGTGCAATAAATCGTCGCTGTCTTAGTAGCTGTCTCATTCCCTACTGAATCTATCATCTCTCTCTATAGTATGGTTACCTAATCCATCTACATCTGCCAGCCTAGTGTCTGTAATTTTGTCTCTTTCTGAGCATATTTCTATCAATGAGACACCAAGGGCTTTAACTATGTCAAATGCAAAATGACTTGATAGATGATGTGCACCACTTCTCTCTACACAATGAAACTTGTGGCCGGACAGACTAAACTCTATGTGATGTATAGTTGAATTTAACTTGAACCCAACATTTATTGAATGAAATAAGCCAAGAGAATGCACTCTTGAGTGAAGGACCTGAGTGCGTGGAGGAGGGCTCAACCTTTAAAAAAACCAAAAAAACAACCTATTTCCTCTCTCTTTTTCTTCTTTCTTTCTTTCTTTCTTTCTTTCTTTCTTTCTTTCTTTCTCTCTCTCTCTCTCTCTCTCTCTCTCTCTCTCTCTCTCTCTTTTGGATGCTCAACTCACAACCCGCTTGCCTAAGGTGCTTTTCTCCCATCACAAAAGAGGTACTTTTTATCATAAAATAATTTGAGGGGGGGGCAATCCTGATGATTAAAAATGGCCCATGGAGGGGGGGGGAGCATGCAGCTTAACCTTGACAACAGATTTTCATATTTAAATACTATGGTTTATCTTTAGATTGCATCGCTCTTGCTTTACACTAAATAAATAAATAATAATAATAATAATAATAATAATAATAATTCAGCATTGTACTGCTTCTTTTCATTGGTAAAATAGTAAATAGGCATTGGAAAAGCTACATGCATCATAGGTAGCTACATGCATCATAGCTGGCCCTTGAAAGACAATTATTGCTGATACAGGACATTACCCTCACTCCATCTCCAAAAAGCTTAGGAAAAGAGCATGCATTCTTAACACTTAACTCTCCTTTCTTGGAGGTTTTTAAGCAGAGGTCAGATGTCAGTTGTCATGGATGCTTTAGTTAAGATTCCTGCACTGCAAGGGATTGGGCTAGATGACCCTTGGGGTCCCTTCGGACTCTACAATTCTATGATTCTATTTAAAAAAAAGTTACCAGAATGCTGCTATTTTATTTTTTAATCAAATGGTTGGTATCTTCAGTCAATTGCATTATTCTCCCCAAGAGCTACACTGTTGAGTTAAGAAGCAAACCCCATTAACCTCTGAATGCGGAAATCAATCGTTTGCAATAAATTTAAGCAAATTTGATGCCAATAAATCTCAAACACACAGTAGGCTTTATAATATCACATGCTCTGGGACTTTTCCAGAGCTGTGGGATGTTGCAAACAATCACACACACCAAAACCAAATAAACAGTAATTACAAATCATACCTGAAGACTGTATGCATATGTAAACAGTGCCACCACCATACAACAGCATACAATAAGACAGCATAGAAGTTATAATAATTTATATGCATGATCGCAATTCATTTAATTTACTACATCTTCATTTTCCTTGCAAGTGAAACTGGGCACAAAGCTTTGCCATGAATTAATTCCAGTTTGGTAAGCTAGACAAAATTGCCTCAGGGCCAGATAAAGCCCATGAAGCTTCCATTGCAGAACTCTACACCTATGGCCACATAAATTAAAGGAGCCTAAGAGACTGCAACCCTATGTTCTCTGAGTGGGTGTCCCATGATCAATAAGATGTTTTGGACCTCCCTCTCTGAGGGCAGAGAGAGAGGGGGGTCCATCCTTGGAGTGGGATATTCAAGCCCTTCTGCAGCAGTGCAGAAAGTTCTGTGCCCCTTGCCTTACCAATGGCAGAGCTCCAATGTCAGTGGACTCAAAAAGGGACATTCCGGAGGTGGATTGGAGGGAGGCATGAATCCAAAGGATCCAGAGCTTTCTCATTCCCCAAGTAAACCACTGAAATGCAGGGAAATATATGCCAGTTTTGAAGCTCGTTAAGAAGGTGGTGGTGAGGAGGGAAATGCCATTCCTACATTCCTTCCGCCCTGCTACTACAAGCCTAGTAGGACTTTGAAAGATACAGATCCTCTGCTCTTGGTTCCCCCTTTGTCTCACCAGTAGGGGAAGCCCCTTTAAAATCATTGGGACTTACTTGCAAGCTGACATGTACCGTATTTTTCGCTCTATAAGACGCACCAGACCACAAGACGCACCTAGTTTTTGGAGGAGGAAAACAAGAAGAAGAAAAAATTCTGAATCCCAAAAGTCAGAACAGCAAGAGGGATCGCTGCGCAGTGAAAGCAGCAATCCCTCTTGTTGTTCTGGCTTCTGGGATAGCTGCACGGCCTGCATTCGCTCCATAAGACGCACACACATTTCCCCTTACTTTTTAGGAGGGAAAAAGTGAGTCTTATAGAGCAAAAAATACGGTATATGATTGCACTGTTGCAAGATGATAACATAGTTGTCACAATGCCACTGTGTGTTTTAAATGGAATTTATTTGATGTGGTACTTAAAGGACTTCAAAGAGCACACACACACATAACTCTAAAAATGCTTTGATGCAAAACAAAGTGCTTTCCAGGAAGCTCCCAAAGAGGAAGGAGAAGAATTTGCATGCCTGTCAGCTCCTTTCTAAACATGCTGAGTGAAAACATACAAACAACAAACAACTAGGAAATGCTGGTGGGAGGAAATGATTCATGCTAAGGTGCTAGCTTTGCCTAATTGCTCAGCTAAATAATATTTTGGTTCAGGGCTCCTATGATGACAAGGTAGTCAGCAGCTCTCCCTTGTCAAGTTTGAAGAGAAATCTCATTCAAGTACCACAGGGAACCCTCCCCTCTTAAGTAGCAGACCAGAATAAAAAGCACACAATTCAAAAGCCTTTGAAATTGGGATAAAATGTTTTGTTATAGATTCACTTCAAAAAAAAGGGGGAATGGGAAGCTCCTGCGTCTGATTATTGGTGGTTTCTTAATAGTCATTTTAAGAATAGCAAAGTCTTTTTATTCAAAGAGTAAATACAATACAGGCACAGCAAAAAATTCCCCACATACACCTCTGCTTACCATTAGCACTTTCAAATATTATCCTCTCATTGCACCACAAGCACTTTGTAACCTTTGGGCACATTCACAAGATTATGCCTTTTAATTCTGGCTTAATTAATGTAGAATATTCACTGCCTCTAGGTTCCGTGCCCATACCTACTAAAATAAATTAAAAACCAATGTACCACACACAGCAGCAACGAAAGGACTTCCAACCTTTGTAACACTGACTTTCTTGATGTATATTCAAGTGGGTAGTTAAAATGGATCAAGGGGTGATCTGCGCCAAGTAATCTGATAGTGATCTTTACAGCCTGATCCCTTCCATGTTTACACATACATTCCCAGTGAGTTCAATGAGACACAACCCACAATGATTTATGACTTTGTATTTTATCATTTGTAGCTATTTTATTTTGTATTCACTTGCAAGGTAGAAAGATAGGACAAAAACTGTTTAAGAAACCGATAAACGTAAATGAGTCCCACTAGCCAAGGAGCAATGGGGACAACTATTTCCTTGTAGTCAGTCCTTTACCTAATCCAAACCTTATGTCAGGTGTTGGGCAGGTAGGGGTGGTTTGGGGGGAAATAGCCTTTGGGGCCTACTTATACCCATGGACCAATTTCCCCCCACTTCTGCCCTATTCTCTGCCCTAACAGGCAGGTTTGCCACTTTTGACTGGCAACTTATTACTGTGTCCTTAACTACATCTTCTCCTTGACCTCTAATATGCTGCCTCCTCTTGATTATTAGCTGATTATTACCCTCTGACCACTCCTCCTCCATCTCTTTTAATGCCGGTTTCTCTTTTCTGTTGCTCCCTGTAGGCTCCTATGTACCTCCTATTTTCCTTTCCTTTTGCACATTTGGAATTTGTGCATTCATCCATTATACGGCTGCCTTGACAGTTTTTATTCCCAGCTCTTTATTTTTACCCACAACTTCCTTCCAGTCTTGTGCACACACACACACACACACACACACACACACACACACACACTGGCTCTGCATCCAGGGTGACCCGGCCCCCATCCTTTATATCTTTCCTCAAGCTATTTGTCATGTCAGGGCTGCGCTGCTGTCTTTGGCTGAAACAGCCTCCCACTCTGTTACTGTATCTGACACTTACTGTATCTCTCCACTCCCCATTCCAGTCTCCCTTTCTATTCCTCACACATCCAGGCTCATTCTACTCATGTTACAATAAGAACATAGGAAGAGTCTGTTGGATCAGGCAAAGGGGCCTTCTCCTGTTCTCACGGTAGGCTACCAAATGCTTATGGCAAGCCCAAAAGCAGAACCTGATCACAACAGCACTCTCCACCCTTGTAATTCCCAGCAACAGGCATTCAGGGTCATATTACATCTGTCCGTGGAGGTAGAATATAGTCTAGGGTTACCAAACGTCCCCAGTTCCCAGGGACAGTCCCCGGATTTGCAAATCTGCCCCTGGGAAATGTGGCAGCGGCAGCCTCAGCAGCCCAGAACCAGCCTAGTAGCGCAGTTGGCTCTGGCTGGCTTCAGGAGCTGCTCACTGCTGTGGCGTCCGCCATTTTTCCTCACCGTAAGTCCCCATATGATGTGTGTTATGCACATAGGATGTGTCTTGTGTGATCTCCTGCCCCCTCCCCCTTTGTTTTGACTGATCGGGGGAGGCTTGGGAGTCACGGGCAGGCGGCACACCATTGCCCAGTTTTTTAAAAACTCAGAGCATTTATGTTTCACAGGGTGCAAAAGAAGGGCTTTGCACCTTTATACAATATGCATGTGTGCTTGGGCCCAAGGTCTTTTGCCTCACCATCCCCACTACTGATTCCCTGTTGCTACTCAGCTTCAAAAAAAGGGGGGGAGTGTCCCCTGATTCATAGAAAAAATTCTTGTAACCATAGCATAGTCATCATGCCTAGTAGCTGTTGATAGCCTTGCCCTCTGTGAATTTGTCTAAAGTTAAAGGTACCCCTGCCCATACGGGCCAGTCGTGACCAACTCTGGGGTTGTGTGCTCATCTCGCTTAAGAGGCCGGGAGCCAGCACTGTCCGAAGACACCTCCGGGTCACGTGGCCAGCGTGACGAAGCTGCTCTGGCGAGCCAGCACCAGTGCAGCGCATGGAAATGCTGTTTACCTTCCCGCTATAAAGCGGTACCTATTTATCTACTTGCACTTAGGGGTGCTTTCGAACTGCTAGGTGGGCAGGAGCTGGGACCGAACGACAGGAGCTCACCCCGCCGCGGGGATTCAAACCGCCGACCATACGATCGGCAAGTCCTAGGCACTGAGGTTTTACCCACAGCGCCACCTGCATCCCTTGTGAATTTGTTTAATCTTCCTTTAAAGCCATACAAGGTAGTGACCTTCACTGTTTCTTGTGAGAATGAATGTCACCGTTTAGCAATGCACTGTGTGTATTTTCTTTAGTCTGTCCTGATGCTTCCAACATTTGACTTCACTGGATGCCCCCAAGTTCTAGGGTTATGAGAAAGGGCTCTGCTACTATGATACCGTATTTTTAGCTCTTTAAGACGCACCAGGCCACAAGACGCACCTAGTTTTTGGAGGAGGAAAACAAGAAAAAAAATATTCTGAATCTCAGAAGCCAGAACAACAAGAGGGATCGCTGCGCAGCGAAAGCAGTGATCCCTCTTGCTGTTCTGGCTTCCGGGATAGCTGTGCAGCCTGCATTCGCTCCATAAGATGCATAAGAGCAAAAAATACGGTATGTTGTTTCCACCCATTTCCATTTCACTGCACAAAGCAGTTCTTAGTTCCATCTAGTATTGATCGTTTTCCAGGACTTTCCCCACTACCTAACTGGCCCATGCATTGAGAGTGGCAGGGAAGGTTCTTGTCGTGGTCAGCCCATTAGGTATGGGACAGTGACACAAAAGAGAGTGGCTATGCACTGTAGTGATGGAGATCTGCTTGTCCTCCCAACCCCATGCTACTATCACTTAGGTGACAACTTAAAATGTATTGCCTTGTTTGGCTTTGGTACCTAGCTGGAATGGAGCTTAATAGTATTTCTGTTTGCAGAATTGTAATATCATTGTTAATAATTGTTAATTGTTAATAACTGGATGTATTTTTATATATGTTGTTAGCAACTCTGGGCTTCAGTGTGTGTGTGTGTGTGTGTGTGTGTGTGTGTGTGTGCAATCTCTATGTGATCTTGAGGAAGTACTGCTGTTACTTGCAAATGCATGTACAAGAAGAATCTATATTGGGAAACAAATGTCAGTTCTTGAATACAACAGGGTACTATGCTGAAGCTTCTTCAGTGGTCTTTAAAGTTCTACCTATCTATCTTTCAAAAGAGATGTGTCTTATATGAAATAATGGAATGGTGTTTTAGTTATTAATCATTTGGCACATTGCAAAGGAGTTGGGTTTGAAAGAATTCCAGTTGCCAGCTCTACTTAGCTTTGATAAGGACACATTCTGGCCCTGTACTTATTCCCAGCTTAGTTCTTGAAATCCCATATCTGACACATGGATGCATTGTCACCTGATGGATGATACATTCTTCTATGTGCTTTCAAGCATAGAATAGGCCATTAGTTTGAATCCTAATGCATACTCTACCATTTCTCTAATTTATCATCTCAGTGCCTCACCGTTTTTCCAATTTGAAAAGGAAGAAGCCTCCATTAAACGAGCTTCTTTTGCTACCCAAGGCAACTAATGTGGTACACTTTAAAAGCACATCAGGTCAAATTAAACTAACAGACTCAACATCATTTTCAAAAGAGGTTGTTGGGTTTTTTTTTTTTTTGTTTTTTCCCCCATGCATCATTTCCCTCTCTCTCCGCTACCCCTTTTTCTTTTACTGCAGGAGCCATAACAGGTGACTGAATGACTTGGCTTTACAACCAAGATTTCAGGATTATTATCCTGTCACTACTCTCAATAAGTAGCTTATAATATGAGAAGCACCTCCTTTAGGCTTTGCTTGAAAAACTTGGGCAAAGACTCTCCTCCCTGAAAGAGAGGGGAGTGGTTGTGGGCGGGAGCCCGAGCACCGCCCCTAGCAGGGGGCGTTATCCCCCTGCCTCCACCTCACCTGGCTGGCGCCCACGCCCCCCGGTAGGCATCCAATCAGGTGCCAGAGAGGGGGCGTGTTCAGCAGCCTTTTGCTGCAGTGCCAGCCTCTCCCTGGCCTCATTCTTCGCCATCGTCTCATCGCGAGTCACCCACCCTCCACTCCCTTTGAGTTAGGGCTTAGGTCATTGGCCTTGCTATGGACCTTAGGTTGGTCGCCCTGGTTGTCTAGGGGGCCTGGTAGGAGTTTTTCCATTTGGCATTAGGCTTTTTGGTTTTTTCGCCTACCTCGTAGCAATCGTCACAACTTTTGTGGTATTGGTGGGTAGGTTAGGCATTGGAATAATGTGTTGTGGTGTGTCGAAGTGCTAGGTGTGGCCATCGCCTATGCCTTCAATTTCTAGGGGTATTCCGTTAATGGAATCTGGCAGTCGTGTATTCCGTCCGAAGCCTGCTTGGCGGGATGCCATGGCACGACCCTCGGTGACATCAGGGGTGAGCCTATAGTTGGATTAGCATCAACAGGTGATTAACCCCTGGTGAATAAACCCACTTGTTTCGCGATCCAATGCCTAAACCAATACCTTTGCATTGCTGTAATCAATAAAGTTGTGGCCTTTTCTAGCCCATTAACCTTATATCACGTGTCCCTGTGTCTTCATTTCACTTCGCAGGGGTCGGGTCCTCGAACCACAATGGAAAATACTTTTTCAGTGACATATAAATCTTCTGTTAAGCAGCAAACAGCTATGGATCTAGAAAGTGGGAACACTTAACTATTTGAGAAGGATAAAATAAGACAGGTTTAGGTTTGTAATCAGGCCCTTTTGTTTCAGAAATCTTATGGAAGGAATATAGATACGTTAATCAAGAAAGGCTGTTTCCTAATTAGTTGGGATCCTTAAAATTTCTTTTTTTTTTTTAATAATTTTTATTCGTTTTTCAGACAGATAATAAAAACAATATAGAACAATATAGCTTCAAAATCATCATTTCATACCCTTCTTTCTTTTGACTTCCCCATACCTCCCCATCCCTGCATCCTTGTTTAATGGTTCTTTAGCAACCCTTAGGTCCATTGTCTTAATTCCCTTTCATAAAGTTTCCTTTATGGGACGTGGGTGGCGCTGTGGGTAAAAGCCTCAGCGCCTAGGGCTTGCCGATCGAAAGGTCGGCGGTTCGAATCCCCGCAGCGGGGTGCGCTCCCGCTGCTCGGTCCCAGCGCCTGCCAACCTAGCAGTTCGAAAGCACCCCCCGGTGCAAGTAGATAAATAGGGACCGCTTACCAGCGGGAAGGTAAACGGCGTTTCCGTGTGCGGCTCTGGCTCGCCAGAGCAGCGATGTCACGCTGGCCACGTGACCCGGAAGTGTCTCCGGACAGCGCTGGCCCCTGGCCTCTTGAGTGAGATGGGCGCACAACCCCAGAGTCTGTCAAGACTGGCCCGTACGGGCAGGGGTACCTTTACCTTTACCTTTAGGTCCATTGTCTTAATTCCCTTTCATAAAGTTTCCTTTAGTTTTTTTGATTACTGCTGCAATTCTTTACCTCTTACCCCCTGACATCTTAACATTCCTCAATTTTACAATTGTTTTTAAGATATATTTTAAATTTCTTCCAGTCCTCTTCCACTGTCTCTTTCCCCTGGTCACGGATTCTGCCCGTCATCTCGGCCAGTCCCATAAAGTCGATCACCTTTGTTTGCCATTCTTCCAGAGTAGGTAGTTCTTGCATCTTCCAATACTTTGCCAGTAGAATTCTTGCTGCTGTAGTGGCATACATAAAGAAAATCCTATCCTTCCTTAACACCACTTGGCCAACCATGCCCAAGAGAAAAGCCTCTGGTTTCTTAGGGATCCTTAAAATTTCTGTACTGTACTGATAAAAGAACCAAAAATCTAGAACTCCCACTAACCCTATGTGAAAAAGAGAGATGCTCAGAACATGATTCAATTTCCTGCCCAGAGTCTCATAGTCCCTTGCTATGTGTGGCAGTATTGTTTGTACCCATATGAATCAGAAGCAAGGGGTTGCGGTGAGACTTGGCAATTTCTCTTTCACATCATGAATCTCTGCACCTGGAAGACAACACATTTCCCGGGATATCCTGTCACCTCCACACACTGCTGCCTCTGTCTCACCTACCAGTACCACACATTTTTTCCTCCTCAGGAGAGTGGCATGAATCATTTGTTGGATGAATCCATCAACCTATGATGGATGATTAGAGAAGGATTGGGTCCAGCATCACTTTCACTGTGCGTGTGTGCCAGTATCCAAACTCAGCAGAATTACAACTCAATGCAGGTAATGAAGGTACACACAGCAGGCAATAAACACTTGTATAAGGATTCAGTCAAGTGTAGGGGTTTACTCGACAGGCATAAAAGTATATTGGTAGCAAATATATACAGATATTCACCACTGCCGTGGTTAAGGCATGCTCAGAGTCCAACAAGAGTCCAAGACTCTCTCTCTGCTTCTCTTACCGCAAGGCGCAAGCAAGAGACTCACAAAAAGTTACAACAGGTTACACAGAACCATTGTTATCAGTACTTCCTGTCACACTGCATGTGTCCAAGGAACAGTTCCCACAAAAAATGTCCTTGCATAGACAAAACAATCTCAGGCTTCTGTTGCTTCTTGAAACTTCTTCTCTGTTCTTCTTTGAACAAATGATTCTCAAACACACAGAGAGAATATCCAACATCATTCTGTACACTGCCCCTTCCACAGTCACCGTGGTGTGTTCTGAGGTCTGCAGCTGCTCTCCTTGCTCCTCTGGCCCAGAATCTATGTCTGAGGTGAGGGCATGGAATCAATTTTGCAACTCCAGCGACACAGCATGGCTCCTGTCAATCCTGCTTCTGTGTGTCACATTCTCCAAGTGTTTGTCTTCTGCAATGGGTGATCTTCCTCCTCCCTAGAGGCAATCCACCTGCATTGCTGTCCACTCTGCTCGATCAAGAAATTCCTCATTTGCCCAGTAGCTTGAAGTGTGGATAGGTGAGTCTCAAGTTGCTCTTCCAGAAAGGCAACCATCTGGCATTTGCTGCAGATGCAGTTTTGCACATTCTCAGGCAGGAAGGCATACTTGACAAAGGTGCTGCAGGTCACTGCAGCTGCTCCCTCATTGTCCATGTATCTTGGTCCTATACACATCATGAGACAGCACTCCAGACCTCTCCCTCAGACTCCCCCACTAAATGGCCACACAAACACTCCTGTTTACAAGTCCTGGTCATGAGCTCCCAGAAGCTGCATTCAGCTCAGCAGAACTGCTGCTGACTGTGAGCTCCCCCGCCAACTTGCTCCCACATTCAGCTTGACTTCCTCTCAGCAGTAGCCCCTCAGACCATGTGCTCTAGCAGAGCAAATGGCCACCCACACCCACAAACACACAATCAAGCCTCAAACAACTTAGACAAGCAACTAGCTTTAATACAAAATACACAAGCTTACTCTCGTCAGTCTCCACCAAACCCTCACAGACGCTCCAGTTTATAAGTCCTGGTCATGGGCTCCCAAAGGCTGCAATCAGCTAAACAGAACGGCTGCTATCTAGGCATATTAGGAAAGCTGGCATGGACATTGAAAGCTACTTCAAAATTTTTATATTTCCGGTATCACATGGAAGTTACAGTATATGGAAATGCAGGGATGGGAAACACTAGCCCTGCTGAATTTCTGACACCATCACCCAGCTGCTCAAGGTGCAAGAGTTCTTCCAGATAAAGGTATGGCAGCTTGTGTCCCAATAGCTGCAATTCATTCTTCTTTGGGCTTAGAAATTGTCTATTAGAGCTTGTCAGAACAAGAAGATCTTTTTTTGCAAAAAAGAAGATAATAATAAAGCTAATAAATATCTAAATTTCAGATCTTGCCTAGTATGTGTTCTCCTGTCAGAAGCAAGCTGCAACCAACCTTAAACGGAAATAAGAAAGCAATGAAGACATTTTAATGGGCATTAGCATTTTTGGTTTAGCATTCCGCCCCATCCTTGGAGCTTCAGAAGCAACAGACTGTGTCCCAAAGCAGAATTAGATTAAAATGAGCAACAGAGATGTTCTATCCTCCATGCCAACCTATTATAGCAAAGACAGCTGCAGTTGGAGAGTCTGTAAGCTATGTACATCTATGGCAGACGAATGGGGCTATAACAAGTACCAATCCATATACTACAACCTATATAACATGAAGTAAACATTGCTCCCATAAAATGTTGTGAGACAAGTCTAATATCTCTACCTCATTCCATAGAGAGTCTCCACATCAGAAGCCACCTAACATAGTGATGCTAACATAGTATGGAAACCTGGCATCAAATAAGGGTGTTACACCTTAAGAAGTGGAGAAGCGAATATGCAAATACTGCTTCCAGCTCTAAGCAGCAGTGTGCAAAAGAAAATGAAATAAAAGTAGTCAGAGCACCATTTCATTTAATAAAGCATCTCCAGCTTTAGCAAGTTATTTCTCATAATGTCCAGGAAAGTATCAAATTGCCTATTGATCGTTAACTTTTTTGGGAGGTGGGGCATGTTTTGCTCTTGTTTGCTTTTTCCCCCTAGTGGGAAGTTCTTCATGCCCCACAAATGCTAATAAAGGTTAGGGAACTTGTCAAAAGCAATAGTTTTTCAAGTAGAACTGTAAAGCAATATGGTAATTCTATGCAAATTGTATTAATAAAGGCTGGTGGCGACTGAGCTGGCTTGTTTGCCTCACATGTCGCACTAGGTTGCAGGCTATTAAGAGTACTTTTCATACTATTACACTGGTAATTGTGAAGATTTAAGCAGTCAAAGTAGGCATTTGTGCCCATAATCTACAGCAGTGTCAGGATAGCTCAGTTGTGTCCTTTCCACCATTGTATGTATTTGACTTGAAAGGGTGAAAAACAGCCTGGATACTTAGCTTATTCTTTTCCCATTTACTATCCATTCTTGCCAGATGGAGAGAATATATGCTACAGGGAAGGACTCCTCAACAGATGAAATACCAAGTATTATAATATTGTGTGGAAAATCAGAAGTAATCCCTCCCCCATTTTTAAATATCTCTGAAATGTGGAGTCATTTATTTCCAGTAATTCTTCAAATATTTGGGTACAACTGTAATCCCACTTGAAGGACAGATCCTGAAGCTGAGACTCCAATACTTTGGCCACCTCATAAGAAGAGAAGACTCCGTGGAAAAGACCCTGATGTTGGGAAAGATGGAGGGCACAAGGAGAAGGGGACGACAGAGGACGAGATGGTTGGATAGTGTTCTCGAAGCTACCAGCATGAGTTTGACCAAACTGCGGGAGGCAGTGGAAGGCAGGAGTGCCTGGCGTGCTCTGGTCCATGGGGTCACGAAGAGTCGGACACGATTAAGCGACTAAACAACAATAACGTAATCCCACTTACTTGGGAGCAAGCCCCATCTAACTTAATAAGTTTCTGCATGGGCATGTATCATGCTGCAAACCTTCAGCCATTCTCAGCAAAATAGTAGCATCCTGCACTTCTCAGGGAGTAAGTTACATTGAACTCAGTGGCAGTTATCTCCAAAGCGCTTAGAAGGCACTTAAACACAGACTTAATTTAAACCCTCGCAGCCTGTTTAGATGCAGAGTGACTCTTTGCCAGGTCAAAGAGCACCTCCAACACAATCATTTTCAAACTGTATGCCAGGGCACACTAGTGTGACTTGAGACAAGAGCACGTTTAATGTGCTGCATGAAATAAATGAAACAAATAAATGGAGCCTCTGGGCATTCCTCCTTCCAGTCAGGAGAAATACCCAGAAGAGAAACACAAACAGAGATCCAGCAGGTGACCTCTTTTGAGGGATGGCAATTCTTCCAAACCTTAGCATGCACAGTCTGAACAGCATGCCCAGGGTGAAATAGGTCTCCAAGTTTTTGTTCAGAAAAACAGTGTGCTGCAGCTCTCAGTCATTGGGTTAACAATACTATAAGCAGAAGCTGAAGGCAACTGTGCACAGTTATAATAGAGTCATATTCAAGAGAACAGGGCTCTGTCTATTGGTGATCAGTGATATCATATAAAAGAGGAAGAGCTTCCCACTAACTCCGTAAAGTGAACAAGCCTATTCATGCTTATTTAACCCTGCTTGCATCCTGGGCAGGTCACTTCGGTGCTGCTAACACAACAGAAATAACGCAGGAGGCAGCAGTTATAAGTCACAGATCTCTGCAGCCATAAGTGCTGTGATTCTCCAGTGGTTTGACTCCATTCCTGGAGGCGCACTCCATTGTCTCTCAAGACAGAAGGATGCTAACAACAACATATATTAAAACACTAAAGTACTCCAAGATCAAATACTAACAGGAGAGTATAAATTGCCAATGAAAGTCTATTGTTGCCTGCCCAGTATACGGCAATATCACATTCTTAGGAACAAGATACAAAGTAGATGAGGTCTTCTTCACCTCCACAATTATTTTCTTCTGAGGAAACAGAGACATAGAAAGCTCACTTATACCAAGACAGACCCTTGGATCATCTAGCTCAGTGTTATCCTACGGTGTCTGGCAGCTGTCCTCAAGGATTTCAAATGGTTTCTTCTCCCAGCCCTGCTTGGAAATTCTGGAGATTTAATGTAGGACATTCTACATGCAAAGCAGACGTTCTACCATTGATGCTGGGGAAATGGCAAAGACTGTCAAATGGCAAGCTGCCAGTCGGGCATGTGTCTCTGCCAGGGTCCTACTTGAGAGTAGGACAAGCTCCTGACAAAGGGGTGGGGGCTTAGGGCCAGTGCTGAGGACTGTTTTGCTCTTCAAGTTGGACTCCCAGCTTGGTTATGTGGCATATCCAGATTTAATCTTCTGCTGTCATTTCTACACAGTACCCAATTTAATGCAATTTCAGTATGTTTATGAATACTTTGCCAAGGAGTGGTAATGTGTTGCTAAACTGGGACCAGGCTGCAAGGAGTTTCGGAGGAGCTTTTTGAATGAAAAACAAAGGAGCTCACTTCATGGAGGTCAAAATTCTTTACATAAAAATAAAAAATTATTAGATCTCATTTAAAGTTGTTGGAGGGGGGAGGGGGCTATCAAAATAACAGTGTTCTAGCATTGTTTCTGAAAGCCACAGGGTGCACTATCAACATAATTAAAATGAAAGCATCTCAAGCTACTTCCCTACCTCCTTTTCATGTTATTGTCCAATTGTTCAGAACGTCTGTTTGTTACGGCAATGAAGCAATTAAGCACAGCACGCTGTAACAACAGGGATCATAAAGTCAGAGTCAGCTACATTAGGCACGCAAGCATCAGCACAGGAAAACGTTAGTGAAAAGATCATGATTGCGATTGAAAATAATTAGATGACACAGCTCATTTGGGCAATGTTGACATCCACTGTGCACTTCGGTGCTCTTCAACATGCACCGGCAGCTACCTCTTCACCTGAGCCCCAGCACCCAGCCTCTCTTGTTTCTTCCAAAATAGAAACCCACAACTAATCATTATGATACACTGTGGCTTGATAGTTCAAAAGATGTTGGGAAGTGATTTGCAAAGGATCTGTAATTAAGGCCATGAACTACAAAGAGAAATAAATCTCTGTACTACACTTAGGAGGATCTGAACTACATTTTTTTAAAAAGAAGAAGACAGAAAATGTTACATAAACTAACCCTACCAGAACTGAAATCTGGGACAAGTCTCCGATTCATTTTACTAAGCAGGTGTCAACACAATACTGTCTTGACAATACACATGGAAAATGCCTGATTGACAAGAAATAAAGCTAATAATACTATAGCCACTCAAAGATTTTGTTCCCTAATGTTGATCTATTTTTTTAAAAAATCAGATTTCTATGAGAAGCAAATGCAAGCACTTCAGTGTTTTTACTAAGAATACTCAACCTCACAGCTACAGGCTGTCAGGATCATCTGTCCTACTTTACCCATTTGATTTTTTAAAAACAGAGACTATTCTGAGCAACTCATTCCTTTGGTACAGATGATTGATATTCCACTGTGTGTCTGCTTGCATAGAGTTTAGATAGATAGGTCATATTTATATTTTGTTTTATGTACATAATACCATCTCACCCACACTCTTGAATATTTTGCTTTAGCACCAAAGTGGCCCCCGAGGTACTGTACTGATGACCCAAAAAGGTGCCAGAACATTGATGTGCAATTCAGTCCCATTCCTAATCATGGAGGTCTGACTCGGTTATAGCCTTGAGCAGCAAGAAAAATAAAACAGCAAAATCTTATGTAGAGAAAAAGCTACCAGCCATAAAACAACATGGAGTTTACTAAAAATGTGCTGCTGTAGAAGTAGCCTGTTTGCGAAGCTAGCCGGGAGGTCCACAATGGTCCACCGACTACAATGACCCCACAAACCTTTCTGATCTGAGATTATTATTATTCTTTTATCAATGGACTGACTAGTTTTTGTTGCAAAGACTGTAACCTTTCAGCTCATTATATGCTTTTCAAGCTGCCTCTAGATGCTTCACCTTTTGATTTCACTGGGAGATGAAGTTACATTGCTTTAAGTGCAATTTTATCTTAAATGCTGAGATTATCTGACTGAAGAATCTGTTAACACTATATGATTGCCATCTTATGCAGGAGCAGAACATGCTACTAAGTAAATTAACAGAGAACCAAAGCTATTAAGCTATAGAACAGAAATTTCCCATAGGGAATGATCACAAGTTTCAATGTGTGAGAAATCTCCAGAAATAAAAATAGTATTATTATTAATAATCTCCAGAAATAAAAATAGTATTATTATTAATAAACTAGTATGTGCATTTTGCATACAATTTCTCAACTGAACATTCCAAGGGATGCAAAAGGGCATATGACAAAAAACAAACAAACAGGAAACTGAATTTTCAGTGCAAAATTATACAGTGTATGACCATATTCTCTCAGTCTGAGAAGGGCAGTTGAGGAGAATGAGAAACAGAAATGAGAGGCCATGGGGGTCATTCAATAATGTATGTGCTTCTGTTGGAAGGTGTTCTGTTTTGGATGGATTTTCTTTGCAAAACATAACATCCTGAAACATATTGTCTCTTGCAGACTCTTATACTCCAGGGTTTTTCTTTATACTGCACTGACATATACAGTTGGATGCTGCAATGAAGTGCACAGTTGTGTTCAATAAATGGGCCAGTAAAAGAGACTTACCAATGAAAAACCTATAGTGCAAATCTCACAATTCAGCCTACTCTCCTTTCCATGCATGAAGGGATGGGATGAAGAACTTCAATGCTTGCTCATTATTCATAATTTGCACAGCCATAGCTTTATTAAAATTGGAGAATATAGTGTGAGGGGAAGAGAGTGCTTGCTTGGGAAATTATTTAACAATCTGAAGAAGTTCAACCTAGGCATGTCTTTTTTTAAGTTCTTCTGTCAGGAGGTTATTTTCAGTTGACAGGTTCTCTTCAGAGGAACTGGACCATCTGACACGTCACTCTAATTAACATTTTAAATGGCCACTAGCAAGTACAACTGCAAATAATACAGGTATAGAGAAGAAGTGCAGAAAGCAATACCTTCAGAAGAAGATACAGTACATTTATGGAGCACTGTGATGACCTAACCCCACTGCCCTCCAATTTGCTGTGTGGATTTTTGGGATGAAGTGTGGGAAACATTGCAGCTGTCTTATGGCATGCAGGGAATGGATTTTCCATATGATCACACACTTTTTAGACTCCTCGGGACTCTGTGTGGTTATGTCCTTAGCAGGAATGGGGGAACCAGCAACCCTGCAGAATTTACTGGACTCCAGCTCTCATCAGCCCCAGCCAGCATTGCCAATGCTCAACAAAGATGGGTACTGGAGTCCAACAACATCTAGAGGGTCACAGGTTCCCCATTGCTGCCTTAAAGCCAAACTTTATATAGGATTGTTTTACTGCACAGAAAGGCAAAGTTGTGTTACCTCTTCTGTTTCCTCTTCTGTTGAGACATCTAGTCTAGACAGCTTATGTTGAAGTTTGTTTCTGTGGTATGTTTCTGTGGTATCTGCCATACAGGATATTCTGCTATGTACCTGGCATGAATATAATGCTATGGATAGAATTTCCTTTAAAAAAACAAAACAAACTCAAACTGCCCTTAGACATGTTTTGCCTTCAGATACTATGAATTATAATCAGTCTTCACAGCGAGTACATGCACGTTTACCCCTCTTTCCCAGTGAGAGAGTTGATGTCTTGGGGCTCATTTGCACATGAATGTATGCCACTCTACTTATCACTGATTATTTATTATAAAATGACTCAACAGCTAACATGAGAACTGCCTCCACACACCCACAAAGGAACTGTCAAGTGAAAAGATGAAATCTATCAGGGGAAGGGGGAGAATTGCAGTAGCTGCAATTAAACCCCCGAGCAGCTAAACAATAGGTAGCCATCTTCACATAGCAGGGGATTAGCACTGAAACGCCCGTGAAACGGACTCTTGGCAAAAAGAAGTGACTATTCAGGGTGGAAGGGCAGCTCATGGATCACAGAGCTCTGTGCCTCGGTCACCCCAGGCCTGATAAAATGGTTTGTGTTTAAATTAGGGGCAGTACTTCCATTAGATTAGACAGAGGAAGGCACCCACCTGCTGGAGGGCAGTGATGGCAGCCCCACAACTGTTTCTCCCATAACCAATTCCCCTCTGCCAGATGACAGGACTGCCTGTACATAAAAAGACACAAGTGTGGAAGTGTGTGTACAAATCCCCTCTTTGTGTAGTGGCTTTAGGCAAGTAAGTCCCTCAGCTTTTACAGGATACTTGTGAAGGAACAGCCATGTGGGTTGCTTGCAAAAAGCTCTGCAAACAGCTTGGTAGCAAGCATACTCACTGGCTTGGCTTTCTTCTTTAAAATATTGCTCCTGTTACCTAAGAAAAGGAAGGTGAAAGCACACTCTGGAAAATACCGTGCAAGTATTCCAAAGAGATTCAGAATGCCAGAGCTGTGACAGCACATTCTGAGAAAAATGCCCAGTGAAGACAAAAGCCTGAATCAACAGGAAGAGGTGAATGGTGCCTTCCTTTGTCCTGTCACAACAGCTCATGTTGAAATTGAAATCTTCTTGATGCTTCCGAATGTGCAAGAAGTAAAGGAGAAGAGAGAAGATTAATACCTGCCCACTCATTTCCACTCAATAAGTAATGATACCAAATAGACAAGTAATAAAGTACATCAAGAAAACACTACAGAGTGTTTTTATTGTGCAGGGCAGTTTTATGGAACTATTTATCTGAACGATGCAAAACAGAGGTCCATAAACTTGCATTTATCCACCCATCTGCAACATGAAAACAGAATATGTCAAGGCCTGGCATGCCAAGTTTCTGTATGAAGAGTGAAAACCGACCAGTGAAGGAATCCAGTAGGTGAAATATTAAACAGAATCCATGAAAACTAATTAACGCAAATCCAGGGAATTCAGCAGGCAAAATATTAAGGAAGTGTAATCATGCAGCATCAGTTTCAAAGCCAGGCAAGGAAACTGGGATGGTTGATATCCTGAGGAACTGGACAATGAAGCATGTTGCACTGGTTGACTTGAACATACTGGGCCAGCCCAATCATGAGGCAAGGTTATGCAACTGCCTCAGGCAGCAGCCTCTGCAAGGGAAGCAGATCTCAATGTAGGTCTTTATTCCCCATTTGTTCCTAATGTTTTATTCAATGCTTTATTAAATAATGTTTTATTTAATGGTTTATTCCCTACTCACCCTTTCTCCCCTGGTGGGAAGGGAGTGCTATTCTGTGGTTCCCTGGGCACCAAACTGTCTTGTGCCGGCCCTGGGGACATGCAGCAGAGTCTCCTGTGGAATCATTCCAGAGATTTTCTGCTTATAGATGACTTTCTCCTCCATGGATCTACATTCACAGTCTGGAAAGCTGGACTCTTCAGTAATGAATGTTTGCAAGCCCATGCGCTAACCCCCCTGCCCGGGAGCCAGCCCATAAATAATGAGACACGACAACGATGTATGGGATTAAAATAGGCCACAACTTTATTGATTTCAGATGTAGGAAACCTTGGGCTTAGGCATTGGATGACATCCCTCTTAGCCCAGTTGGGTCTGAGGATACGCAGGGCTGACAGGTGTTGTGAGGGAGACTGCAAAACGAGAATTTACGTAGCATCCCCCCCCCATTTCACCTGATGTAGATTTTGACCTAACGCCGCCACTCAGGGCCAGAGACTTCCACAACCAACCTTTTAACAGACCCTGCAAACGCGGCCACATGGGGGTGCATAATAATGCTACCCCCCCCCCCCCCCGCATTCTGAAGACCGACTAGGAGAAGATTGGCTAGATCCTTCCCTTCCCTGGTCCTCACTCTGCCCCCCAGCCTGCAGCCGATTGGCTAGCTGAGGAGGGGGTGGAGTGATGGCCCAGCAAACAAGATGGGTGTCACCCAGGCTCGGGAAGCCCATGCCGGGTCGCAAACCCTGCCCATCGCTTAGATGGATAAGCGATAATTCTCAGCCCCTAATCCTGGCAAGCACTACAGCAGAAAGGTTCCTTCCATTATCTAAATATGATTATCATGGACCCTGCATCAGTCAGTATCTAAGCAGTTCTTTACAGAATGACTAAATGACAGCCATCAGTGGGCTAGGAAAGGATCCCCCTATGTCAGTGTTAGGGAATGTGTGACCTTTCTGAAGTCTATTTTTGAAAATTTATAAACTATATGTACAAAAAAATGAGAGTTGTGTATAACATGTTTGAGAGCAAAGTATGTAAGTTTTTAGATTCCAGCTCCCATCATTCTCAGCCAACAAGAACAATGTGTGCTGTAGCTGTAGAAAAACAGGCGGCCACAGAACTCAAAGTTCCTTGCTCTTCAGTGCAACCCACAATAGCACCAGCAGTAGGTTAGGCACCTCATGGCAGACGAGATAGAATCAGTACTAAGGCGAAGATATGACCAGGGCTGGATCTAGACACATGAAAAAAGTGTTTCAGAAAAATGTGTTGCAAACTTCATAAAGGGAAACCACATTGGCGAAAGACGGGACTCCACAGTGCCATCTGGTGACACAATGTTATAACGCATATCAAGCACTTTTCCTTTACTAATGTAGCTGAGTCCCAGGTGTCTAAGAGCAGCACAAGGTGTAGCAGCAGCAGCAGCCACAGAATCTAGAAACTCTGAAAAGAAGAAGAGGAGGAGGAGGAGGAGGAAGAGGAGGAGGAGTTTGGATTTGATATCCTGCTTTATCACTACCCAAAGGAGTCTCAAAGCGGCTAACATTCTCCTTTCCCTTCCTCCCCCACAACAAACACTCTGTGAGGCGAGTGAGGCTGAGAGACTTCAGAGAAGTATGACTAGCCCAAGGTCACCCAGCATCTGCATGTGGAGGAGCAGGGACGCGAACCCAGTTCACCAGATTATGAGTCCACCGCTCTTAACCACTACACCACACTGGCTCTCACACTGGGTGTTAAAGGGTCAGAGGTGACAGAAACATTTAAATAGCTGACACCATCGAGTCATTTCCTGCAACAAGAAATCATAAACTGATGAGGAGCTTAATGTATTGTACCAGGATCTCCTCCTCCTGAAGATAGGCTAGTTCATCCCAAATAGAACCTTCTTTTAGTGTAGAACCTTGCCAGCTGAGCTGTCCGGCAGCCAAACAGCACTTTTCCTGGGTATTTGGGCTTCCCATCTGATCCACTATTGTATATGCTCCTGAGGCCAGATCAGTGATGGAGGGCGAATCAGGTATTAAGATGTTGTTTGGGTCGTTGGAGGGCTGCCTTCTGGAATGCTGAGGGTTTCTGTATGTCTTCAGTGAGAGTGGAGAGGTACATGGGGCCCCAAGTTTCTTGCTTCTGAAGAAGTCTCTCCAACATCTGGGTCAACCAGGATCCTGGTAACTGGGCAGAGGTGGAGCCATTAGTGGGAAGCGACTGAATCAAAACAGCCAAGCCTACCCTTCAGTTGTTGCTGGTGGTGGAATGGACAGCAGGTTTTCAGAACTACTCTTTTAAAAAAATACCCTGCATGCTATCCGCCTGTATGCCTTTTCTCAACTGCAACCAGCCAATCACTTCACAATAACCTATCATTTGAACCAGCCTTGTCAGAATAAAACTCTGGTGCAAAAGAATAATCCTGTGCAAGAAAAACAAGTGATTTCCCAACTCTCATTTGCTAATACATAAAGTTCTCAGCAGACAAGCAGTTACCGAGTTGACTCTGCTGTGAAAGGGCCCTTAAACCCAACTGCTTCAGTCTGCGTTCTGGCAGAGGATGCTGGACTCTCTCCTTTTGCATTACCATGTAATTTTGTTTCAGGAAGCCATTACACGATTCTCTTTTCTTGATGGAAGCAAAAAGAGCCTGGATAGTGAGAGGCCACTATAAGACTTAATTTGTTCATTTGACCATGGAGTATTTGCAACTAACATGGCTGGTATTAGCAATTCAAACAGGCAAGGCTGTGGGGGTGACTCACACTGAGTTGATTGTATCAACCACAGGCTGGGCCTGCATAAAATGGAATCTGTAGGTGACTTGGAGTTTGTTGTGTGTGTGTGTGTGTGTGTGTGTGTGTGTGTGTGAGAGAGAGAGAGAGAGAGAGAGAGAGAGAGAAACCATAACTAGAAGCTGAAGTGTGCAACATAAACTGATAGCAATAAAATCTAGTAATGTATTTCTGTCCTCTTGTGGATCCCATTGACGTCCAAATAGAAGAATTTAATTTCTTTCAAGGTTGGACTATTTCTATTTTAGCTTATTGCCAAAGGCATCCCTTAACTAATTAGTGCAGTCATAGCAACCAACCTCTTGGTATCAGCTTGTCAATCTATACTACTTTAAAAACTATAAGTACCTTCTTCTGTTCAATTATTTAAGTACATTTTCTCCAACTGCTCACATGGGTTTATATTTGTTAAATGTATCTTTATGGGAGATAGAATTAGTCCTGCTAGTAGCACTATGAAGTCTCACAAAGGTTAAATCAAAGTTAAACTAAGGCATTTATATTAATGGAAAAATAAATGCCAAGTGGACTATTCCATTGGCTGCCATCTAGCTAAGTCTCTCCCCCCCCCCCATTGTAAAAATACTGGGACAAACACTGCAGATTCCCTTAGCGCCTCACTTGGTAATCAATCAATCAATTAAATATTTAGACACTAGTTTTCTGGACCAAGTTCACCCAAGGTGGTGGGGAAAAATACAAGAAACCAACAATATAATTAAACCAGCATAAGAAGCATGGCAAAACGTCAATAAAGCAGCAGCATGACCAATAAAACACATCCATTAAAAGCTATATAAAACATGTGGGTTTTCAAAGTCTTTTTAAATATGGCAGCCAAGGGGGTCAACAGCATATCCCTTGGGAGAGAATTGCATATAGTGGGGGCCACTATAGGGGGAGTAGTTATACCCCAGGACTGGGGAACCTTTGACCTTCCAGATGTTGTTGAAGTACAGCTCCCATCATCACTAGCCATTGGCCATTCTTGCCCCATGAGGCCAATGGGAGCTGCAGTTGAGCATCATTTGGAAGGCCAAAGGTCCCCACATGTGAGCTATACACCAGGGGCAAAGAGCGATCCTATTCAAGTGATAACATTGAAGGGAAGGAATTGTAGCAGAGAGGTAAAGAGGTAACATGGGAGAACATATTAAATCAGTTCAATCCTTGGGGGCCAGATAAATTACATCCTAAAGCAGTAAATGAACTTGTAGGTGTAATCTCAGGCCCTCTGTCCAATTTCTTTGGAGAATTCTTGGCAAACAGGTGAAGTACTGCATGACTTTTTCCTGTACCCCATGAAGAAATTCAGCACTGGTTTCTCAAGAAAAAGTCGTTAAATTTATTTCACAGTTTCTTGAAACAATTTTGCAGTACAATAGAAGCATATATAAAACAATTACATATAAAAAAATTATTTCAAATACCTTGCAGATTCTGACCAAAATAAAAATTTCCAATGAGTTGGCTTGTTTAAAGAAGAAAGCTCTCAACAGGTGCTAAAAGACCATAGAGACTGTCAGCCTGATCTGTAACAGGACAGAGTTCCAAAGGCGAATTGCCACTACAGTAAAGGCCTGATATGAGCACTGGGCAGAATGGACCTCCTGGTAAGAAGGTATCTGTCTCCTGCAGTGAATTCTAAGTATATGAGAGATGAAACAATTTTTTAAGGTATCCTAGTCATGGCAGTCTGATCTTTCTTTCTTTCTTTCTTAAATAGAGCTACTAGTTTGGTAGTTCAGGGAAACACTTTGGACATATCTTGATTGCAGCAAGGCTTTTGACAAAACCCTCAAAAATCCTCATTGACAAAACTAGGGAAATGTGGGCTAGACAATGCTACTGTTTGATGGACTTGTAGCTGGTTGATAGAATGACCCCAAGAGTGCTCCTAAATGGCTACTCAATCCTGATGGCACAGCTTGAAAACCTGCTGGCACAGGCTGAAGAGATAAATGTCCTATCAGAAAAAGACATTAAATGCTGAAAGGTATCTGGTGAGAGTGTGGATGGTATCTGCAAAAGTTTTTTAAAAAATATCAAGTTAAACTTGATTAATTTGGGCAGCAGGTGGACAGGGAGGGGTGAACACTTTTGACAAGCTGAGGCATTTGTGCATACAGAAAGTTCTCTTGCTGATCTGTCACCAACACAGGACGTGTCCACAGCACATTCCTTGCTATTAGAGAGTCACTTGCGCTTTTGGATCATGACTACACAATGCTGAGCTGCAACTGAGAAGTGGTGGATGATTTTGCAACTATGTGGACTTTGTTTAAGATGTATTGTTTTTCGAAAAGCAAGTTTTTAAAAAATAAAAATCACTTGCATTAAGCAGTCAAAAATGTATCTCTTCAATTTCAAAAGTTATTAAATAAATGTTTGTTTTCCTCCAAAAACAAAAAACTCAGAGCAATACTCATTGCAACCTTGTTGGGGTAAGGTAAGGTAAAGGTACCCCTGCCCATACGGGCCAGTCTTGACAGACTCTGGGGTTGTGCGCCCATCTCACTTAAGAGGCCAGGGGCCAGTGCTGTCCGGAGACACTTCCGGGTCACGTGGCCAGCGTGACATCGCTGCTCTGGCGAGCCAGAGCCGCACACGGAAACGCCGTTTACCTTCCCGCTGGTAAGTGGTCCCTATTTATCTACTTGCACCCGGAGGTGCTTTCGAACTGCTAGGTTGGCAGGCACTGGGACCGAGCAGCAGGAGCGCACCCCGCCGCAGGGATTCGAACCGCCGACCTTTCGATCGGCAAGTCCTAGGCGCTGAGGCTTTAACCCACAGCGCCACCTGCGTCCCCTTGTTGGGGTAGGTTAAGCTAAAAGACAGGGACTGGCTGAAGGGCACACAGTGAGCTTCACATCTCAGTATAGATTTGAAGTTGGGTCTTCCTAGTCTGGCATTCTAACCATTAGATCATCATAGTGGCAATAGTTGCTAAGTCATAGTTCTTAAGCCTCATCCTATATGTTGCCTCCCAAATAAGCTTTCTCATTCATGAGTTACCATGCATTTCTGTTCATATGCCTGCCAACAGAATGGGCTACCCAAGTTACATGGGCCCAAAACACATACAAATGCCAAGATTCTCTGCGCATCTATTTTTTTTATAGGCGTCTATGGGAGATAGTAGACTAAATGCAATTCTATGGTGCCTCAACAAAAAGAGTGTGTCCCAGATCTCAATAAATAGCAGCACTATTCAATTATGCTTTGGTCAAGCCTCATACAGAGCACTGCTCTGGTCACCACAGTTTAAGATGGATATCAATAAAGTGGAACATGTTCAGAAGAATGCGACAAAGGGAGGAAGAGGCATGGAGACCAGTTCCTATGAGGACAAGCTGAAGAAGTTGGGTACGTTTAGATTGGAAAAGGAGACAATGGTAACTATCATCTCAAAATATTTGAAGGGCTGTTAGATAGATGATGGAATTCATTTGTTTTCTGCAGAGTAGGATCCAAACATAAATGTTGCGCGCACACTATTATTAGAGGGGCCCAGGCCATAGCTGTCAATGTTTTCCTTTTTTAAAAAAGGGAAATTCCCTTATTCCAAATAGGATTCCCCGCAAGAAAAGGGAAAAGTTGATAGCTATGGCCCAGGCTGACAAGCATCCAAGTATTTTAAAAATACAAAGTATTTAAAGCACATGACTTCACTCAAAGAATCTTTGGGAGCTGTAGTTTAAGGGATCTGGAAATTGTACCCCTGTGAGGGATAAATACAGTTCCCAGGAATCTTTGTACGAAGTCATGTGCTTTAAATGTATGGGCCATCCTTCTTTGTAGTGCAATGCAATGAATTTAATTTAAATGATATTGTGAAAGCCCTGCTTTATAATACATCTACATTAATGAAAAATCACATATTTCTATGGTTGCAGTAAAACAAATAAATTAAATATCCCAAAATAGCACAGTAAATATAAAAACCTTGGTGTGCCCAGGAGATTCCCCACTTCATCCTCTTACCTGTAAGGCAGATTAGGCTTAGAGATAGCAACTTGCTCTGTGCTGCCCACTGAATTTCATGGAGGCATGGGATTTGAATCCAGAGCTTCCAAGTCCAAAGCTGTAATCTGATATGTAACAGGCCAGAATTACACCAGAATCAATAAAACTTAATCACAAACATGTCTAGAATTGCAACCTAAATATTTAGCTGCAGCCACACTAGTTGTTTTTGTAGTGTTGATCTGAAACAGCTTCCATCATACAATGCTTTCAGGTCAAACAATACCCTAACAAAAAAAATACTTGGAAGACAAATCTTCATTAGAACAACTGACATTACAAAATAAAATTTATCTGTATTCTGCACCAGCCAATCACAAAATGTGATGTTCCCAAACACCAAGTGTAAAAAAAAAAGCATTAAAAAGGATGAAAAAGCACAACTCCTATAATCATATAGAAATTCACACAGAAAAGATATGTGGGACTGAAGAAAATTAACTTTGGCTTCGGTTCAGAGAGGCATACATTTCTTTTTATATTCGTTGATTTGGAGGTTAAAAATCTTTCAGCTATAGGACAAACAGCTGTTACCTGGCTGGCAGTTCCTCTCCTTGCTGTGTTATAGATATCAGCTCTATTGAGCTTTATACAACTTCAGTATCCCCAGGTCCTGGGTGCATTATCTGTCAAACACAGCGGAACCTGTTTTGCAATATTTCCCTCACAGCTTATCCAAGCTTTTCAGGCCTTGAGAGAAATGGCGATATACAGCATAATGACTTTCCAATCATCTCTCCCTCCCTCTACACTCAAACACACACACCCTACCTTTCTTGAGGCAAGAAAACTTGTACAAAATGATACAACTCTTCTCTTTAAAAATGTTTAAATTAAAATGTTAAATGCCTTTGATTGAATCACATCCACTTCCGACACACACCTTGAGCCAAGATACAGCAACTAAAGATGGCACGTTGTCAAATCACCAGCATGCCATACACTATTATGCTCCGTAAAATATGTTTTTAATGTGATACACTGCCCTGAGATCTTTTGATACAGGGTGGTATATAAATTGAAATAACAGCAATAATAGTAACAACAACAACAACAACAACAACAACAACAACAACAACAACAACAACAACAACAGAGAAATTGATAAACATACTAATTTCTTGTTGTTGGTATGCCAGTGTTATATTCAGTGTAAAACTTGATTGCTGTGTAGTTTCTGATGAGACAAGGGTGCATGCGGTTAGATTTGTGCTACTGTTTGCCAGTCCAAAACAGGCGATTGATTCTACATATGGCTGCATTCTCCCTGCCTTGTGGGGGAATCACATAGTAAGCCACTGTCTCTAGCTGCTTAATGAAAGCTCTGTTACATGCACAGACATCCAATACAGTTTCACACAACTACTCCCAGATTCATTTGGAATTAAGTACATCCAACTGTACACTGTTTGAAAGCACAGACCACAGTGAATGAAAATGCAATTTTATCTTCCAATCTTTGTTGCTCTTTGAAAAGCAGTTTCACTTCACCAGCCTAAGCAACAGATCATCTGTGACTTTAATGGCATTGTTTCCGTTGTGTTATGTCATCTCATTTCATGTTATTAGTAGGTAGCAAGAAATATGATAACATGACATGCTGTACCGTGGAGTGCTGTTGAATAGGATGCATCACGTCAAAAACATCATGGGGAGCAGGCTTCAAAATGAATGGGGAAGGTATATAAATGGATACGTAACTGGTGGAGCTTAAAATGTTCAGAAGTTCATGTGGGGGGGGGGAGAGAAAACAATAGTTAAGAAGTCATCTCAGAAAATTACTGTGCCATCTACCCAACAGTCTTCTTTTCCAGTACATTTCCAAGCACAATTCAAAGTGTTGATTCTGACCTTTAAAGCCCTAAACGGCCTCGGCCCAGTATACCTGAAGGAGCGTCTCCACCCCAATCGTTCAGCGTCGAGGGCCTTCTGGCGGTTCCCTCACTGCGAGATGTGAGGTTACAGGGAACCAGGCAGAGGGCCTTCTCGGTAGTGGCACCCGCCCTGTGGAACGCCCTCCCATCAGATGTCAACTATCTGACTTTTAGAAGACATCTGAAGGCAGCACTGTTTAGGGAAGTCTTTAATGTTTGATGTTTTATCACGTTTTTATTATTCTGAGTGGTCCTTCAGTCTGTTGGGACCACAACTTCCATCATCCCTGACTATTGCACATTATGGTTGCGGTTGATGGGAGTTGGAGTCCAACAACAGCCGGAGGTTTCCCATTTTGGATATAGTTACAATATATAGAGGGACGCGGGTGGCGCTGTGGGTTAAACCACAGAGCCTAGGACTTGCCGATCAGAAGGTTGGCGGTTCAAATCCCCATGACGGGGTGAGCTCCCGTTGCTCGGTCCCTGCTCCTGCCAACCCAGCAGTTCGAAAGCATGTCAAAGTGCAAGTAGATAAATAGGTACCACTCCGGCGGGAAGGTAAACAGTGTTTCCATACGCTGCTCTGGTTCGCCAGAAGTGGCTTAGTCATGCTGGCCACATTACCCGGAAGCTGTACGCTGGCTCCCTCGGCCAATAAAGCGAGATGAATGCCGCAACCCCAGAGTTGGTCACGACTGGACCTAATGGTCAGGGGTCCCTTTACCTTTACCTTTACAATATATAGAAACATCTATGCAAGATCCACCTTATTAAGACTAACAATCCTGCTATGGAAGTTAAGCAGTAAAAAAAAATACTCATCTACCTACGAGAAGTAATAAACATGATAATTATATAGATAAGTCTTTAATAAAATATGTATGCATAAGAACAGCTTGGATACCTATCAGCAAAATACCGGTACTTATTTATTTGGCCCAGCATATGCAGATTACTCATTCTTCTAAGGAAACAACCTGTGGCTTGGGGTGGGGGTGGGGCTAGGGAGACAGCCTCAGAGGGACAACAATTTAATATTTCAGAAATCCATGAGGCTTGATATCATAACCTCAGCATTTGAAAGTAGCTGGAACAAATGCCAAAGGTCATAGGGGTGAGAGAGTAGCATATCACAATATAAATTGCTAAGAAAGTAGGTGGAAATGGAGCTGGAATGCAGCCCGGAAAGCCATGGAGTGATGTAATAGAGAGACAAAGCAACCAAGGTTGTGCCTTTCTTGAGCAAGATGTAACTGAGGAATCTGCAATGGAACTGGAGCTGGGATATATGTGAAATTTGCTTACAAATATGTTTATTTCCTTAATAATGCATACATGACCATTGTTCAATGCAGGCATTAGGTGCTTTTGCTGTGTGAGAAAAGTGTCAGCAGCACTACAGAAAACAACCCACCATGAAAAAGCTTTTTGCACTTCTAGAAAATGACAGAATTCTCAACTCTGGAATAATAGTCTAAGATATTTCCCTGCATAACAAGGCTCTCCATAATCCGATTTCTATTTTATTTTGTACTAGGGGCAGACCATGGTGGTAAATAACTCGGCACTGTTTATCCATCACTTTAAACCATAGTTTAAATTAAACTACTTTAAATTTCAATTAAGCCGTAAATCTTGTCTGAAAAATGTGCCTCAATAGGAGGAAACTATAGAAGAACTTACAGTGGTACCTCGGGTTACAGACGCTTCAGGTTACAGACTCCGCTAACCCCGAAATAGTACCTCAGGTTAAGAACTTTGCTTCAGGATGAGAACAGAAATTGTGCGGCGGCAGCGGGAGGCCCCATTAGCTAAAGTGGTACCTCAGGTTAAGAACAGTTTCAGGTTAAGGACAGACCTCCGGAATGAATTAAGTTCTTAACCTGAGGTACCACTGTAGTTTGCTTTGTTATTGCTTTATTGTTTCTGAAAGTCAACCTCTAAGGGTGGCTAAGTATATAGTGTTGAACCAAGTTTCTGACAAGTTCTGGGGAGTGGGGTAGAGTAAAGCTGAGGCAAAGTAAACTAAGGCAAAATTACTGTATCCTGGCTATCCTCCTGTAGTATACCCACGAGGAGTGAGTCTTGCCAATTGAGCAAAGAAGTGTCTGCCTAGTCCTAACCCAATGTGGTCAGCAAAGGAATGTCATTTAAATCTTCCATGCTTCATGCCTGAAGCACTGGGGGGGGGGGACCCTGGCAGACAACACATTGTATTTCACAATCAGCACCTTTAATTTGCTTTCTACTCCAATATTTCAACAAACTGTAGAATATCTATTGGGGCAGGGGTGGGAGCAGCTCCTCGGGTAAAGTCCATGGCACATATAAGCTTAACTTGCCATCCTTACAGGCAAGTTGTAACTGCTGCAACTTAATGATGGGACAAAAAGTCAACAGTGGTGAAAAAGGCTTCTAAGAATTGCCCGGTCCCTTGCTGCTCTTGTTTACCTACAACAAGTATGTTACTTGCCGATAAATGAAACAAAACAGAGAAGAACTGGGCACGTACTCACCAGCTTCATTGTTGACAGAGAGGCCCGTGGGCAAACAAGAAACCAATATAGCCTTGCATGCTCAATTGAAAGTTGACAACATCAGTAATATTTTTTTGTCAGCCGACTGAATGTGAATGAACCAACACACTAATTACATAAAAATGCTGCACACAGTAACTGAGTCATTTCCTAAGGCAAACAACGAAATAAAACACATACCCTTGATTCCTTGTGGGCAGATGTAACTACAGGTATATCGTAATAGTTCTGGTTTGTTTTTAGTGTGGTTAACACCACCTGAAAATCAATGGTCTTTTAGTATGATTTCTTTTTTAAGGATGTGGAATTCACTCCCCCAAGAAGTAGTGATAGCCAGCAACTTGGATGTCTTTAAACTATCAAAAGTTATCAAAGGTTACTAGCCACAATAGCTATGTTCTGCCTCCACTGTTGAAAGCAGTATGCGGGACTCACAAGTGGGGAGAACGCTGTTGCACTTCCCTTAGGCATCTGGTTGGTTGCTGTGAGTTTAGGATGCTGGTCTAGATGGACCTGATTCAGAAGGCTTATATAATGTTCTCAAGAAAGACTCACATTCAATCAAACTTGGATTTCATTTCACATCTTCTTCTTCTTTTTGAACTATATAGGAAATAAAGAGTCATGCTTACTGACCTTTTCCTAGTGTCAAGATTATCTGAATAACATTTCTGTTTTTCACTTCTTTAAAATTGACTTGCCATTATTCTTTCCTTAAGGTGCCTTTTAGAATCCAACTAGATGTAACATTAAATGCACCTGTATTTAGCAGGCAGTTTTTTAATACTGAAAATAGCTGTGAATGAACTGATAATTATTGAGAGTATAACAGACAAGGAATGGGAACTTTAAGGCTTTCTCCTTGTCCTGCAGTCCTAACTAGGGAGGGGGAGGGGTGGGAATATGACTCAGTACACATTTGAAGCTAAGTCTAAGAAACTCACACTTTATGAAACAATATGTGAACTGAAACAAATCTATTCTTCAAAATTTGCAATTATCTGAATTTTGTGATACAGTTCTCCAACCAATTTTTACAAAAGCAAATATTTTAGGGAAAACTTTGCACAAAAATGAAGGTTTGAGTGAAAACTACATACAGAAAAGCATTATATAAGGGGAAAGTATTTGCAAAAATGTGTACATTGGTCAAAACTACATATAAAATGTGTTTAATTGGGAGAAAATCATGCTAAAAGGCTGATGAATTTGCCATAAAGGTTTTTAAAAATTCACAAATTGCTGCAAAATGTGGGGAACCAAATCTATTATTGGAAAAAGGAGAAACTGAGATAACTGAGATAAAAAAAATACTCCTTTGAAGCTCCCGTATGCCTTGGAAGGAAACACTCACACCTGCCTCAATTGGCTCCAATGCAATTTTCATCAGGATTGCATTTTTGTCAGAGCTGTGACAGGAAGGGAAAGCCTGCATTCCTACCAATCACTATTTTTATTTAAAAACATGTACATTGCATGTCTACCTTGGCCCTAAGTTGGCCTCAAAGACTTCCGACTTCATTTTATCTAAAACAGATGCATAATTGGTTGTACAGTAGTAATCTCAATCTATGTATTCGTAAATGTTTACAAGTGCCTCTTTTTCATTATACATTTTAGAATGGACAGACCTACATATTGTAGAAAACACTGTCAGAGCACATATGGCACATTAGGTAGATAGTGTTGTCTGGTTTCTCCTCTCTGCTCCCTCAAAACTCTAGCCAACCCCAATCCACTCATTGATGCTTTTGTGCCACATATCTATCCAAGCCTAGATTTTGATGCTTTTAACAGTAGCAGCAGCAGCAGCAGCAGCAGCAGCAACAACAACAACAACAACAACAACAACAACAACTTGCTTTTGTACCCAGCATATCTGCCTGGGTTGCCTCAGACACTTGGGGCAGCTTCTAACATAATATACAAAAATGTTTTAATTTTTTTATAATGGGCTCTTTTCTAATGCTATTTTAAAATCTGAAATAACAACCTTCAGAATATACAATATGTATGTCATTTAAAAACTGCTAGGTTAGGGCTGCCATACGTCCTGGACATTACTGGGACTTCAGAGGTGGAACTGATGTCCAGGGGAAATTTCCAAAATCTGGTGCTTTGTCCTGGATCTTAGGCAAGTCAATCAAAAAATTGATTGAAAAAATGAAAACATTTAGTCAGCCATTTTTTGTCATCACACCTAGCATAGGACCCCCCAAAAGCTGTGGAGATTTTTTAAGAAAAACCCAAAAATCTCAACAGCTTTTGGGGGGTCCTATGCTAGGTGTGATGACAAAAAATGGCTGACTAAATGTTTTCATAAGGAGGGAGAGTGCTTTGTTTGTGGGAGAGGGCAAAAGGGTGCTTGAAAGTTTGACAATAAGCCAGCTCCCATCAAGAATAAGCAGACATTCCCTGAAGTCCAGCAGATGCTCATTCATTCCTTTGTGTGTCAAGAAGAGGTATTTAAGGTTCAACTTGGGAGACAGAAATAATCTCTCTCCAGACTAACATTCTATTGTTCCATTGATTTACCTGAGAAAAACAAATGTTTCCTCCTTACCTGTGGATTTCTTTCCTAATTAAAATGGATGAATCACTTTAGATTATATTTACCTAAGGGGATTATCAACGGTGCCCTTTAGTATGATGAAATTTTAAAATAAAATACAGAGTTTAAAAAGTTGTCAAACCCAGCATTTTTTTCATTAATATCACTTGGAAGCAATATCAGAAAAGACACAGGATATTAACACTGCAAGCCCATCAATAAGCACATGTCAAAGATACTTTATTTCAGCAGCTGCTTTTGTGAGGATGCTTAAGGAATTGAGCTCTGAAATTTAAGACTTTACACTTGAAGATTTTATCATGCCAGAAAACGTGCAGCCAAATATCAACATATGAAATTCAGAACCTGAATAGGTGACAACTGACTGAAACTCTCGATCACTTATATAAGCTTATACACATACATTTAAATGGTTTCATCAACTAAACACTGACATGGAGTGTGTATTTGCACTGTCAGAATGTAAGGGCCCATACAAGAAGATTCCTAAATCATCAAATGTGTGTGTGTGTGTGTGTGTGTGTAGTGTACAATGAAATCATTAAAAATCATAATCAGATGTCTGTCTTTTAAATGCTTGGTGTACAAAGCAGTGTATGAGACCTGCTTATTCTGCATTGAGAGATGTTCACATAAGGATCCAGGGCTGGTTTTGTTTTGGGGGGGGTGGAATGCACACGCGCGCACACACACACACACACACACAGAGGGTTCTGGACCATGATCAAGTTGGGAGGTGGGGAAACAGGTAAATAAAATCTTCCACATGACATACAGTCAACTTGCCACTTCACAGAAACTTTAGCATATTTACAGTGAAGACAGACAGACATCTTAAAGTGTGGTCAAGGAAGTGGTTTTGACACATTCTCTGCATTCCAAGGCATTTGTTTTCAGGGCAGGGGGTGCGTGGCAAAATTACTGCCAATGCATTCAGAGTGTCTGTCTGTCATTATGACTCATCAATCCTCAGGCAGTTGGGTGCATGCCATCCTTATTCAGATATTGCCATTTTCTTTCTGCAGGCATTAAATTTTCATTGTGTCCACTACATGTCCTTTCGCATCACCTGGTCTGTCGGGCTTTCATATATCTGTCTTCCTCTGTCTTCTATCAATGAGCGATTTTCTGATAACCTTTTAATGATGAATTTTCTGGTGGCTGCATCGTGTCCTTCCTGTGCTGCTGAAAATATTGTTGTTACTCTACATACCTGTAGGTGCCGACCAAACCAGTGCTGTGGACTTCTAGATAGTTGCCTTCAGTAACTAACTCTTCATTTCACAGCTGCATAACAGCAAAAGACATCAACTCTTATTTATGCTGGTATATACAGTAGTTTTCTTTGGAGGAGGAACAAGAACGAAATCCATGGAAGATTGGTAGCTGAAGAAAGATGACAAGATTTATAGTGTAATGGAAAGAGACCAGCACTATGGGTTAAATATAGTACAACTCATTTGTCTAGACGTACTGGAGACTTACACAACACTATCAAACCTATAGTTACGCAAATTTATTAGATGTACTGGAGGGCAGCCAAAACATCTGAATAATCAGGAGGTTACAGCTTGATTCATATGGTTGCTTTCTGACTTCACAAGGTGATGTTGAGCCGTTGGGTTACATCTACATAGAGAGTGGTGGTGGCTGTGGGTTGGTGGTCAGGTCTTCATTGGACTACCTTGGCATTAAGCAAGCAAGATCTTTTGAAGACCAGATTTGCCAAGCAAGTGATGGAGTGGATCCATTCATAGGACTGCTTTGTTATGCAGACAGAAAGACTAATAACGTAGTTTTTGGCAGGAGACAAACTGCAGTGGAATGGAAGCGGTGCTGCAGGCAGCAAATACAGGACAGAAGAAGGAATGATGCATTCCTACATCTCTACATCTAGCCCAGCATCATTTTCCCAAAGTGACCAACCAGATGTGCATGGGAAATCCTCAAGGAAGACCTGAGTGCAACAGTGTACTCCTCATCTGTAACTGCCAGCAACTGGTATTCAGAAATATGCTGCATCTTCTTTTCTTATATATCCCAGCTCCCCAACACAGGCAATCAGAAAGCATTCTGGACCAGCTGGTAAGGAACTAAAACAGATCCACTTCAGCAACAATTCATTTCCAGTTCAGAAAATCAAAAAGATGGTAGATGGCCCAGGCACCTGCTCAGAACAAGGAAGAGCATTTCTGTTAATAACGAGAGAGAGAGAGAGAGAGAGAGAGAGAGAGAGAGAGACAGACAGACAGACAGACAGACAGACAGACAGACAGACAGACTGACTGACTGCTGGTACTTTTTGAAGCTAGAATATGGCCAGAATATTTTAAGATCCTCTAGCAACTGTTTTCCCTTCCCACTGTTGAATTGCTTTGGACCAAATTTCCATAGAGTCTTTCTTGCAGTCTTCTTAAACAGAAAGGATTTTTGTTATTATTATTAAAGTCCATTTTTTACACTAGTAACAGACAACTTGTTTCCTCCAGTTCTTTAATGATTCAGACATATAATTACTAATGGAGATAAATCTGTCTGATGAATGTCATCTTTTTAATAATTCACATCTCTTTGATCTGTTTTCAAAGGGTTACTTACTCTTCTGTTAGAATTACAGGTTTGAGTAGGTCACTCTGTTATTTAAAGACACATTTTTTTCTTCCTTCTTTGGTGTCATAGCTGTGTTAGGATAATGACAACCACCCAACTGTCAAGATGGCTAACCTTTTCAGAAAACTGCATTCCACAGTTGGCTCTCACCTTCCTTCACCTTCCTACAATCTTCTCTGAATTCTGCAGGAGTCCCTGTTGCTCAAACAGCATAAAAATGTTTCCAAAGGACAAATGCATCCTTGCAGGTAGCAGCCTACTGTGTACATTGTGCACCCTGTAGGGAAAAGATGAAACAAATGAAGTCTGCCTGGACCAGCATGAACTTTTCTTCCCTCCAGGTGAGCAAAAAACAACCACCACCACACAGTCGACCAAAGCATAAGGTACCCATTTCACTACTGGGATTTTGTTTCTCCTCTGGAGGCACAAAGCATATTGTTTCAAAATCCTGTTGCTTCAACAAGACACCCCTTCACAATTGTGAGGCTGTTAGCTCTGCTCATACATAGCAAATCTGAAGCACACTTAGGAGCAACAAAAGCAAGAGAGAGCAGATCCACACCATACATTCAAGGCACATGATTTCCCCTGGAACTTGTAGATTTCCCCCCAGAGCTACAATTCCCAGTGTCCTTAACAAACTACAGTTCCCAGGATTCTTTGGGGGAAGTAGCATACAACAATAAGAAGAAGAAGAAGAAGAAGAAGAAGAAGAAGAAGAAGAAGAAGAAGAAGAAGAATTTATTATTTACACCCTGCCCATCTGGCTGGGCTTCCCCAGCCACTCTGGGCGGCTTCCAAAAGAATATTAAAATACTGTGATACATCAAACATTAAAAGCTTCCCTAAACTGTGTGTTGGAGATGCTTTAACTGTATGGGGGTCCATATGCTCAAAATCTTGTGGCACCTTAAAAAGTAACACCTTGTCAGAAGTGGCTTAGTGGCTGACAGGTGTCTCTTCCCTACAGCACATAGATAAACTGACCTGCTGGGAGCCTGAAGGGCCCTGCCCTGCCTCTCTCCACCTGGCTTTGGGTGGGGCCTGGAGGGCTCCATAAAGGGCGGCGGCTGCTGCTGCTGCTGCTGCTGGACAGAGATGGCTCCTTTTAAAAATTGTTTTTATTTTTTAACTGTGTCATTTTAAATTGTTATTGATATTAATGTTGCATTTTTTAATTTTAGATTTTATTATTTATGTGGAAATTGGTTGTGTACCTTTGATGTGCTTTATTTATTGTTTATGACTTTTGTTATGTTGGTAATTATGTAAATCTTGTCATGTTGTTAGCCTTGAGCATTGTTTTAACTATGGAAAGGTGGCATACAAATAAAATGATGATGATGAAACTATGACCTTCAATCCCACAAAATGTATCAATGGTCATCAACATGAATGGCATCAAACGGGGATTAAACAAATTCATGTAGGATAAGGCTATGAATGGCTACTAGCCAGGATAACTCTGTACTACCTACAGCATTGGAGGTGGCATGTGTATGAAGAATACTTGGTTGGAACCAGGGCTGGCCACCCATGAGGCAAGTTGAAGCTACTGCCTCAGGTGGCAGAATCCACAGGGGTAGCAGATCCCAACCCAGATTTTACTTTTTTCCCTTTGTTCCTGATGTAGATCTTCAGTTGCTCCTGTAGCACCCTGCTTGTGGTTAACGCTTAGCTGGAATGAAATATTCAATGCAGCAATAGAGAAATTAAAATAATAATTTATTTGTCAGACAAATAAATGATAGGCACAGTGGTATATGGTTACCTAAGCTCTGCCCCTTCCAGCCCTGATGGCCAGCACTTATATTTCCTCAGCCCAGCCCCCTTGCTCCTCCTTTGGCTGCCTCTGTCCAATCAGCCTGGTCGAAATTCCTATTGGCTGTTTGCTAGAACCAATCATAAAAGATATACCCATTTCCTATTACCTTTTATGGGAGACAAAGAGCTATATTTCTTTCTATCCATAAATGGCAGACAAGTAGCCATATATCTTACATTTGCCTCGACAAGGCACCTTAATTACCAGATCACCTTTTGCCCCTGTTGCCCCTGCATTCCAAAACAAATGGCTAAAACAAATGGCTCGTGGTATTAAATTCTATCTAAACAGAGATCTTGGGTTCACATTCTCACACACCATCAATGAAATAAGAATCTAACATAAGAATCTAACATTTCTTACTTTCTAAATCCTTTGCCTAATTACATTAAGCCAACAAATCTCATACATAACATAGCTTTTTAGAAGAAAAGGCCTTCGCAAAGTAAAAAAGAACTCAGTAAAAAAACAGCTTCAAAAGAAGCCTCTTCCGTTTACACCCCCCTTTCCCAGCCAGCTGCTTTTACCATTAGCTCTTCCCAAAATTTATTGCCCTTTAACTCTCTCAGTATACCTTAAACCTTAGGAAAATATGGCTAGAGTCTGATGAGAGGCACATGGTATTATTTTCTGTTAAACAATAAATCTTACTATTTACCAACTCTTAATTAGCGTTTTTGCAGCTTGATTGTATTCTGTAATATGTAGGGTCAGTGTAACATTTGCTCCCAGCCTGTAATTCCCTTTTACAACTTTGAGAAACTTGTCTCCTGCTACTGCTATAAATCAGAGGGGCCCTTGTTCAGGAGAGCAGGAAGATAAACAACTGCCAAAGTACTTAGCCAGCTGGTTTCTGCCTGGCATGAAACATACAAACATTTGCAAATATATCTTTAAGCTCATTTTAAAATACAGGCCTTGATCAGATGCCTCACTCCTTCTTCCCTGGTGGAAAATGGGGGTGCCATTTTGTGGTTCATCTCAGATTCCAAAATGTCTTGGGTTGGCCCTAGTGGGAATTGTAAATGAGCAAAGTGCTCTTGCACTCAGATCCTGCTTGTATGTTTCCTGTAGGCATCCAGTTGGCCACTGTTATGTACTGGGTTGAATAGGATCCAAACTGCAGCAGTCTGATTGGCCCTAGAACAATAGGATCCAAAAGGCAGCAGCCTGATTGGTCCTAGAACAATAGGATTCAGAATGCAGCAGTCTGATTGGTCCTAGAACAATGCAGCAGTATGATTGGTTGGCAGGAACTACCCAATCATGCTCCAGATAGAAGTGAATCCACAACCTGATTGGCTTACAGTAGAATTCCGGAATTAGCCAATCATGTTCAGCCCATTGTGTAAATAATGTATATAAAGCAGATACCTTGAGGGGACTTTCATTCATTCCTCCTCACCACTATGAGCTGAATAAAGAGCATGAAATCACTTTGCGACTCTGAGTATATTTCACTGGCGACGAGGATGGGATCCCGCTGAGCTGACTGCCACACACAGCACCGCAGCACCGCCACCTGCCGCACCGCTGCCTCGCACCGTGTATCCAGGCTTCAGCTCCGGGACACAAGGAACTCAGAATGGCAACCAACAGCAGCTTCTCACCGTTCAACCCAGCATCCGGAGACTGGGAAGCGTACGCCTCCCGTTTCACCTTCCTCCTAGAAGCCAAAGGGGTCACCGATGAAGAAGACGCCAAGAAGAGGGCAATATTCTTCAGCGTTTGCGGAGAGGAGACATTTGAAATTGCCCGGGCTCTCCTTGCGCCTGAAGACGTTGCTACTGTTCCATACAAAACAATAATGGAACAGCTGAAGGGGCACTTTTCGCCACAGCCCTCAGTGGTGGCTCGTCGAAATGCCTTCTATGCAAAGCGGCAAGCCCCTGGGGAAACCATAACTGGGTTTGTGACCTCTCTCCGCCAAGCCGCCCGGTTCTGCAACTTCTCAGAGCTGGAGAACATGCTTCGTGACCGCCTCGTCGGTGGCCTGAGGGATGAGAAGCTGCAACGACGCCTCTACGCTAAGAAGGACCTAACGTTCCAGGTCGCTCTGGAGGAGGCCCTGGCAACGGAAGCTGCCGAGAGGTCGACGCAAGAGGCACGGCCGAGCCAGCCATCCCAACCGAGGGTCCACCATGAAGACCTCACCGACGACTCAGGATCCAACAGGGAGGAGGTGCACCGAGTACAGCAGCGCACTCAAGCAGCCCACATACCACAGCTGCCTCGACGAGAAGGAGGAAACTGCGCAAGTTGCGGAGAAAGTCACGAGAGGAGGACCTGCCGTTTCCGCAACGCAGAGTGCAGGCAGTGCAGAAAATCGGGACACATCGCCCGGGTGTGTCGGGCTCGGCCCACCCGACGCCAGGCATCAGATGACCAATCCAAGAGCCCCAGGTCCCGGGGCCCAACGCACCAAGGCAACTCGACGGAGCTCACGGACTTCCAGGTATACCAGTTGCCCCACCCCAACGTAGAGAAAATTTATGTTGACGTACAGATAGAGGGGGCCCCATGCCGCATGGAGCTTGACACGGGTTCAACTCTATCCATAATCTCGGCAAGGACCTTAAGGAAACTGTGTCCTACTGGGGGTCCCAAACTCAGGCCGGCCCCATTCACCCTCCGGGACTTCCAGAAACGTAAGGTCCCCACAATGGGGGTGGGGACCTTCAGGGTGCAATACCGAGGGCGGACGCGGCAACTGGAATTGCTGGTGGTCAAGGGCCCCTACATTAGCTTACTGGGATTGGCATGGTTTGGACCACTGGGGCTAGCCGTCACCGGGGTGAACCACACTAGCTTACAAGTGGACGTGGACGCCATATGCAAGGAATTTCCGGGGGTTTTTGATGGGAAATTGGGACAGTATACGGGCCCCCCAATTGCTCTACAGCTTGACCCCGCAGTACGACCGGTCAGGCTCAAGGCCCGCCGGGTCCCGTTTGCCCTGAAACCCCGTATAGACGAGGAATTGGACCGGCTTGTGGAGCAAGGAGTGCTGGAGCCGGTGCCTAATGCCCCCTGGGAAACCCCAATTGTCACACCCGTCAAGCCTAATGGTTCGGTCCGCATCTGTGCAGACTACAAATGTACCATAAACAAGGCCCTTACGGCCCATGCATACCCAGTGCCAGTGGTCAGCCATGTTCTTGCCACCCTGGCTGGGTCGAAAATTTTTGGCAAGCTGGACTTGGCCCAAGCATATCAACAGTTGCCAGTAGATGAGGCCACAGCAGAGGCACAGACGATTGTGACGCACAGAGGAGCATTCAGGGTAAAGCGGCTGCAATTCGGTATCAGCGTGGCACCAGGCATATTCCAGAATCTAATGGACTCTCTACTTAAAGGGATTCCTGGCGTCACCCCCTTCTTCGATGATGTGTTGATTGCCGGGCCCACACCAGAGGAGTTTGAGGACCGCCTCCGCACCGTTCTGCACCGTTTCCAGACGGCGGGTCTCAAGGTGAAGCGGGAAAAATGTCTACTAGGAGTGCCTCAGGTGGACTTTCTTGGATTTATGGTGGACGCAGAAGGGGTCCACCCGACTGGGGACAAGGTACGGGCCATTTGTGATGCCCCAGCGCCCAAGAACAAGACTGAACTTCAGGCCTTCTTGGGACTATTGAACTTTTACCATTCCTTCCTTCCCCACAAGGCGGCGGTAGCGGAGCCCCTACACAGACTCCTGGACAAGCGGGCCCCTTGGGTGTGGGGCCAGCGGCAGGAGGCCGCATTCCAGGCAGTCAAGGACTTGCTTGTCTCAAACTCGGTCTTGGCACACTTCGACGAGAGGCTGCCGGTGGTGCTAGCATGCGACGCCTCGCCCTATGGAATTGGCGCTGTCCTGGGACACCAACTCCCGGATGGAAGAGAGGTACCAGTGGCATACTTTTCCCAGACACTCAACGCAACCGAGCGGAACTACTCGCAAATCGACAAGGAGGGTCTGGCAATCGTGAAGGGAGTAAAAAAAATTCCATGATTTCTTGTACGGGCGGCCCTTCACCGTGGTGACTGACCACAAGCCGTTGCTTGGCTTGTTTGCCCCTGAAAAGCAGACCCCCCAAGTGCTGTCTCCTCGCGTCCTCAGGTGGTCAATTTTCCTTGCCAGCTACCAGTATGCACTGATTCACCGTCCGGGGAAGGCGATGGGCCATGCGGACGCCCTCAGCAGGCTACCACTACCGGAAACAGGCCCCGACCCAGCACCTGCACAAGAGGTTATGAGCCTGGAGCTGCTTCCTGACCGCCCCATTCAGGCACAAGAAGTTGCACACCATTCCAAGAAAGATAGGGTCATCTCCCGGGTCCTGGACTGGGTGTGGAGGGGATGGCCCAGCAGCAGCCCCGGGCCAGAATTCGCCGGCTACACAACCCGCAAACATGAACTGTCAGCCCACAAGGGGTGCCTGTTATGGGGAAGCAGGGTCGTTGTTCCCCAGCCCCTCCGCAAAAGGGTCCTCACAGCCCTACACGAGACACACCCAGGGGTAGTAAGAATGAAGGCCCTTGCCAGGAGTTATGTGTGGTGGCCGGGGATCGACGGAGAGATAGAGGCCTGGGTCAAACACTGCCAGGCCTGCCAAGAATCCCGCCCAGATCCCCCAAGGGCCCCAGTCCAGTCCTGGGAGTCCGCCCGAGCACCATGGTCACGCCTGCATGTGGACTTCGCTGGCCCCTTTCAGGGGAAAACATTCTTCATAGTGGTGGACTCCTACACCAAATGGCTGGAAGTCGCACTGGTACCGTCCACTTCTACGTCCGCAGCCATCCGGGTACTACGCAGGCTGTTTGCAACCCACGGGCTCCCTGACACTCTCGTCTCAGACAACGGGACTGCATTTACGTCAGGAGAATTCCAAACCTTCACAACGCAGAACGCCATCCGCCACATCCGTTCGGCGCCATTCCACCCTGCCACCAATGGCCAAGCAGAACGCATGGTGCGGACCACCAAGGACACCCTTCGCCGTATGACACAAGGGGATTGGGAGTACCGCCTTGCCACATTCCTTCTAGCACAGCACAGCACCCCCAGCTCAACGACTGGCCGGAGCCCCGCTGAACTACTAATGGGTCGGCGCCTTGCAATCAGATTGGACCGCCTTCACCCCGATAGAGCTCAGGATGAGGCAGTGGTGGGGGAAGGCAAGAACCCCCGGACCTTCGAGGCTCAGGACCCAGTGTACGCAAAGAATTTTGGGGCAGGCCCAGCATGGGTACCCGCCACAGTCACCAGGGTCACTGGCCCCGTGTCGTATGAGGTGCTAACGGATGGGGGGCAATGCTGGCGCCGCCACTGCGACCAGATACGGCGACGATTCCCAGGAGAAAACCAGGAGGAGGAAAGGGCAGAGGAGTCCCAAGGGAACAGAGGGGCAGTGAGGCCCATAGAGCACGAGGGGCCAGCAGGAGAGGCAGAATCAGTAAATACAGAGAGGACCTGCGAGGCCGAAAGGACACCGGAACCAGAACCACGACTGAGTGAGCCGGTTGCGCCAGACCAAACAGCCCCATCACAGCCAGCATCCTTGGAACACGAGCCAGAACCTGAACCCCGGACCAGGGAACACCCCAGGCCGCAACGCACACGTAGGCCGCCAGCGTACCTTGAGGACTATGAATGCGACCTCCCGGGCAGGACTGGAACTTAGAGGGGAGGGGTGTTATGTACTGGGTTGAATAGGATCCAAACTGCAGCAGTCTGATTGGCCCTAGAACAATAGGATCCAAAAGGCAGCAGCCTGATTGGTCCTAGAACAATAGGATTCAGAATGCAGCAGTCTGATTGGTCCTAGAACAATGCAGCAGTATGATTGGTTGGCAGGAACTACCCAATCATGCTCCAGATAGAAGTGAATCCACAACCTGATTGGCTTACAGTAGAATTCCGGAATTAGCCAATCATGTTCAGCCCATTGTGTAAATAATGTATATAAAGCAGATACCTTGAGGGGACTTTCATTCATTCCTCCTCACCACTATGAGCTGAATAAAGAGCATGAAATCACTTTGCGACTCTGAGTATATTTCAGCCACGAAGACAAGATGCTGGACTAGATTAGTATTGGGTCCAAAACTAACATGAACATGCTCCTAACTAAAATGAGTTAACAGCAAGTTCTTATATGTGTCTATTCAGAAGCCAGACTCATTGAGTTCAATGGGACTTAATCCTAGGTCAGTACGATTGTAGCAGAATTAGCAACCTGAATATAGAATCAGGGCTTGGCCGTTATTGTGGCTTGATTAACACAGAACATAAAGGTTTGATCATGCATACTTCCATGGAGTATGAGGAGTTTGGGCTCAGATATGTTACACCATTATTTCATTCATTTCCAAGTTATGTCAGTTTGGCCATCTTTGTCTTGAGATGAGGTTGACTTGCATAGATTTGATGAATGCATCTAATAAAGTAGTCTCTTATCCATGGAAACATATGCCACAATATATCTATCAACCTTTGAGATGCTTATTGTTTCCCCCCAGAAACAGACTAGCACAGCAGCCCCTCTGGAAGTCATAACAAAATTGGGGGGGGGGGGACAATATCCTCTCCTGTTATTGCCTGTTTTGTGAGAAACGGCTAGTATTGCGAATACTCTAACCATGTAAGTCCCCTCACTCCGTGTTTTGTGGCTATGAATTCATGCCTCTTTAGAAATTATGCTGCAACATGTATTGATTATCCCTCGTGGGCAGGTTTTAAAATAGCTTGCCACTCATAACTTTAAATACTTCAGCTTCTGTATCTGAGGCATGCTGAGCTCTTCCATAAATCCAGCCCTAGATGATATAATGGCAGCAGTTAGATGCTTAGCACCTTTCAAAATCTGACCTAAAATTTCAATGCCTGAGAGCAGAATCCTTTTGAATATTTAGTCTTTGATCTGTTTGGCCTGAGACAGACAACACAATCTGCCCCCTTTCCTAATCAAGAATATTAATGTAGGAGAAGTAGAACACAAACCTACATTTTGATGCCACTCATATATCGGGTTGCTTACATTTTAGCAGCCTAGCCTTTTATAGCAGCTTGGCATTAATCAAGTAGTCGAAGCTTTCCCCATAACTTTACGCCGGGAAAAACTTCACCTGCTAAATTTCTTTGGATTAGGCTACTAATTAAAAGCACAGGAACAGGGTTCTCTTTTTTTAAGATAGTCCGGACTGTTATCAAAAGGTATGATGTGATGAAGATGTAGGAAAAGTAGCATGAGACCACTGAATGAATTCTGAACATGCAGTACATTTAGCACACATTTAAAGCCCATGGTTTCCACCAAAGATCCATGGGAACTGTACAGAGCTACTGTTCTCAGCACGCTTAATAAAGGGAACTTCCCAGGATTCTTTGGTGGAAGTCATGGACTTTAAATGTATGTTCAGTATGTATGGGGTGGATGAATAAGTCAACAATTTCAAACTGTTTCTAGTTATGGTTGCCAACTTTTTTAATAGCTCAGGTTCTTGTGCCTTTAACAGCAGCCTTTCAGGCAGTGTGTCCAGATGTAATACAGGACAGGGCTCCTGTACCTTTAATAATTTTGTTCTGAAGGCTAGAATTGCTTATTCTTACAATGCAGGTGAACAAGCCAGCTTTTTTTGCCTTCCAGGGTATGTGTTTCTCAAGGCTGAGTAGGTATATGATAAGGCTAGCCAGGATGGTTCTTTATTTTAGTGTGTGTTTATTCTAAACTGCTGGTTTATTTGATTAGTCAGTGTAGGGTATATTGCTTTTCTTATTCCAAATAGATTTTTGCTGCTATAAAGGATTAGCACTGAGAGCCAGCGTGGTGTAGTGGTTAAGAGTGGTAGACTCATAATCTGGGGAACCGGGTTCGCGTCTCCGCTCCTCCACATGCAGCTACTGGGTGACCTTGAGCCAGTCACACTTCTCTGAAGTCTCTCAGCCCCACTCACCTCACAGAGTGTTTGTTGTGGGAGAGGAAGGGAAAGGAGATTGTTAGCCGCTTTGAGACTCCTTAGGGTAGTGATAAAGCGGGATATCAAATCCAAACTCCTCCTCCTCCTCCTCCTCCTCCTCCTTCTTCAGAAGGAACTCTGATTTCCAAGTCTAGTGCCCAGACTGCTGGTCATTGAGTCTGTTGGGGAATGAGTTTTTCCCTTTCTCATGCTAGCTGCAGACACAGAAATCTGTGCTTAGGCATGTGTGAACGTCTGGGCTTTCTCAGGGAACTACAATTCTGTTCTTTAATTCCCACTGGCTGGTAAAGGCAGTGGGTGGGGTATAGTCCAGATGGCATTGCAGCCAGGAGGGTCTTTAATTGATTTAGGGGCTCTCATCCTGTAACGTAGCATGGAGACAAAATGAAGGGGGAAATGTCTGCAGGTTAATTTCTGAGTATCAGGCTGCTGTCAAAAGCATAACTTTGATAAAGGTACCATATTTCTATGCACAACTGGATGCAAATCAAAAGAAAGAAGAAAGCCTGCATCCATCTACATCAAAAGCAAAGAGCTCTGTTAAAGGGCACAGTGGGTTTTCTGCACCCCTGGTATGATAGCCATATGGAAATAAAGATGCCACACAGATAAAAGAGCATCCCACAAGTGATTTCCATTTCACATCTTCATCCACAATCCAGATCGCCAGTAATAGAATAAAATCCACTGCAGGCTCCAAGGCAAGTCTGGGTGGCAGTGAGGAATATGCTTTACTACACCATAAAATTTTTAAAAAATCATATCCAGTCAATCGGTTATGATTCCAACTTAAATGGCTTTAATGTACGGTTCTTACAGGGCCCATCAGAGTCTAGGAAAAGTTGCCAGGAATTTATGCAAATCAGCCTCATGTCAAAGAATGGAGGCCAAGCTGAAAGGCTGCACTTTCCTTGAAATAAGCTCCATTAAACACAATTTACTTACTTCAGAGTAAACATGTATAAGGTTGCATCATACAGATCCAGTTACAGACTAGCTTTTGCTTCTATGTGATGCCTGCTGTTGGCTGATGCATCAAATACTGACCTATTACTGACCTATTGAGTTAAAAGATTGGTGTTTGTGCAAACTGAAGTCACTGGTTCCACTGAAGTGCTATAGAGACAATATCTAAAGAAAGTGAACCCAAAATGTTTCCCTCTCAATCTGCTGTTATCAGAAGCTGATAAAGTACCCCAGTTAAAAGCCTTCAGAGGCACTGAGCAACTGGTGCTTCAATAAGATTACAATTCTCAGATTAAGTTAGGGGTTTTGCCCCAATGTGTATCGTGTTGCATAAGCAATGTGTTCATAGTATGTGCCCAAGCTGTGTTGCAGCTTAATTTTGCAAGTGCTTTACATTTTAGGCCCCACCCATCTATGCAAGTTAAGTGGTCCTTCTGTCAATTTTCCAGGTGATGTCTCTTTCCCACCACTAGATGGGGGGGGGGAGTTTTGAGTCTTTCCATGAGATTTGTAGCAAGGTTTCATTGCCACAAGCACAATACAATTTGAGACATATTCTCTAGTGTGTATCAGTGGAGACAGGTGTTCTTTGGGAAATGGTAACGCAAATGGCATGGAGACCAACAGTAGGTGGCACCAGAGCAAACAACTGTTAGAGCCAGAACCAACTCATTCTGGTTTTGTCCCCATCCTCCTCCCTGCTGAGTTCTTTGAGGGCAACACTGAGACTAAGGAGGAGGAGGAGGAGGAGGAGGAGGAGGCTGACAGCCAGTGCCACTTTAGTTGTAAAAAGACACACAAGTGGGGGTGGGGTGGGGGTGGTGAGGAGACTTAGCTTTTGCCACAATTGAGCAGCCTCCACTGGTATGTATGTGCAGATATTCAGTGTACTCTTCTGAATTGCAAACAATATCAACTTACAAAGTAACCTCATTCCTACAGTTCAATCTATAGTTCTCACTCATGCAATCTGTTTTAGGCCTCTTCATTTCTTACAGAAAAGTTTTCTTCCTTGTAATGGAGGATACGTCAGCCATGAGAGCTGCTGTTCTATTCTAGGCATGTTCCAACGAAGACAGGGGACAAAAATTACTTCCCCTTCTTTGGAGGATAATTTAAACGACGTAACACAGCTAATTAAATGTCTGCTGCTGTTATCTTTATTCAGATCTTTTTGCAACATGGAAGGCTGAGAGATGGGTTTGTGGAAGCTTGTAGCTAGATTGCTTTCTTTGGTTCCCTGTGGCCTTTCAGCAGTGATGTTCATCTAATAACAACCACCTTTTGCACTGCTAGACTGCGAGCTGTTAATTTTGTGTCAGTAATGGTAAATCACTAACTAGATGGGCGCCTTTCTGCTTGACGAAGTAATGGGGGGAGTAGAAACAATACTTCTTAATTAAGTTTGTCAAGCAAGTAATCCTGTCTTCGTTTACTTTGGAGTCCCATTCAACTCAGTGGGACTTACGCAAGGAAACATGCGTAGGATCAGGCTGGAACTGCTTTAATCAATACATTTGCAATCTCATATATAGAACTTGAAAGTGGAAATGAATACCTAATCAATTCCTGCAGTATCAGAAGCAAACATGACAGAGATTTTCTTGGTCAGCAGACAAGCCAATGGCTTTGGCCCTGTATACACGAAGGAGAGTCTCCAGGCGCTTTGTTCAGCACAGACACTGAGATCCAGCTCCAAGGGCCTTTTTGGTGGTTCCCTCACCATGAGGTGAAGTTGGCCCTCAAAACACAAAGAGAAACACTAGTTCAGGGTGGCACTGTGGTCTAAGCCACTGAGCCTCTTGGGCTTGCCGATTGGAAGGTCAGCGGTTCAAATCCCCACGATGGGATGAACTCCTGTTGCTCTGTCCCAGCTCCTGCCAACCTAGCAGTTCAAAAGCATGCCAGTGCAAGTAGATAAACAGGTACCGCTGCGGCAGGAAGGTAAATGGTGTTTCTGTGCACTCTGGTTTCCGTCACAGTGTTCCATTGTGCCAGAAGCGGTTTAGTCATGCTGGCCACATGACCCGGAAAGCTGTCTGTGGACAAACGCCGGCAGAGGCATAGGAAGGTCAGGTGGTACCCAGTGTGGAAAATTTCTTGTCACACACCCCCCTATTGATATTTATTTATTTATTTATTTATTTATTTATTTATTTATTTGCCTGCAAAAATGGTTTTACGTTATTTTATATTTTCTTACAAAGGAATGTGGATTCTGGGCCTCTGATAACAAGTAGGTGACTATGGACAGATACTTACATCTACAGGATGGGTTGTGTTTTGGCTTGTGTTGTTTTATTTATATTTATTGTTTATTTATTTAATAAAATTTATTTTAAAAAACCTGAAAAGTGGTTTACCAAAACAAAAAACACCACAGCAGTAAAATCAAGAAAAATTAACAAACCTCCTTTAAAACATACAAAAGCTAAAATATTAAGATTAAAATTACTTCAACTTCCTAAGCATCTAGGTATGCTTGCCTAAAGAAGAATGCTTTTAGCAGGTGCCCGAAAAGAGTCTAGCAAAGGCACGTGCTTTGTTGCAATAGACGGGGAGTTCCAAAGTGCAGGTGCTGTCACAGTAAACAATGCAGTACAGATATTATGTGGAACCTGTAGTAGTGCTTGAAACTACTGAAGGGGAGGTTTTATTTATTGTGATTTCACCATGCTCTGTATTATCTAATCTACTCAGCCTAGTCTCATTTTCTTCACATAGGCCGACTTTCCAGGACCCGGGAAGCCCAGCGGAGGGTAGGGCAGCAGGGCGGTTCATAAAAAACATTTATTTTTTTAAAAAATATATGCCTGCTCCAAAGGTCTTATCTTACTAAACTGGGGAATATATAGCTGTAGCTGAAATTTCATGCGTATCAGTTAATATCTTGAACCTGCTCCACTGAATTGAAATTTCAGCCTTCACAACATAGGAAAAGTGCCAAGTAAACAGCTATTTTCGTGGAGGAGGGTCACAGATATTAAGTGATATGCATGTAATTTCATATATAGCTATATAATCTCTAGTGTAGTAAGATAAGACCTTTATAGCAGGCATTTTTTAAAAAAAGTTTTTTACGAACCGCCCTAGTAGGGCAGTAATTGTTCCTTGATAATTTATCACCCCCCTCCATGATGGCACTTGGTACGTCTCGCGTCCCACCCACCCCCTTTCCTAAGCCCCTGAATGCCGGCTCCCTCAGCCTGAATGTGAGATGAGCACTGCAACCCCATAGTCGTATTTGTCTGGACTTAACCATCCAGGGGTCCTTTACCTTTACCTTTACCTAGTAATCTATATCTATTCAATACGGTATTGCCATTTTCCTTGTATTTTTCCCCTCCTAAAATAGTTGATGGGCTAGAAGCAGGAATACACAAACAAAACCCATTGAAATTATTGGCTACTTTTGGCCTCTGACCACGCTAATATGCATTCATTATTCACAAGAAAGTTTTTCTCTGTTAGCTTTGGCATCTACTGCTAACCCCAATCAAGTGGCAGCTGCAGGCAGGTGTTGTTCAAAATCCTCTGACACACTGGTGTGCCAGGCTGCATTATTTCCCCCGACACACTTCAATGTGCTTGCGTTACATGTCAGTGGTCACCTTTGTTGTTCAATATTGATGTGTCTCTTTGAGGACATGTCGATGCATCTGTTGATACAAGTGGCTTAGCCATTTCACCTCCCAAAAGCCTCTCTGTATGATGAATGCTGACCTGAAACACTGAAAGAAATGCTCAGGTTCTCCCCGCTTCCTGATCTACAGGAGGAGGAACAGAACAAATAGACAATTCAGGTAAATGTCACATTTCTGTCGCCGGCTGAATTGTCGCTGTCAGGGCACATCGTTCAGTAGTTAACAGATCTGATGATACAGGCCTGAAGTAAACTCTCCACTTCAGAATTGCTCATCCGTGCTGAGCTTTCTACAGGAACTTAAAGGGGTTTTAAGAAATGGACAACAGGATTTGTAGCTGAAGTGTCATGACCTAATCTGGGACACACCATACAAAGACAGATAACAACCCACAGAGATGCTATACCCCCAAGGGATTGTAGGCTTCCCTATACATGAGAGCCACTTTACACTTCAGACAGTGATGACAGCGTGTATTTTGCAGTAAATAGAGGCACAGACCACACACACAATCTGCCTCTATAACAAAGTTTCCTCCACCAGACAGGGCTTCACAGGCATAATAGGCATGCATTCAAGCAGAATATCATATTTACACCTTTTGTGCATATTACACACAAAACAGATGTTTCACATTTCAGTATTAATCTCTCATTAGGATTTTATATCCTAAAGAAAGATGTAATGCTGAAGTGTGAAATGTCTGTTTCGCATGAAATATTTCTTTAGAAGGAAAAACTGTTTATCAAACATTGATTAAAATTTATTAGGGACAGCAGGGATTAATGTTATTAAGGGATTTGTTGGTTGCCAATTGTATTATGAACTGACCTGCAACATACATTCTGGATTTGTAAAAATGTGGGTCAGAATGCAGTTGGATTCTGCACTTCTCAGAATTTTGTGATGGAGTTTTTGACTCCAAAATGTACTGAAATGCATGTGAGATGCATATTTTTAAATGAAGTATATTTAGAAATACATACTTAAAATATATTTAGAAATGTGTATGTTATCAAAAAAGAAATTCAAAAATACATTGTTGCACAGTTTGGGGAAAGACCTGAAGACCTATGTTTTTGAATTGGCCTTCAGGTATGATGTTTATCAGCTCGGCGATGGTTTGGTTGAATTATGATTTTTTCAGTTCTTTGTTTATTTTTAAGTGGAATTTTGTTGAGTTGTATATTTATTTTGGAATTTTTTGCATTACTCTTTTAATCTTTTGTCATTTTTATTGTAAACCCATTTGGATGGGCAATTTGCCCAGAAAACTGGCCCAAAATAATATTTTATATATATGAATGTTTTTTGTGGGGATATTTTTTAAAAGTGTAAATTAATACAGAAATGGGAGAGAGTAAACATGTTAATATGACTAGGTTTGCTGTTTGTTTTTCAGTGTTCACACTTGGTACATGAAAGAGCTGATGAATTGCCAAGATCCTACTGCAAGTTTCTGTTGGAGAAGTTGCAGCCACCTCTGGCTGATGAGATGCTGTGCATGCTATGGGAAGCTTCTGACTCCTTCTGCTAAAATAGGAGTGGGCAAATTTTAGGCTTAGCCTTGTGAAGTCTTCTTTATTCTTTTCTAGAACCCTGACATCCACCTACTGGAATCAGGTGAAAAATAGTGGCTCAAGAAGACATGTTTTTGGAATGAGGAGCAGAGTACTTTAGAGCACATGCTCAGCACAGTCAAAACAAACAAACAAAAGACCCCTTCTTGTTTTCTCCCAAGCATTCTTTGTTTCAGAAGCCTAATTTAGGATAGGGAAAAACTATTTTTAGATAGTACTTTGTTAGACAGTTGTGAGTCAGAAACCCCTGCTGATCTATTGCAAACCTCTCTGAGATTTAGTTAGTCAGTCAGTTAGTTAGTTAGTTAGTTTAATGCCCTTCATCTGTAGTTCTCAGAGTGTTTCACAGTATAAAAATACAAAATAAAAACACGAAGTACATAATAAAAACAAGATCAAGAACATTACCAACCCATAAACCCCACCACACACTCATATGCATTAAAATGCATATATATATATATATATATATATATATATATATATATATAAAATTAAAATGTGTGTGTGTGTGTGTGTGTGTGTGTGTGTGTGTGTGTGTGTATATATATATATATATATATATATATATATATATATATATATTAGAAAGGTGGGGTACACATTTTTATATAAATAAATGAATTGTGCTGTTCATATTAGTAAATCAGGAGTTGCAGCACTCAGCTGGAGACTGGGGCTTGGCATAATCTCTGCAGTGTCAAAATGGACTTGGCTTAGAGGTTTCTCCAGCCTATGTGTTGTGGGAAAGGACTGTTAACCTCCATTTCAAAACATGGGCAGAACTGGTGGGTAAATCTGGCTAGCTAATCTACAACTGTCCACCACCTGCTTATCTGTTTTCCGATTGTTCTCTTCCTTTACCATTTCCCTCAAATAAAGGATCCAGGTCACTGAATCTGTTCTAAACTGTATAGTACTGTGCACTGTAGGTAGGAGATAATCACCTTCCAGAGCATCCGGTTATCACTGCCTACCAGTGAGATTTCTGGGTGGAGACTTGTGCCAGTCTTGATAAGAGCCCAGTTCTTGTTGCTATCACAGTTATCAACAGAGGAGTTATGGAAGACACGGCAAAAGAAAACAACTCCCAACAACTTTTCTGACTGTTGTGGCTGATGCTTCCTTTGCACTTAGCTGTCAGGGACTAAACACATATTCTAGCGAGCTGCAGTTTACTTATGCAGAAGAGCTGTCACTGATAGCTCAGAGGGACTAATTATGAAAACATGGTTATAGTGGATTAGTCACTCTGTCAATCAGAGAGACATGCATCTGGTAACAAAAAGGCAACAGGTGAAAATGCCACAGGATTGGAGAATTAAGTGCTATGGGTTAAGTACCTTGCTTATCTACTGGGAAGGAAAGGCATGGTTGTTCAGGGGAGGATAAGGCAGCGTATATAATAAGGAACTAGTAATTGTCTCTGTCAGAGAAAGAGTGAAACATATTTCTCTATCTGCTCCTTATGAATACCATAAGCAGAGCTACACAGAAAAAAGGAAGCCAGGACAAGACTTGCACACTATTAGTACACCATCAGTCCAAATGGTAACTGCTAGGAGTCGGCATCAGTTTTATGTGTATCCTAAATAATTAGGAGAATGTGGGTTGTTTGGGATAGTGTTTCATGTTACCAAATTGAATCATGGCATTAACAAGGTGCATCTAGACAGATCAGGAAGTACCAACCACCCATGTTGTTGTGAGCCCCATAGAAACCTCTTGGCAGGGTTGGTCAGGGGGGAGGAAATTTCAGGTGAGAATGTGGAGTTGGACGTTGCAGAAGGACTCTGTGGTTTGGGAAGCACTGATCTGGATGCTGGAGAGGACCCAAGCGGGTTGTCAGGAGTCCTGCCTCAGTGTCATTGGATGACTTTAAGGTGGCGGTAGAGTTGTGTGGCGCAACTCCAACACTGCCTCTCATCAGTGAAGTTATCCCCACCCCTGGGGACGAACCTGAGACCAGATTAGATAAGGAGCCAGCCATCTCATCTTCATTGCCAAGGACGTGGCAATGACTGCACCAGCATGAAGTCTCAGCTACTCGCCAGACTGCTCACTTGCCATGCCTTGGGATTACAACCATGTGAATAATTGTGCACAACCTGCTCTTCAAAAGGGGAGCTCAGGGTGCAATGTCTTAGCTTGTGCCTAGCCATGCACTTTAAAACTCTCCTATGAACTTCTGAACCATGTAACCTATAACTGCATCTACGTTTGGGCATTGGAGTAAATTTTGAAATAAAACCTTCGGCAGTGGCAGATCTTGGCATCTCAAATTTCGGTGGTGCCCTGTGTGACGCCAAACTCTGTCATAGTTGTGGTGTCTGCTGAGGTACCTCAGAGGCTCCACACCTGATGTGACTGCAATGGTCATGCTCCCATACACCTGTCTCTGTCTTCTGCAGTAGTTGAGCTGAAATTATAATACTGCATCCATGAGTGGGAGCCAGGACACGTGTTGCTCAGTTTTTCCATACAGTGAAATGTTGTTGTTTTCTTTCCCTTTTTCAGAAAATGAAACCAAACTCACTAGGGTAGGGTAGCACACAGAAGGAGGGCTGTAGAAGAAAGGGGGTTCTTTTGTTTTGACAGGTCCAGACTTAATCACAGTTTATCATTTCCCCAGTGCACTCTTGTCACAGTGATGAGGGGGGGGGGTTGAAAAGGAGACACCACTTGCTATTTCTGAGTTTTGGCTGCGAACAGGGCATAAGCAGCATAGTTAGACTACTGGGGTGGCCTGCTTTTTTCCTGAAATGGAACCTAAAGAAAACTTGGAATGGACCATTTAATTCCATCCCTTGTATAAACAGCATTCACATTAGCAGCCTGGAGAGGAATTTGTAATTATGGCACACTTCCGTTATATGCTGAAAAGAAAGAAGAATGTTCAAGGACTTGTAATCATTGACTCTTCAATATTTGGCACTGCAGTAAGACTGCTGGCATGCAGAGAACCTTTGCTCTTGTGATACAGCATATTCATGTTGCCGGAAAGTAAAGATTTGTCAATACTTTAGGATTGATTTTATTTTTCAGTATTGCCAAATGGGCTACAAATGACTAAAATAGATTCAATAAAGTCATTTAGAATGAGATGACCAATGTGCTGAGTGCATCTGCAATTGTTGCTGATGAGCAGTTTAAATGACTGAATAAATCATTCATAAATGCAGCAGTGTTAAGTGTCGAGTAGCCTGTATTACACTGGCATTCATATACTGGAATGGAGAAAACATGGATTGTTCCAAGATGATTTGGAGAAAGCACCTCATTCAGTCTAAAATCCTCTCCAGCACGTAATTAATAAGGAGCAGAAAGGCCTCCCCATTCCAAATATTTTATATAATGACAGAAAGCTGTACCTTTGGTACAGTGCAATGGTGGCTGACACTTTTCCTGTGAAGGGTGGGGAGGACTGCAGCAACTGTCAAGTCCACAGTATAAGATAGCACCACTCTAGTGCACAATAAAGTACACTGTACTGTGCTATGCTGTAGTTTTGTCTATGGTCAACTAAGCAGCAAGCAGCAATGCATCATGGGATATGCAGTCAACAGTGCAGGCCTCTGTGGATAGTGTCATTATATAATTTAGTCACTAAGTGGTGCTGGACTTAATTGTATATTGGTGGAATTTAAAGTGTCCTGTTGCTATTCCATTGCTATTTAAGAAAAACAATGAAGTTTTTTGTTTAGCCTCCTGACTACAGACGCCAGCCTACTTATGCATCCTGCTTCCATCCCGGGGTGCAATAACTCTTCTGTCTGTGGTACTTTTGGCACCCAGGCTCCCTCACAGTACACAAAAAATGCTATACTGATTCATGCAAAGTAGCTCAGATAATCAGTAAAAAAATCAAGAAACCATGAAGCAGTTTTGCTATTCATGCTGGTCCCCCAATAATTGGATTTAGTCATCGGATACTATTCAATAACTCTTATCACAGTTGTGAGCACACTTGGTTGGAAATATATCCCATTGATTCACATCATCAAAGGGCAATTTGTGGAGTTAGGATTGTCTTCTCTCACATCATACTTGAAGATCTGCTAAAGAAGCCTTGTTCATGCCCTCATTTTCAGGTGTCTGAATAGTTGTGGCAAGATCTAGGCACTTTTCAGTCTGGAACTCCCCTCCGAAGAAAATGTGTGTGACTGATTTCTTTTAAGTCCTTATGTAGCTTATAAAAAGGAGCTATTTAGGACGGCTCTCGCTGCTTGGGTTGAATGCTGAGGGTGTTGGGGGTTTTTTTACACATCTTGCTCTTATACAGTACTGTGTTGTATTTTAACAGCAGATTTTATTGTGAATTTGCTTGGATACTATTATTATGGTGCACCAATTTCATGTGGTAAGCCATTTTAGGAGCTTGTTATGGGCTAGTCAATCAGGTTTTGCATGGAACAAACCAAAAGAACCTAAGAAGAACCCTGGCCATTGATCAAGCCATCTGGCCATGTTCTCACATTGACCAACTAGATGCTTATGGAAAGTCCACAAACAGGACCTTAGTGCAACAACACTCTCCCCAGTTGTGCTCCCCACCAACTAGTATTCAAAGACATGCTACTTTGGATAACGGAATCTGAACACAGATACAGCCTTGTAGCCAGGGTTGGGCAAATGTGTGCGTTGCTGCTGCCCCTGAGCTGTGTTTCATATGCGCGCTCACATGATTTAAAAAATAATAATTCTCTTTTTAATTTGTGCATGACAGTTACAGCCCCCATCTAAAGACCACTTACTTGAAGAACAGGAGAAATGGGACCCTCTGAAAAATTCAGTGAATGAGGCAGGATGAGTGCACATCAAAAGTGTGCTCAGTCAAGACTTTCCCTGACTAAGGGCAGATTTTTGGCAGGTCACAATTATGCTAAGATTACTTTAGTGAGTCTGAAAAAGGCAGCCTATATGATCCTTAAAGAATTAAATATTATAACTTTGAATTGTGGGCTAGAGTTAGACTCCACCCTTTGGACTTTCCTTTGCTCTGCTTTTGAGCTTCAGTTGTGTTCTCTACCAAGCCAGCAATAAAGAAGCATGTTTGTTTGCCTGCAGTGAGAAGTAAGAGTTTGTTTATTCTGCAATTATTGTGACGAGTAGAGCAGAATTGGGTGCTTATTGCTGAAGGGTGAGATAAAAACTGAAAGTGATTTGAAAAAATATATACCTTCGGTTATCCTTTACTCTTTTAAAGTACTCACTATACTGATTATCATCGTGGCTATTTTCCCTTCTTTTTCTTGGGTGCTTGATGGCAAAGGATGAAAACAGCCCTAGAGGAACAGAAGCACTGCCGTTTACACTACAGGTAGCTGACTGGCAGGTTATCTGAGCTATAACTCAGGCCTAATTTCTGCTTATCCCAATGTGTGCTGCTCAGCATGATGTGTTTTCAGGGTTTCTGGGCAGAAAAACCAACCCAGCATTTTTATAGTGCTCCCAGTAAACACACTTAGGGCTGACTCAAATATGCCCAAATTTCAACTGATAACATGAAGCTGAACATATTGACTGCTACTGTATTTATTTATTTATTTATTTATTTATTTATTTATTTATTTATTTATTGGAAAAATTATATCTAGTGCCTATGGAATATTCAAGGCAGCGTACAACAATTAAACCCAACCATAAAAAATACAATACATTTTTTTATAAAAAAAACAGAAATCCAATGTAATAAAAACAGAGACAAGTGCAACAGATTAAAACAAAAGCATTGGATATAAACTTATATAGCCAATTAAACCAATATTTGACTAAACTAGAAAGATTTTGCCTTATGGTGAGCATGCCAACTCTGCTTCCTGGTGCAGAGTCCCACAATTTTGGAGTGACTGGCCACAGAATATTGTCTGATATAGGGTTCCACCCCATTCTCAAAGTTTGCAATGGATGGTATTTGTCTTGCATGCATCTTAATGGTCCCCTGGACCCACTATGAATGAAAGTAACAAGACAAGAAAAATCTGGTTAGTAGCTTCTGGTTAGCAGCTTGGCCACAGATTCAACAGACCCAGCTTCTAAAATAGATACCATTTATTCATTCTCTGTGTGTTATGAAGTTCTCTTCCATTAATAGCAATGCAGTAAAGTGTCGATGCCAGGTCTTCAAGAGGATTCCATTCCAGCATGGATATGATTAGTATTAACGAAGACATTAAAGGTGTAATTACTTAAATGTTACTATGAAGAGCTAGTCTTAAAAATGCTTGATCATTTTACCTCTTGAAGAAAAATAACACACAGGGCTATAAAAAGACACTTTCCTCACTGTAAATCAATTATAAAAGTGTTAATGAGGTTGTGTGGGCTTTTTAAATTAATAAAATAGTTCCTGCAGTATTCTGTTTTCTCTGTCTTCTCTTTTAAAGCAAGTATGATAGATTAAAACTTTCAGATAGGACTTGAACCAATGAATGGGTTCAAATAACAAAAACAGGACAGTGGTACCTCAGGTTACAGACGCTTCAGGTTACAGATGCTTCAGGTTACAGACTCCGCTAACCCAGAAATAGCCTCGGGCTAAGAACTTTGCTTCAGGATGAGAACAGAAATCGCGCAGCAGCGGCGTGGCAGCAGCAGGAGGGCCCATTAGCTAAAGTGGTACCTCAGGTTAAGAACAGTTTCAGGTTAAGAACAGACCTCCAGAACGAATTAAGTTCTTAACCCAAGGTACCACTGTATTTTAAGAAAACATTAGGGGAAAAACTTCCTTGCAGTATGAGCTGTTCAGCAGTGGGAAACGCTTCATTGAAAGGTGATGGACTCTCCTTTGTCAGCAATTTTTCACAGCAGTGGCTGTGGGTTTCCTCCCCTGCAGGGGTTGGTCTAGAATGATACTGGAGCTGCAGACCTACCAAGTGTCCCTATTTTCCAGGGATGTCCCTCATTTAGAGAAACTGTCCTGGTTTCTGATCTGATCCCAGAATGTCCCACTTTTCCTTAGGATGCCCCTATTTTCATTGAATAAATGTTGGAGGGTATGGAATTATCTGATCCCCAAGCAGTGTGAAGGCAATCCTGTAGTTTTTCTAATGTTTTCTAATATTTTTATATATATTGGAAGCTGCCCAGAGTTGCTGGGGCAAGCCAGAAAGATGTGTGGGCTATAAATAGTAAAATTATCATTATGGAACGGGACATCCCTATTTTCATCAGAGAAACGTTGGAGGGTATAGAGCTGTTGTCCAATTCTGTGATTCCACGAACCTTCAGTTTGCACATTTTGTTGACACTTTCTGCTCATTCACCTTGTGTTACATTGCTTGCTTCCCTATTCTTTACTGGTTCTGTGCACGTTTGCTTGTATTTCAATTTTGCCTTTCCATTATACATTTTTGTCTCATTTCTTCTCCCTTTTCTTCACCCTTCCAACACTCAGTCCTAGCTGACCTCCTTTCTTCACCAGCTGAAATATTTTTTGATTTGGCCAATGCCAATTAAGAGCTTCTGAAAAATCAGTTTACTATCTTCCTTGTGCAATCCAATGACTTACTGCTGCCTCCCGCTGATTTGCTCCACCAAATTGTTCCTGTGGACTACTTCTCTCCTACAGTCCTACAAGCAAAGCTCCCAGAATCTTCTTAAATACAAAACAACATCATGTCAATTAACACTCCTTTCCTCCCTTCCTTCTGTCTTCCTCCTTTGCCTCTTAGCTCTTTCTCATTATGTACTGACTTCCTATTTCTCCAGCTCCAATTCCACAACTTGCTCCTCAGCCCTTGCCTTCTGCCCCCTCCATCTCAGTTCTCTCCAGTTAACTTCAATGTCTTCCTCTGGCCTCTGGCTCCTTCCCATCTGTCCCCTCTGCTGCTTCAGACTATGATCACATTTTCCTTCATCCCTTTGCTGCCGAACTACAGTGTGCGGCCTGTTCTGCCTCTTCCAATAATTTTCCCCAACTCTAGTTCCATCCCTTTTATATTCCATATCTTGTTGATTATGATTTGCAACTTTCAGGGAGTGGGGATATGCCAAGAAGAGCTTGTATTGCATTATGCGTATTTTATGAATGACTTTATTGTCTTTTTTAAAAAAAGATTCAACAAGCTGCTTCTGTGTAAAGATGTTGGGGGTAAATACCTTTCTTTTGTCCTCCATATGATCCAGTAAGTTGAAAGGTTCCCAATGTATCATCAGCATAAAAACTCTTCGGGATATGCATGACAGCATCTGTTCAGAGCTTTGGTGAAAAAAGAAAAATACATTTCATTGGTAAGATTTCATATCCTGTTATGTTCCCCCCAAAATACATCTTTGTAAAATCCCACTTGCAGCTTTGAACATTTATATGCAATCTAAAGCAATGAGTAGGCATAGCCTCAGACAGCTGGGCTTTTTTAATAATAATAAAAGCTTGATGCAAATTGGTCTGAATAGGAAGATTATACCTTGAATCATAGCACTGTAAAAATAGCAGAAGCACAAAATGTTAAAAGGAATGTGGCTATGTTTGAAATGGGGTGGGGTTATAAATCTGTCGCAGGAGAACTAGCTTGCCCTTTGAACTTTGCATTTTCAATCAGTGCTTCTAAAATGTTTCTCACTTAAAGACAAATCCAAGTACCCACACAATATAAACCACAGAGCCTTGCCGATCAGAAGGTTGGCGGTTCGAATCCCCACGACGGGGTGAGCTCCCGTTGCTCAGTCCCAGCTCCTGTCAGTTCAAAAGCACATCAAAGTGCAAGTAGATAAATAGGTACCGCTCCGGCGGGAAGGTAAACGGCGTTTCCGTGTGCTGCTCTGGTTCGCCAGAAGCAGCTAATAATAATAATAATAATAATAATAATAATAATAATAATTTATTTGTTCCCCAGCCACTCTGGGCGGCTTCCAACAAAGATGAAAAATACACTAAAATGTCACATATTAAAAACTTCCCTGAACAGGGCTGCCTTCAGATGTCTTCTGAATGTCAGGTAGTTGTTTATTGCTTTGACATCTGATGGGAGGGCGTTCCACAGGGCGGGCACCACTACCGAGAAGGCCTTCTGCCTGGTTCCCTGTAACTTGGCCTCTCGCAGTGAGGGAACCGCCAGAAGGCCCTCGGAGCTGGACCTCAGTGTCCGGGCAGAATGATGGGGGAGGAGACGCTCCTTCAGATATACTGGACCAAGGCCGTTTAGGGCTTTAAAGGTCAGCACCAACACTTTGAATTGTGCTCGGAAACGTACTGGGAGCCAATGTAGGTCTTTCAAGACCGGTGTTATATGGTCTCGGCGGCCGCTCCCAGTCACCAGTCTAGCTGCCGCATTCTGGATTAGTTGTAGTTTCCGGGTCACCTTCAAAGGTAGCCCCACATAGAGCGCATTGCAGTAGTCCAAGCGGGAGATAACCAGAGCATGCACCACTCTGGTGAAACAGTCCATGGGCAGATAGGGTCTCAGCCTACGTACCAGATGGATCTGGTAAACAGCTGCCCTGGATACAGATTTGACCTGTGCCTCCATGGACAGCTGTGAGTCCTTCAGGGGCACAGTTACCCCATTCAGGACCAGGGAATCCTCCACACCTGCCCGCCTCCTGTCCCCCCAAAACAGTACTTCTGTCTTGTCAGGATTCGACCTCAATCTGTTAGCCGCCATCCATCCTCCAACCGCCTCCAGACACTCACACAGGACCTTCACCGCCTTCACTGGTTCTGATTTAAAAGAGAGGTAGAGCTGGGTATCATCCACATACTGATGAACACCCAGCCCAAACCTCCTGATGATCTCTCCCAGCGGCTGCATGTAAATGTTGAAAAGCATGGGGGAGAGGACAGAACCCTGAGGCACCCCACAAGTGAGAGCCCAGGGATCTGAACACTCATCCCCCACCACCACTTTCTGAACACGGCCCAGGAGGAAGGAGCGGAACCACTGTATGACAGTGCCCCCAGCTCCCAGCCCCTCAAGACGGTCCAGAAGGATGTTATGGTCGATGGTATCAAACGCCACTGAGAGATCCAGCAGAACTAGGAAACAGCTCTCACCTTTGTCCCTAGCCCGCCGGAGATCATCAACCAGTGCGACCAAGGCAGTTTCGTGAGGCCTGAATCCCGACTGGAAGGGATCCAAATGGTCCACTTCTTCCAGGCATGCCTGGAGTTGTTCAGCAACCACTCTCTCAATCACCTTGCCCAAGAATGAAAGTTTTGAGACTGGGCGATAATTGGCCATCGTGGCCGCATCTAAAGATGTTTTTTTAAGAAGCGGTTTAATAACCGCCTCTTTCAGCGGGTCTGGGAAGGCTCCCTCACGGAGCCCATCGCCCAGTCCTTCCCGGCTAGCTTTTATAAGCCAGGATGGGCAAGGATCCAGGAGACAGGTGGTTGGCTTCACTCGTCCAAGCAGCCTGTCCACATCCTCGGAGGTAACAGATTGGAATTGATCCCACACAACTTGACTAGACAGGACTCTAGCACTCTCCCACCCTGGCCCTGCTCCCACGGTGGAGTCTACTTCTTCCCAAATCTGAGCGATTTTATCTGCAAGCTTAGTCATGCTGGCCACATGACCCGGAAGCTGTATGCCGGCTCCCTCGGCCAATAAAGCGAGATGAGCGCCGCAACCCCAGAGTCAGTCATGACTGGACCTGATGGTCAGGGGTCCCTTTACCTATCACTCACACACTGAAAAGCAATGCATCTTTCTGAAGGGTACGTTTGAGGAGCTGTAAGGCAGGATGGGAAATTTTCCCAGCTGCTCTAGGTTGGGTTCCAGTTAGTTGCTTGGTGCTCTCGAGTTCTTCCCCAGCTTGGTTTCTTTATCTGAACCAGAGAGGAATTTCCCCCTTTTTGCTTTACCCACCCACTTGGGTGGTACATTGCTTGTACTTGCAAAAAGCAACAAAGGGAAATGGAGAGGTTTTCTCACTCACACACTCTTTCCTGTGACTGGTACACAGTGTTTCAGCCACAAGTTGCCCCTGAGAAAGGTAGCTTCCCCAAAGGTTAGTGCATCATGTATCAGAATAAGGAATAAGATGTCTCACCACCACCTTTTCTCCTCACTTCCTGTTAAAGCTACCACTGTTTTCATCTCACTCTCTCGTTTTCTCTCCATTGCTGCCCCAACAAATTGTTGCCCCTCTGCTGAATTTAGACTGGGGGGGGGGGATAGCTTGGCTTTATTTCCATTCTAGGCTGCTGTTGCACTAACAAGTCAACATTTCCCCAGATCATCTGGTTCACTGTGGAAATGACTCCAGATCAGGGCAAATTCAAATTAGCGTATTGGGTTATGAGATGCTGCTTGCTTACTGAAGGCAGATTAAATTGCAAATGAGGACATATCTACCAGAAAAAAGAGCAAAAGAGTTTGGGGCACTTTCCGTGATGCTGGTGATAGTAGTGCTGAAATTAAGTATGTTCCTGGATATTATGCACCAGTCATTGATGACCGCAGAAGGAATCTCTCTCAAACTCAGTTCTTATCCCCAGCAAGGTTAAAGTACAGGTTTAATGTATATTCCCTAGAGCAAACACGAATCAAGACTCCAAGAAGTCTAATGTTTTCAGTGGGCAGTGCAGGGCTAAGAGCCTAATAAAATCAGCTACATAATCTCCTAGACTCTTACTATAAAACATTGTTTACCGTGCTTTTTCTTATTGGGGCGACATATGTTCTGGATATCTTCTCAAGTACACAGACTTAACCAGGTACTAACTATGTACATGATAGAGAGCATAACTCCTAATTTCCACAGCTCCTTGGCTGGTACCATGCTCACCATCCACCTGCAGTTAAAATGACGACTGTAAAATAATTGTTGGGAGCTCTTTGAACATGAAAAAAGAAAGCAAAATAACAAGACTTCTTGCCATGTAGATCCAGGAGAATGATAGTTGGAAAATGAACAATTGTGCCCATTTACTATTGATGTGAACGATCCCAAGCCTCTCAAACGACATAGGCAATGTTGAATTATTCAAAGTAGCTTATAGGTATGTTGACACGCTGACCAAGCTCATTAATATGGCAAATATTTTAGACACTTCAGGTAAATAATCTCTTTGGAACACTGAGGAGGTGTTAACAATGGCATTAAAGGGGTGGGTGGGTTGTTTTATATACAAATGGTGACTTATGAAGTCAACTCTATTTAAATACAGCACAGTTGCAGGATTTCTTCCAGGACCAAAACTGAAGGGCCACAAGATCAGACGCCCAAAATCTTTGCTGGAGAATAGATGTCAGGTGCCAAAGCAATGCATGTATTGACTTCTTCTTCTTCTTCTTCTTCTTCTTTTTCTTCTGAAAGGTAAGGTAAAAGGTAAAGGACCCCTCGATGGTTAAGTCCAGTCAAAGGCGACTATGGGGTTGCAGCGCTCATCTCGCTTTCAGGCCAAGGGAGCCGGTGTTTGTCCACATACAATTTTCTGGGTCATGTGGCCAGCATGACTAAACCGCTACTGGTGCAACAGAACACCGTGACAGAAACCAGAGCACACGGAATTACTGTTTAGCTTCCCACTGCATCTATTTATCTACATGCATTGGCATGCTTTCAAACTACTACGTTGGCAGAAGCTAGGACAGAGCAACGGGAGCTCACCCCATCATGGGGATTCAAACCGCCAACCTTCCAATCAGCAAGCCCAAGAGGCTCAGCGGTTTAGACCACAGCGCCACCAGCGTCCCCTTTATTATTATTATTACCCATTCATCACCCTAAGATCCCAGGGAGGGTTACAACAATTAAAACAAAACACCACATTATCATCAAAAAATGACACAATATTAAAATCAACTTTATTAGCTTTACATTTAATGATTATGTAAGATCCCTTCTTTTAAGAAAAGGATTTGCTCCTAAATACATTGTGCTTTATTCGCAAAGAGTACTTTTCAAAATTGGAATCATGCTTTTTGTTAAAATAAGAAGGATTCTGGACATTGCTAGTGTTGGTTCTGAAACAACCTCCCTGCCACTGCCAGTTTGTTTAAAAATGGGGGTGGGGGAGCAAATGGTAAGGAAAGGTAGTTATTACATAAGAATAGGAAGACTAGTCAGTAGTAGTATAAAGCTAATAGGCTCACAGCTGTTGTCCATAATTTTTAAGCCATCTCTTAGGATGCCCCCTTGTACATTCTGGAAAGGAACTATTTTAATTCATATGGGAATCTCCCATGTTTTTAACAGAATAGAGAATATATTTTAGATCCACCCTGTTTTCCCTCAACATGTTCCGGTAGCTGAGCTAGTATCAGCAGGGATAACACAAACTTTTTCATTTTAACATGAAATGGAATTCTAAATCATGCCCTCTGGGTTTTTCTATTGGATTAGGTTCTATTTTAGCAACAGCCAAGAGCATAGTGCCTAGGGCACAGACGACACAGGCCAAAGATGCTAGTTTAAGGTGCTCTGCAACTTCTGGCTATGCATGTATTTCAAATCATTTACATCAAAATAAAGAATAGGAGAGCTAAAGCTGTTAAGAAGATCTAGCTGCTTTGCAGCAAGCAATAAAAAAAAAATTGCTGGAAAGACTTTGACTTTAATTTCTACAGGTACGATCAAGGCTTTTTGTCCTGTTTTGCCATGAATGTACCTGAACTGGGAACGAGCAAAGCTGGGAAAGGCCAAAGGCTACATTTAGACACTTGAATGCTCAGTAGGCAGATGGCTCTACTCCAGTAGGTGCCTTGAAAAAGGACGAGAGAACAGACCCAGCTGCCATAACAACACACAGCTATCTCCTATGGGGGAGAAATTCAATTCAATTTGCATTTAAAGGAGAACTTGCCTAATTGGCACTTTCTAAAACAGTATGTAAACCAAAACACATCCAACGGTCAATATTTTCCCTTTGCCAAATTTTCCAGCCAAGCAATGCATACAAAAATGTGTACACTAGAATGAAGTGTATATATAAATGCACGTGTAATTGAAAATATCATACAAAATGCATTGTCCTGGAGTGTATATTGTGTAAAACCTGCATTAAAAATGTACAGGAGATATTTGCACTAAAATGCTGAGGCTTTTTAATTAGAACCTTTGAAAAGGGAATCACAGGGTGATGCAGAAATGTTGGGAGCTGAATTTAAGATTGGAAAAAAATTGAGAACGTAAGAAAAGCCTGCTGAATCAGGCTTATGACTCATCTAGTCCAGCATCATGTTCTCACAGGAGCCAACCAGATGCCTGTGGGGAGCCGGCAAGCGGACCATGAAGAAGAAGAAGAAGAAGAAGAAGAAGAAGAAGAAGAAGAAGAAGAAGAGGCGGAGGAGGAGTTTGGATTTGATATCCCGCTTTATCACTACCCTAAAGAGTCTCAAAGCGGCTAACATTCTCCTTTCCCCTCCTCCCCCACAACAAACACTCGGAGAGGTGAGTGGGGCTGAGAGACTTCAAGGAAGTGTGATTGGCCCAAGGTCACCCAGCATGTGGAGGAGCGGAGATGCAAACCCGGTTCACCAGATTATGAGTCCACCACTCTTAACCACTACACCACGCTGGCTCCATGAGCACATGACCCTCTCTCCTCCTGTGCTTTCCAGCACTGCTGCTTCCAGCTATGGAGGCAAAGCATAGCCATCATGGCCAGTAGCCATGGATGACCCTCTTCTCCATGAATTTGTCTAATTTTCTTTTAAAGCCATCTAGGTTGATGACCATCACCGCTTCTTGTGGGAGAGAGTTCCACAATCCTACCCCATCTCCAGTCAGTTCTACTACAAGTAACTCACATTTCTGCCATTGATCTATATGAAAGGTCCATTTGAAAAAATGGCTGTGATGTTTCCTCCATTTCTTCCCTGGGACTGGCATAAAGGTTGCCTTGGAGGCTTTTGATCTCAGGCAGCCAAACATACAGAGCTAGTGGGGGAAGAGGAAGATAACCAGAAAAGTAACAGTTGGAGTAGGCTCTGTGCAAAAGTGTGAAATCCATGTCCCATAAAAACCTGGCACTGTTCCTGGAGCAGAACTGCATTCCAGCTGGTTTTCATCCAGCCTGACCAATTTTATTACCACTTGGCTTTCAGTGTGTCATACACACACACACACACAGACACGTCAAAAACAAAACAAAACCCCTCAGTCTCAATACTATGCAACAGACAAATCAACATCTGCATTTAGCATATGAATTATTACATCTGACTGAGCAACATCTGGGTATTTTTTAAATGGGGTTCTGAGCTTCTGCTTCAGCACATCTTGAGTGCTTTGGTGCCTCTGGATTCATTTAACCAATGCAAGCCTCTGTTGGCCACAATGATAAAAGCTGTGAGGAACAGAGAATAGGAGCCCAAGAGCCAGAAATAATTTGCCGCCAAGGGTCATCAGAACCATAGAGCCTCACTTCTTTCTGGAAACAGGTTCACGTTGCAATGCCGTGTGTAGGTTGAGATGGTGCACTTTCTGCACCAAGAGCAGAAGGAAACAAATGGAGGGTCTGTGTGCCTTGAACATAAAAATTTAGAAGTAAAGAAGAGGATCTAGTGAATTATATTTTATTCAATTAAACCCACTTTGGGGTTATAAAAGCCTTTATGGGCCAGGGCTAATGTACCATGTAGTACTCTGTGTGTATCTACTGATGTTCCAAAGTTAAAATTAATGTACTAGAACTCACTTGTTACTTGCTTTCTGAAAGTACTAGCTACTATCTCTTGACTGCCTCTTCATTTAATTAAAACAACTATGTCCCATATAGAGAGAGCCTTAGTGTTCACCTCCTGGGAAATACCAAGTCAACAACTGATTCAGAGCAGAAGAAAACTGTAGAAGATGGTGCTTCTCTGCTTTATACTGCTGTAACAGAACAGCACATTTGTGCAGTTCCCCATCTGTTGGCCAGACCCATGAGCAAATTTAACAAATGCCTCCCATCTGGATGCCAGATGCATAGTATTTAGATCCTGTTACACATTACAAAAGGATAAGCCAAGTTCTGTAGGACCAGGAAGACCAGGATGCAGGGTTTTCAAACATGCAGAAATAAATAGACAAACAGTACTGCCATGATTGTTTTTGTTCAGTCAACATCAAGAATCACCAATATCTCCAAGTTCTGTGAGTTTGTGGGGATGGAAAATCCCACTTTCTTTAGCCTGAGGACCCACTGTTATAGGGGACCTGCAGGCCATGGGAGGATGTGGTTGGCAAGCTTCAGTAATCTTTATCTGCCCCTCATTTTTTAAGGGGACCCCCTGAAGGACAGGAAAAACCTGGAGCTGAGAAATATCTTGCATTAGCTTTTGACTGCCATCTTTGTTTGCAGCACGGTTTGATATGTCTGCAAACATCTGTGAGATATGGTGTCACCATCACAACTGAAAACTAATCCATTTTGAGCCTAAAATGATTTCATTTGTTCCCATTCCTCCTGCTTCCTTGCCTATCACCCTTAGTTCAAGAGATATTTGTGCCTTTTCTTACCCCATCCTTATTATTTAGTTGGCTTTAAGCAATTCTGAAAATTCTCTGGATTCACATTGATAGTCTTCATGATGAGAAATAAGTGTTTTAAAAAATGCAAAGGAGGCTTATTTAAAAGAAAGAACATAACTGGACATTTGAACAGCTTTCATGAGATGTTTTGAAAGACAAAAATCATCAAGCATTCAAGTCTTGCAAGAAACAGCCCATATCCTTGAACGTCGCACTTGACATAGATACATGATGAATCATCAAACATGAGCACTGGAAATAAAGGGCAGGTAACCAGAATAAAGGGCAGAGCAAGAAGTATGGAACAACACCTGGACCATCTTTCTGCCTCTGAGACAAGGCCAACTTATATAACCAAATTTACTTCTTAAATGTGTGAGCTTGAGTGGACCCATGCAAAATGGAATGGTCATGTCCAAGTTGCAGATCAACACAGATGCCTATTATGCACACCTGGGTAGGGATGTGATGCATGCAGACTCAGCTTTGGGACTGTGCACCATGCTCGCCACATCCTACAGTTGTACCAGTAGGTGTTTCTGTACTGAAAATGCAGCTGAGACCAGATCTAGACAGAATGTACTGTCCTGAGGCCACTGCTCTACTGCTTCCTCCAGCTGTGGCAGAATGGACAGTTTCCGTTGGTGTAGCGGGACTGATGGCTGCTTCTCTGCCTGCAATGGAGAGGTCACCAGATCCCAACTGTGCCTTTGCACCTGCACACTAGATGAGCATACTGGATCATGCCAATGACCCATCTAGTCCTGTTCTCACAGTGGCCAACCAGATGCCTGTGGTTTATCAAATTTGCCAGCCTATGAAAATTCCCTCCAATATAGTTATCTAGACATTCACATGAGAACATTGTGTTATATTACCACAGCAAAACAAAGGGGGTCTGAATCTTTGAGCACAAAGCAGCTGTAGAAACTGACAGATAAGAGAGACACAACCAAAGACTAGCAGGGTTATAGCAGAACTTGAAGCTGAGATGTGGTGCAAAAGAGGTAGGATCTTTAAGGCCATCTTGTTAAAATAACTACAAAGAAAAACAAGACTTGATCTTGAAAGGAAAAATATCTGATAGAGATGGCATATGTAGTCCACATCTCCAGGACAGAAATGAAGAAAGCTGTTTCCACCTTCAGTTTCATAGCATATTTCAAGCTCAGGCTCTAATAACATTGTTCTGAGCACCGTTACCTTCCATAAGTTGTCATACTGCCCTGCTTGGTATCTCCCTGTCCATGCCAAGGGATACAGGTGGGTTCCATCTTTTGCTGCAATGCTGACCTTTCACATATGAACTAGCTGAGGATTTTGCACTGGTGTCACAAGCTGCTGTTCATCTAATAGTTGTTACTACGTTGTCCAAAATCTTCTGCTGGGGGCTCGCCTGCATATGTACAAAATCCCCAACCGCAGAAGGTTTGTAGAGTAGACCCCCTCTTTCTAATTCTTCAGCAAACCTCATTTATGTGGTTGTCTGCACTCACCTCCTAGGCATAATATCAAGTATTGTACATAGGAACATACGGAGCTGCCTTATACTGAATTAGACCATTTTGTCTAACCAGGTCAATTTTGCCTATACAAATGGGCAATGACTCTCTAGGGGGCTCTGGAATTGAACATGGGATGTGTTGTATGCAAAGCAGATATTATACTTGTGAACTGTGGTCCTACTCCTAGGTAGCATTTTGGACTCTAGTGCCCTAGCAGGAGACAGCAACTGCTGTGCCCTAGTAGACATGGATAGGATTCAACTAAATAATGGCACTAGTAGGAGCCAGTGCAGTGAGCCACTGAATGGGGCTTCCGTCCCTTCTCCCCCTCCCCCCATCTCCCCAACAAGACAACCCCTGGAGCACACAGGGGGACGGGATATAATTTCATCTAGCAAGCAGAAATATTTGTGCTGATGGAACAATTGCCTTAATGCAACATTGAATTTCACTCACTGTAAACAATTACTTCTTAACTAGAGGCACTGGGGGGAAATGAGAGGAACCAAAATACAACATCATAATAACCAGCAAATCACCTCATAACTACTGCTTTATTATTATTATGGGATTCTAAGGAGCTGCATTGTCGTATAACACAAATATATATGTGCATGTTTGTTTGTTTGTTTGTTTGTTTGTTTGTGTGTGTGTGTGTGTGTATCTCCACACCCACTTATGGACAACATGCTGCAGCAGTAGGATTTTAAAGTGGAAATTCTATAAACTGATCATACAGGAATAAATTACTTCTTCATATAAGCTGTAGCTTGGATACGTCTTGCCATCCTAATAAAATATTGTTGTAATGAAGTGGGGTCTGCACCAGCTCATTTTTACAGCAAACCCCATTGAAATTCTGCTCTCTGAGCCACAGCTGCAGAAGAATGATGATGCAGCTATGACCTGAATTCTGGAGCTGGCAAGTTCTCTTTATCAGCAAGAACCACCATCGTATATCTCCTGGCTTTGTGAGTCCCTCTGTGAGGCTCCTGCTGCCCCACTGTTTGGACTCCTACCTGTGTTCCCTGACCTTTTACAGTATAAAGTGTGTCAAAGCAAACAAACATCTCTCTTGGGGAGTGCTATTCACAGATAAAAATAGCATTCTGAACAATCTAGGCCACAGACTGTCCAATGATATTGATAGAAAGCTTATTGAGCTCTGAAATAGGAAAGCAGAACCATTGTGGTAACAGGGGTTATACACTTTTATACAAGAAATAACAGCCCAGATACTAACAGGAAAGAGAGAGCAATGAGTTCTCTCACACAACCTCTCCTCCCCTCCACACATGCACACTGCCCTGCCTAACAACACCTCCAGATTTGTGTAGAGTGATTTGCCACCAAGTGTTTTTCAATTGAAACAAGCACTGGTAAATCTAACTTGGACTCTTGTGCTATTCTTTGTTCTCACCCTAGAGATCTACCTCTTTGTCAGCCACTAATTAAGTCTTTTCAAGTAATTAATGCAACTGAAGCATATTTGCATCCTTTCAGATGTACGTTCAGCAGTATAGTGGAAGGGAATTAAGAGTAGAGAAATGGAGTTCTGGGAATCAGGACCACCCCCTTAGCAGGTGTGCTAATATCATCAGTTTGAGCTCCAGAGTAATTGATAGAACCTCCTTGCCCTGGCCAGGGAATGAGGTGGTAACGAAGCTTTCAAGCTTGATTGTGACAAATGCCAAAGAAGATGTCAGAGAATAAGGAAATAACCAACACGGGGTTGGATATTTCTTTCTTTTTCTTTCATGGGCTTTCTCCTGGCACTTTAAATGGCAAAACTTCTTTGCAATACAGTTTGCATTTCTAATTAGCAGCTAATGGCTAGCTGAAGGTCTTTTGTTAAAGCCTCACAAATTGTTCTACAAATTGAACCCATGCACCAGAGGTAAGTCCCACATAGCTCAATGGAGCTTAGTCCCAGGTAACTAAGCACAGTAGGATTGCACGCATGCTGAACCTAATAAATGGGGTATGTGTAATTAAACAAAAGAGGTCAATACACCTGCCAGCATTTTTGGATTTTCCTTCAAAGTGTGGCTATTATGGCTGTCAGCTGTGAGCTCCTGCATGTCAAAATGTATCACTCTACCACTCTACGCATCCACTTCTGGAGCCTACATGTGTTGCCCCCTGTGAAGAAGCTGTAGGACAAGTTATCTGAGTCAGAGAAGAGGAAATTAAATTAAAACTCCACAACTTCTCACTCCCCTTCTGACTCCTTTCTCTTTAATTAACCTCTTGCCCTGTTGTTTATATATAGTTCACTAACCGCTCCTGTTTTCCAGCTCTCTTGCCTTGATCACATGTAGGGCATTGCCCATGAGCAGGTCTCTTGCAGGCTTCCGGAAGCATCTGGCCGGCCACTGCTTGAAAGAGACTGGCAGACTTGCCAGCTGTATCCTTTGTCTGATCCAATAGAACTACCTTGAAGTTAGCATTGTGTGGGAAACAACTGCATGGAACAGAAAAGACACACCTGCCAGCACTATTTTTAATAAACAAGCAGAATGAAGGTGGAAGACCTTACTCCCTGTGGAAGCAAGGTAATCCTGCAAGTTTTGCTTTTAGATAATTGGTTTAACTCTGTTGGGCACATTTACGTTTCTGCCCAAACCGACAGAAATCTTTGTGCTTTCCTCCCCAAAGTGCAGCCCTCAAGGGAAGCTTTGAAAAATCATGCAGAGTTTTCCTGGAGTGGCTGAGTGTGTATTCAGCTCAGAAATGGTCTTTATCCTAATTATCTAGGAACTCAAACATGGCTAAAGAAACAGTTGTTAGATCAAAATTGTTATTTAAAGGTGGGGGAGGGGGGACTTTTGAAAAGCCACAAATTATTTTTTGAAAAGGTAGGCTGCTCTTCCGGCCAAATGCTTCTCCATGCATGAACAATAAGTCCACATGCTTTCTCAAAATAGACTCATAGAATTGTAGCATTGGAAGGCACACCCAAAGCTCATCTAGTCCAACCCTTGCAATGCAGGAATCACAGCTGAGAATCCCTCTCAGATGACCATCCAACCTCTGTTTAAAAACCACAAATGAAGAAGCATCCACCACCAAAGAGAACCCAGTTTACTTGCTGTCAAAGGCTGTATGCCCACGATCCTTTCACATATATGTGTGAAAACAGAACTCTCATAGAAGGCAATGGCCTTGTTTGCACATAACGTGTAACAATGCATTTGATACGAAGATTTCAGATTTGTCTTAAACCCAGCAATGATAAACCATGTTTAATGGCTTGTTGGGGCTGAGGTGCATGCTGCTAAGTGGTCTCTGGCTTGCTCCTGGGAATAATCCTAAAGCTGAGCATGATGCCAGAGCCAATGCAGCGCTGGTGGTGAGTAGGAGTGGTGGGGAGAAAATTGGTTTGGTCCACACCCTAATGCAAATCGTACCTAAATGGCTCTTCCATAAATAACCCACCTAAACCATAGCTAGCCTTTGAAATGCACACGTCTCCAAATTTTCTAATGCAGTTCTCTAGCTAAAACTTGTGTCTTAAAATGCATATATTGGGAGGTGGGGGTACACATTAAACATGTGTAAAATGCATATTTTAGCAGAGGATTAAAAATGTGTTCTATTAGGTGGAATTGTTTGCAAAAATGTGTATACGGGGAGAAATGAAAAACTGAGAAAAACTGAAATTGACAGATTGGTCAGTCCCTAGCAGTCAATACAATTTTTACCTGGCCATTAAGGACACCCACAAAGTATGGGCTCCTCATTTTCTTAACAGAAGAAAATGGGCAATGAATAAAGAGAGCATGACCTAGTAAAGCAGATATAAAAGGAAAGAATACAATGATTGGGAATTGAGCAAAATAATAGGATTCCTCCTCAAAGCAGGTGCCACCATGGGCAATATCACTTTCAAGTGCAGCATAAATTCACACTATCAGTGTTGACACTTGGTGACAAACATATCCATTTTTTTCCAATCTTTTGCCTATGCACCAGCCTGCCATGTGTATCTTACTCTAGAATTCTAATCATGATAACCAATATTCATCATAGAAAGCCACATTCTTCTATTCAAATGAAGTATGCATATTAATAAACATGTTTTAATCTACATGTGCTTATTTTGCGTAACTTATTCTGCTTCTGTGATCTCAGATTTGCAAAAGTTTACCTGGACTGCCAATCCATGGACTTCTAATCATGGTGTTTCAAAGTGGATGCTGTATCTTTGGTCATGTCACATAACCAGGTATGCTATGGAAGGATAGAATAGCAATTCCAATAAAACAGATAAAAGATGCAGAAAATATGAGATGTATAATAGCTCCCTTTATATTTTTTGAAAGTGGGCTCATGCAAAGTTAATAAGGAATGTCAGCACCAGAAACAGCGAAATAGCACAATGAACAAGCTATGTGTCATTCTAAGGTGATTAGCCATGCTTTATCTTGATCAAACTAATTTATTTTCTGTACTGCATGCCTGTGAAGAAAGAAAAGACTGTATTTGTCTCTAGAAAGGTAATGCTCCCTTTCGATCCCTGGTCCTTGCTTTTCCCACTACAATTTTATCCTGGTTTTTTTCCCTTTCCCCAGGTCCTGCAGCTTCACCTCTTCTGTGACCAGCTGCAAAGATTTGATGGACAGGAAATCTCATTATTTTGTAGTCACCCTCTAACTTGAAAGAGCTCTGTCTGTCTCTCTCTCTCTCTCTGTGTGTGTGTGTGTGTGTGTGTGTGTGCAGGTGTGTAGATTTAGAATGGTGTTAGGCACAGTCTTCTATGGTAATTAGTTAAGGAAACTGACTAGCTGTTCATGCAGAGCAGGAGGAAAATGTGACTAATGAGGAATGACTTTTGTCCACATCAAAGAAGGTGAAGTTGTTGGTGTTTGGGGTTTTTTGTTAAAACCACCATAGGTTAGCAAAATCCACACTTCTTATGTTGAAGAACATACCATGTCCAATTCCGGGCACCACAATTTAATATTGATAAGCTGGAATGTGTGCAGAGGAGGGCAACCAAGATGATCAAGGGTCTGGAAACCAATTTTACGAGGATTGCAGGAATGAGCTGGGTATGTTTAGCCTGGAAAAGAGGAGACTAGGAGGAGATATTATAACCATTTCAAATATCTCAAGGGCTGTCATATGAAAGATGAAGCAAGCTTGTTTTCTCCTGTTCCAGAGGGTAGGACTCAAAACAATGGCTTAAACTTACAAGAAAGGAGATTGCAACTAAACACCAGGAAGAACTTTCTGACAGTAGAACTGTTTGACAGTGGAATGGTCTGCCTCAGGAGGTTGTGGACTCTCCTTCATTGGAGGTTTTTAAGCAGAGGTTGGATGTCCATCTGTCATGAATGCTTTTGCTGAAATGCTGCATTTCATGGGGTTGGACTTCCAACTCTACAGTTCTGTGATCTCAGAATGTATTAAAGAAAGTGCCTTAACTTCATCCCTGCTGTTGATCCCACTGAAAAATGTCATTGGGATCTTTTGATATCTTGACCACCCAAAACTTGCTTTGGGAAGGTGAGGTCTCCATTTGCCCTTGAAATGGTCAAAGGACTATAATGGAAGAGTAAGAACATAAGCCCATTCAAGGCCTTGTTAAAAGCATTCATGATGGAAACCTAGAGGCTTACATGGAAATTGTCTTCAGTCTTTAAACAGTCTTTTTGCCACAATTTGTCATCTCCTAAATCAGGGATGGGGAACCTGTGGCCAGCCAATTGTTGTCGGACTACAACTCCCATTAGCCTCAAACAACACAGATGATGTGTAAGGATGGTATCTTGAAGGGTGCTATTTTAGCAGAGGCTTAAAGATGCTGTACTTGCATCTTGCACAGAGTTAGACTAGAGGACTTCCACAGTCACTGGAGGGATGACTTCTATGATCCTTTTACGAACGGAGCAGAAGAAAACTCAGGCCTTCAATTGGTTGTGTTCATGGTGCAGCAGTGGACAAAACAGAAAAGTGAAAAGAGCATCATGGACAGTAGCAGGGTGGAGAAGGGGTGGCACTTACCTGACGTCCAGAAGGGGGGTGGGGAGGGGCATGGCAGCAGTGAGATCAGCACTGCTCAAATGCACCAGGAGAGCCATATGGTGCAACAGTGACCAATCTGCTACCCTACCCAACCATTCACTAATGGTGGCAGAGTCTTGTCCAGGGGTGGGGGTGGGGGTGGGGGCGGGAGAGAACAATGTAACAGTATTTGAGCAACCCCCACCCTGCTGCATAGTAGCAAATCCTTCCTGCCACCTGAAACTATTTCACAGCCTGGACAAATTCACAGAAGCTACAAAAAAATATTATTAAATATACATGTTTGTATATCAAAGTAGAAACACATGCATCAAGGAGATTATTGCATGACATCTTGTAACGTTGAATTGCAAACTGTGAAGACATCTAGCCAACTGGATTTATTTTTTCACAGGTACAAATCAACACTGGCAAGCAGATATCTGATTTTAGCATCAAATAAAGCATGTATCGTTATTTTGACTTGCAAAACAAAAAAACGGAAAAAATATGCTAAAAAGCTGCAGTGGACCATCTGTGTTTTAATTTTAAAGAAAAGGCCACAAGGACTTCAGGAAATTTAGAAAATCTATCTGCCTAAATGAGCATTATTTTTAACTTATACCATTCCCTTTGACTTGATTTGCTTTTGGGGTGAATATCCAGCCTTTTCAGGCAATATATCATACACAACACTATTCCCCTTCATGCATTACTCCCACAAAGGAGTCTCTTCACACAATCATGCCCCTGAAATTGTATGGCTTCGACCCCATTCGCTGACACCGATGCACTGAGCATAGATATCTGCCAAAGGGCAGCCTTCATGTGTGGAAGGCTATTTGGAAGTTGTGTGTGAGAGCATCCTTCTTGCAGTCACCATGTGGATGTGCAACTTTGGGGTGGGTCAGGAGCAGCACCATAGCATCCCTTCCTGGCATTGTGTTGAGACTCCTCCCTACTATTAACATAGAAGGCGAGGAGAGGGCATATCCCTCCTGTCTACTCACTAAAGTTTGCTCATAGGCACCATGCACTTACTAAATTAGGAAGAACAAAAATGGATGGAGAGTTGGAAAACATTTTATTGCTACTTAACATCAACTCTGGGCTCTTCCACACTTCCGTTTGTGCTGTACCTAGAAAGCACAGGTCCAAGCAGTTTTCCACTTGACCCACATGGGCATGGGACTCTGTAGTTTTCCCCTTGCCCTGCTCCTTTCTGAGGGAAAATCCACTCTTTAGCGATACATCAGAACAAATGGCAATCCAGGGAAAACCTGAATTGCCATTTGCTCCGATTGAGTGCTAAAGAGTTATTTTCCCCTTGGGTAGGGGAAGCAGTGGAACAAGAGGAAGTGTGGATAAGACCTTAATCTTAGTCCAGATATTCCACACTAATTACAGGTCCAGTTCAAACTACTCTGCAGTTTAGAATCAGTACATAATTATTTTAGTAGCCTTCCAGCTGCTAAGCTGCCCCCACTGAAATGGAAAGGGGATACAAAGCTGGGGAGATGGAAGTTTGTAGCAGAAGGGGTTGGGGCCAAAGAAGTACTAGGGTGGTTTCCCAAAAACCTTATTTGGAGCACAAGACCTTGAGTTCGGATTGGGCTTAAGCTTAAAATGATCTGAGTATCCATCTGAATCAGGTTAGTTCACTTTTGATTACTCCATTGCAAACTGACCAAGTGATGCTTAGCCTTCAATGGCAGGAGTTAGGTTGTGGCAAACCCCCATAGGAGGTCTTCCCATTAATTATTGGTGTTGTTGAGTATCCATATGTCAATGTGGGTGACTCTGTTCATGCTGAGTGCCTTCCTTGATTACCTATGAAGAGACAAGAGATATCTGGAGGTGGTGAGACATTAGAAAGTCTGTGTGTGTGTGTGTGTGTGAGAGAGAGAGAGAGAGAGAGAGAGAGGGAGAGAGAGAGAGAAGGATGGAAGGAAGGAAAGGCAACATCAGTTCCCTGCTCCCTCCCCAGCTGAACTATCTCTCTCCTCCTACAGGACGATTCTCCAGCAAATGCCCTGTTGGCTGGGCACATGGGTAGGTGAACAGTGTTGCCACTTTGCTACACAGTCAAATGATAGGAGGACACCAGTGCTTTAGACCTGTGCCTCTGACAGGCCTCCCCATTGACTGGTTTCTGCTTCAGTTTCTTAAAGAAGAGGAGCTAAAGCCACCGCTGTTCCCCTGAGGCTGCAGTGTATGTGGAGATATTGGCTTAATTCAATTGTCCAGCTCAATACATACGTTAGCATATAAAGATTTGGTAGACAAAGATTTTGACTATCATAGACCTGAATGATCAATTGGCTTCACTCCATTGAAACTTTCACTTCAATCCTACATCCATACTCAGAGGATTCTTCCTCAAGCATTCCATCAATGGGTCAATAAAGTGTTATTTCATGGGGGAGATGTTCTTTCCCATTAAATGTGGAAGGGAGAATGCCTGGATATAGATCTGTGATTTGTTCTGCATTTGTTTTCATCAAATGCCATGCTTGCTGTTAACCACCACAGCAAACGTTAGCAGATGGCCATCTCAGGCCACTCCCAAATTGCTCAGCAACAGTTTGCAGAGTTTTCATTCTGTTAGATGAAGTCTCCAGTGATAGCAGGCTATTAAGAAATAGAGCACAAACATGCACGATTGTAGCCAAATGTTTTCAGAGTTAACGTGTTGGCAGTCCTTGTCAGTGCCAGCTCTGTGCAACGCTGTAAGCAATAACGGCAGCTTTCAAAATTTATAATAGTTTGTTGAAATAGGCCAGTGAGTGATTGGCATTCATCAGAGTCTGCACGAAATTTAACTGACCACTGGTATGCGTATAGTTGACTGAAGGGAGTAGAAGTCCATAGGAATGTAATGCTCACTCAATAAAATAGATCTGAAAGACTCATCAACTGAAGAGGGTCTTGAAAGAAGCTGCATCTCACAGTTCTCCAGGGGTCTTGTTCATATTTACTAGAAAGGAAATCCAAATGGATTTACTTAGCCTTACTCTCAAACAAGTGTATATAGGATTTCAACCTTAGCGTCTTTTCTGGGGGAATATGTGCAGAGGCAACACAAAAGTTCTCAAATTGCTTGGAAGGCTCAGTCCCATAAAATATGGTACAAACAGGGCCTGGCCAGCCGTATTCTAAGCCACACCGAGGCGCTGGTCTCTGGTGGCAGATTGAAAGGGACCACGGAATACCCAAATTATTAAAGAAAGCGTATAATATATTGTCGGAATGGGAAACTAAAGATAAAGAAGTTAAGTCAGTAATGATTAAATGGGCACAGGACCTGGGTCATGATACACAATTTGAGGACTGGATAAGACTTTGGAAAGTGAATTTGAAAGTCATGGATTGCATATTGTTGAAAGAGAACTACATAAAAATGATGTATAGGTGGTACATTACACCAGTAAAACTGGCAAAAAATATAAAACAGAACAAAAGAATTGTTGGAGGTGTAAAGAAGGGGAAGGTACATTTCATCATATGTGGTGGGATTGTAAGATCTTAAAAACTTTTGGGAAATGATAAATAATGAATTTTTTTAAATGTTCAAAATAACATTTGTCAAAAAACCAGAAGCATTTTTGTTAGGTATTTTAGGACAGGAGTTGCTGAAAGAAAATGGACTATTTATGCATGCTACAACGGCGGCAAGAATTCTAATAGCTCAGAATTGGAAAAATAACATCCAAAACACAATGGCAAGAAAAGCTGATGAACTATGCAGAGCTAGCAAAGTTAACAGACAAACTATGGGAAAAGGACAACAGTGATTCTGAAAAAGAATGGGAACCCTTTACAACATATTTTCAGAAACAACAAAAGGAAATGGACTCACTGGAAGGATTTAAATGAACATTTACAACTTTATTCACAAAGAATAAGAAGTATAGCAATGGGATAACATAGTTTTATATACTAACAGCAGATTGTAACATTTGATGTAACAAACCAGAAATGGAAGTTGAGGGAAGTCAACAGCTAGGGGAGAAATGGAAAACGAATATTTAGTAAAGATATTGGATGTTTTTTTTTTGAGAAAAGAAAACTAATAAAAAATAATTATAAGAAAGAAAGAAAGAAAGAGAGAGAGAGAGAGAGAGACCAGGATGGACACTTCCCAGTGTATACTGAAACCTTTTTAGAACTGTCTGAATGAGTGCATCCCTTGCCCGATTCAAGCCCCTGTTGCCAGCAGCTGAATAGCTGCTTGGACAAAGCCTCATGAGCTGGTCTTTGATTGCATGTGACTAGGCTTCTTGGTTCAAACCTTCATTTTCAGACTTGTAGAGCACTGTAAACTGAAGAAAAGAGAAGTGCTGGAGGGGACAGGGACATCTCAGCCCCTCATGTTTGCTTGCATATGAGTAAAGCTAATGTCCCAATAGGGTTGGTGTGAATGTGCATTCCGTGAATAAAATTCCGTGATTTTGCCTCCTTTTTCCAAGATGGTGGAAGCTGAACTTTTATATCCACAAAAATGCTAAGGAACAGACTTCAGAGAGCCCATGTATTTCTTTCATATTTATTCAGCTAAATTTCCACTTAAATGGGATCTTGTGCACATTTGTGTCAAATAGGTGCTTTGGCCTTGTTAAAGAAGGTAAATGTTGTTTTGTTTACTTATTTATGAAAAACTTTGCATAATTTAAAGACATGAGTAAGTTGTCCATTTACTTCCCACAAGATCCTCATATGCTTAAAATGTTAATGCCCAAAGCAGTGGGAGAGAGGGTGACCTTAATTCATGTATATGTATTTTATACCCAGACATCTCTCAGAAACCATGAAAATTCTTCTGTACAAAGTTCTAGAGAAACAACAGCTGCATAAAACATTCAGCATTCTCTAAGCACCCAGAAAGCCTTGTCATTTGCTGACTTACAGAACCTAAAGTAATGGAGCATTATTTTCATAAAGAGCTGCTATTACAAGCCAGAAAGCATGGGTAAGTATTGACTAAATAGGTAAATATGATCTACAGTGGTACCTTGGGTTACAGACGCTTCAGGTTACAGACTCCGCTAACCCAGAAATAGTACCTCGGGTTAAGAACTTTGTTTCAGGATGAGAACAGAAATTGCGCGGCGGTGGCAGCGGGAGGCCCCATTAGCTAAAGTGGTGCCTCAGGTTAAGAACAGTTTCAGGTTAAGAACGTACCTCCAGAACGAATTAAGTTCTTAACCTGAGGCACCACTGTACTTTATTCTGATGTTTACCTTTCTGGTGTATAACCTTTGCACTCACTGCTTCCAAATCCAGGAGTCCAAACCAACATAGGAATATAGTAAGCTGCCTTAAACTGGCTCACAAGGAGAAGATGGCAGCCATTTTGCTCCTCCTTATGCTTTTTTGGTTAGTGTGGAACGCCAGCTAAGTGGAGGTTTTGCTTAGTGTGCCATCTAAACCCAAGACCATGGTTAAGGTCTTTCCTCCTTAACCAGCCCCTGTAACCATAGGAAAAGACTGCCATTTATGGTTGAGAAGGGAAGACCTCATTAGTTAATTATTTTAAAATATTTTCATTCATAGCTGATTCCTAAATATATATTAAAGTCCAAACATTGAAAAGGTTGGTCAGCATGTGCAGAAGTAGAGTCAAATGCTCTCTATGCCGTGGACAGCTGATGTGGTGCCCTCCAGATGGTGATTGGCTGCAACTCCCATCAGTCTCAGCTAGCAAGGCCAATGGGCAACGCTGCACCATGAGGGCACCACAAGGGTTACTCCTACTCTACACAAGCATATTCCAGCTCTGTTGCGCCCGTAAATATGTGGAGATAATCCCATGATACGCATATAGACTACTCGGAAAAGGCCTCCTCCTTGTGAGCTTGGCAGGTGCAGCTCCAGAATGTGCGTCAAGCCTTATTCATTGAAGGATTTACTTGTCAATGGATGATTTAAGGTTACTGACAGTTTTATCAAAGCCTTGCCTGCAGGCTAAAGGAATAACACATCTTTAAATTCTTCTAAACGCATGAAGGTCATCAAGATTTATGGTTTACCCATGTGTAAATACCATTATTTATAGCTGATCCCCTTGAGGATGTTCAGTAACCTTTCTGCTGCGGATGCAAGTGAAGTAATCAGCCACGTTAAGAAATCTCACACATTAATCGCTGAGAGCTGTGCCCAGAAATTGACAGCCACAATACCTCCCCCCCCATCTCTCCCATTATCCACGAGCTTGTTGTAATGAAGGTGCTTCATTCTCACAGCAGTCACTGAACTCTAAATGAACTTGAGAGGGATTTTTGTCAGCCAAGTACCACACCGAGCTGGTCTTGAGCACACAGCGGGGAAAGCAGTGTTTGTACATTGGGCTCTGTGGAATCTTCGCCAGAGAAGCTCTCTCAATGACGACCTATGGTAAGTAATAAATGTTACTTCTGAACTGGGATTGCGCCGGGGAAGGGGAGAGAAGATGCAAATAATGGTTTTGCTCTGTTTTTGTAGCGCAAGTAGTGATAGAATCGGTTCATTTCAAATTGGAGAAGCTATTCGCCTTCAATCCCTTGAGATTTCAATTTTTTAAAAAATGGGCTGGTCCACACTATTCATTTAAACCACACCCAATGCACATTTGAAGCACATGACTCCCCCCAAAGAACCCTGGGAACTATAGTTTCCCTGTCACAGTGCTAACATTTCCAGCACAGTGTTTATGGGTTTTTAAAAAATGTTCTTTTCTTTTCTTTTCAAGGAATATGTTTGCATCATTTTTACCAATAGAAATAAATAAAGCTTGTCAGAAGAGAAAGATCTTTTAAAAAAAACTATCAAACTCGTGGTGAACCTTATTAATCAGGCAAAGACCTGGCTGTAGACAAAACATTTTTGCCTGGTGGCTAAAGATACAGAATGGGATGCACAGGATCATATTCAGAGCCAGGAGGTCCCTGCACAATCTGGGGTCCCATCTATGCACACAGAGCCAGCATGTGAATAGGCTTAATGTATGTACATTAAGCCTATTCACATACATTTTGCAGAGACTGAGGGTGGAATCAGTAGGTGTGATCTCACGCTTCTCACTCCCATTCAGTCAGCACAAATTAGAATAGCGGTATGATCTCTCTCAGTGTGTTTGTTGTCAGAATACGCCTCTAGGGGCCCCCGCAGTCCCCGCGATGAGACAAACCTCTCTGGGCATGTTCCTGGTGTTGCACAGCTCCGGGACGTTCATAAATCATCAGTCCTGGGGCGCTCCAGCAACACATAGCAGATGCCTATGCGCATGCACACTCTGCAACAGGACAAAGCGATCATGGCATTCTCTCACCTCAGCGCCGAGAGAGAAAAGGAAGTGAAAAGTACAAAAACACAACAGAGCGGAAGAGATAAGGCTAGCTTCCATTCTCAGGCTTTCCAGCCTAGAAAGTAATCACAGAAATGTGATTTGATGTAACAGTCACACATCAGCAACAGAGGAGTGACATGCTAATATGCATGTGTGTTTACACAAACATATACTAGGAGCTGTCACCCCTGCTTGCATTGTTCACCAACCCTGCCTGCTCTCATCCTTCAGCCAAACCCCAACCCCTTACACCTCACCCAAACCCCACAGCTCATTCCACCCTCACCCCCCAGCCAAGTTTCACAAAGTGCCACATGCTCAAGGATGAGAAGCTGGGAGTTGCCTAACTGAAGCTGAACCTAGAATCATAGAATCATAGAATCATAGAGTTGGAAGAGACCACAAGGGCCATCGAGTCCAACTCCCTGCCAAGGGCCATCGAGTCCAACTCCCTGAATATGTCACAAAGATTGTCCTGCTTGTAACCACATTGCACAGAGAAATCACATGTTCACAGTCCAATCAAAGTTCAGCACTTTTAAGTCCCATTGACCTCACTGGAATAGTAAAGTAAAATAGTAAAATACTAAACCTTACCTAGGAGTAAGTCTGATTGAACTCCATTGGACTGTAAATAACCCCAACTTCAGCCAAAGAGGCTTAAAAGTCCTTATCTTAGATTGTGATAAGTAACCAATGTGTTATTTTGTACTATACTTTAGAAAATTACTTATGATGGCAATCTAAGATAAGTGCTTTTCAGATAAGCACTATTGTTACAGGGATATCAGATTTCCCAAACACTCAGAAGTGCAGTGGAAAATGTGATGACTCCGGCAAGAAAAGCGCTACTTGGAGAAAAGACGCATGAATTGTGTGAAATGAACGTGCATATTACACTTACACACACACACACACTAACTTCCAGTGTGAATGAAGAGTAAACACTGTGTCCATGTCAGTAACAACAAGATTATCCAGGCCTTGAGCAATTGTAAAATTCCTTTAAATTACCATAATACATGCCATTTGAATATACCTCAAAAATGCAGTATCATTATCACTTATTGTTAAGCTGAACCTGGAGAAGCCAAGGAGATAAACACTACCCTTTATTAGCTGGGGGGGGGGGGAATTAAGGGTTTCAAGTTGAGATGCAAATATGAAGTCCCCAGGTTGAAATTATTTCTGTCCAGGGTTATTGTGAAATTGTTGTTTTATATATGAGATTGTCTTGCATAGTTCCCAAGGCAATCCCAAACAGCTTCCAAGCCATAGGCAGTTCAGATCTAACAAGTTCAATGCAAGTTAAAACATAAAACCATAATGAAAAGCAACACAAATGCAACAAGAAAACAAAACTCAGCACAGCCCCTGAGCTGAAGCACAAACAGATATGGCTTTCCCTTTCAGCTGAAATAAAACCCTGGACTGTTAATTCAGGAGAGGTTTGAATTCATGACAAAGCAAAAGTCTCCTAAGCTTCTCCCCCTCCAAAAAACCCCCCCAAAAAACATTTAAAAGGTCAAAGATGCAGTTTACCCAAGTGTAAATACCAGCCACAGTAAGCAATGCTGCAAATGCTAGGGCTGCTTGACCTTTTGCCAAACATGGTGCAATAACTGCTGCCTAAAACAACAGAAAACATTATGCAGAACATTATAATGCAGCAATTAAAAAAAAGGCCTCTACTAATCTTCCTATGAATGTGTGCTCCTTTCCGTTACCCCTCTATGCCATGGAATTACAAGATTGGTTGGTGATTCTGGTGTGTTTTCCTCAAACCATTTCTGCTTCTCTTAAATGTCATTTTTCAAATGGGGAATCCCACTTGCCCTATAATATTTGTGAAATGATGCCAGAGGAGATTCAAGTGCACAACAAAGGAACTTAGCACTGCTGGGCAAGACTTACCTTAGCAGAGGGATGGTATGAAGACACATGAGGCCATTTCCTTCCCAAAGCTAAGCAGGTCTGAGTCAGGTTAGTACTTAGATGGGAGACTAACTAGAAACCACATTGCCACGGTTCCATGATGGAAGAAAGGTGGGTTATAGTTAAAGTAAGATGACTAGTCCATGTTTCCACATCCATCCAGCCAGAGGAGGGACAATACAAGCTAGCTGTTAATGAAAAACAGTAGAGCTGAGCTGTGTTTGGGGAGCTTTTTACATTTACAGCATCAGAGCTGCCAATGTGGTCTGAAGAGACAATGTGGAGTTGGGAAGTGGATTTGGTTGTCCATTGTACTGCTTAAGATGAGTTTTCCTGTGTATATTTTTAAAGAAACTCTAGAATTGGCCTCCACCCAAAGAAACCAAACCTAAGTAGGCACTGCACCCCTAGAACGTCTTCCTCCCAGAAAAGAGGAGAGTGTAACAGAAGGCATGAGGAGAAATATGATTCATTTTCCATTTATAGGCAAACCTACCTTTTCACTTTCCAAAACGATACAATAACAAAACATAGCCATTGTTCAAAATGTGCACTTTCTTGAATTTTGTAGTGCAATTTTCCAGCCAAGTAATATGTACCAAAGATATAGATATAGATGATATAGATATAGATATAGATATAGATATAGATATAGATATAGATATAGATATAGTGGAGTAAAATGTTTAAAGAAATGCATATCTTGATGATAATAGCATGCAAAAAAAATGAATTATTTTAGGAGAAATTTGCACTGAAAAGCTGAGGAATTTTCATGAGGACTTTTAAAAAAAATGCAAACTGATGTGGAAATGTGGAGAAGTGAAATTGTTTTTATTTATTTTTTTAAAAGGCCGGCATGATCTATTTAAATTTACCTATTGTTACAGATCTGGGGTAACAGAGTTTGAGCACGCAAGGGCACCCATAACTGTTAGCGTTAGTAGATATTAGAAATTAATAAATAGTAGACTTAGATCATCTTTGGAGTATTGAAAGGAAGAAGCCAGGCCCTCAACTGAGATAGAAGTCATTAAGAATGACAAAAGGTACTGGAAGCAAGTCATTAATCCATCATTGGGAACCATCAAACAGACAGGAGACTCTGCTGGTAAGGGGAGGAGGTTGCCAAAGTGATGGGGGCAGGCTGTGCCCACAGTATAAAAGTGTTGTTTTAAACAAGGATTGGGTTTTTCTGGCAAGGGTCTTTGGGCAGGAGAAGGGTGGAGCCAGAATTCCAGGCAGAGGCCATGTGGGGCAGAACCACCTTGGCAAGCTGGGACAGAGGCATTGATGCTGCACTGCTGTGGGGAACAATATGTAATGCTCTGAACTCTTTCCAAAAGTAGATCTAGGTATAAAAATGTGTACAATAAACCATATTTCTTAAAGACACTAGTCTCTGCTGTGTCTTGATTTTGCAACAGAAGCATGACCCTTGGTGAGTTCCTGGAACCCCCAGGAATCATGCTGCCACTAGGCAGATGGCACACAACAGTTGTAACCCTATGTTTGACCATGATAACTGGAAGAAGCAAATGCACCCCCTCAAACTTGTGATCTCATTTGAATCTAGGCGACAAATTCCAAAGAAGTGGACTCGGGGAGGTGAAAAGGCAGCAAGTTCCTGGGCTCACCATGTGCAGCACTCAGAGCCACAGGTGTGAGTCACAATAATCACCCATCCTTCATGCACAGTCAGTGGAGCTTCTAAGTATATCACAGTTTAGTCATCCAGATGGAAAATGAACCATAAAGGGTCAGAAATATGGCAGTGAACTGGATGAGGACTGTGTGTGCTGTTGTGGGCATTAAGCTATCAGAACACAGCACCCAGCAGATGGTACTAAGTGGTAATTTATATGCCCAAGATGTCTTGCTCCTCTGAAACATAGAGCAGTGAGTACCAGGAAAGAGTCAATGCCAAAAAAAACCCCCAATTTATGTATTTCTTTTTTTAAAGAAAGAAAGAATACATTATACTGAGTGAACAGCTATGATAGGTCCTCTTTTATCCTGTCAGAACCAGTAGGTGAACTGACAGAACTGGATCATTGGTTCTTCCTAACAAAAGTGATTCAGTAATGGTAGCTTACTTTTAAAATAAGGAATGTTCCAGCATTCCTTTCAAAAATAATACAGTGGCAGCTGGTACCCTTCAAAAGATTTATTTGTTCTCTAATGCATAGACTTCATATAACCTATGTATAGACTTCACATAAAATGAGCATCTAAGGCTTCTGAAGAGATGTGATGTAGGGTTGTTGAGACAATGCCCCTTCCGATCTTCAGGAGGAGGGGGGGTTGTGGGATCACGACCCCGCCCACACTCGCTCTCGCGAGGCTGGCATCAGCCTCGCGGGAGACAGGGATTCACCCAATTAGCATACCCTGTGGCGCCAGCCAATCGGCTGGCGGCAGGGGCGGGCCTTCGTAGGGCCACTTAAGGTCAGGGCGGACCCTGGCTCGCCCCCTTTCTTCCCTGGAGACGACGCGGTTTCCCACCCACCCGCCCTTTAGGTTTTGCCACTGACCTTGCTATGGGCTTCGGCTGGTCGCCGCAAGGGGCCTGGTAGGAGTTTTTCCATTTGGCTAATTGGCTGGTTTTGTGAGCCACTTGGTTTTTTCGCCTACCTCGTAGCAAATCGTCACAACTCCCTCGGTTTTGGCGGTAGGCATTGGCCGGGGTATTATCATGCAGATGAGGTTGGGGGGGAGGAACGCCATCACCTCCCCCAATGCTTGAAGGGTAGTTCGTTAAAGGACTCCGAGGGGCGACGCCTCGTCCGAAACCTACGGAGGCTGGGGCCTAAAGCGCGCCCCCGAGCGGTAACCCCTCGGGGAGCGCCTAGGGATATGCATCTCGGGTGGCTCCCCCTGTTGGTGTTTAACCCTTCCCGGTCAGACCGGATAGTCGGTTAGGGCCAATGCCTAAAGCCAATACCCTTCTTTCCTGTAATCAATAAAGTTGTGGCCATTTTCGACCATTAACCTAAAACTCTGTATCCGTTGTCTTCATTTATTCCACCTGTGGTGGGGAGGGAATAGCCACACAACGAACAGGTAAAAATCTAATATTTGACATGCACCCCTTATTTTTTGTTAGGACATTAGACACCCATGTGTTTTATTCAGTGCTTTTTTCTGGGGGTATTCAAGGCCACACCATACCAGCAGCTCCCCCCCCATGTGACACTGTAACAACTTCATGGTGAGTACCAGCACCATTTTTGCTATAAAAAAAGCACTGGTTTTATTCATTATTTTGGCTTTCATCATACTGATGTTGCACATTTATTGAGATCTTAAGGCACTGGTTTTTTTAAAAAAAAGCTATAAGGAAAAAGTATGTTTTAAAATATATTTATTATATATTCATCTTGCTTTTTAATAGCAGCTTCTCGTCCTTCTGCTGGCAGCAAATAGCAGCTTCAGAGAAGCAATTTTCATTGGGAATATAGTGCAGGAAGCCCCAAGGCTAAGGTCCCAACTGTGGCTGCCCAAGGCACACATTAAATGTATAGTGCATTTCATGTATCATGTCTTTTGGCCCAAAGTTTCCTGCTTTTATGGAGAGGCTCTTGTAGAAATCACCGCTCTTCAAACAGAGATTTTTATGGATTGCCATCCCCTTGGCCTCTTGCCACCGGCATCAGTAAGGAATGGCAACTTTAACTCTTGAGCCACAGTAATAGATATAATTTCTTTTTCAAAGGTCACAGTAGCATCAGCCCATTTCCTGCCCAGCCAGCTAGAGCAATGAGGATTTCCTGCATCTCATCTCCCCGCCCCCCATCGTCCTCTGCCCAGAAAGGAAAGGAGAAAGATTGCTAAGTTTGTCTTGAAAGATGAAAAGGGCAGCTAGACCTACAGCCATCCCAGTTTGAGGACTGCCAATGAAGAACTGCAGGCCCCATAGAATTAACTGGACTGCTGACCTTTTAGTTGATGCTGTAAATTATTTCATTCTCTGGTGAATTTGTCTCTCAAGCAAGCCAGCATCTATGTTTGAAAGAAAATAAACCATGCTCTGAATTCTGTGCAATCCTTCCTCTCTTTGGCAAAATATTAAGCTAGAAGAAGAATATTCTCCGAAAGGGGCATACAACTTCATGCCTCCTAAATTACAAAATGGAGATTTAGGAATAAGGAACCTTCTTTCTCAATAAGCAAGTGTTATCTTTGATTGCTTGCATTTTTAATGTTTTTGCCAATAAGTCTGGAAAACCTTTGGTTTTGCTGTGAAGCAGCACCCTAAGAGCAGCACCTCACATTCTACTGAAGTTAATTTATATGATTGGGCTACCCTACGGGTTTAATGGCATAAAGGACACAAACTATGGTGGTCATGTGCACACCACCAGAAAAGAGGAGATGTATCATCCAAAAAGACATTTATGGTTTTAGAATCGGTATCAGGTTTTTTTTCTTTTGCTCTGGGTTTCAAATTTAGTACTGTGGACCACTGGGAGGGTTGCTGTCAATCCATGATACTTGCTGATTGTTTCTTGTGCTGTTCAGAACCTTCCTTGTACCAGGGGAAGTGGAGAGATGGCACCAACAATTGTTCTGACTCAAAACCTATTGAACCACCCTGATCTAGCTACTTAATGGCCTCAACTCACAGAGGGCTCTTGCCTGAAGTATCATCTATGAAGAGAGCCTGCATGAATCAATAATGCATGGGGTGGGGGACCCATGACAAGGAGAATGTGCTTTTGACTCAGTCATCTGGAGTCTCATGAGAGAATCCAGCCCATTCTCAAAAGCCAAGTGAGTTAAACATTCTCTCAGAGCTATAAGGCCTCCTTGCAATTACTCTCCATTTAAATTGCAATCATGGGACTTGTTTCCTTGGATGGATTTTTCTTGTTCTTTGTTTCCCAAGAGCAATGTAAAAGATATCAGATCAAGCCGCCACTTAGGCACACTCATGTGCGGCAAAGAGCCAACTTGAGTATGGAACTGTGCAGGATAATCACCTGCCATTTCTTCCTCATCAAAGGTAGGTTCCACATGGAAGGCTGAGCAGTATTGTCCATTGGTTCAGTCAAAACAGAAGGTACAGGTAGATTGCTAAGTTCTACCGCTTTCCAGGAGAGCAGAGGGTCTCAGGGTGTGAACTGAAGGCACATAACACCACCATCTTGTTGACGCTAAGTATTGTATTGAGGAGCTGTGGGGAAAGAGCTTGCAAAGGAGCACCCTGCACCCCGCAGGATCAAATCCTCCACTCAACAGCTGTTGACCCTGTTTGATTCTGAGGGGTGCTACTTCAGGGGGTGGGCATTGGCCAGAAAGGAAAAGTAGGCATTGGCCACAAAGGAGAGGTAAGGTAGGAAAGATATGAAGAGCACCCAAGGGCATCTACATGCATCAACACACACACACACACACCGTGCTTGTCTTCCTTTTGGAAGAAGCAGGTGGCTCAGCAAGTACCTCTCCTTTCATTGTATGTCTTTTTGCTGCTGCTCCTACTTCCTGGCCAACAGCTCCTCCTTCTCTTCTGCAGTGAAATGAAATGTCACCTACTAGCAGTCAGTGGGTCAGCGAACGCGGAATGGCATTGAGTACCTGGCTTCTGGAAAGCAAGTGTCATTGCCATTTATTGAGAGGACAGGGGGAAAGTGCAGGGAGTGAGGTGTGGTGCAGGCACAGTGGCAAGGCCAATCTAATGCCCTGCTACTGTGCCTCACCCCCTCCCTCTTGTTAAGTGGTAGTGACATCCATTGTCACTGGTGGAACTGTTGCTCCACTACAGAAGCCAATACTGATAATGTTTCCTTGTGTTCATGCCCCACCCCCTGACACTAAGTTTCCAGTCCAATCTCTCAAACGAATTTTGAAGCAGAATGTAGAGATGTCCTCCATCATTACCTGGGACATCTGGAAGTTTTCCATATCTTCTGCCTCCCGATATTTGTACCTGTATTTCCAGAATGGATTCTGTTATTAAGACTGCAAAGCAGCAGAAACCATGATATTTTCCAGAGAACAGCCATTGATTGAACAGTCTTTCTTCACCCATTTATCACCACAGTGCTGCTCAAATTACCCACCCCATCTCTTCATATCTTTGTCAGCTGCAGCTGAGTGATCTGCTAAAATTCCAGCAGTCAAAAGGTTAATAGCAATGGGACTATAATTCAGGCTTCTCTGACAGATGAAGTTTTGGAAGAGGGAAGAGAAGGAGAGAAGTTTCTGTTGTGAATAGTCATTCTATCTTCTCCTCAACTAATCACCTGAGAAGTGTGATTATCAAATCTGTTCTCCGGGAACACTATCACATACAAGTGCAAAGTGTGCTTATCAAATCTGTTCTCCAGCAGCACTATCATACACAAGTGCCAAAAGATCATCATACTGACTGAAATAATTGGAAAGAAGTACATTACCTAAGCCACAAAAGCCCAGAGAAAACCAGAAAAGGCAGTGTTCTCCAATATAAATAAATAAATTGTTTATCATTCAGCACATATTGTGAAAATGCATTTCAGGCACAGGGAACTATGTTGTTATAGCTGCAAGATAGTCTCCTTGCAATGTTATTCTGGGAAAATATTGCCTAAAATATTCAAAATATCTTCTTAATGTTACCACCAGGAAAGTTCTGCTATAATAGACCTCTAGAGCCATTCTAGTGTGGAATTAATGGTTTAAAGGGAGCAATTCAAGTCAGTTGAGCAAGACTCCTTCACTGGGACCAGGGGCCTACAAATCCCATTGCTAGCTGCTTAGGTTATATAGGATTTCCTTGGAATTAAATGCAGACGTTTAAAAAATGGATATTCTCTTGGAAAGTCGTGTCCTGAATGTAGCTAACCTAAATGTTGAAAATAGAGACTTGTCAAAAGCACAGGTGCTCCTTAAGCAAGTAAACTCTATATACTTTTATCTTTCTATTAAATTTGGTAATACAATCATACCTCGGGATAAATGTGCTTCAAGTGAGGTATTTTCGGGTTGTGCTCCATGGCGACCCGGAAGTAACAGAGCACGTTATTTCCGGGTTTCGTAGCACACGCATGCGCAGACGGTCAAAATGACATCACGCGCATGCGTGGAAGTGGCGAAACGTGACCCGCGCATGTGCAGACGCGCGGATGCGCATTGCGTTCGCTTCCGGATACAAATGGGGCTCCGGAACGGATCCCGTTCGCATCCCAAGGTACCACTGTAATAATAACAATAATAATATGCAAACACTCCAGGTTGCATTGAACTAAGTCAGACTCACAGTTGGCCCATTGAAAAAATGGATTTGGGTATCAAGTAAAAAAAAAAAGATCATGGCCACTGGTCCCATCACCTCCTGGCAAATAGAAGGGGAAGAAATGGAGGCAGTGAGAGATTTTACTTTCTTGGGCTCCATGATCACTGCAGATGGTGACAGCAGCCACGAAATTAAAAGACGCCTGCTTCTTGGGAGAAGGACAATGACAGGCCTAGACAGCATCTTGAGAAGTAGAGACATCACCTTGCCAACAAAGGTCCGTATAGTAAAAGCTATGGTTTTCCCAGTAGTGATGTATGGAAGTGAGAGCTGGACCATAAAGAAGGCTGATCGCCGAAGAATTGATGCTTTTGAATTATGGTGCTGGAGGAGACTCTTGAGAGTCCCATGGACTGCAAGAAGATCAAACCTCTCCATTCTGAAGGAAATCAGCCCTGAGTGCTCACTGGAAGGACAGATTGTGAAGCTGAGGCTCCAGTACTTTGGCCACCTCATGAGAAGAGAAGACTCCCTGCAAAAGAACCTGATGTTGGGAAAGATGGAGGGCACAAGGAGAAGGGGACGACGGAGGACGAGATGGTTGGATAGTGTTTTCGAGGTTACCAGCATGAGTCTGACCAAGCTGCGGGGGGCAGTGGAGGACAGGAGTGCCTGGCGTTCTCTGGTCCATGGGGTCACGAAGAGTCGGACACGACTAAACGACTAAACAACAACAACATCAAGTAAAAAATGGACTTAGGTTGAGTTTAATAGGCCTACCCTGAGTGTGCCTTGGTTTGATATAACCCACAAACGAGAAAAAGCAAGACTGTCAGCAGTGCACAGGTAGTGAACCTGTGACCTTCCAGATGTTGTTGGACTAAAACTCCCAGTCAGCATGGCCAGTAGTCAGGGATTCTGGTAGTTGCAGTCCAAGAACATCTGGAGGGCCACAGGTTCCCAGAATCTGCTACAGCTTATCAATTCTACATCTCAAATGCCAACTGAATATTCATTCAGATGAGCTGTGACACTGTAAATGGTATTGTTATCAATATATCTAAGACAGTCAGACTGTATATTACTATTATAAAATAAAAAAGTAAAATTAATGTTTTAATGTGTGATCTGCTTCCATTTTCCTTATTTAGTACGGCAAATTGCACTTACCAGTCCAGACCTATAATTCATCTCTATTCCATTTCATTAAGAGGGACATTAAACATGCGGCACCGTAAACAGCAAGTTTTAATAGCATTTATTCTTGCACAGTGAATTAACAGGGATGGAAATGATCAAAAGGTACAAGCCAATGAGCAACTTCTAATTAAGAAGGATTTGTAGTGTGAGCCATTGTTGGGAGGGGAGGCATACCAATAGGCCTTACCTGCCTGAGGAATCTCTTTTGCTTTCAGTCCCTCTTCCTCACTCTAGATCTAGATCCAATAAATGTGTTGGTATACATGCAGAAATGTGTGTCAATTTCCTTTGTGCCCTACAATTTCAGCCCAGCTTTGGGTCAGTTTGTGGCAACAGTATAAAAAGTTATTGGAAACTTAATTGATGTTTTGCAACATCTCAGTATTTACCAATGTACAAGACGGAGCAAGTAGCAAACAAGGGGAGGCAGTGTCATAAGCAGCAGCTGAAGCCTGAAGCCCCAATAACTTCTTTTTTCTGGCTAAATTAAAGAAGGTCTCAAAAGTGTTATGGAAAAACATTTAACGCAAATGCTAGCAAACATCTTGCATATTGCAGGCTGTCTGGGGGATTTTAAACTTGCTGCAAGGAGAATGTGCTGCCTTCCAACCTTTTTGGTGCTTTCAGAAAATGTTTATTGAGAATTTGCATTAAATATTAGTTTACATTGAATGCTTCCTAATGTTTTCCATTAAAGAGAAAGAAAGAACCTTCATCCATTTTCATTTCTGCAAGTTCAAACTGCACTGATTGCTCCTTTTCAGTCCTCTTCACCAAACTACATTAGTGGCAAGGTGTATATGGTAAATTCAAGGAGCTGGAATAATTACCCCCCATCAAAATGTGTTACTGATCATCACCTTATCATTCACTATCAAGTACCAAGCGGCGCAAAACCTAGAGTGCCCATTTTACGTAAATGGAGAACAGGTCTGAACACTTCTTTCCCTAGTATTCCTTGTAGTGAACCTGTCATAACAAATAACTGTGGCTACGACCCTATACTCAATTACCTGAATTCAAAGGGTCTTGCTCCTGAGTAACATGTACTGAATTCACCTGCCAAATTGGTAGCCAGGTCAAGTGGGTTTGAAATCTTGGGTATATATTCAAAAACACTTTGCACCAATTATTGCTTTTCCCTTTACTCTATCCATAGGGACGCAGGTGGCGCTGTGGGTTAAAGCCTCAGCGCCTAGGGCTTGCCAATCGAAAGGTCGGCGGTTCGAATCCCTGCGGCGGGGTGCGCTCCCGCTGCTCGGTCCCAGCGCCTGCCAACCTAGCAGTTTGAAAGCACCTCCGGGTGCAAGTAGATAAATAGGGACCGCTTACCAGCGGGAAGGTAAACGGCGTTTCCGTGTGCGGCTCTGGCTCTGGCTCTGGCTCTGGCCAGAGCAGCGATGTCACGCTGGCCACGTGACCCGGAAGTGTCTCCGGACAGCGCTGGCCCCTGGCCTCTTAAGTGAGATGGGCGCACAACCCCAGAGTCTGTCAAGACTGGCCCGTACGGGCAGGGGTACCTTTACCTTTACTTTTACTCTATCCTGACTGTTCACAGGGACAGCGACAGGTCACCCTAATCGAGATTCCAATTGTAAATCTTCTCTTCCCATCTGTTATCAAATGGGCACACCAAATTGAGTCTATGTCCAAGAGATCTGTGGCCAAATGCATTGTCACTGGCTCCAAGGCCCACATGGGTATTTATGATATTATGAAAAATCAAACCAGGAACATCTTTTCCAGTAGGTATTCATGAATCTAGCAGGCAGCTCTCCCCTAGCTCTTTGTTTTCTTCTGGTCTTTTTTGCTCTCCGGAGATTGCATTGCTAGTGTGTTTTGGTCCTCGGAGCTTTATAATGGCTCAAGGGACTCTATGCTCCTGAGGCTGAGAGAAAACAAGAGAGAGCCTTTCTTTTTACTGCAACAGTCACTGCACTTGAATTTGTCACTATGGGTGAACTGAAAAGTGACAAAAGACATGCCTGAAATGTACAACAAAAATTATTTGGGCTTTTCTAAAACAGAAATATAGATCTCTTTTTTTGTAGTTAAAATGCTGCATTAATCTTTGCAGTCATAATCTGACTGTCTGCTACACTGGCTCTCATAGATACCTTCCCTCCCCCCCCCCCTCACCTTTTCCCTCTGTATGATTCCAATGCTTTTTAAATATTTGTTGCTGCTTGTTTGTTAATTTGGTGTTTTAGTGGTTGGATTATAGATGCTTTTATGTTTGTATTTTATTTGTAAACTGCTTTGAGCAGATGACTGGGAAGGGTAGCTAATGCCATAGAAGACAGAATCAAGATTCAAGATGACCTTAACAGATTGGAGAACTGGGTCCAAACTAACAAAATGAATGTACTAGTATTGTAGTACACATGGAAAGGATCTAGGGTTCTTGGTGGACCACAAACTTAACATGAGTCAACAGTATGACGTAGCAGCATCAACAGAAGTATAGTGTCCCAATAAAGGGAATTAATAGTGCCACTCTGTTCTGCATTGGGCAGACCACACCTAGAATAATATGTCCAGTTCTGGGTTAGGAGGATATTGACAAGCTGAAACATGTGTGGAGGGCAACCAAGATGCTAAAGGGTCTGGAAACCAAGCCTTATAAGGAATGGTTGAAGGAGCTGGGTATGTTTAACCTGGAAAAGAGGAGATATGAAAGCCATCTTCAAATATCTTAAGGGCTGTCACATGGAAGTTTGAGCAAGTTTGCTTCCTCCTGCTCTGGAGGATAGGAGTTGAACCACTGGCTTCAAGGTGCAAGAAAGGAGACTCCAGATAACATCAGGAAGAACTTTTTGGCAGTAAGAGCTATTTGACAGTGGAATGGACTCCTTCGGGAGGTTGTGGACTCTCCTTCATTGGTGTAGATGACCATTGGGGTCGCTTCCAAATTACGATTTTATGATTCTGTGAAATATAGGCTTTGCCTTTCTTGCTATATGCTTCTCATGTAGATGGTTAACAAGCAACAAAAATTAGAACGCTGTTATTTAAATCTAACAGGCTTAACTGATGACAGATTTCAGGCATGCACTATGTTTAGCTTTCATGGTGAGTATAGATTGGTAAAATCACCCTGGCCCGTTGTCAGGCCCTCCCCTCAGCCATTCAGGAAGGCCATTATAGGAAGACACCATACGAGGAGAGGAAATGTCCATATGGTTCTGGGTAGCAGGAAACAACAGAACAGCCTTTTTTCATTGCCAGTACTATGTAGACATATGAGCCAGGTTTATCCTGCCTATCCTGCACAAATTCCCAGGACGTACAGAACAACTCAACATTTCCCTACTACTACAGGATGAAAACCCAGATGTTAAATACTCAGTTGCTAGATTTTGCGCTGCCATGATGGATATTCGCAGAAGGATGGTTTGTGCTACAAACCGGTCCTAAACAGAAGGCCCATATTGCAAGACCGTCATTCCCCTAAGCTCCACCCCTTATAGTTGTTTTAACTGTGTGTTTTCTAGTTCTTATCTGTTTTCATTATCAGTTCTTATTCATCAATTATCTGTCTTTAATCTCGTACTCTAATCTCATTTTATCCTGTGCTTGTTTCTTTGTTCTTATTTGCCTTAACAATTACCTGTTTAAATCCTAACTGCTATTTTATTCATTTGTTTCTCTTATGCTGGTCTATTACTGTAATTCTTATTCTTCTAAAAAAAGATTGGTAAAAAGTGCTAAAGGCATTAGGAATTCAAGCCAATGTCCACCTGACAATACTCTTTTATTAATACAGTGGTACCTCAGGTTACATACGCTTCAGATTACATATGCTTCAGGTTACCGCTAACCCAGAAATAGTACCTCGGGTTAAGAACTTGCTTCAGGATAAGAACAGAAATTGTGCTCCGGCGGCGCGGTGGAAGCAGGAGGCCCCATTAGCTAAAGTGGTGCTTCATGTTAAGAACAGTTTCAGGTTAAGAACGGACCTCTGAAACGAATTAAGTACTTAACCCGAGGTACCACTGTAATAGTACAGTAACAGGACCTAAATAACATAAGAGTTTTAATAAACACAATTGGGGATGCAAATACAATGCATTCTTTCTCCTTCAAAAAGCACAGGCATAAACTCACTATGATTGCAGTCCATTTAAATCAGCTATGTCTGTTGTTGATTGTAGTCATTGTCTTTCATAAAAGGCATCTATTTAAATGGACTTTTTCATTGAACCAAGGAGTTGCCAGGTTCATTTCAGTATAAGCAATCGGTAGATTAGATGTGTAACTAAGGCCATTCAGATTGTGCATTCAACAGTCTTCTGTGCACATTTTCTGTTTTTATTGTACTGATTTTTATGGAGATTGTCACAAATCACTCTGGAATTTCCAATGAAGGGCAATATGCAGATGAATACATGAATAAGCCAATTTGTTTTATATACAGTACTTAATTTAGACAAAGAGAACGAGAGAACCATGAAGATGGAATGTATGGATACTTTCTTGGGCTGTAGAAGAAAGATACATGCTTAAAAGGTTGAAAAACGGGACAATCAAATATTGCAGCCAGCCAGTACCACCAGTTTGTGAGTGTACGCTAGTAGTTGCCATTACTGGTGCAATGGGATGGAGTAAGAACACTGAATTCTTAAGCCTAAGAAAGTACTTGGACAGAAATTCATAGATGGGAGATAGGGCAGTGTATGTGAGTGGGTAGGTCCGGAGAATCTTGAATCTGCAATCAAAGTCAAGCTTTGAAGTCCATGCATGACCCACTCTTCAAGCTGCCACAAACATATTCCTAAAAATTGATGGTTTCTGCCAGCAGGCATGCTTGGGCTTGAGAATGTAAAGGAGCCCTTCCCATCAGAAGAGTGCACCCAGAAGCCTAGGTATGACCAAGTGTCTAGGCATTAGGTGGATCTAAACTAGACATGACTAAGTCTGCCTCCCACGTATCTTCTGTGGACCATGGAAAAGGTTGAACAGCAAAGGATCGTCAGTAATTCTCTGCTGAGCAGAGAGGTTGTCGCTGCTGGTCCATGAATTGCTTTGCACAAATAGTCCATCAGATCTTTAAATATTAAACAAGCAAACAAATATTAAAGAAGGAGAAACCAACTAACCAACTTTACTTCTTCTTTTCTTTTTCTTTTTCTTTTTTTACAAGATGCAAGCACATATTCCCTTCAAAGATTTGTCTCCTAGAAGCAGCAATTTGCAGGCTGCTTCCTGTCCACCTATGCACATCAGGATTCAAGTCAGAGGGGTAACCTTTTGTGCCTCTTTGCCCAGGTGTGGATGACAGTAAGCATGTGGGAGGCGTTTTCTTTACTGTTCAAATTCAGGTATACCAGTGAAGTACTTTGCTTCTAGGAACACAGGTTTTTGCTTTTTTTTTTTTTTTTTTTTTTTTGTCCATGGAGAAATGGAGCTGTCAGAAGCTAATATGCTTTCTGTTTGTGAAAATCTACGCAATGGGGCAATTCTTGCTGGGCATCTTTTATTTACTTCTTACCTGGGAAAGACCAATTACTGAGAAACACCATGCCTGATTCTGCTGGGCATCCCAGGTGACAGCTGGCTTGGTGGAAGAAAATCAGAGGCTTTGCCGGCCTTCATGGAAGGATCCATTATATCCTCTAGCACTCGGCAGAGAGAAAAAGGAAAACCCTCTGTCCTGAGAGGAAGGGCATTTGGGAAAGCTTGTTTGCATACATTTCATTAACCGTATTGCTTCAAGCAACATTTCATTAAGCTAATCATTGCACTCTGAATGCATTGTGTTTAGATCCAACACTTCTCTAGTTTAGAGTTATGCTCCCATTTTTCCCCAGCAGAAGCAATTTTTCTTTCTGTGTTCAGGGCATTCAAGGTGGAATATTTTTTCCTCATCTGTAATGAATGTATATTTGGTGCTCCACTAACATTTCCAGGGGATTCAGTTGTCTTTCTTCAAAGCACATTCCAGAGTTTCTGATGTGGGAATATTACTTTTTTCCCAGATCCCAGAGCAATATTTTGTGTTTGGGGAAATGCACTCTTCCTTCCTACATATTTGTTGCTCTACCACCGAGACTCTGGAGACTGATGTGGAATGTGGTTTTGCAAGAGTTTAAGGCTGCTACTGGACAACATCCATGGCATCATCACTGTAGTAGTACATACCCTCCAAAATGTTGAGTCCCAAAACCAGGACTTCACATCCGTGCTCCCACGTGATTTATGTGACCTGCACAAGATCGCAACCCTGAAATCATGCGAGATCACAATGCCCCAAATAGGTGCTGTGCTCTTGCAGGAGAAAACAAGATGTTCTGTTTTTTCTGGGACACTTGCAGGACATGGTAGTATGTCATAAATCTCCTCCTCCTTGGACCTATACTATTTTGTGAAAATTAAGTTTTATACTAGGAGACATATTTGGGATTCCTCACATAGCTCTTTAAAAAGGATGAAGGTTTTCCCTTTCTCCTTTATATTAATTCCTCATCATCTTACTTATTTTTTAAAATATCACTTTTTCTTAGCTCTTTGAATACATGGAATTCTTCACCCACCCATTCCTCCTGTACTAGCTGCATAATTCTCAGTTTCTAAAATGGGCTAATTAGAGTATAGGTATATCTCTGCAGCAGAAGTCCCCTGCCTTTTGTTAAGATTATGCTGCTCTCCTTTAAACAGGGATGGGTTTTGTGTGGTCTTTGATCATGATCCAGAGAGGTCACACAACTACATGTTTGCACTTGGGGATTTGTCTATAGTCTCCCTCAACAAATGCTTACAATCCCACCATCCCAACTGTAAAAAGGCTTTTTGATATGCCAAGAAAGTATGCATGATAAAACAGAGAAGAAAGCCTGTTTGGACAGTTAGATCAAAATCATTTACATACGCTATTGGTTATATATACAGTGGTACCACAAGTTAAGTACTTAATTCATTCCGGAGGTCCGTACTTAACCTGAAACTGTTCTTAACCTGAAGCACCACTTTAGCTAATGGGGCCTCCTGCTGCCGCTGAGCCACCGAAGCACGATTTCTGTTCTCATCCTGAAGCAAAGTTCTTAACCCGAGGTACTATTTCTGGCTTAGTGGAGTCTGTAACCTGAAGTGTCTGTAACCTAAGGTACCACTGTAGTTGACATAGCCCATTTGGTTGGGTTTTCTCAAGTCTTTTGTGTCTGTTTTGCTGCTTGGGCTGTATCAATACAAATCCAGAACATGAAGTACTGCTCACATGTACCCGAACAGTGAGCCTTAAAGAGCTGTTTTTAAAGGCTTACAGGAGCTGTAACTTAATCCACAAGGAAAACCTCACAGAATCTCTCCAACCCAACTGAACAAATGCTTAGGTACCCTACCCGACTAAGTCCTCATCAGGCTTTTGACCAGGACAGAGGATAGGGCTAACAGTAGCCATGTGGGATTGGAGGATTCACTTTAAACATACAGTATTTACTGTGTGTCACACAATCCAACCCCATGCTACAACTTTTCTCTCCCCACAGTAATGGCAAAGGAAAGAAATGCTGCTTGAATTTTTCTGCACATCCACTTCCCTGATGGCCGCCTTGCCACCTCACTGAATGACTGACTGGCTGATTTGGAAGAATAAACGCAAGCAACATCTGCTCTGTTTTCTAAGTGCCCTCACTTCATGATATGGAGACAGCTGTTTATGAGAAGACAATGCGCGCTTCATTCCCAGATGCAGGTTTTTCATCCCCATTTTACTGTTTTAAACAGCATCAAAGAAGCTACACACTAACAAAACTTGACATAACAGATAGACAAGGAAAGGGAAACTGTCAGGGAACTGCCATCGGAGCCAAAGGAGGAGAGAGGGCTCCAGAGGGATGCCGGAGAGGGTACCAGTAGGGAGAGAGGCAGCCCATCCGCTGGGGAAGGAAATCAGCATAGCACCAGTGGAGAAGGGGGGCAGATGAGGGAATCGGAGAAAAGGCTCCTGGACTCCTCACCGGAGACCAGCGGGGAGAGCACGGGTCCTCCGCTGCCCACACCCTCCCTACGCAGAAGACTTCCGTGCAGGGAGAGTAGGAGGCGACTGGGCGTCAAAGAACTTCTTTGCTGGAAGAAGTTCAAGAACGCCCACTGACGGATTCTGCCAGTGACTGAGACAGCCATGAGTGCAAGGCTGTCCAGAGGGAAAGGGTCCAACCAGGCAACCTAGCCAGGGGTGGCGGCAACTTACGCACAAGCAGCCCCCTTAGAACCATTACAGCAACATTCGTGAAAGAACAGGCGTATTGAACTCTGAGATGAATTGAAATAAACTATGGTTGAACTTGTCCTTAGTTTCCAGGAGCAAGAAACCTGTATGTACTAATCTCTTTTATTTGTCCATTAGCTTCTTATCACATCTAGAACTATTATTTTTTTGGTTCACTGTTCTTCTTCATATGTTTTCTCATAATAGCTATGCCATCCATCTGTGTGCTCTCTAGATGATATGAACATATCTAGTTTCTTCCTTCTTCCATTTTCATTTCCATCTCTTCTGCCATGGTGTTCTCCATGCCTGGAAAAACTTTCCTTTTGTTATTTAAGGCACTTACTTCTCTTCTATTTAGTGATAATGTATCGTGCACATTCAGATAGAAGCACTTGTTATAGTTCATTTAGGAATCTACCGCCAGAACAAATGTGGAGGATCACATGACTTAATCCTTACAAACTTCAAAAAATCCCTACCCCTGCCTAGTATGCTGGAATAATTCTAGTCTAGCCATTTGTTCTGCATTCTGAATTGGTACAGTCCAAAGATGTTTATTTCACATACTTTTTTTCTGAGGGTGCAGATCAGGTCCAGAGTTCACTTAAGGAAATACTCTCTTGAAAACTTGTGCACCTTAAATACAAGGCAAAATATTACAAAAAATAGAATAGTGTTTTTCACTTGAATGTATGTTGGTCAAGGCTATACCTTTAAAAAAAGGGGAGGGGAAAGAAAAAGTAACCGTTTAATGATAGGCACCATTTCAGACTCAAGATAACATTTTCACACTCTCTTTCTCTCTCACACACACAGAGCCAAAGCCAACAGATCTGTTAGAATAGGTGTAATTAGTTAGCACCCAAAACAAATAAATGGCATCAATCAAAGTCAGTAGCCAAAATTAGAAAGAAAGCTTGCTCAGATAGGAACCATTCTCTAAAATAGAGAAGTCCAAAATGAATGTGTTTCCACCAAATAGAAGAGCCGAATATCTGATCTGCTTGACTGAGAGGATAACAGACACTGTCATGTCCCTGAGCTAAAGAAGAAGAAAATAGCCTAATTATTGTCTTAACACAACAGTTTCGTTTTAAATCAATATCTTGAGGAAAGAGCAACAACTTCAATCAAAAATAAGGAAAAGTCTGTAATGGAACAGATTCCTAAAACTTTTCCTTGTTAAAAAGCAAGGTAAAGAAAAGATTGTCTTCAAAACTAAGTTTAGATCAGTGAGGGTTACTTCTGAAACTTTGATTAAAGCACATTGTTAAGAACCTCAAGATTGCAGTGAATTTATTTGGTATCATTTAAGAGCAAGCTTAATGTGGTCTGTCTGTTTCTCAGAATTACATACATCACCAGTCAAAATAAGATTCTGCTTTCATTAGAATCTTGAATGTGAATCTGACAGAATTTTTGTAATTGCATATTAGTACTCAAATACGATACTCATTTGCCAGCATTTATTTTAGGTATTTTTACCATCCATCATTTTCTGAAGGTGCAACCTGGTTGTTACCCTAAAAAACTAAAAGCATTGTAGAAAGAGGTCAGACTTCATTGAATTTCCTCTGTCTAACTCCTGTGTCAAGCTAGCCATATGTAGAGATCATTTACATAAGAAGAGCCCTCTTGGATCAGACCAAAAGCCTCTCTAGTCCAGCATTTTGGGGCCTATGAACAGAGACTGAATATGAATAGCATGGAGGTGCTGTTGGGTAGGCACTTCCCATTTCTGAGAATGAGGAAGATGATAAATTTTGGGGGGAACTGCACTCCCTCTGATGGAAAAGATTCATATAGGAAGAAGAAAGAACCACTGAATTCAAAGAAGTGCTGCATTACTTCTTTATGCTGCATAGGAGAAAATAGAAGAGGCAACAGGCACTGAGCTCAACCTTGTCTTCTGGGAAAATGAAATCTAGTGTGGAATTTACCCTTTTCTTTATCCAGATATGTATCCTAGCAGACAATCACCAGTATCATAGTGCTGCTATTTTGGGGCAGGGGAGGTAACACCTGAAGTGAACTTAAGCACCTCTGTATGATACCTGTATATTTTGCCCCACAGAGCAGTTTGGGGAAGGTTTTCAGCCAGGAAAACAAGGATAGGAAAGGGTTGTTGTTGTTGTTGTTGTTGTTGTTGTTGTTGTTATTGTTGTTAAAAAGATATACCACAGAGTCATGGTTCTGATCTGAATCACACACATCCATGCAATTATATCTGCCATTTTTAAAATTATAATAGACCCAATCATAATTTTCTGCTGTCTCTTCTTAGTTCACTATATCCTCATATTATATCAGGGGAACCCCAGCCAATCAATGTTTTATTATTTCCTCCTGCGTTTCTGTTCTGTGCTACTGTTTTGCAATTTTGCTGTTTTATTTTATTATGTTAATGTAAATTGTACTTGTTTTAATTCAAACATTTAGTAAAAGACAGGTTATAAATACAAATAATAAATGAATCAAATCAAGGTTTTTGAACACCAGCCTCCTAAGCCTAATATTCTATCCTCAAGCTCAGAGGGGCTCTTGAGTAAACAGTTCTATGAAAGTTTCAGCAAAAAGTTGGCTGTTAAACATAGTATAATGTGGCCTATTCTTTCATTAATTGCTTAATCCCTAAATGATTAACCTCTAATTATGCTTTTATTACATTAGCAACATATCCTCCGTTCTTTCCATTCAGAAAAATGGCACTGGTGGGTGGGAATTTACCTCAGAGACAAGGAAGGAAGACATTTGGTTTTCAGAGTTAGTATTCTCCAGAGGATTCTTTACTCAAAAAATGGACCCGGATATGTGGTAGTAAATGAAAGCACAATGTGCAATTAAGATTTAAAATGCAACTTCATATTGTTTGTGGGGGTGGGCGACAAATTCAGCATTTATTCTCCAGTTTGTTTGGATGGAAGGGGTAAAACCTGTAATTTAAACAGACCTTTCTGCATGTCAGTTAGATTGATTACAGTTTCCTGGGAACAATACTCTTTAAACAGATCTTTATAAGGTTTATATTACTCCCAACATCTTTTCCCCATTATATGAAAAACCCCTTGCTAACAAATGCAATCACATTTCTATTCAGTGCCTTTCAAAAATCTCCATCCTTCATTGTCTGTGGCCACCTGTTAGCACTTCCTTTTCTGTTTTTAGCTCCATTTGCTTTGCACTGTAACCTTTCCCTTCTGGTCTCCTGCCGTTGTTAGCCTAATTTTGTTCTCACTACAATAAAACTATAGACTGGTTTATCCTTCATCCAGTCAGAGAAACATTGTTTAAAAGTGTCCTTCCTTTTATCAAATTGGTTTCCCTCAAGCCTTAAATGGCAGCCTGCCCTCTGCAAAGAACTCACAGGCTAACTAGAGACACACTTTTATCCTTCTTTATTTTGAGCTCTTGTCCAGCCTATGCTCATAGGCTACATTTCTAAGATCTTGAAACAACCGCTGTATCTTTTAAGATCACATCTTCTCTGTCCATAGTGCTTTATAACACTCATTGCTGTGGTGCCCCTATCACTCACAAGTGTCTCTTCTTTTCTTTAAAACTCTCCTGTAAGGCCTGAAAGGTGAGAAAATAAGAGTACTACCATTGTTTGCTTGTTACATTTTATCCTGCTATGTTACATTTTATTTCTTCAAGAAGCTCAAAGCGCTTTATGTTGATTGGGAAAGAAAAATAGGTATATAAAAAGAGAATTCCTGGGTGCCTAGATCCAAGTTTGGGGCAAGTATTTTTTGGGGAGAGAACCCAAGCAGAGATTTAAAATCACAAAATATGCAGCAAAGTAAAGCATAAAAAATATAAGCCGTTAGACCTTTACAATATCCCCTTCTAAGTACGGTAGCTTCCAAAGTCCTCCTCTTCCCTCAGCATAGAAAGAGACCACACATTTCTTAAGTTAAAAATGGTTTCCTTACAAACTCTTCAAAGCTCATGTTCATGTGCTTTTTCCACACAACAGTCAGAGAAACACAGGCAATAAAACTTAGGTTCCAAAGTGGTGAGTGTTTCTAAATTATTTGTATAGAATTATTTGGTCTGAGCTTGGAGCAACCAGTTCAGACCTATTTACTGGTAGAGTTCACAAGGTGGAATGGAAGTAGAAAAGCGTGGTAACCCTTCTTCCCAAGGTGAGGGGGAGTGACCTCGCTAAGTTTGGCAGGATAGCTTCTTCTATGGGCTCAATGCCTTCATGCATTACTTAGGCTTAAGCATGTTAGTTATATGAGGCTGATTATCCCACACTGTACCCATTTTATACTCACAACTACTCTGTGAGGTAGGTGAACCTAGAGTTGGTAACTGGTCCAAGTGAACTTCAGGGCTGAGTGGGGATTTGAACCTTGGTCTCCCCAGGCTGACACTCTACATCACAGCTTTCTCCTGTGAAATCATTCCTACTGGGGAGAAAACAAGGCACTGAAAGATTTCACATTCCCAGTGCCCTTGCTGTTTGTATTTCTTACTTCAGTAAGGACAGGCAGGCCTGCATATCATTGTGTGTAACAGACTGGGGAGGGAATGCATGTGTGACAAACACTATATTCTGAGCAGAGCAACAGTACCTCCTAAAGCATCTGTGATCAGACCACTTCTCTGGAAACCCTCCACAGACAAATCTCTTGCGTTTTGTTTCTGAAGGCACACTTTTAGCTTAATCCCTTTTCCGCACTGCCTCAGCTAGCTGAAAACTGTCCAGTTATTTATATGAGTGCAGAATCGTTACAGTGGTGGACCTAGCCTCTAAATAAATTCTCATGACAGTGAGAGACAGTCACGCCAGATGGTCGAGAACTGCAAAAATCCAGCAAATTTAATTAGTAAGTTCAGTGCTTGAGAACCAGAAATGGCAGCACTTGATGGGACAACGTTATCAGTCTAAAAGAGTGATGAGAATTGACTCCTGATTTCTGGCTCTTCTGGAAAGTTGCATATCTGGAATTACTTTCATTGCCTGTTTTCACCCAGAATAATGTCATGGTAAGTTGGATAGTCACTTAAAATAAGGCACTTTTTAGTCCAAGAGATGACTAAACAGAAATGTGAGAGGTTCATCCATTTTTACATCATTTTTAAAATGAAATATGAGCTGTTACCAAATCTAATTGAATGGAGGTGACATAAAACTCAACTGCTGTTATTGAGCTAAGACTAGATTATTAATTTTTTTATCTCTTTGGAATGAAATCTGAACAATTTATTTATCAGTCTTACATACCTCCTGTAAGATAAGGTGATGTATATCAATAAAAATATTAATATGATATAAACAATTCTGTAACTCAAAGATACAATAGGAAAAGGCAGCATTACACTAATCTATCACTTCCGTATGAATCTAACTGTTGGCAATCAAGAAACAATCCTTCATCTTATCCTTTCTTCAAAAGCCTGCCAAAAATGATTCACCCCAACCTGCTTCTTGAAAGAATGTAATGAAGGTGGCAGATACATGTCAGAGGGGATGGACTTCTACAGACACAGGGCCAACACCAAAAAGGCATTGCCTAGCCCTCCCTTGCAGTATGCTATATGCTTCATCTCTAAACACACCATAACATGTCCATGTCCAGGAAGCACATCAATTGATGAGAAGGTAAGATTCTCAGGCTAAAATCATTTTTCAACATGTTCCTTGGAGCATAACATGGTTATTATTTATTTGTTTGTTTTGTCATTCTGTTGAAGCTGAAAGAGCACTAGAGCCCCAGCTCAGTTCTTGGCCATAGTGATTTATTGGAGCATTTATAGTTATCAAGATCAGTGGTTGGATGGATGCTCTATTAGTTGCCTGCATCTCTCTAGGGTTGGATGGCCAGTTAGCAGATCTAAACATAGGAAGGGAAGCTGATCAGATATTCAATATATTGTTCAGGGGGAAAGAAAGAAAAGTGTATGCAGAATGAATAAGGCCCTGAGCAGCTCTGACTTTAGGACAGAGCCATTCTAATAGGAGAATTTTGTCAGCTGCCATTTCTCATCAAGGATAATAAATGGTGGAGCGTATTTATGCCACTGAATGATGAATATGTTGCTCTAAATCATTTTACTTTGTTTGTCATCGTCTCCATTCCTTGTGGCATCTTCATCTAAGTTAACGGTATGAAATGGAACTTTTGTCTTCAAGGCTTAGAAAACCCAATTTCAAAGATGGTGAGGTTATTTATTTATTATTAGTCATTTCATTTCTATATCGCTTTATATTTTTAAGGGGAAAAATATCTTTAAGTGGTTTACATTACAACAAATAGAAGATGTACCGAAAATGTAAGTATTGCACAGTTGTTCATTTTTTATTATATGCTGGAAAGAAATGAGATAGGGGTGGTTTCCCACCCATTATCTGTTGCCTGATAATAAAAAAAATAATGCACAGGAAGTTTTACATGAATTTGGGTATATATGCATAGGTCCCTTTGTAAATGGCACCTTGAACACAGGTAGACCAGGGGAAGAACCAATGATGGAATGATTGGCTGCTCAGGGCTATGGTTTTGAAATGGCAGCAACTGGGTTTTTAAGAGACATTCAAAGCATCCAACCAATGGGACCTTTCTGGATGGCACTGGGAATTTTTATTTTTTCAAACCCTTAATATTAATTGCTATGTTAGACAAAAGTTGGATTTCAAAAGGATCAGAAGTGACCTTTATGTAGTTATGAGATTTCTGAGAAATTGAGAATGAGAGGCAATATGATAGGTGCGATACTGAAGTCCTAGATTAATGTCTTTTTGTAAATAGTTGGGGTGGGTTACAATGTATGAGTATTATGGGTGATATCCAATGGTAATTGTGCACAAGCCCCTCACATTATACAAAATTTGCTCCATAGGGTTGGAGGATCCTCCAGAGCAGATTTGGGAATGGGGGAAGGAGAGGAAGTGGATGTACTGTTGAGCAAGCAGGAGTTCACTCTCACAACACTGATTTCACCCCAATTATAATGTGACTATAAAAAAGGAGGGAATATCTAGTTTCTAAAAGTGGACACTCATTTACTGTGTAGAATGTTCTCCTATAGTTATTGGTTCTGCTGTTGTGATAAGGGAGCATTCATGGAAAATACTTTTAAGGCATGGGAAGAGAAGTGCCACAAAAGCGTTGAAACTGTCCAGGATTGCTAACCCACTGGCCAAATTAGCCAGTCTCAATTATATACCACTGCCATGACATTGTCAATTTTCATTCTTCCCCCCACCCTGCAGCTGTCAAAGTGGGAAGGGACACAGAACCTTACCGTGTAATGGTGTCAACTATCTCTATTGGAAGTCATTCCAAATGCTAAGAGACAGGGTACGAATAGCTCACCACTTCCCAAACAATGAGAGTAACGTGAGCAGCAACTCTTTGCAGGTTGGACTGAAGCAGGTCATGGCACTGTGTGTATGTGTCTAACACAAAGAGCCATGCTCTTTGGGTTCTATGCCTGCCTTTAACAAAAACAAAAACAAAAACCCTTCTGATTCCTTTATCGTTCACAGTCCGATTGATATTTTCCATGAGAAATGAATACAGATTATTCAGATCATCCAAACAGCCTATGCGCTATGCTGACTTCTATTCTGTGGAGTGAGTGACAGAAAATGTGTTTCCCCCTCTTCTCCCTCCACCCCTTCTATTAAAAAAGTTTCTAAGGTGAGTCCTTTGTAAAGGTCTTTGCCTTGGCAAAATGCTGTTTGTTAATTCCAAGTGCATTCAGGCACATTCTGTAGTTTGACGTGACCCTATGTCACCAAGCGCGACACGGAGCAGCAACTTGGGCAACAGGGAAGGATAATCAAGATCCAGCCCTACATGGAAGGAATTTTATTAGTAGCAATCTGGATCATTTCAAGACTATTTAATGTGTACGCTTGAGATAACATCACTGTGCTCACACAAGGAAAGATAACATCACTGTTCTCACACAACTGCCAAATTCCTTTTGCATGTCATGTTTGCTGTCTTACTAATCTAAAACACATTTTGCCAACTTTTAACTGTTACACAACAATTATAAACCTTCCTGGAAAGTACAGAGCCTTGTTGAAAATCTAAGTATGGGTCAAATTCCAATCCCTGACAAGTGGTAGCAAGATTCCAGGAGATGCCCATACTGTTTCTTTGTTCCCCAACACAAAAGTATTTCCCATGTAAAACCTGAATATTGTCATCCTATGTAGAGCTGATGATACTGATGATAAATGGTGGCGTTTTCTGTAAATCTGATGTGTTGCCAGGCCATGCCCAAGGTCTTGTTACTGGAATGGAATGCCCTGAACAAGTTAGGACAAGGTTACCTGTAATTCATGGTTGGCATCCATCTGTCTCGAGAGGCAATGGAAGCGCACCTTCGGGGGTGAAGTCAAACCATTAGAGGGTTACAGAGCCTGCTGTGGCTGTAAAGACCAATATGGAAAAGACATGCTTTGTTGCAGGTGTGGCAGCTGAAGGTGTCCATTGTGCTGATGCAGGTGTACCATGAATTTCTTCTTTCTGAACTCCTGTCTACAGATTTTTAAAATATTAAGTGGTTTAGAAATGCTTTTAAATAAATAATAATAATAATCCCTGTATTAACTGTTTTATACAGGCAGAAATAATTAAGACCTGGAAACTACAGTGCATGGCATGAAAGGCCACTTCTTTATCACACTTGTCTATTATTATTATTATTATTATTTTTGAAGTGTGCAAATCAGCCCTGCCAGCTGCACCTTCAGTTTTCTGCTCTAACTTCAGAGGGAGGAAGAATGCTTCTATTCAAAGAAGTCCCTCCAATTCACTCACTTCTGCAGCAGGTACAAGTAGAGAAGGCATTTTTATTGCACCCAGACTACCTGGCATGACAGCAGACGTTGGTTTAATTTCCTTCTTGTTTCTGCTCGAAGCCAAAATGAGTCATCTTCCCCATGAAATACAAATTTGTACACAATGCTGGCTGTTAATTACATTCCCTGTCTCCATTAAAGAGTGAAGTGACAATTTCAACCTGTCCCTGGGTGGCCGTTGTGTGTATGCTTGCTCACTTTCTCTCTCCTACCACGAAAGCTGCTGTTGTAACTCAAGTGCCACTTGGAATAATCAAACTAGCATTTCAGAAGGCACATCACAGCCAGCAAGCTGACAACGCGAAGGCATTGCCGGGTAAGCACAAACCATTTATCCTTCCAGCATGAAACAAATGTCGAGGCAATCTAGATAGATCTTTCTGCCCCTCCCTGCTTTCCCCTAGGAGCTAACCACTTCCCCTGGTCTACATGGAGCTCATCAGCCATGCACCATAGCATTTTAGGAGAGGGTAGCTGCTGTGAGCACTTGAAAACGCAGAGATAATGAACTGCAAGCTCTTGAAGAGACCTGAGTGAGGGAGGTAGGATAGTCCTTCCACCATAAGCTACATAAAAAACCCACATGTCCTAAAAGTTGTGATGGTGTTTGATGGATGTTTGGAGATTGCAAGTTGGCTCTAATGGGAACAGGGGAAGTTATAGCATATAGTGTTTATAGCCCATATTTTTCTCCAAGGAGCTCAGTATGATGTACCCCTCCTCATTTAATCCCCTGTGAGGTAGGTTGGACTGAGAGGCAGTGACTGGCCTAAGGTCATCCACTGTGAGCTTTGTGCCTTAGTCGAGATTTGAACCCTGGTCTCCCAGGTCATGGTCCACCATTGGCTCCGTTTGCTCAAGTGGCATTGCAAAAGGAAATGTTTTAAGACTCGAGAGGGGAGAAAGAGTGGCAGCTCTCATGCAAAGGTTCTTTTGTGCAGAAAATACATTGCTCTCCTACAATCAACTGGACTATTACAATCAGCTAAGTCTATTACTGCAGTTCCATGTGGCACATAATACAGCACTGTACTGTTTACAGACCCACAAAAGCAAAGAAGGAGCTAGATCAGTTTCCCAAACTTTTCATGTTGGCAACGCACTTTTTAGACTTGCATCATTTCGCAACACAGTATTTCCGCTTTACTAGCAAACCAGAGGTTAAACTAACCCCTTTCCAGCCCCAGGAGGAGTGCAGGGAGTGTTCTCACGATACACCTACACACTATAGCCGACACCCTAATGTGTCGTGACACACAGTTTGGAAAGCTATGAGCTAGATTATTGCACCAATCATAGCAATCCCAAGCAGATCAGCTCCATATAATTTAACTTTTACATCCACACATTTCCATTCTGAATATATATGAAAAAAATCAATAAAAGGGAAATGCCAGTTCTTGGGGAGGAAGGCAGTGTGCCTATAGTTTGCCTATAGGGCATGCTATTCGAGTGGCTTCACAGCATAAGACATTCAAAGCAGAAACTAAAAGGCAAAATATGTATTAAAAACACTACCATGAGTAAACAAAAAGGGCAGCTACAGTACAACCATCAGCTAACTATAGTACAACCATCAGCAGCCTTGAAAAGCCGGTCAAAAAAGAAACATTTTCAGCTTGAAGCAATGACAACAAGCAAGGATGGGGGAGACTGAAGAGGAATCCTGGTGGATCTCAACAGGAAAGAGAGGGAAGGAATGTGCCCTCCAGGTATTTTTTAGACTCCAGTTCCCATCAGCCCCAGCCAACGTAGCCAATGGTCAAGGATGATGGTAGTTTTGGTCAAACAACATCTCAGAGCCACAGGTTCCTCACACCTGAGATAGAGTAAGAGGACTGGAGCTACAGGGTGTGTAGTGACAGAGGTGCAAGCTTATTATTTTGCTCAAGGAGTTGTGTCTTCAAATGTTTGCAGCAAAAATAAAAAGAGCACCACCACCCCCTGGACAGTAAAATAATTGATTAATAAAATAAAATGCACAAATGATAGCAGGTGGTGGTAGTGGAGTGGGGGCTATATACATGCATACATACAGACATATACTGTACATATACATATATATTCTAGATGCTTGGCAATACCCCATAGACAATAACAGAAGTAAACATATGCATCAGCTGTGGTACACAAAGATTTGAGCTGCAGCTGTATTAACATTGCCTACTGCATTGGAGGCATTTGGAGAAGTCATGTTAGGGTAGAAGAGAGCAGGTGGGCTATGAGCTGGCTTTCCCCACAGTGAAGGGAAAGGTATAAGCCTGGAGGGAGGAAGATGTCTGGTGAGAAGGGTCGAGGTCCAGAAATGGGCTGGAGAGGTTTTGGTAATATTTTGCAACGTTATGGATGGTTGCAGGGTTTGATTGCAGCATTTATATGCGGCCAGAAATGGGAGCTAAAATACATGAGTACATGTTCCGTTGGTATGCTGCCTCACCGTATGACCGAAGGAGTTCACAACATCTAAAATCATTTTAAAACCACACCTGAAACATTAAAATGGTCTTGGATTCCCTATCTTCCAGCTTGGCAGGGGAGCTGTCCAGCACAGCGAGGAGCTGGTGTCAGAACCAGGCTGCAGAAAACAGCTGAGGAGCTGTCCAGGAAGGTAACTTAAGAGCTGGAGTCTCATGACAAGAAGCTGGTTAGAAAAGATGTTGCCTTGTTTTCTGCACGAGCTAACTATGATTAGCTGTATATCTGTGCCAGGTTGAATGCTTACAAGAATGAACTTTAAAGCACCATTTGAGAGCCATTTCAAACTATGGTTTGAAGCTATGGTTTGAAATGGTTTTTTAAAGCTAACTCTCATTGTGGGTGTGATGCTAAGCAATAAAACACACATTGCATGAAATTGGAAGGTTTTGTGCCTACTCCTGCTCACACACCTACCTATGCATACACAATGTTGTACAGAAATGCGCATTGATGCATATGCATAGAAGTTGGGGCCCAGCAAATTCAGAGGCAAATGGTGTGATCAAGTTCTGAAACAGGCAAGCAACGATCCAGAGGAACAGAGGCAGATGTTGTTGCCAAAGAAGGATTGTGGGTCTAGTTCCACGGCAGGCCAGGCAAGGTATGGCATGGCAAATCTGTTTAGCACATTATCTCATCAACATATTTATCAGACTAAGGAATCAGGTCAGGTGCAATAGTTATACAGGGACAGCAAAATATTTATTTAGAATATGTCTGAGCTGACAAAACCATGGTACTGTCTCTGGCCATTAGAGGAGAGACACTGAAGTGAGGTCCTCTAGAGCTACCTAGGTGACACAAAGTGTAAGGCAAGGAGTAAAGAATTCAGGGTCCTCCACTTGAGACCTAGTGCCTTACAATAGACTCTTTCACAGATCATGCTGAATGTGTATATGTGAGGGAACCCCTGTGTGTGTTCAGCATAATGTGTAAAGAGTCCTAAGGTTAGTGCTGAAAAGGGAAGCAAGACGAAGTTCAACACTGAGAGGAAAAGAGAGGGATAGCAATATGTATCACTTCCTTTCATGCTGATAGTCCCTTCTTTCTTCACAAAATACAGTTACAAACCCAGCATAAGGTTCTACTACTGTATGGAACAAGGCTGAGGTGTCCTAATGGCTGTGCATTCAGAGTAAAAGGAGCAGCTGTCTTTGGTGTCTCCAGATGACTTAAAACCTGGTCCAAGCGAGATGCTCCAAATTCACAACCCTCCATCTTATTAGCTGGCCAGGTTGAGCTTTCCAACTTCTCTAAAACAGTATCAATAATGCATCAGGACTGTTGGCTGGATGTGCTCATGAGCCAAGGCTTCCAAACCAAACAGATGCTTTGTCATAAGCTGCATTAGGAATTGCTTAATCACCATGTGCAATAACTCTGCTGTGAGCTTTGAGCAATGCATTTGTCACTGGATGTTCTCCATTGCGTCCGTGCGAGTTGCAGAGGCAGTATGTTATGCACCAACTGTGACCTATTTAAAATGGCTATTGTTAAACTGACCACTCAGCCTGAGTGAAGGGAAATTCAAGCATATCTCTCTGCACACCCAGATGTAGGTTGCATTAAGTCAGGCTGTCCATGAGGCAAAATGTGTAAGCCAAATGGATCCTGCAAAACTTGAATGCTGTGAGTCAGGAGAGAGAACACCACCAAACTGTCTCAGAAAGCTCAAATAAGCAAAAGTCAAAGAGGTGAAAGTCATATCTGTTTGAGCCAGTATCAAGATATTCAGAAAATTGGATGGGTTTTTAAAACTGTGCTGTGGGCAAAGGGAGTGATTGGCTCAAAACAGGCTGGGTGATAGCAGCCTCAGGTGCTCTGTATTGTAACTCTGCTAGAATAATTACTTTTAAGGTCTCTGACCTTCAATAGTTTGTACCACAAAAGCAGTAGCAGAGGATATACAAGTGGTTAGTGCATTTTTGTCCTACACTTCTGGTGTCTCCTGTGAAAAAGAAACTTTCCACTCGCAAGGTAAGCCATGCAGTTTCTCCATGTGGCCTAAGGGAGTCAAGATATCTTGATTTCCCACCAGGTTTCAGTCAGAAATATTATAGCAGTTCTTTGTTCACTGCCAATGTGCAATAAAATTATTATTATGTACAGAACACCTAAGAATTAGCTAGGGGGTTGACATGATTTAAAAAGTTAAGACAATTCCCTGCATTGTAAAGGAAGAAAAGGAGAGGAAGGAAGGAAAGAAAGAAAGAAGGGAAAGCAATGAGGATTATTATTTCAAAAAAGTTGGAGAGAGAGAAAAGGGATTCATAAGAAGAGGCAAAGCAGAGATCTGGTGACAGAGAATTATAATGACAGTGAGAAGCTAGAGAAAAGGGACAGAGATGAGAGATGGCAAAAATAATTCTGGATTTCACAATGAAATTGGTACCAGTGGATTGAAAGGTACTTAAAGAACAAGGGGGAAAGAAGCAGAGTGAATGGAGACATTCATGTGTCTTGAAGAAGAGAAAAGAAGAAGTCAGGGGAGAAAGAGCATAAAAGAGAAATAATGCAATTAGTCTGACAAATGGTAAAAATTAAGCAGAGTTAAGAAGTAAAGAAAGCGTGGGGAAACAGGGGCCAAATAGCAGGCAGCCACAAAAGTCAAGACCATGCACAATGGCAAAGTAAATTACACTCTGGTGATATAAAAAGGAATGGAATTCTGGGAATACTGAGAAGTGTTGGGATTTAGTTAGCAACAGACTGAGTGTTAATGGGAAAGTAGAAATATGGGAGCAGGGCTACAGCTTTTTCTTTAACACATGGTAGGAAGGGAGAGGAACAGACAAGTTCTCCTTCTCAGAGGCAACTCACAAAGTATTGCTGCACTGGAAAATGGGAGAATTCAATCCTGCAAAATGCTGTCGTTCTGCAGGTTGAAGCAGCAACCAGCACTACAGAGGATCAAATATTCCCACTTACGAGAAGATTAGATCCTGTACAATCCTGCTTCAGTGAACAGTAAGGAGAGGTCAAGTAAGGAAAGATACTAATCCTTACCTTCTCCCATGAGGCTGCAGCTGCCCAGTAGGTCCATCTTTTTTGCAGTCTTCCTGGTTATGCCCACATCTCCTTCCTGTCTGACATCCTGCCCACTTGCAGCCCCAGTGCACTCTGGGCCACCCAACCTGACCTGTAGAAAACTGGTGTCTCAACCTGACTTGACTGATCCCTCCAGAGAGGCCTCGTTTGGTTTACTACTCAGCAGAATCTGGTACACAGCCCTGCTAGAAAGCATATTAGGAAGCCACTGCCCGTGAATGTAGTGATAGCCATATTAAGGATAAATAGATTGCTCAAATAGAATCCTGCCAAGATGCATTCTGCCTAATAACTAATGACTACTGCCCTTGTGTGTATTCTGTGATGCAGAGCAAGTCAGGAGACAACTGAGCTTGGTAAAGCAGGCTTGTAGTGATCTCTACAGCAGAAACCCACTTATTAGTCAATGATTCATAGCTTACTTTGCACTTGAGATGTTCTCAGGAGCTCTAATGCTTGAGGGCAGGACTGAGAGAATGCCTTGTAACTGTCACGTTTGGCTCTAGTGGCACCATCCGGTTGATGTGCCCTCTTGTAAGTGTCACATTCACTTTGAGAACCTGCCATTTTCACCATCATTTGATTCTGGATGAAGCGAGCAAGGCTTTTGCTTCCAGCTTGGTGTGACAGAAACAGTGATCTTATTCCTATATAGTAGAAGTAAGCAGCAGAGGCCGTTCTGCAAAAGAGATTCAGGAAGGAGGAAGGGGAAAGTGTATCCATGTAACACTAATTAGCAATGTTTTTTATTTAATATTGTTGCTCCCAATTTCTAGTTATTCTGGAAAGAAAAAGATACAGAGGCACAGCTGCTCCATGTTCTCATGTAGATGAACATTGATTTCCACAGCAAGGAAGAACACACATACTGCATGAGCATTTCGTGAAACTGAAGTCTACTGAAAAATACTGTTGCCCTGCTCTCACCACAGTGGGAAGAAGGGAGCGGAATTGTGAAGCTCTACAAAGTCAGTAAAAGGTCTGAACAGAGCCTGTGTGTGTGCATATTGTACACATTCTCTCTCAAAGGGGAGAGTCTCTGATTAGGTGTGCAGGACTTATGCTCATGCATAGGCTCTGTTCAGACCTTTGGCTGCATGCCTGGGGGTTGGGAGTGGTGACAGTGATCCCTCCCCCTCCATGTGTTCAGTGGTAGAACTGACAACAGGTGGGGAGCATTGGTTTGGTTTCTTTATGTTACGTATTTTTGTGTTTTTATACTGTAAACTGCCCTGATATCCTTGGATACAGAGTGGCGTATGAATTTAGTAATAAATAAATAGCTAGAATGGCTGGCAGTGGAGTCAGCTCTTAGGCTATTGTATCCACTGCTACAATCCATTTCTCTCTTGCCTATTGAATCCAGTCCAGGGGCTAACACATACCTGTGCGCATATGCTATGTTTTCTCTCACACACAACAATGGAAATAGCTGCATTTGTGGGTACTTGGGTTATACCCTTTATCTTTACCCTGTCTTTTGACACCTGAGATATTTATTTTTAGGAAAGTAGTGAATGGCATGGTGGACCTATGCCAGTCACTTCTGACTGGCACCTGCTACACACTGGAATGGAGAGCCAGAGGAGTGAGGTGTTGAGGCCAGTGCAGTGAAAATGCATGGGCGAGAGGGCTGAATTGTCTCTTCCGATGCATTTGCAGCATGCTTACCTCACCACCACCTTGCACCTCTGCCTTCCAGGATGTATCAGTAACTCAACTGGAAGGTTATATGAGAGGCACAGCCCCACTACACTACCCACCCCTATTTTAAGACCCACCTCATTCTCCTGACTGCAATTTGTTTTGACATTGCATTTTTAAATAGTTGTAATCCATCCAGGTACCTCACCCTGGGAATGGGTAGATAAAGGCCTGTGTTTCTTTCTTGGCCTACATGCCTTCCTTGCAGATAAATGCATGCATTGATCTTCCAACATAATGTTTAAATAAGATTATAGATACAGGAGTAACAGTCAAAAAACACAATATGCGAAACGGCTCTTAGGACAAGAGGCTTCATATTGAAACAAAAAAATGGCATCCCACCCCCCACCCCCCACCTTTGCCCCTGATAATCACCTACTGGCATGTCATCAAGTGACAACAATGTGGCACTAACAGCCCACATAAGACTTGTTCAGCTGACACTTCTGCCAATAAATGAGAGTGACACAGCAACCTGGCAAGTCACTTAGAGAATTAAATCATGGCCGGGACAAGCAGGACCGCTGCCGAAGCCATCGTGTGTCCGTATTACCTTGTTTGACAAGAAGCAGGTTTCCATGGCTGTTGCATCTTTAATGTAGCAAGAATGCTGTTAACACTTTCTCCTGAAACATTTGCTCTCCAAGAAACACACAACACCGGAGATCACATTACCAGGGGTAATGGAGTAAAGACATGTGGGAGGGGAGTTTTGTTGTTTTTGTTTTAACTATTCACTTGGTTTTTACTTTGTATTTTTACCCTGTGAACTGCCTTGAGATCATGAGATGAAGGGTGGTATATTAATCTAATAGATGATGATGATGATGATGATGATGATGATGATGATGGAGTTTTCCCTGTGAATTGCTGCTTCTGTCCTGTTGTCCATCTATACATATTATGAAGAGGAGCTTCTCCTAGAACAACTTTCAGTCAAAGTTGTTGTTAATATTATCACCACTTATCATCATCTATCATCTTCGTTACCCGTGGCTTGGGTGCCCTTCTGCAAGGAGAAAGACTCTTATGCTCATTGAAAATGTTGTCTGTGGCACAGAGAGTGACATGGAAAAAAAATGCATTTTTATACAACACTTAGTCCTTATTAAAATATTATGCAATTCAGAAATGCCTTTGATTAAAATTAAAATTAGAATCAGGATAAAGATTCTAATGCACTCAGGCCACCTGCACTCATTTTACACCACGAAGCATGGTGGCCACATTTTCCTCTCTGGTGGCCAAGGCTCCGCTGTGAATGGTTGCCTCCTCATTTCTAGCATCTTCCTCCTGTAAATCACACCCCAGAGCAATGCTTAAGAGGAGACACCTAAATCACAAAATAAAACAGGTCAAAGTTGCAATTATGATCAGCGAAGCAGGCACCAGTATGTTGTGCATAATTAAAATGACTGTAGGTCTTCTCCATAAATTTCAGCCAGAAAAAAGTGCCTCTTCATACATTGGAATAATAACAAGATGTGGAGGGAAGTGTCTTACTCCACTTCATGACTTTGGAAGAACTTTGTTGCCTCTGTGGCAGACTAAGCTCCCATTTGTTAACATCTTAGAGGACATTCCTCTTCTGACCAGGTTGAAAGGGGGCTCAGAACAGTAACTATTGCATAACTCTGAACCTGGGAAGAAGGATCTGGAAGGTGTTCCCATTTTTGAATAGCTATTCATCTAAAGTGACATACTTAGGAGCTAAGATTCCGTACTGGCCCTTCATAACTCCCAAGCTAGATCTGATAGGGAAACCTGTCAGAATGAGAAATTAGACTCCAAGTAAACTCTCATCTTACTGCTAAATATGTTTGAAACTAGTTTACTGAGTACTGGTACACAACTTAGGCTCATAGTATTTACTCATTGTCAGAATACCTGAATATTAGCCTTTTGCTCTCGCACAAATACCTCAGCCCTTAATTGTATTAAATATAAATATATTGCAGCTTTAAGTTCCAGGTTAAAGTGAGGAATAACCCCAGAATTCAAGAAAAAGTCTCAAGTTATAAAAAGGAAGGAAATTACCAAGCATGCACAAAACCATTATGTCACAGAAGAGTCCAAAGTGAAGGAAAGAATTTCCAGAGGAGGGTTAATTGAATTTGCATTCTGCCCTTCAGTCCTAAGGCTCCCAGAATGGTACATAACAATATATTAAGATATACAAACAAATAAATAAAAGCAACACTGTAAACAAATATAAGAACACAAAATATGCACACACAAAAATAACGCCAGAGTTTGGGCTTTGGGCATTTCACAAGCAGCACTTAAGGTTGAAAAATTATGATCCCTATGATAAAGTTATCTGACTTTTAACTGAAAAGCAGCTTTGAAATTGCATTTCAAAATTTTAAAGAGGGAGAGAGAGAAAACTCTGTGACATTTGCATTGTTGGGGTGCAGGATTTTTTTTATACACGCTTATCTTACATTTGAGGTGGATGGTGGGTATTTCACGCCTCCCACGCTAAGAAAGAAAGCTCTCCAGACTCTGGAAGACAGGTTTTGGCATAGCACTAGTTCAAAGGATCTGAATACTAGGTCCTGGGGACAAATAACAGAGGGTAGCTGTTACTTCAATGACCTCCTCATCACCTCCCTAGAGGCACCCAGCTCTTCACTATTGGAAACAGAATACTGTATTTGACTGGCTGGCTATTGGTATCACCCAGCAAAGCAATTCTTATATTCTCATGATTTATTAGGTTACTTAACATATATTTGATGAGATGCTAAACTGCATAAAGAAAAAAGGTGTTAAAGACCTTTCAAAAGTGGTTGGGTTCATTTTACACAACTCAACAGTAAGATTACAAGGTTTATATCTTTACAGGACATAAAGAATAGTGGTGCACCTAACACAACTATCCACTGAAAGCAGATGTAGTGGGCATTAAATTCTACAAGCATATATAACACATGATTTATTAGTGCTGCATGTGTAGGTCAACATCTCTTTTTTAGGTGTTACATTGCTAAAGCTTCTGCTGGGAATCCTTCCCAATAAATTCAGTTTTATGTTCCTTTTTCAATCCTAGCACAAAGCGAATTTATGATAACAGAGTTTGGAAAATTCATGTAATGGAGCTGTAATCTCTATCAGAAGATACAGTTGGCGGGTCAAGGCTGTGAGAGACCACCTCCTACCTTGAAGAGTTGCACAAGAAAGGAAATTTCCACCAAGTACAGGTTCTTCCAACAGTATAGTAATACGATGAGAAAAATCACAACTGCCAAAAAAAATCCCTTCCATTTCTTGTTAAGAAATGAACCTTGAAACTCAAAAGGAAAAAGAAGTCAACAGGATTATCCAAGTGTAGCAGGGATGCCATTGTGTAATTGGCCTCCGTTTAGACTTCAGCCCTTGATTCCTGATCTGAAAAAGCCCCATAAGTGGAGAGCTCCATGTGGGATTCTGTATGGTCCCCCAATCAGTGATCTGATGTGAGGTCATGGTGCTATCAGGATGCTGATTCAGGTGTCGTAGAAGGTGTCTTGGAGTCGGTATGGACTGATTGTAGGCTAAAACTCGGTGCAGGGAAAATGGAGGTGGTGATGGTGTTCAAGCATTACTTCAATAGGTCTGTACTTGACCTTAAGTTTCAGGTTTTACTGTCGAGAGATGCTGTTAGACCCAGCTGTTCCCAAGTGATGCCATATCCAAAAGTGCATTTTATTAAGTCTGGCTGGTAGCAATGATGGCATCTGGGCAAAAAAGAGTAATTTGGCTACAATAATTCATGCCCAGATAACTGTAGATGCCCAGATAACTGTAGAAGATAGAAGACTTTAATGTGCTTTGTATTGGGCTGCCTCCGAAAAGCAATTTCAGCTGCTTCGGAATGTGGTGACTAGAAGTCCACATGTCTTCTCATGACAATTCCTTTCCCTTGGGATGCATATGAAAGAGGTGTCCATCTTATGGAAGCTGATGCTTAGGGTGGGTATGTGTCCTGCTCTTCCAAACTAGGGTTTGGGTTGCATTCCATTCCTGACTCTATAGATTCACATTATGTTCTAAGTGTAACCAGGCCAGCATGTCTCTTAGCTCCAGATTACAGATATAAATCAGTCCTACCTACAAATGGTTTCTTGTGTCCTACATTATCAACTTCTCTGCTGCACCCTATATCTCTTGTGTTCCCTGACTTGTGGAAAACTTAATTCAAGTCAAGTAATAGACACACACACACACACACACACACACACACACAAAAGAACTTTCAAACCCTAATTTCCTTTTAAACTTATTTACAAGTTTTACCATTAAACATTATGCAAGCACTTTGCAATCTTCCCTTAATTCCCCAACTTTAATTATATAATTGAACAACTCCTCCCCTCAAAAAACTAATTTTTTCCAGGAAACATTAAACATTACCATCTTAATGAAATTCTTAATGAAATGGTCCACTTTGAATGCAAATGAGTGGTTGTGGATCCGCCATTTGCTCATCATGCTGTGACGCAGAAGGACAAATGCCCTTTCTTTTGTCAGTCACTAGGAGTGACAGCCATTTTGTAAATTTATTTTTTTTTGTCAGCAGTTCCTTGGGCGGGAAGAGCAGAGAGAACAGTGGGGTTGGACAAAAAAAAAAAAGGTGCAAATGAAAGTTTACCGAAAGCTAAGAAAATAAGAACTGACCAACTTAAACCAAACCACTCCTTTCCCTAAAATTTACATGTTTACTGTTTTTCAGCTCTAAAGTTTTACCCTAAGTTGCCTTGCAACCACTGCTCAGGCCAATAACTAGGCAGGATATATTGTGGCACTGTGGGTTAAACCACAGAGCCTAGGACTCACCGATCAGAAGGTCGGTGGTTCGAATCCCCACGACAGGGTGAGCTCCCGTTGCTCGGTCCCCGCTCCAGCCAACCTAGCAGTTCAAATGCACGTCAAAGTGCAAGTAGATAAATAGGTACCGCTCCGTTGGGAAGGTAAATGGTGTTTCCGTGCGCTGCTCTGGTTCGTCAGAAGCAGCTTAATCATGCTGGCTACATGTACGCCGGCTCCCTTGGGCAATAAAGTGAGATGAGCGCCGCAACCCCAGAGTCGGTCACAACTGGACCTAATGGTCAGGGGTCCCTTTACCTTTACCTAATGCAACTCCACCTGCTTCCATGATTACAAAAAACTAGTGTGGACTTCCTGAAAAATTCTTACCCCATTCTATCTTTCAGGGAAATGATGACAAGGAAATAGCTTCCAGTCACGTTCCATTGGCCCAAGATCTCAGTTAGAAGTGGAAGAGCACATCCTTTGTATGCATAAAGTCCTAGGTTCAACCCTGGGCAGCCACTGTCTTGGTATAAGGCATCTTCCTATGTTCTGACTCTGAATATGCTGAGCAATTCCAGATTCTGCATCTTTCTTTCTTTCTTTCTTTCTTTCTTTCTTTCTTTCTTTCTTTCTTTCTTTCTTCAAGCTCTAATCCACTAAGACTGCACAGAAAGCACATTGTGCATTAATACCAATTAAAGATGTAATTAAAATGCCTCTAACCTGCAGTATCTGCAAAATGCACATTAACACCTGTTGTGGATTGAGGAGGATGTAAATGCTATGGTGAAACCAAATGTGCTATTCACCTTTGTGAGATGATATGGCATGTCTCAGTGCTTCCTCCCTGCAATGCTCCTGTCACCATTTCCTTAGTACAAAGAGTGATATTCACACCTTTGTGAGCCCACTTTGCATTTGATTAATGGAGCTTTCCACTCTTGCTATAGTTTGTTTCATGATAGTATGCCCATGCAAATTTACCATATGACTTACTAAAGACGTTTGAAGGTTGTTGTGATAGTGCTGTCCCTCTATATGCACCATTGAACTGTTTTCAACACACATTGGAGAGGAAACAAAAGGAACCAATTGCATTCTAGGTGATATCCACCATAAGCCAATAATATTCAAACAAACAATTTTTTAAAATGGAATGCACACAAAACACGGCAAGCAGCAGACTATGAAAGGCAAATAGGCCATGACTGATGTACGTTCAAACTGCATAAAATTGACTCTAGAAATGTTGCAGTACAGAAAAAGCTGGTGGTGGCTCACAATTGCTGTAGATGTTTCCCGCAGAAAGGAAGTAACATATAAATGATACGTGTGTGTCTTTAAACACCTGTTTACATATACAAGACAGCACTGGTATGGTTAGGGTTCCTCAGCACAGAAGCACGGCTGTTGAAAAAGATGCAGATATATCATCCACTCTGTATGTGTTTGCTGCAGAATACCCACACCAATCATGTATGCCACATCAAGTGGGGAACTGCCCTGGAGCATCCCCCATTGATTTCTTGTCTTGAATTAAATTGCCGGCATTGAAATACTTGGCTTCCCATATTCCAGGGCTTTCCAGCGCTATACCCTTGTAGGCATGTCTTCCATGAGTCTATTTGCTGTTAATCTCCTTCTTGCATTGTATTGAGCACTCCCAAGGTGAAGAAATTCTGCCATGAACCCTGCAAGGCAAAACAATGTCTTACATTTAGTTCATGCCTTCTAGTCCTTGTGTTTGATAGAAACTTAAAGGGCCTGGGAAATGCCTTTGATTTCAAATCCAGTCACAAATGTGCCTTTCTGAAGGAGGTCACCTTGGCGTATCTGTAGTTTCCAAAGTTTCAAACATAGCGTACCCTTTTGCACTGCTTTCAGGTTCAGAGCCTGGATACCGAAGGTGTGAAGGTTATTCCTCTTCTCAGTGAAGCTGCCCTTTATTGTAAGATGTTTGAGAAACCTGGATGTACACTCTGTTGTTTACTCGTATCAAAAAGGCTGCATAGCTGTCTTACAGGCCCTTCCAGCTGACTAATTGCTACCAGCTACACCATATGGTACCCCTGCCTATAATAGTGAACACCAAGACTTCAGCTTGCCAAATGCAGACACTCACAAACTAAAGTCTGGTCTACATCTGATATGAAATATCCATGTCCAGGTGCACTTTGGAAAGTACTGCCTTTAGTTCCAGATATGTACTAAAGGAGCCTTTGTAGAATGAAATGTCATACGGACATGGAAGATAATCTCTCTGCTAGATGCCACAACTGATAAATGCAATGGAATGCCTCCCAAGTCAGAATACATAAACGACAGTTTTCAGATGCTGACATGGATCTGTTACGTGTTAATCTCTCATTGTTGAATATGCCTGCATGCACTCCTTAGAGTAGGGACCAAAATAGTTCACCCTGTAAATCCCACTTACCTATGCTCTGTAATCCATAAAGGTTCTAGCAGCCTTCCTTAATTAAATATAGTTGTAAGCTCTGGAGTTTGTCTTCTGGATTTTTAAATTTTACTTCGTTAGTATTTGGTACTCTATCCACTGAAGGACACATACCCTTCTCATGTTTGCAAGATTCTTTTGTTGGCATAGTGAAAACAATATCCCACATATAAATGTGAGATTTGACCAGCTCCGGCCCATCTGGAGCTGATACAGGCTCGTCTTATCTTGAGCCCAAGCAGAGCGTAGTCCTGCAACGAAAGGATAAGGTGGTAATGTGCTACATGCTGGAGTTTATTTACAAGCTATGCTGAGAGCATACAAACATACATCTTGCCTCTGTGAGAGCAGAGAAGCAATTACCCTCTCCAACAAAGAAACGACAGAACACTGAAAAACAGGAAACCAGTGTACGTCACATCCAGTCTCCCATTCCCGTGGGAATCCAACAGTAACTTGAACTGTGGAATGTAAACATTGTCTTGTGACAAGCATTTTGCTGCTCAGTGAGGAAATAGAAACCAACAATAAATACAGCTGCCTCCATTTTTCTTTTTTTAAAGAAACCTCATTGTAAACATGGACAACAATGGTTAGGTTTAATATCAAACTAATGCTCCTATTTTTAATCTTTTGTGCTTTATCCACAGTTGCTCTTTGGGGCAAAATGATTAATTCTTTATGTTTTCAAGATGTACTCTCTTCTGTTCTGTAATTTTGTGGTTTTGGTTTGTTGTAATACCTATTATTAAGATAAAATTCAACAAAAATATTTTATAAAAACACTATGCCACTCTCCCCTTCCCCTGGATTTATTTTCTTTATCTGCTGACTTGCCCCGTGACATTGAAAGGGAGAATAAGCAATAAAAACTATGGAACTGCAAACCATTGGGTTGATGCTGCAGTGCAATTCCATGTTCATGGCATGGGTAAGCCTAGCATTTGCCAAGGAGAGTGAACTGTGGGCCACCAGTGTCTGCGGACACTGACCATATAAAAGCCTGCAATAGTTATTGTTATCTCTGCAGGACTACTTCCAGATGACCTGTCTATTGAGCATTCATCCCGATTTGTTTACGGCAACGCTAGATGGCATTAGTTATTAAACACGTTGTAAACTTTGTGTGAGAAATCGGGTTGGCAAAAATGTAACTCCACAGCGCCATCTGGCATCACAGTGTTATAATGCATACACAACACATATAAAACGCTTTCTCTTTACCAATCTAGCTGAGTCCCTGGTTTGTCTGTGGAGAGGTTATATGACATTGCATCAAAGCAAGTGTTGTCCCACACTTTCCTCTTCTTCCTCTCCCTCCTATCATTTGAAAGGTTTTGCTGCCATTAATATGGCAGCACCCTGTCAGTCTGACTCTGCCTCTTCCTTCTTTCTGCCTCACGCAGAGTGAGGCATTCTAGGTGAGGTGACCTAAAAGAGTCCCTGTGCCACCAACACTTTTCTGCAGCAGCTAGAAAATCTCTTTTAAATTTTCTTAAAATTGATTCTGGAAATGGCCTGGCTTTCAATGGTTTTTGCCTAAAGTGACCCACAATGGGAGTTAGTGATGTAACACAAAAAGGATCTTTATGCTCTTTAATGATTGGAAATGTTATTGTTTTTTAATGGACAATGTATGTGAAACATAGCAGCAGGTTGGCTGGGGGACTGATACAAGGGCTCAGCAGAAAGGGGGAGAGATGTGTTAAGGCTGAAGCTAAAACAACTCAGGGTACAGAATATGTCTTCCCATGAAGGAGTCTGGGAGATCTGCTTCCAATATAAGAGAGTTCCACTTGAATATTTGTAAATGATGCAAATATCATTATGGAGAGCTCCATCAATTCCAGGAGTGCTCTCAACTGAAGGAAATTAAACCCTGCACAGCTGCCCCTGGAAGGCTTAGGGAAGTGATAAGTGTGTGAACAGAATATTTAACACATCTTGCTCATGCTGGGATCCATTTCAGTTCCCAACACTAGGCACAACTATCAGTTCTGCTACGCTAGTGCTATAGCTCACCTTCTGTCTAGCTCAACTGAGCCACAAAAAACGTGGGTTGTCGTCGTGTTGTCCCCCCCCCCCCCTTATTTCAGGGAGAGAAAGGAAGCATTTCATTCTTGATGAGGCTGCAGTTTGGCTGTGGTCCAGATCCTTTTCCATTACATACTCCTTAACTCCATTGCCACTGAGCAAACCTAGTGAAATAAAGTTAGGAGTTGAAAGATTGTTCAGCAGTGTTGATCAAGGAATCATTCAGACTGGGGTAGGGTGGAGGGAATGCCTCATAACTAACATTTGTGCAGTAATTGGATCGGATCCAACGCAGACAAGAGTCTTAAAATCTATCTCACAGTAGTCAGGGAGGAGACCGTTATTGACTACAATGGAATTTAGATTAGCACTATCCAGAAGGGCTTTTTTATGCAGAACGTAAAAAATATGAACGAAAGGTGTATAGTGTCCTCTATAACCCAAGAGCCTTATGTGGCTCAGAGTTACATTTTACACAACATGATACATGCCGTACTTCCTTGCAGTATCACCTTCATCATTCTTGTCCTTGGCACTATTCCGTTTCAACGAATGACAAGAGTTCCCCCACCCTCTGCACACACTGCTCTTTATGAGTCATTCTGCGGTGGAATGCTCTGAGCTATTTATTAAAGTGTCTATTATAGTAGTATTTGTCCTCAGAATTTCAGTTCTCTGCATCTTTCTTGCCCAGAGGACTCAGGCATAACTAGACCAAGTGGCTTAGCAAACAGTCCAGCTAATTTTAAGAACTTCTAATAGAAACTTTTTTGACCAGGCTAGGGGGTGTGCCTCAGAGCGTTGTTGGGTTTTTGATTTTGTTTTGTTTTGTTTTGGCCTGTCAAAGGCAAAGTGGAGTCTTTACAAAGGAGCACAAGTCAAAGTGAAAATCCCTGAAGTGTTTTGTCATGCCTCAGCAATGCATAATTTTTGAGATGTGGTGAGGTAAAGTGGGGGGGGGGGGTCTAAGTTTGCCATAGCACCCAGATGGGCTGATGAGGGAATACAGAGCAAACACTAGAGAGGAGAGAACAATGGCTCTGTGTGTGACTGACAGGCCTAGTTTATAATCACATTTTACAGGGAAAACAAATCCATTTAATTCTTCCCACCCCAAAAGCAAACTGGAATCCATTTATAAAAAAAGTTTATTTTTGCATTTATATATTTCATTTTTATCCAAGAAGCTCAAGGTGCTATGTATAGCTCTCTACCTCTTCATTTTATCCTCACAAGAACACTGTGAGGCAAGTTAGGCTGAGAGATGGTAACCAAGGTCACCCAATGAGTTTCTTGACTTTTGTGGGGATTTGAACTAGGAGTAGTTCCAAGATTTGGAGCAAATCCAAGATTTGCTTGGATTCAGTGCTTTGGGGAATAGCTCACCTCAGCCCAAAGCACTAAAGTTGCACTAAAGTTTAAAGTTGTCTATGGTCCTAAACATACTTTCTTAGGGGCTATTCTGGATCAGGAAAAACATGTATTTCTCCTAATGTAATGTATATTTCTCCTAATAGACACTTTTGCATGCACTTTTGCCTAAAATACACATTTTTAAAAGCAATTTTCCCTACTGTAATGTATTTCTGCATGCTATTTTCACTAATACTTGAATTTTTAGTATACACATATTTCTGCACCTAACTTGGCTGGAGAACTGCACTGCAAAATTTGGAGAAGTGAAAATTTCAAAAGATAACTCGCACAAATTTGATAGGTTCACCTTTAAATACAAGCCAAATTGCATTTCTCCCCCATCTCTAGCCGTGAGTCAGGAGGGAACTGTACAGCCTCAAGCAGCAGTCAGGTTATAAATGATAACATAGCAAACAATTTTATTAAAAAAAGAAATATGCAGGGAGGAAATTCCTCCATCCCATATAAGTTTCTCAAAATGCACCAATCAGCTGCCTGGCCACGGCTTTTACTTTTCTTTTGGGTAAATGTTTTCCAGTTAAATAATCTAAATTACAGTGACAGCTGCTGCAAATGTTCTGTAGCATCCCCTTCCTTCCTCATACAGCATGTCAAATTTATATTCACATTGGCTGACTCTGCTGCCAACTGTACCTTTTGTTGTCCGTTACCAACATTAAAAAAAATAAAATTGGCTTACATCTTTACTTTCCAAACTGGGGCCCAGATCCTCACAGCTGGTGCAAGCACTGAAAATTACACTGAATGGATATGTGGACATTTTGTTCTTGGGCTACAATCAAATGATCATGGCCAGGTCATTACAAGTTTGGGAGTTTGCCAGAAATTACCTAAGTGATGCTTTCGCTGGTGCTCTTCCCTCTGAATTGGCGATGAGACAGATGAATTCTCAGCTTAGCACTAAGACAAAATGGTGTGCATGACTTTGTGTCCAGAATGATTCATATGGAACTGGTCCAGTTAAAAAAAACCTCCCTCTTAACTCTTATTCGCAAAACCCTTTGCATACAGGGACCCACTTTCCTGTCAAAGCAGGATTCTGTGGTGCCCTTGCAAAGAGATTGTACAAGCACTGTGACACAACAAAAACTGTGTTACAGTGCACCACTACAATCAGTTATAAAGTTGGTTGAGCAAGGGCATGTGGAATTATCATTTGCACTTGCGGGACAGTGGGTTGGGTCCAAATTCCCGAAGGATGAAGTTCCATTCACATAAAGAGTGCCCCTGGTTGGCACATTCTAACAGGAGGATGAAAATCATTTATGTTGTTGATGATTTCTCCTCCTTCGAGGTTCTGTGCCACCTCCCATGGAGTTGTGATGGTTTGGACAGGATTGGGATGGGGGAGGGGAGCACAGGAGGCTGCAGAGTGTCAGGTGGCTGTCAGGGAGAGCAGGTTCCTCAACAGGTCAGAAGGGAGACTTGAAGTAAAGTTAGTGGTTTTACTTAGGAAATTAGTACAGTGGTACCTCTGGTTAAGAACTTAATTCGTTCTGGAGGTCCGTTCTTAACCTGAAACTGTTCTTAACCTGAGGTACCACTTTAGCTGATGGGGCCTCCCACCGCCGCACAATTTCTGTTCTCATCTTGAAGTAAAGTTCTTACCCGAGGTACTACTTCTGGGTTAGCGGAGTCTGTAACCTGAAGCGTTTGTAACCTGAAGTGTTTGTAACCCGAGGTACCACTGTATACAACAGAGATCACACAGACATGGCTGCCTCCATGAAGATGTTGCCAAGACTGGCTCTTGGCACCTCCTCTTCCTGCTACCCCTCCTCTTCTGGACATCTTCCAAGCAGACACCAACTCCAGCAAATAGGAGGGCTCCCTCCCTTGGGCTTTTCTAGCTTTCTGTTCACCTACATGTAACACTCTGCGAGACCTCAGAGTCAAAGGGAACTCAAGGCAAAAGGATCAGGCAGCTGCTGTGAAGCTGCTGCAGTGTCTTCCCCCTCTCTGTCCTCTCCTTCATATTCTGAGCTCGAAGTGTTTCTCTCCTGCATCCTGTCCTTGCAGAGCATCCAGCCTCTGGCCCTTCTTGCTCACACAAGCCTCTTTTGTCTTCCACCCCCCAGCTTCCTCGTCTGATCTGTCTTCTGTGTCCCACCACCACTGCCCTGGGTCTGAGTCTTCTTCCTCTATGGCTTCCCTAGGGGGTTCCTCAGCTGGCACCTCCCACCATTCTTGGTCATCCAGCCAGCCCCCGACACAGAGGGGAATCTACAAAAACCTTTTATTTGTTTCAATTTATGTCCATCTAATAAAACTATTCTCTAGGCAACATGCATAGCAAAACAGACAAAATTAAAACAGGCCACACAACCTCATTATAACCATAAATCAATAAAAATCACCACACTACCCCCACTTTCTATGAGCCTACCTCAGCTGGAGCAAAGGTATTTGCGACTGCAGCATGAGTCCTTCTATGGAAACTTGGGATCCAGCTTCTAACAACTCCTTCACACACTTGAATCTGAGCTTTATATATAAAATAAACAGACCACCAGACACATATGAGTTATTATTAACTGGTCCTTAGTTCACAGGGATGGCTTTAAACTATGCTAATAGCCTATTTTGTGCAGTGCCATTTAAGTTTCAAGTCACTCCCATGCCTAAAATTGTAAGCAACAAGAAATAAAAGGGACTAGCCCAAATGTGATATTAAAATGTCATTAATGAATTCATCCACAAGTAGGGATGTCAGAGAATTTTGACAAAAATGGAAATGGGAGTGGAAATTGCCTTTGTTCACTTATTTGTCCTGTGTCTGGAATGGAAATCAATCCAGCGATTGCAATTGGTATTCACTCTTGTTTTTCATCTGCAAATGATACATAGGTAATTTGCACTGTTTTTTGCTGGCACTCAAATTAATGGCGTGGAATAATGTAATGACAATGAAATTAATTATGTCAGATTTCACCTATAGCAGACAGTGAGTTGAATGGCATAGGGATTTTTGGAAGCTGAATTGCAGTGGAACAGAAACAGGCTGCATGTGACCAATACCGGGCAGAATGGAAATTGAAGCCAAGAAAGAAGATATCACTCACACCAAGTAAATGTTACCAGGTATAGAGTAGAAAGATAATGAGCAGCAACAGCTCTGTGCCTCTTGGGACATCTTATTCTGCCCTCAGTTGCCTAGTTCATTGTGAGTCACTTTACCAAACTGTTCTACAAGTTGTGCCTGGTTCTGTTCCATAAAACTGGCATTTCCCAACCTTTTGAAAGATTGGGTACAGTGTTTTTGAGGAATCAGACCAGATGCACACTTCACTCTTATATTTTCTTAATCATATCCCAGAACAAAGGAAATATATCCTCCTTACAACTATGGGATAGTCCCATTAATATTGCCTCCCAGCACCCTAGCCGCCTCTTTGTGCATTAGGTCAGGGCTCAGGGGTTGGGTTCATACTTCCTGGGGCAAAAATGATGCCTCTGAGATTTCGCCACAGCTTTCAAGTGTAGACTGCAGGCCATGCCTAGGAATCTTTGTGCATTCTTACTTACTTCCCCTGATGTGGTGTGATGTGTGGGCAAGGCTGGAATCACTGCTGTTCAGGGACTTGGCACTCTGAAGGGCACAGAAGAGGGCCTGGTCCAGAAGGCACACAATGCACTGGATTTGGTCAGTCCTTGGATAAAAGACAGCTGAGGAACTTTTTGTGTCCTACCTTGAATCTTATCATGGATAAAAGGGGGGATATAATGGTAATAAACAATCAAACAGTGTCACTGAATTTCCTGAGGCATTGCATCTTCTCTCGTGGCATACAATTAGGGAATTATGGGCATAGATGGAAATGGACTTTTATACATTTGCTTGCTTGCTTGCTTTAGAAACAACACCCATAAGGAGATTTTAAAAACAATTGGAGCCGTTATGTAGTAGTCTTTAGAACAATGGGATGAGGCATGTTTAAGGCATCACAACCGGTTCCACTTCAATGGGTGCCAAGCCTAATGGGTACCATAGGATGTTGCAACTGTGATGTAGTGAATGGAAGGTGAGAGGTGGGGGGGTCCCAAATTTGGGGCTCACAAAGGGTGTCACTGAAATTTGAAATACCAAAGTCTGCCCCTGCAATAGGGGCAGAGTATTCTTGGAACAGCCATTCTGTAAATATTGTTTAGTTTGCGTGGGATACTGTTAATTACAGTAATTTATCATACTGGCACAAGGTAGGATTCACAGGCATAGAACGTTTGTTCCTCCCTGCTGTTGGAATCCTATGGTTGTCATTTTTTTAATATGAGACGGGATAGTGCTAATTGAATTTTCATTTGGATAGATAAAATCTTTAACAACTCTGGAATAACTAGATGCTCTTTGTTTAGTGAAGTGGATCAGAATGATTTACAACACCTTTCACGTAATCATGCTAATTTTGCTTTCATATGATTAATTAAAACAATATGTTATTCCTTTGTAAAATGGAATTAGCACACCCAAGGAGACAGGTTTTATTGCAAACTTCTCTTTCTTGTAATAAAGCAATTTTCATGCATCGTATTGTGTTGTTGTTTTTTAACAAAAGTAAGTAAACATGCTTAACTGGGGGCCAAATTAATCCATCATGAAATAATGCTAAATTTAGTAGTTATCATGCCAAAAATAATTTAGACCACAATGTGTATGATAGCAAAACACAAAGGCCATGATCCATAAGCTGGGAAATAATTGCCTCTGGAAGCCTACTGACTCTCTTCCCAAAATGTTCATGCATTGATAATAAGTTGAGAAAGATATAGAGAGGTACCAATTTCTTTCCTCCAGCAGAGCAAACAGCAGCTTTGGAGTAGACATGTGAAAAATGGGGTAAGGGGAAGTGTTAATTCCCCACTCCTGTTCAGTGGTCATAATCCAGTTACCCCCACTCTACAACTGCTCTGGTTTTATTTATTTTTTAAAGTAAATATACAGAGATTCAATCATGAATCTCATAGTTTTCATATAGTGTGGCCCTCAAACCATCTTGAGCCTGTGATCAAACAACTTCAGAAACCTCTCTACTACAATGAGGTACTTTCAATGAAACTGAATAGCATGTAAAGTAAAATAGAACACTTGTGTGCATCCTCATTGTCCATGCACTTTTACTGCTAAGCATGGATAAATCTCTCAGATTTAGCAAAGACTAAACTGAATTTCATGCCTGGTCCTATTTCCTTCCTACCTTGTGAGACCCCACTCTCAGAACAATCATGCAGAGGTTGTATTTCAGTAGGGTGGCTTGGCTGGAAAACCTCCTTCCTTGCTTTTGCTTCAGGGATTTTCTGTAACTCAGGCAGTGTAGGAACATTTATGTATTTCTCAAGTTCACTTAGAATGCAATAACCATTCCGATTTGCCCATCTGGTTATAGTGACGAGGGGAATGACGTGACAATTCACTCACTTTCAAACTAAATCTATACATTCACTGGATGCTGCATGATAATGACAACTTGATACAAAAGAGCAGCAAAGCATATTCTGTGGTGAGGCAAATGATCGCCACAATGTCAGAAGAGCCAAGAGGGAGTCTCAGAGGCACCCCGCACTGCCCCAAGAGGATCTTTTTACAGCTTGGTGCACAAGGAGACAACGAACCCACTGTCATTAGTAATAAAAGCGTTCAGGTTGGGCAGCTAATGACACCTCACACCATACAGAATATTTGTCTTCTAAGCACTCCTTTGTGTCTCATTTGGCTTCAATAAAAGCGTTCAGGTTGGGCAGTCATAAAAAGTTACCTGTTCAAGGTGTACTTGAAGCAAATACGGTGACCTAATCATGTGTATGTCAGTAAAGCTTGCCCTATTCCATTAACTAACTAATGCGGGGAATATAGATAATGTTTGTTCATTGCTTGGGTTTTACAATAGAAAAAGTGCCTATAAACTTTGTTTGTCCAGTGGATTACAGTCAGGTTTCTGCTGTTCCTCCATTTTTAGGTGTAGGTCACAGTAGGTCTCCAGGAGATGTCAATAACACAGTAGAATCCCTGAATAAAGTGGACTCCCATCCATCAGGTACAGTAGGTTGACAAGCTTAAGCCTCTGTAATGCCTTGAGGACAAGGATTTTAACTATGGTGATAGCAAGCAAAATAGAGAAAAGAGCAACCAAAAATCACCAAGGGGGTGAAGCAACTCTCCTAGGAAGAAAGGATGCAGCATTTGGGGGGTTTTCATTCAGAGAAAAGGTGACTAAGACACGATAGAAGAAAAAATGGCATAGAGAAAGTGGATGCAGAAAAGTTTTTCTCCATCTCCAATAATGTTAGAAGTCGTGGACATCCACAAGCTGAATGTTGGGAGATGCAGGACAGATAAAAGAAAATACTTATTCATGCAATGCTGTATTTTAATATTTTGTTGGAAGCTGCCCAGAGTGGCTGGGGAAGCCCTGTCAGATGGGCAGGGTATAAATAATAAATTATTATTATTATTATTATTATTATTATTATTATTATGCATAGGTAAACTATGGAACTTGCTCCCACTGGAGGCAGTGATGGCCACCAACATGGATGGCTTCAAAAGAGGATTAGATAAATTCATGGAGGACAAAACTATCAATGGCTGCTAGCCTTGATGGCTATGCCCTGCCTCCATGGTTGGAGGCAGGAATGCTTCTGAATACCATTTGCTGGAAACCACAAGAGGGGAGAGTGCTTGGAGGTTCCCAACAGGGACCTGATTGGCCACTGTAAGGTGGTGAGACTAGATCATCATCATCATCATCAAACCTTTATTGGCATCACTTACAAACATACAGAATAAATAAGCCAGTGCGATCTCGTCACCATTTCAACAGTACAGTCATTTGCCAAAGGGAAGAAGAGGCAAGCAATCTATTTCATCTCTGTGGGTCTCCAGCAAGGGCAGGATCCTGTAATGTACTTTGGCAACAAAAAATCAAATAGAGGATCTTAGCTACTGTCTTGGTGAACTCCTGGTCTCTCCCCTATAATAAGAAGTGTATAACCTCTGTCTCTGGTTTCCATGTTGGAATACATAGATGGTCTAAAAATTGTTGGTGGAGATCATCATACATTTTACATTTAAGGGCCTGTGAGCTAGAGTTTCCACCAGGTGGGCATCACATGGGCAGATCCTATATCCTTCTGCCATACCCGCAAACCTAGCCCAAAGGAGGTTAGAAGGATTAGAACTGAACCTAGCCGGCGAAAAAGCCCTTCTTTCTTGCAGGTTAAACAAAAATTGTAAATAGTTAAGGTTAATTTTCTGCGCCCAAGAGAGTCGAAAATAAAGAGGGGAACATGTTTTTTCCACAGCTGAGATTAGTTCCTGACGATCTATGGGTGGGACTAGATAGCCCATTGGACTTATCCAGCAGGCTCTTCCTGTGTTCTGATATACTAACCTAAAAAACAAAACAATTCTCCATCTTGTAGCAGATTTGGTTAGGATATTCATTAGAAAAAACCGATCTGTAGTTAGTTGTGAAAAGCTGAACAATTCTTTAGGCTAGCATGGAAAGAGTAATAATAATAGTCTTCATATCTTCTGTCCATCATGAGATCTGATAGGTAGAGTCAGTTCCCAGAGTTTTGCCTTCAGAAGAACATAAGGCACCTGACCATCCCTGCTCTGGAAGAATGTCAGCATATGCTTCTGTTATTGTGGTATAACCTCATGCTGGGCACTACTGAGCATTCCGTTGATCTAGCCTGAAGCAGATTTTTATCACTGACTATCCTGAAGCGTGATAAAACATGGGAAATGAAAGCTCAAAATATATCTGTTAGTAGCTTTGGTCTAAGAACTGTTTCATATGACTCTTTTTTATATAATTAGTTAGGGAAAGTGTGTACCATTCATACCATAAGGTATGAATGAATATATGACATGGACTATTTTTTGTTTGCTTGCTTTAAAAAAAGAGGGGATAGACCTTCTGCTTGGACCCTAAAGGCAAACAAAGTATGCCGTGGTCTGTCTTGGCAATCTCCACTGAGCTCCAGTCCAATTAATTTAAAGCATTTCACAGGCCATACACCATGTCAGTGCTGTCTTCCTCTAATGCTTGGCATTTTTCTGCTTCTGCAAAATTAATTTGATGACTATGTTAAACTAATAATTGCCTAATTTCCACAAATGGTCTCCTGGTACACTCCACTCAGAACTTGTTTCTCCTGGGAGATGCATTGGGATCCAAGCGTATTATTTATGGAATCGCAGCTAATTTAATTAATTTTAGATGGAAAGTATTCAGTTTCACATACTATTGCTGCCTGCTGGACTTCCTAACAGGGGCCACATACAGACATTATTGACTTCTCTTTGTCTTTTCCTGTGAGTAGGCGGTAAAACCCAGATTAACAAAGTCACCTTGAGAAGGAACCTGCCTTTGGTTTTTAAGAGCTTCTAGTGATTTACAGTTCACTAGAATTCTGAATTCCTTACATTTGATACAGCAAATTGCATTTCTAATACAGTGAAACACTCAAATGATGTTCATTTCAATGCTGTCTCTTTAATGTGGAGAAATGGTGCCAAAGAAGTAGGAAAAACACCACATCTCTCCACTGAAGATTTATTGCCCCTCAATCACAGCATGCATCCAGTTTCCTCCATTTAAAAGTCCCATCAACATCTTCTCATTCAAGAGACAAAACCAATTCACTGGGTACAGTATCACTTTGGGAAATAAATTGCTATTGTAGAGGCAGATCTATATGAACGTGCAAAGCTGCCTCTGCCTCTAGTTACCTACTTCATTGAGGTTTTTGATTTTGTGGACCTGATCCAATCTCAGTTTAGTACTACTAAGCCTTGTTGGTTTCAATGGGAGAATAAGCCTGTGCTTAAATCTTTTCAGTAGAAATCAATGGGGCTTAGAATCACTTAACTTTGGCCAGATGATGCTTAGCATTACTATTAACAGCGTAGAGAAGAGCAGCTTTGCAAGTGCTGCACTACTAGAGAAAGAGAGAGCTCCTTTCAAGAATCAGTTGCATGGAAGGATAACAAGAAGAGTAACTGAAGCATTGCAGATGTCTTTATTTTATCTAGCATACTATTACATTTATACAATCCTTATTTCCATGGAAAATAGGAGACTACCTTATGCCAGGTTCGACTGTTTGCCCATCTAACACAATCAACATGACACTCTTTCTGGTCATTCCAGCACAAACATTTCAGCTTGCTCCACAGAATGATCTCCCCTCTCCTCACTATATGTACTGTTCTGGGAATTTTCCAGACTCCCCAGAGCCAATTTTGAGGTTGAGGGCATGTCAGTAACATGATGTAATTAGGTCTAATGACAGCAGGTTATCTATGGTAAATGGGTTCTCAAAATGCTAACCCATGGACCATTGCTATTAAGATATAATGAAACCAAAGAAAACAAGGTTTCGATATGTTGCAAAAGGCAAAATAACTCTTTGGGAAATGCATCTCCCCATACTTCCTATGGAGTGGGTGTGTATGGCAAAACAGAGATGAACAATTCTGCTAGGATGACTACGCAGTGTGCCCAAACCAATATTAATTAAGAGCTTGGGGCCACACTCTGCCATAATTTTATATGTACAACTGCACTTAATAAAGAAACCTTTCAAATGAGGCAGACTACCACAGCAAATAATTAATTTTGTGTAGGTGTCATGGATCATACTCTAACAAGAGCTGCCACAGTTCTGTGAAAGTATGGGAAATTAGCCGTTGGAGAGCAAGAAATACAAGAAAAGACAGGAGAAATATTGACCTGCCAGTGAATTGTTGTGGGGCACTTCTACCACACCCCGCCATGTCACTTAAAGATTGCTCAGTGGCTTGAGCCCTCCATCATGTTCAAATGCAATACAATACATAAGTTGAGGAAAGAGTTCCATCTGGCAGAGAAGTGGAATTAAATCCAACGGTAGTTAACACTGTGGCAGCCTGCCTCCAAACTTTCCAAAAGGTGTTAAGGTAAAGGACCCCTGGACGGTTAAGTCCAGTCATACTTGACTATGGAGTGCAGCGCTCATCTCGCTTCAGGCCAAGGGAGCCGGTGTTTGTCCACAGACAGCTTTCCGGGTCATGTGGCCAGCATGATTAAACCGCTTCTGGCACAACAGGAAACCGTGATGAGTGCCAGTGGGGTTTAACAAACAATTTCTCTTCCCAGGGAACTGTGAGAACTGTAGCTCTGTGAAGAGAATCTCCTAGCAACCCTCAACACTCTTAACAAACTAACCTTCCAGGATTTTTGAGGGGTAGCCAGGGCTGTTTCAAGGGGAGGGTTCCTCTCAATGCAAATTGCTTCCGAAGAGCAATTTTCCAGATAATAACACTATAGTAGGGAAGGAAAGGGTTAAATTCCCCTGCCTCACCTGCAGAGATCCTCATCCTTATCAGCTTCCCACTTTCACCCCACAGAAGCTATTTGCATTTTTAAAAAAATCCATGTTGAAGGCAAATAAGCACTTAACATCACAACTAGTTTTGCCCTCAAGCAAATCAATATGTGCCTCCTTAAAATATGGAGTGTTCTACTTCTGTTTCAAAAAATGCACCTTTCACTAAACTGGCAGAAGTTGAGTTTAACAGAGGAGATATGAAATTAGGGATTTTGTCAGTCAGCAAAAAGGGGGTAATCAATCTCACTCTTCTTGTATTACAGACAGAGAGGAACCGCCATGCAGGACAGCTTAGCACTGTAGTTTCCTGCCAGTATGTACATCTCTCAAAAACATCACTTAAGTCCAAAACACTTGGGTATGAAATTCATCCATGCAAAGAGGGTCAGTGCACTGCTCATATATTAATGTTGCCATTTGTCTGTCTTGAAAGACAATGGAAGAGTGTGGCATCCAGGATAAAGTCAAAACATTGGAGTGTTATAGTGCCTGCTGTGTCTGTATTTTGAATTATGGTGCTGGAGGAGAATCTTGAGAGTCCCATGGACTGCAAGAAGATTAAACCTATCCATTCTTAAGGAAATCAGCCCTGAGTGCTCACTGGAAGGACAGATCGTGAAGCTGAGGCTCCAATACTTTGGCCACCTCATGAGAAGAGAAGACTCCCTGGAAAAGACCCTGATGTTGAGAAAGATTGAAGGCACAAGCAGAAGGGGACGACAGAGGACAAGATGGTTGGACAGTGTTCTCGAAGCTACGAACATGAGTCTGACCAAACTGCGGGAGGTAGTGGAAGACAGGAGTGCCTGGTGTGCTCTGGTCCATGGGGTCACAAAGAGTCGGACACGACTAAACGACTAAACAACAACGTGTCTGTATAGACCGATACAGGAGAGGCATGTTTTATTGCAGCTGGGGCAGATGAAGGCATCTATTTTGCTGTTACAGGTGCACCATGAATTTTCTTCTCTTTGTGCTCCTCTCAGATGTCATTTCTGGTCACAGCTGTGGATGTGCAGCCTGTCTTCAGGCACTGTGGTCATCTACAAGGGATTCCCACATGGCAGGGTTAATGTTGCCAGCCTTCATATCACGTTTGCAGCCATCTTTGTAACACAGAGTTGGTAAACCAACAGGCCTGGTACCTGAAGCCAGCTCCCTGTAAAGAACATCCTTGGGGATCCTACCATCTTCCATTCTGTGGACTTGACCAAGTTAGCGTAGACATCCCTGAGACAGGAATGCGAACCTGCTGGGAATGTGGGCTTGGGAGAGTCCATGTTTGTTTGAGACCCTGTCCTACCATGGGTTGCCCCAAATTTTCCTGACAGAGCGCATAAGGAAGGCATTGAGGTGTTGCTCCTGACAGGTGTAACTTGCCCACACCTCACTTCCATAAACTGGCATGCTCAACACACAAGCCTTGTAGACCATTTTGGTATTGGATGTGAGCATCACATTCTCCCATACCCTTTCAGAGATATGAGCTATTGGCATAGCTGCCTTGCCAGTACGCTTGTCCAGCTCAGTCTCAATGGAAAGCTTGCTGGTTATGGTGCAGCCCATGTAAATAAAATTGTTTATTGTCTCAAGCGTGCAGTCACCAAAGCTGATGCATGGAGTGCTGGTGATGTTCTGACCCAAGATGTTGGTCTTTGTAAGATGATGGTGAGGCCAAACTCCATGCAGTCTTGGGCAAAACAATTGTTGAGTCATTGTAGAGTTTCTTCGGAATGCGCTGTCAATGCTGCATCATCTTATTGCAGACAAGAACCTGCCACACTTTTGTCTTGGCTTGGAGATGTGCCAGGTAAAACAAATCCCTGTCACTCCTTGAATGAAACTGCACCCTGTATTCAGTTAAGCTGAATGCATATGAGAGCAACAGGGAGAAGAATATGTCAGAGAGAGTTGAGGTAAAAACACAGCTCTGTTTCACACTGCTCTTTTTAGAGAAGGTAAAGGTAAAGCGACCCCTGACCATTAGGTCCAGTCACGGACGACTCTAGGGTTGCGGCACTCATCTCACTTTATTGGCCGAGGGAGCCGGTGTACAGCTTCCAGGTCATGTGGCCAGCATGACTAAGCCGCTTCTGGCGAACCAGAGCAGCGCATGGAAACACTGTTTATCTTCCCGCTGCAGTGGTACCTATTTATCTACTTGCACTTACGCTTTCGAACTGCTAGATTGGCAGGAGCTGGGTCTGAGCAACGGGAGCTCATCCTGTCGTGGGGATTTGAACCGCTGACCTTCTGATCAGCAAGCCCTAGGCTCTGTGGTTTAACCCACAGCACCACTCACGTCCCCTTAGAGAAGGTATCTGAGGGTAAACCATCATATTGGATGGTACCATGTATGTTCTCATGAAGGGACAGGATCATCTTGTGAAGCTTAGGTGGGCATCCTCTCTTACTGAGCAGAGTGAATAGTCCTTTTCAGCGGACGAGGTTAAAATGTCTTCACCAAGTGTATGAAGGTGATGTACAAGGAGCATCTCTGTTCTCAACATTTCTCTTGCTGCTAACTAGGTTTTGGGAAGGAGCCTTCATGCCTCCTTCTCAATGCTGTCTTCTGGCCAGAATAAATCAGGGCACCACGGCAGCAAGGCAGAAACCATGATGACTTTAGGAGAATCGTGGCCATCCAGACTGTTGGGGGTATGGGTAGGTCTAGCAGAGACCCCCATGTGTAATTCTGGGGAGCGGCTGACAGTCGGTGTAGACAATACTGAACTAGATGGACCAATGGCCAGACTTGGTCTAAGGTAGCTTCCTAAATAATTCTATGGAGAGCTCTCCATTATGTGTGGGCTTCCTGTGCTCCCTAACAGGCCTAGCAATAGAAATAAAGCCTAGCACTGATATCTGTATTTCATACTGTCTCCCAACCTGAACTCAGTTGCAACCTGTCACCTGAGGACCAGGTAGCTTCTCCACTTCCATTGACACATCTCAAAGCAGCTTTTCAATCCGGAAATGTTCCATCCAGACACTGTTACATACTCTTGCCTGTATATAATCCACACATTTAAACCCTTACACTGTGTGTCCACTTGGAAGTAAGCCTCGATGACACTCAGTGGGACTTGCTGCCAGGTCAGTGAGTGTAGGGTTGAAGCCTAAATTCTATACCTAGGACACAGCTGGAGTAAACCACTGGTTTTTCCTAGGCTGAAGATGGTACACTAACTTCAGGGGATCATCTAATAATCCTCTGTTCTTTCTCCGTGTTAAATAGTATATTTGGATTGGTGTGATTTTGAAGGTTCCCCACCCCACCCCCACCTTTTAGGTTTCCGGAAAAGATCAAGAGGCTGGAAAGGGAATGAAGCCAGAGGCAGAATCTGCTCCAAACATCAGCACTGCAAAATAGCTGTTAATTTATAGAGAAGAAGTCTGGAGCTTCTTCTTCCAGAGCCATACATCACAGCGTCTGCTCACTGATACCTATTGTTATTTGGCCTTCGCGGTATAGGCCAAATGGGATTTCTTCCGTTCCTGAGCTCCTGGGTAAGCACGAGACAGTATATGATTTATTGCTTTGAGCATTCAAAATGCTACACACACCAAAAATTTATTGTGACCTTATTACTTATTTTTTAAAACAACAGCAGCAGCAGCAAAGTAAATAAGTGCATCGGCTAAAGGTTAATGTACCAAATAAAGCAGATACAAAACAGAAAGGATGAAACTTCCTTGCTTCTTAACTTAGATAGGAACAAGGTTGTTCAGCGCTGCTTGTTGCAAGGGAGAAAAGAACCTGAGTTGCAGGGGGAATCTGACGAGGGAAAGAGATGAGATGGAGAGGGGCAGATTCTTCAGTGATGAAGAAAAAGCCCTTGTATACAATAACTATCTCTCCAGGAATACAAATAGGTTATAGTTCATATTTTCTTTTCCCTTCTCTTTTTCGCAAGCTGAATGCTGGAAGGAAAACAGAACTCCTTTGTCAGTTGATTTCTGACCAATTCATCTTTTATGAGCAAACCAATATAATAGACAATCTGCATCAACATATAACCGTAGAATTGTAGAATTGGAAGAGACCCTGAGAGTCATCCAGTCCAACCCCTTACAATGCAGGAATCTCAACTAAAGCATCCTACTCAATCTCTACTGAAAAACCTCCAAGGAAGGAGAATTTTCAAGTTCCTTCCACTGCTATACAGCTCTTCCCATCAGAAAGTTCTTCCTGACAGTTAGTCATCCAAGTAATTTATAAGGACATTGAACAACAATAGGCCCAGGACAGAACCGTGCGGCTCCCCACATGTCACATTAGTGAGAGTACTATTTATGTCCATGTGCTCAGAATAAGGAGACAATATGGACAAAATTGGGCCACAGCTTTATTAACATTGCAAATTGTTAGCTGTGCAAGAGCTGGCTTAGAAAGTGTCATGGGCACCCCCCCCCCCACACACACACATGTATTTGTTACACACATAGCAAACTTAATTGGAGGGAGGGTGTGATCTTCCTTGAGAATGCAGCTGGGGAGGCAAGCATTAACCTCCCTTCCCCAGCTGCAGTCCCTGGGATTACAATACATACATACATACATACATACATACATAAACATGCACCCCTTCATGTTGGGTTTTAGCTGGGGAGATCTGGGTTCACGGCCCTACTCCACCATGAAGTTCACTGTGGGAGCTTGAGCCAATCCCTGTCTGAACCTGACCTAACAAAGGGATCACATGCCAGGCCCAGCTGCAGAGCAAGCCGATCGGCATGTGCCCTGTGCCCAGGGGCGGGGCCAGCCAGGGCAGGATGCTCTGCAGGGCCTCCGAGGAGTCTGCCTGCCTCCTCCCACTCAGCCGCCTTACAGCTGAGGGGGAGACAGCGGGCGGACCATTTGGGGCAGGAGAGACGTGTGGCTCGGGCATGTTTCAGTGAGTGCCAACCAGCATTTTGTCACACACACCCCTCCAGTGGTGACACCCGGGATGGTCCACCTCCACCACATCCCTCTTTCTCTGCTCCTGCCCAGGCCCAGTGGCAGAACTTAGCGTCTCAAATTTCAATGGTGCCCTGTGCAATGCCAAAATCCAGTGCCGCTGCCCCCTTCTTGCCTTGCATTTGATGTCATAGTTGCAACGCCTGCTGTGGTGCCCCAGAAGCTCTGTGCATGCTCTCTTAGATCCACCTTTGCCAAGCTATTCCTGGTGCAGGCTTTATGCACAAACTAAGTAAACTCCAGTTTAGGGCCTCAGTTTATGAGGGGCCTCTAAAATACAGGAAAAAAATACTAATTTTCAAGTTTTATAAAACTGGTTAAAAAAATTAAGGAAACTGGGAAAACAGACTCCAAAACAGATGACATCATTCTGATAATGACAAAAATAGGCTTAATGACTACAGAACTCTTTGTCATATTGCTTTCACAAAGCTGTGCAAGAGTAACTATACATTCATACACATTACTATATCATAAGGTATTTTGGTTTAAAGGTATTTCATATGCAATTAGGCTTGTTGCAAGATATACATTTTAGTTAGCTGGTTAGCTTTTAGCTGCATCCTCGCATATGCACATATAAAAGTTCATATTATCTATATTAGGGCTGATAATCTTTTTTTCAGATGTAACAAGAAATAACATTTGTTTGTATGGAGTGGTGCTCATGGCTGCTCCGCCCCTCAAAAAATTGGATCACCTTCCCAAAGGGTGTCTTTTTAGAAGAAGATGCCTAGGATCCTGTAAAGCAGAAACTTGTCAATAAATATTTCAAAAGAGACTAGATGCTGTGAAACACTGAACAATATCCTCTGTTGTTTCAAGGCAGGCAATTGTGTATTTGGAGTGGGTGTCAATCAAAAGTAACCTTGTCTCAATTTTTTCCAAGAAGTGTCTGGCAGGTTATTCTGCATCTCAGTATAATGGCCTTTTGTTTGCCCACTAAGCTAAAAAAAGAAAAAAAAGGCTTTATGCCATCATAAGATCTGTATGGCATCACCTAAGAAGGAATAATTAATGAAATCCCATTTTCTCCTTTGCTTTTGAAAAGACAAATTGTCATTTCCTTCTGAAGCGCTCTAAATTATAAATGTTAAGAATCTGGTACTTGGAAAGGAAATCAGTCATAATAATGGACTGACATTTCTATGCCAAAATGTGTTTTTCCACCAAGAGGGCTTTGGACAAAAAGCTCTTTTGCCTGGCCTGAGGTCGCCATTAGGAAATCACATGTGCCAAATGACAAAGTCTTGCTAAATCTCCTGTATTTTTATTCACTTTATAATAGTGGTGTGTCAGACTTGATCTAACATTTTGGACAGTAAACAAATCGTTGTCATATGCCAGTATCAGTCAGTACAAGTCAATAGCCTTGCATTTTATTTTCTACCTCACAAAATAACAGCATTTTAAGATATGGCGTGTAGACTGAAATATTGGTGGCATTGTTTAGGGAGGTTTGTTGCTATTGATTATATTATTTTTTGTATATTTTTAGATCTTCTTATTTATGTGGGAAATGTTTTCTTCGCTCCCCCTACCCTGATTAAATAAGATTGTCATTACCTATTGTATCTTTAATCTTCTTTTTTTAAAAGTCTCCTGAATAAATCACAGTGTTGAAGAACAAGTCGAAAACATCTGTAGCACAAATCACTATGGTAGTTGTAAATATGTTTTAAGTGAGTTGCCATCATTCAAATGGAAGTGAAACTGGATTTCATGTTAAACTATGCAATTTGCTTCCACAAGATGTAGCTTAGGTATATTTTAAAGAGGTTACATTAATTCATGGCAGATAAGGCTATCAATGGCCACTAGTCACAGTGGCTATGTCTTACGTTCTGTAGCATATGTCTCTGAATATTAGCTGCCGAGGAAATTAGTTGGCCGGTGTGGGAAAACAGTTTGTTGGAAATTATTGAGGGAAAGGTTCATGGAAAGAGGTTCATGAAAATGGGGGCGGGGATGGGGGTGACAATGACAACAGACTACACAAAAAATAGTACACAGTTCTCCCTCTTGATTACAGCCAATATGTAGAGTTGTTTCTGCAAAGATGGATGCTTGAACTGAGGGGAAGTGAATTCCAAAGTGTATGTGTGGAAAGGTCAGGAGAGGGACATCACACCAGTTGGGCTGATAAAGGTTGTGAGCTGTTTGAATTACGAGACTTGTATCTGAAGCCTGGAGTGATGCAGCAGAAAAGGAGAGGAAGAGAGAATGAAGGAAGGCTAGGTTACAGAACAGGTGGCAGAACATAGCGATACTGACAGGGGAATAACAACCTCTCTGCACAGATGGGAAACCCAAATTAGGGAGAATATCTTAGCAGAAGAGTAGTAGATATTGAGAAGTGTGGAAAGAAGTATAAGGAGAGTCCTGCTGCATCAGGCCTTTAAAAGCTCGTCTAACCCACCAACATTTCTGACAGCGGCTAACCAGATCCCAATGGGACGTTTTCAGGCAGAGTGCCACAGCACTCTCCCCATTTGTGAACCCCAGCAGCCTGCATGCTCCTCAAAAATCCTGCTCTAATAATCAAAATGTATGAAACGTATGGGCAGTATAGATAGATCATAAGAAGAGCCTGGCTGGATCAGATCTCATCCAGAATCCTGCTTTTAAAAACTGGACATTGGGTCGAAATTTCACAGCAGTTTAGGTGTTCAGAGGAGAAGGATTCTCAGAAGGAACCTCTCCTTAAAAAATGGTGGTGATAATAATAATAATATGTGGAAGACATGTAGATGGTGCACTGTATACATGCCTCTTCTGTATTTTGGCCTGACTTTTTTTCAATTAGCTCTTGCTACTCTATGGTTGGGACGCGGGTGGCGCTGTGGCTTAAACCACAGAGCCTAGGACTTGCCAATCAGAAGGTTGGCAGTTCGAATCCCCGCAACAGAGTGAGCTCCCGTTGCTCAGTCCCTGCTCCTGCCAACCTAGTCTTGTTACTGCCGAGCTTTTAAGTGGAGAAGCCAGGCATTGAACCTGGGACCTCTGGTCTCATACATGCCAAGTATCTGACCTATTGCCCCTGTTTTACCACTGACCTATGGCCCTTAACCCTCAGCATGACTGCCTTCCTGCTTTCAATGCAAGGACACCCTACGATGAGAGAGTGTGCCTCTATTTTTAGAGATACCATATTTAGCCTGCAGGAGCTGTGCAGCCTTTAAAGAGTGCTCCACTCTTGGGGGCTTTCCCCCAAGGAGGAAGAAGGGACTGACTCGGCCAGTCAGTCCCTTCTCCCTCCTTGGGGAAAAGCCCCCAAGAGTGGAGCACTCTTTAAAGGCTGCACACTCCTGTGGGCTTTTGCGGGAGATGGGGGGGAAATCATATATTTTTCCTTGATTTCCTCCTCTGAAAACTAGGTGCGCCCTATGGCCAGCCTCAAAACCAGGTTGGGGAGCTGCGCAAAGGCGTCACGCGCCTTCCAACTGCCCCCCGAGCCTGTGGGGCTGGCGGTGGGGGGAAGCATTGCTTTCCTCCACCACCAGCCTCAAAGACCAGACTCTCTTGGCTTCAGCGAAAGCAATGCGAAGCCTCCGGAGTGCTATCGCTGAAGCCAGCATTCGCTCCATAGGACGCACACACATTTCCCCTTAATTTTTGGAGGGGGAAAAGCGTGTCCTATAGAGCGAAAAATACGGTAAGCTGTACCTTTAAAATTGGGGGGGGGAGAGAAAAAGAAAAAATACCCAAATATAAGCCACTCCATTCCTCGCTGCTCCTAGCTGCATACTGGGGGGGGGGGGGCTGTGCTGCGTTGCCTGTGGCCATTCCCCTTCCTTGCTCTCTCCCTTCCCTGGCTTGGGGGAGAGGAAAGGCCACTATGCATGGGGCAAGCGCCGCTTTGCCATGCTCCTGGCACTGTTTGCCCCACGCTCCTGGCTGCATACCGTAAGGTCGTGAATATAAGCTGCACTTTAACTTTCCATGGTCGGAATTTGGGGGGAATGTGCGGCTTATATTTAGGCCAATACGGTATTCTCCATTTTACTGGTTACCAGTGACTGGATTGGTAGACAAATTTTATTCTGTCATACCATCTTTCAAATTCTGCGGCTACCTCCTGTGCTTCTCTTTGTCTCAAAGCCATGCACTGCGGCCTTCCTCATGGTGTCACCTTTCATTTATATTGGCCTCAAACTGAACACAACACACAGCTCCTCTTGCAAATTAAAACAAAAAACAAAAACCCACACACTCCAAACCAGTAACTGTATGTTTAATCAACAATATCTTTATACACAATAATTTCCTCTAAGCGCTGAGGGGTTCTTTGCTGTGAAATTGCTGTAATTACCATCAAAAGTATGCATGAATAATATTAGACACTCCCTTTGCTTTTTAATTTGGCCGATTTGCATGAAAATATTTCCTGCTTTCCCATTGTACTTGCTTTATCTGAATGTGTGCAGTTTGGCTAATGCCTTCCGTGCCATGTTTTCCTAAAGAACAAAAGGGTACGAGCTGCCTTGTAATCTATGGCAAAACATTCCAATCTGGCATCTATTTAAAATTTCTAAAGAGGAGCAGATTGTCCCAAAAGCTATATTCCACTTACTGGGAAATAGATTTATTGCTTCTCTAGGCAGGTTCTCACCGAGGTGATCAAGGGCCTGCTGTAGACGTCTGTGACAACATCCAAACCAGCTGCACATACCTATCATTCATAAAGTAGACCCATGTGAGTTCCCAAGTTAATTTCATCCCTGAATGAAGAGTCGTTCTGCACCAGTAGACTGCAACAGGCTACATGAAATAGATTTTATTTACAATACAGCAAGGCCACAATAACTGCCACTTCAATAGCTCCAGTTGGGCAAACCTTCCAGGGGACGCTCTGCAAAATTCACCTGAAGTTCACTTTAGTAATAAACAGAGAGTCAAGAATGCAATTGTTCTTACAAAAGAAAAACAGTTCAATATAAACGCCAAACTTATTCAACACATTGGGGAAATGGGAGAAGCAGAAGAGATGGGGGAGTCTCAGAGGCAAAGAACCAGCACAGCCTTTACTTCTGATCCTTGGCATTTTCTTGCACACTTCAGTACAAAATACACACTATGGCATGTCCATTATGAATGGCACATTGAATGGCACATTCAGTGAATGTCATGACCCACAACCCAGAGACCATGCACTCAGTGGAAGATGAAACTACAACTTTGTCTCTGGGGAAAGAGCAGCCAGGATGGTCCTCAAGACCCTCCCAAGCAGAGGATAGAGCTTTGTTGTCCTTCTCTGATTCTGTTTCCCTTCATACCCCTGCAGAATCAAAGACTGAGAGCCCTGAAATAGCCAGCCAGCCCGCAACCCTTGGGAGACAGGTCTTACTGCACTACAAGTCCAGACAATGTCAACAAGGCTTTAGTTCTAGCTAGATGTTTACACAAATAACACTTGCACCCTGGGAGCTCTTCAAGGTCCTGCAGGTTGCCTTGAACTCCTGACAGGACAACACTTAGGACAGGACATGGTTTAGGACAGGATACCATGACTAGAAATAAAACCCCAGACACCAACCCTATGGTGCCCTATATCAGCTGAATCCAAATGAGCTTCCTCCAGAGGAAGTCTTCATTTGTTGAGGAAGAAACATCTGCCTCCAAACAAATGATGTCCCTCTAGATCAGGCTTCCTCAACCTCAGCCCTCCAGATGTTTTGAGACTACAATTCCCAGCATCCCTGACCACTGGTCCTGCTAGCTAGGGATCATGGGAGTTGTAGGCCAAAAACACCTGGAGGGCCAAGGTTGAGGAAGCCTGCTCTAGATCCAGCCCTGTGACCAGCAACTTAGACCAGCAATGGCCAGGCCACACCATGATTCTTGCAGGGGCTGACTTGAACAGCACAACCTTCTTCAACAACTTTGTTCCAAAAAAAAAGTGCTGGCCAAGTCAAGCTAGTGGCAGCCTTCCTAGCACAAAATGAGTGGGAAAGCTACAGCCCAGCTTTGCATGCAAAAGATACCTGGCATCTCAGGTAGAGCTAGGAAAGACCCCAGTGTGAAACCCAGGAGAGCCATTACTAGTTGGTGCAGACAATAGTGAGTGAGATGGTCTAATGTTTGTCTGACTCAGCGGGACAGCTTCACTTGTCAGAATAGATCCTGGAAAGGCATTGTCAGATAATGACCGCTCCCCGCTTAAAACGGGGGGGCGCCCTTTGTGTGGACGCATGCAGCCCCTAGATCTGGAGCGGCTCCATCAGCATAGGCTTGGCTTTGCCTTCCCTCAGGTGGGATACCTGGAGGTCTCCGCCTACCTCAGTCAGTTGTCCAATCCCACCTGGGGGAAGCGTTGCCAAGGAGACCAGGCCAGGTAGGGGAGGGATTACCTGCCCACACAATAGAGGGAGGATCTTACCTGGGAATCTTCACTTGGCTCCAGAGCTTCTCCCACCCTACCCACCCTCAGTTAATGTCTTCTTTTGCAGGTTAACTTTTCTTCACAGGTTTTGCAGGTTAACTTTTCTTCACAGGTATGCGGGCACTGCTATGTTAAGGTCGCTGTTAAAGGGCCGGAAAGGAATTTCCCTGCATTGGCAGGTTTCGCCTTTCCCGAAGCAAAACGTCACAACTTTGGCGGTATCAGGCCTTGGGCGGAATCCTTTAGTCCATCTTCCTCTTTGCGGCGGCGATACCAGGGTTCCCCGTTAAAGGGGTTTCTGAAGGGAGGCTTTGACCATACGCCGAAAGGTCGTCATTGCTCTCCTGTGGCGGCGGCGTAACGGGGGCGGCTATCTCTGCTTGAACATATGTTCTCCAGAGCCGGCCCATCCCCCACACAAACACTGGATAACCCTGATGCTCCCTAGGTCCCCGGCTGGGGACTGGGGAGGGAGAACGCCCAATGCCTGAGCCAAGGTCTACCCACATTTGAAATTTAATAAAGTTGTGGCCAATTTAAAGTTGTGGTCTTGAGTCGTTATTCCACATGACGGGGGGGACCGCTCGGGATCTGGGGACTCCGCCTGTCCACGCAATGTAGATTATACTGAGCTAAATAAACCAGAGGTCAGACACATTATAAGGTGGGTTCCTGCATATTGCTGGAAATGGACACCAAAAGGCCTTCTATACGCTCACAGAGGTCTCTGGGACATCCTCTCTTTAGTACACGAAAGGTTTGTCATCCTGAGGCATCATCGGGGTATATATGTGACATGTGAGATTTTGGTCAGGAAGGAATCTGGTCCCCAAACAGGTTGGCTGGGGGGGGTATCAGTTGTAAAAACCCAGCATCACCTTAGATAGTGCTAGTTCATTCATCTGGAATAAATACATTTCAAAAAGGAACTTTCATGCCACACTCCTGAATCCAATTGCCTGGAAGTCTAATTCCATTTTGAAAGGGTCTATTTTTTACTTGAAGCATAACATTTTTCAGGGGAAAAAAATTATTATTATTAAACACCTTTTTATTCTAAAAAAGACAAATTTGTATCCATTGTCTCTGATGTACAGAGTGCACTTGAAATTGGGTCTTAGAAAATTAATCTCGAGGTACTAGACCTTAGTCTTTTTAAAAAGAACAGATTGATTGTGCCATTGGATCGTAAAGTCTCATTCACGCTATATTGACAGATGTCCTATTTATCTTCTTGCAGCACAGCTTCCCATGAACTATGCTCTACGGAGGCGGCAGAGAGCAAATTCATTTCTGCGATCAACGCACCTCTTTGTTTTTTGTTTTCTACGCACAACGCCAGACTAACTGTAGCATTACAGATGGATTGGCTGGTTGCCAGCTTCCCACCTTACCATTGTGTGGGCCATGCTAGAGGAAGAAATGAGTGCTATTTACAACTATGTCATCATTTTGGATAGTGAGGGCTTTTTTTAAAAAAAAAAAAGGTGATTTGTTACCGACTAGGGCTGACCTAGGGACGCAGGTGGCGCTGTGGGTTAAAGCCTCAGCGCCTAGGGCTTGCCGATTGAAAGGTCGGCGGTTCGAATCCCTGCGGCGGGGTGCGCTCCCGCTGCTCGGTCCCAGCGCCTGCCAACCTAGCAGTTCGAAAGCACCTCCGGGTGCAAGTAGATAAATAGGGACCGCTTACCAGCGGGAAGGTAAACGGCGTTTCCGTGTGCGGCTCTGGCTCGCCAGAGCAGCGATGTCACGCTGGCCACGTGACCCGGAAGTGTCTCCGGACAGCGCTGGCCCCTGGCCTCTTAAGTGAGATGGGCGCACAACCCCAGAGTCTGTCAAGACTGGCCCGTACGGGCAGGGGTACCTTTACCTTTTACCTTTAGGGCTGACCTAAATATACCAAGTGCTTTAGCCAGCAAAATTGAGCTGGAAATCCCCCCAGAATCGACTTCTGATTTTCTGTCTCGCCAGCATCAGCCAGAAGCACCGTGAAATCAACTTTAGAGATGCATCCTTAATAATGAATAGGTGGATGATGTGGTTATGATATGAAGAGGAGGAGGAGGAGGAAGAAGATTGTGCAAACATTTCAGCTTTCTGGAATATATTCAATAAGAGAGGAGATTGGTTCTAAATCTGGAGAGTTCTATACCTTATTGTGCCCAGTCTGCACTGCCAAATTAAGGAGGATGGGGTCAAACAAATTGGCTTGAGTTTGACAAAGGAGACAACTTTCTCTACTTCTGTAGGGGTCCATTATTCATCTAAATATACCCCTTGGAGAAGTAGCATTTTGATTAGTACATCCCATCTTATATCCCTCACATACATTGAAAGAAAACCCTAATGCAGAAAGTGAAACTGCTTTGTGGTAACTGCAGACCATGTCTTGAGGGTCCTTTACTGAAATAGAGTTGCTCTGGTCTGATTTGTGTTTCATTTTTTAATTTAGAGGCCAGAGGGGCAATGCCGTTGCTTTTGCTATTTCCCAGGGGAGAGTGGCTTGAGGTACGCTGTATGAAATAAATCAAAATAGGGAAGGTGGAAGATATTTTCTGTTGTCTTAGCAAAGTAAACACACACACACATTTTAAAGTCATTAGGTAGCACAGGGAATGACTGAATTATTAAAGGACTCGGGGACAAACCCAATCCACACCTGTTATTAAAAATGGCCTTGTTTCCATATCACCCTTCCTTGCATAGGAAGATGCCTTATACAGTCCATCTAGCTCAGGTTTGTCTGATGGGCAGCTGCTCTCCAGGGATTCAAGCAAGTGTCTTTTCCAGCTGCCCCTGGAGTTTGAACCAGGGACCAGCAAAACTAATGTTCCACCAAACAAGCTATGTCCTCTCCTCATCCTTGATATCACATAGGTGTGGTATCACAATGTTTTGCATTTCCCACTACCCCATTTCAGCAGTTCTCAGTGCTTTGTATCGCTGAGTATCAAAGGGTTTTGATCAGTACCAATAAAGGGTTTTGAACAAGATACACATGTTTGGGCAAGCATTCCCCTCAGCTGAAATTGTGATTGGATTATTTCAACTGTTCCAATTGTTATCATAGAATTGTAGAACTGAGCGGGATCCCAAGGGTCATCTTGAAATGTAGGAATCCCAACTAAAGCATCCATGGCAGATGGCTACCCAACGTCTGCTTTATAAACTAAAATGAAGGAGAATCCACCACCTTTCGAGGGAGTCCGTTCCACTGTTTTTAAACTGCTTGTTTTAATGTATAGTTTAATTAAATGGTGTTTCAATATTATTCTGTATTTCAACTGTAGATTGACATAAGTGGTAAATAATAATAATAATAATAATAATAATAATAATATGCTCAAAACCTTTTTTATTATTCAAAATTAAAACAAGACATATTATCCAAAAACATATCATCCTTATTCCCCCCCCCATTTTTCCTCCCTTCCCCCCCAAAACCCACCCCCCCAACCCACCCACCCCGACTTCCCTCAGTTCCAGTCTTTGGTTTCTCTAAGAATGCTGTTTTCTGCATGTTACAAAGTTGTATAGATCCTCAAACTATTTAGCTGATTATTATCAATAAAAAGTTTGTGAATGTTTATTCAAAACCTGCCAAGGAGTCCAGTTCGCTTTGTTGCATCTTCAGATACTTTGTAAAGGGTTCCCATTCATCATTAAAGTCACAGTTATCCTTGTCCCATAGCTTATATGTCAGTTTTGCCAGATCTGCATAGTCCATCAATTTTTCTTGCCATGATTCTTTAGTTGGAGTTTCTTCAGTCTTCCATCCTTGTGCTACCAGAACTCTCGTGGCCGTTGTCGCATACATGAAGCTGTCGCATACATAATATGCTGAAAACCTAAGCCCAGAGCCAAATATAAGATTGATGGTGTGACCCAATACAATTTACATACAGTCATACCTTGGATCCCAAACGCCTTGTGAGTCGAAGGTTTTGGATCCCGAACGCCGCAAACCCGGAAATGAGAGTTCTAGTTTGCGAACCTTCTTTGGAACCCGAACGTCTGACATGACTTCTGCAGCTTCCGATTGGCTGCAGGAGCTTGGTTTCCGAACATTTCAGAAGTTGAATGGACTTCCAGAATGGATTCCATTCGACTTTCAAGGTACCACTGTACTAGTAAACCCAAATGGGGGTGTAGTTAACTATGCATTTGGCAGCATTTCATATTTTAGTGGGAGGAAGGAAGGCAAGGTGAAATATCCTTTTTCTTATAAAGAACGCCTTTGGAACATGCATCTAGCCCAGTTTATAAAATATTCCATGTCCACAACCATGGAGTTGGCTATTAAAATAACAGGTCCAGGATGGAGCTATTATGAGTCCTCTGCTTCATGGACTGGAGTGTAAATATGCAGTGTACCAAGTCACCATGGTTCATGCATATATCTGGATGTTCAGTCAGTCCCCCACCCTCCATCTGTTTGCAGGGTTGGGGGAACCGGCAGCAGAACTAATGTGGGATTGTCCACATAATCCAAGATACAGTGCCCGCTTTGGTTTCTGGAAGCAGGAGAAGCTCCCATTCAGGTACCCTGTAGCTTTCATCCTAACTTAAAAGCAATAGATTCTAAAGACTTGCCTCCCAGGATGATGGTGTGAGAATGTGGAAGAGGCAAAGACTTCCATGGCCAAGCATGAAAGGGTAGCTGTATGCTGATTTAAAGAAAAAGGTTACCAAATGCTCTAGGATTTTTGACTTCTTCATGTAATTCTGCCTGGTTTGGTTCCAAGGAATGTTGAGACCTAAACATAAGAGTGAAAAGGGGCCTGAATGGTTTCTATTGCACTTAATAACCACTTCATCTCTGTCACAGGAAGGAAGTAGTACATCAGGCTGTTTTGCTGCTGACAGCACTGGGGAGCTGGAGGACAGTCTTCAATTAGGAAGATAATGCCATTTCCTTTCCCGGTTGAGGAAGGATGGATTATGCGAGTCAAATGGGAACAGAGCTAGGCAGTTCTCAAGGACCTCTCAGTTATGTGCTTGTCAGTTCCAAGAGGGCAGGGACGGGGAACCTCTCCCTGCGGCCCTCCAGATATATAGATATATATATTCATCCATTCATTTATTCATTCATATCTTGCTTTTTAGCCCCCAAGTGGTTAACAAATTAATATGAAAGAAAATGCAATGAAAACACAGCCACTACAAGTAAAAAAGTCCAGTAAATAAATACAACAGATCAATAAAAATATGGCATAGCAAAAAACAAACAAACCCAGATTTACCATCAATCACATACATTTGTGAACTAAACTTGTGCTGTCCCGCAAACACACCTCTAGCACTGACTTGGAAATCAGATTGAATCAAATTTGCCTTCACCCACCCCGACTTCTCCCATTTCTTATCTAGGAGCAAGCCGACCCACAAACAATTGTCTAAGGGGGGTGCCCTCACTCTCGTTACACACAGCCTCCAAGTAAATAGGCTTCTCCCTGGAAACAGCTGCAACCGTGGCAAAGTTCTTCCATTTGCTTTCCATGGGTGAGATTGCTTCCATTTGCTTTCCATGGGCTGCTGTCATTTACGTCTACCCAGAGAAAGGTCTCTAATGATGAATTAATCTTGCTGGCCCTCAACACACTGAAGCCTCTTACTTTTGCAATAAGGAAAGTGATGGGGGAAAGTGCTGGATAAGACTTGCTCTTGAAGCAGTGTTGTCTCATCTCCCTGCAAACAAATCAGAAGGAATCCTCCTCAAATAGCCACCATCCTCTAATCTCCCTGCATACAAATCTGGGTGAATGCTCAATAAACAGGCTGCCTGAAAGAGCCCCAAGAATGTTTTCACAGAAAACATTAAATAGGAGTGATTTTCCATCTATTTCCCGTTACTCGAGCCATACAATTATATAGAACACCGGTTCCCAGTCTTTTTGGTATGGTGATCCAGAAGTCCAAATTCACTTGGTATGATGGCTTAACATTTTATTGTCCCATGAATTTGGATTTAAGTCTTCAGCAGCCATTGGTTTTGTACATTTTAACTTCAAGATTGCCTATTTTATAGCCACTACATGAGGCGGAAAAACTGTCTGCGGACAAATGTCGGCTCCCTCAGCCAGTAAAGCGAGATGAGCGTCGCAACCCCAGAGTCATTCGTGACTGGACTTAACTGTCAGGGGTCCTTTACCTTTAACATGAGGCATCCAAGCAAATAATGTCCCTAACACCCCTATTAAAAATGAAATTTGTTGAAATAGTTATAGTACTTACAAAGTTATTCATTGTTCTGTTAATTATAATATGCCAGTTTGTAAAAGGGATTTGTCACACCAGTTAAAGATTGCAAGCCATTATTTTGGGTTACCCACTTGCAGAGGCTCTGAGATTCTCTTGTAGGTTGCAGCCCACAGATTGGGAAATGCTGGCATAGAAGGTAGGAAAGAGAAAGGGGATGTATGTTGTTGCCAGTGCTTTGTATTTGTACAGTATTACACAGGTGGATTTAAGTCCTACTTGTGAAAACGCCTCAACCATAGCAAAGAGAAGCAACAGATAGCATCACAATCTGTTAAGACACTTTCTCCAAGAATGATGAAGTGACAATCCTACAAATGCTATGCGCCTAATTTGAAAGCATTTGCACAGTGACCCACCACGGCTGGCAGGGCACTCAGAGCCACATCACACTGATCTCTGCTAACAATCTGATTAAAACCCTCCACCGAAAGAAGGATGAAAATCCCTGTGCTCTCCATCAAGACAAGATGCAAAAGCTGGCTAAGTTGCGGAGAGATTACAGCTATCAAATGAATAAGTCTAGCATGTGATAGATAAAACAAATACTCATTAAAATATAAATCTCTCCACACTGAAAAGAGGGGGGAAATATCCCCAGTCTATGCGCAGAAGGCCCCTAAGACGCAAATATCTGGCAGAAGAACAGATGGGAAGAGACAAGCAAAGTAATCTGTTCAAATCCAACTACCCCCACAGAATAAAGAAATATGGGACCTGATGTGACACTGATATGCTCCAAAAAACGGTACAGAGAAAAAATAGCTCATCTCGTTGCTGCTGGAAACAGGCAGCAATTTCCAATTTTCAGTGTAATTCATTGAAAAGTAAACCAGACTGGTGAAGTCAAGCTCCCTTTCTCCCCCTTTTATTCATTTCTTCTTTTCCTTTTCTTTTTTCTCTCTGCATGCTTAGACCATAATTTAGATCCGCATGACCAGCCAAGTTTAAAACTATGGACGAGAGGCTACAAATCCATTCAAGGTGCAGACTGGAGGGAGGCAGAGGGTTGCAATAGCCAGAGAAAACCCAGGATAAAACCCAGGTCATCCTTTAGGCATAAGTAAATGGGATCACCAGATTTTGGTCTGTTGGCAGTTTTCTTTCTCAGAGAGGAAAGGAACATGACAGAAATGTGATTGGATATGATGTATATACTCCAGGCCTCTCTCCTCTCACTATTGTCTCTGGAACTACATGGTGGAAATTAGCATGGGCAAATCATAGACGTTATTGATGTCTCCCATCACAGTAGTTTTCAAACTGTGTTCCCAGGAACCTCTGGAGCTTGTCAGAGGTCTTATATAAAGGGGTTGGTGATGGTAACCAAGCAGCCTTAAACATCTTCCTCTGCAATGCACAGCTGCCAGACCCCAAAGCCTCCTCATGATTTGGCTCCCAAATCCTCTCTAACATACTTCCATGTCAGATCTTCAGGAGTTTCTTCTTTGAAAGACGTTCCTTCTTTGATGTGAAAAGGTTTCCATAAGGATAGAAAGTTAGAAAGCCAGGTGCTTTAAATGTATGGTGATGATTTTCCTGTTACAAGGCAAGGTAGGAAGGATGTTTGAATAAGTACGCTACCCCTAGGGCCCTTCCCCTTTTTATGAAGATTACCCGCTCTGGGATCCCACAGCTAATTCTCCCCTGGTCTCCTCGCTGGCCCAAATAGGACTAATTTAGCCAGCTATCCCTGGTGATCATCTAATGTTTCTTGGATGGATTTTCCCCCTAAACTGATTTTTGAATTCTGAATTTATTGTTATTCACATTTTATGCTGTATTTTAAGCTGTTTTTTTGTTGCATCAATGAAGTGTTTTAAATTTGTTGTTAGCCGCCCTGAGCCCAGTTTTCTGAACAGGGAAGGGCGGGGTATAAATAACAAATTATTTATTTATTATTTAGAGCAGGGGTCAGCAACCTTTTTCAGCCATGGGCCGGTCCACTGTCCCTCAGACTATGTGGTTGGCCGGACTATATTGGGGGAGGGGATGAATGAATTCCTATGCCCCACAACTAACCCAGAGATGCATTTTAAATAAAAGTGCACATTCTACTCATGTAAAAACACGCTGATTCCTGGACCGTCCTCAGGCCGGATTGAGAAGGCGACTGGGCAGCATCCGGCCCCCGGGCCTTAGGTTGCCTACCCCTGGCCAAGAGGCAAGGAGGGAACATTATCGGCATAATACAAAAGTTACTCATTTCTGTTCAGAGAATCAAGGCATGCTAATATAAAAACAGCACTGATTTTCTGCCCCCAGTTGTCCATTGGTAAACCAAGATGAAAGGTTCTAGACCTCACACGATGTTAAGCTGCAAACGCTGCATTTCACAATACATTACAATTAGAAAAATCAGAGCATTGGAACTGGGCTTGTTAATGCCTCCTCCGTTTTGAGAAATCTAGCTCAGCATGAAGCACTATGGCTCATGCTCTCAAGCTGTTCTATTATGCTTGATTTATGGCATGACAGCCCTTGTCCTAACCCATAACCTTGAGCTTGTAAAATGCACAGGGGGGAATTTACTAACTACAGCATTCATCTTAATGCCCTATTGGGAATTACTGTAGAGAAGAAGAAAAAGCAGAGAGAGGCACAAGGTGTGTGGACACCTTAACCAGTAAATTATGAAGAGCAGTCCTCTAACAGCCAGTGTCGTAGATCATGCAGTCCATTCTATTTTTCATTTAATTCAATCTTTATTTATGCAGGCAGTTTACTGAAAGAAGGGATTGCATTTGCCATCTTCTGAAGCAAATAATTAATGAGAAAATGTTACACTCGGGGACTAATCACACAGGTACAGAAATACTTTCAATGCTTTTTATCTCGTTTTTAGCAGTGTCATTGAAATATATGTGTGCATGCATATTTATACGCATAGCCACTTATGAGTTGGCTTTCTAAAAATATTAATATTCAAAATGGATAAAATATGAACTAATTTAAGTTAAAGCATTCAAAAATATATAGAATGAAACAAGATACAGTATGTGCTGCAAGATGCGCAGTGTATACTTAAACGTAAGTCCCGCTCTGTTCAGTCTCAGGCAACCATGTATCGAAATCACTGAAATAGCCAAATAGCTAAAATGAAAGCACAAAATAAACAGATGTAAAAGCATGCTTAGCAACATGCCATCAGATATTTAACAGATAACCAGCTGAAACACAACCCGAAATAAAAATGCTTTCAACTGGTTAGCAATAAAGATCAAGGGAAGAGAATGAGTGGACTTCTCTAGGGCTCCTGAGTCTAGAAATGGGATAAATGGTTGGTTCTGGGTGAAGGTTCCCATGAAGAAACAGGTATGAAGTTTGGGAGTCCACTTCAATTCAAAGCGGTCAGAAAGTAGCAGGTGGGGGGGGGGGAATGGAGGCGCTTACCTAACCTCCCAGCAAGTGAATAACTACTGCTTACTGGGAAGGGCAAGGTGGGAATGAGGTTGGTGTGGTGTGAACACACAAGTGGAGACAATGCAGCATTCCTGCTTGCGCTGACCTCTGTACCACCTCATTCCTCTCCCTTGTGGTTAGCAGCAGAGGCTCCTCTGCTAGGAGGTCTCCCCCCCCCCCGGCATCTGCTACCAGCTGCCACTGAAGGTGCAGGTGTGCACTGCCCATTTCCTCACAAGACGAGACCAGGGCTTCAGCAAGACCATCAGCTTTCTGGGAAATCTCCCAGAGCGTTCAGCAATCCACCAGTCTCTGGGGGCAGCCCATCTGAACAGGTCTACTGCCCTTGCAGAGCGGAATTGCCGCCGCCAATCCAAACCTCAACAGAAGTTGGTCAGAGCACGACAACAGGATGCACTACACGCACACGCCAACCTTCAGGCCACCTCTCATATCACTTGGGGCAAAGACTACATGAATTGTATGCCCTACTTGGGCTGGTGACCATTTGAGATAGACCCATGGTTATCATACAGGCCATTAAGTCCCAACCCAGCTACAGTCCAAGTTACGGAACTCTCTCTCTTTAGAAATTCATATTTCTCCCACACTACATGCCTTTCAATGGTTTCTAAAGACCGTTTTAGTTCATGGTGCTTTTGGTTTGGAATTATTTGTCCCCTAGTTCTTTATCGTCTTCTTCTTTTTTAACATTCTATCTTGTGTTGTATGCTTCAATTTTACTTCCTCGCCACCCCCCACCGCTGCCCACCCACCCCCACCCCCGCCATGGATTCTATTTTGTTTCAAGTTGATTTTAAATTGTTTACTTTGTAAGCCACTTGGCAGGCCCTCAGGTTGAAAAGCAGCCTAGAAATATTAATATAAACACAGACTTTTTGTGTAGTGTACAAATGTGGCGACAAACAGAAACTCAAGCTGGTGGCACCATTTCCAGTCCCACTGACTGACGCATCAGGTCTGGGGTAAATCAGCAAAGAGGTGCTTAGACAGAGATTATTTTCCTCAGTGAGAGTCTCTGAGGTGGATGGCAGACCATCGAGGAGAAAGCACAGCTGTCCAGTGCCTGCTCCAGTCAATGGCAGCCTGCCCTTTGTATCTGGGCTTGAATTCTTGAAACAAGAAGAGATTGTTGATGTTGTCCACAGAATATAAAATCAGTCCTGTTGATGCAGCTCATGCCCTTGAGATATTCTGGTTCTTATTTGAGTGTTAATGTTCAACAAATCAGTCTCTGGCACCAGCTCCAAAGATTTACATTTTGTTGTTGTTGTTGTTCCCTTTCTTTTAAATTATTTTCCCCAGGAAAGTCTCCAAGCAGTGACTTGGGTAATGACCAAAAGCTGCACTGATTATTATTGTTGTTATTATAGGCTCACTTTTATTTCTGTTTAATTAGTAATTATTTTAAATTACATGTGGTTGAAGTGCAGCTGGATTAATGTGGCTCAGCCATCAGGATTTTGTTCTTGCGCGAGCCAACATTACAGGAGGATATATTTCTGAGGCTCAGAGAGTGTGTGGTTACAGTTGCCATGCTTGATTTCTGTTGTTCATTGTGGATATTTGAATTGTATTAACCTTAATTCTCTAATATGAAGAGAGAAGCAAATGTTGCCGGCCCATGAGGGGCTGAAAGAGTAGAAGTATTATAGTAATTATAATAAATATATGTAGTATTTATAAATAAATAAACCAGCTTTGCTGGTTGCCAATTGCTTTGCAGGACCAATTCAAGGTGCTTATTTTGATGTTTAAAGCCCTAAATGGTTTGGGACCCAAATATATTATAGCCTAAATAACTGACTTTGCGTACATGTGTAAATAAACACACTACCGCATGATTTGCGTAAGGCCTCTTTTCTGTAGATGTACTAGCTCCCATTACTGTACTAGGAACACAGGGAGCTGCTTTCTATCATGTCAAACCATTGATCACTGTAGCTTGGTAGAATCTGGCAGTGCCTCCCCAGATTTTTGAATCAAGATCTTTCCCAACCCTACCTGGAGGTGCCAGATGGAACAAGTGACCTTCTGCATGCAAAGCATGTGATCTACCACAATTTGGCCCTTCACAAAATTGTGCTCAACAAGCCAGTGATTATTACATTCTATGTACATGAACGGCTGTGTATTAATACCTAGTGGGGGAAAGAATTTACACTTGATCTACAATAATCAGTGCTGAAACTGTTGAACATCTGGTAACCACCCACTAGAGTAGTTGTGGAGATATGACCTCTTTCTCTCTCTATGGCTGAACTTTTGCTTTTCCTTTCCAGACACTAATGCTTTATATCCTTGGATCTTACTACTGTCAGTCACAGATACGAGCTGTAATCAAGGAAGCCAAAGACAACTCTTAAGGCCAGTGCATTAAACGAAAAAAACCAGCCCTGGCTGCTGAGAGAATTCACTGTGCATTAGAGCTTGCTGCACAGCCAAGTAGTTATCTGATTGCTCTTTTGTGGGGCCAAATTGATTTTCAGCCCATGACGAAGTGTGTGGGAAATACAATCAGTATCATTAGCAACTGAAAATAAATCTGGCCATGTGTTGTACTATAATGTGCATTAGGCTCTCTCTGTAGCCAAGCCCAGTTTTCAGCTACTCTGCACGTTGGCCCTTAATTAGACAGGCTCACTAAACTTGAACAGGAGTCAATCCCAGCGTGCCACTCATATCTAGCTAATTTGAGTTGCAATGATGAGAAGCAATGGAACCACCAGGAAAGCAAACTAAAATGCCAGTATGTTGTGGCCCATCAGTACCTTCTAGGGCACCCATGGAAGGTCACAGAAGGTCACCAATGGAAGGCCAGTGTGAGAACAGGAAGCTGGACTTGATGGGCCATTGGCCTGGTTCAGCAGGCTCTTGTTATATGTTCTTAATATGCCCTCAAAAATCCACAGTACATGAGAGACTGTTTTTTCTTCCTCCTTGGTTCCTGTTTGCATGGACTCATACACCCCATAAACACAGCTGTCAACTTACAGATTTGAAAATAAGAGACCAGCAGCCTCAAAAATAAGGGATCAGCAGCCAAAATAAGGGATTTTCCAAGCACAGGTATGTTTGACTTCTGAGCCCCTCCAAGCCAAAGGCAGAAAGCCCAGCCAGCAGCCAAACGAAGCCTCAAGCTGTGGTTCCCACAGCGCAGCAACCCGGCAAAGGGGCTGCAGCAAGGAAAACCACCGTCACCGCTGGGAAACGCTGAGCAGGCACAAGGCATGCAAGCTCCACCCCCCAGTCGTTCTTAGACTCCTTATTGGGTGAGCAACGCAGCCAAGCAACACAGTTGGAGCCTCCCTCCTCCCTGGCTGGCAGGGAGTGAGGGAGAGGAGCTGCTTCCTTTGAAACCTGGGAAATTTAAGGGACATCATCAATAAGGGACAGCAGCGGTACACGGCGCTGGGATAAGGGACTTTCCCGCCAAATAAGGGACGGTTGACAGCTATGCCCATAAACATGACCACATTTCACTGGATGCATGACTGAATGGCCACCTTCCCATCTAGTCTGAACAGAGGAAAGGTGCAAAGAGCACTTTGGGTGTGAGCATGGTGGTGGCTTATGCAAGTGCCTTTTTCCTACTGATGGGCTACATGCTCACTCCATTTTATTCTCCTCTTTTTCTGCTATTTTAGACGTGTCACCTGTTGGAGAAAAGTAAATACATTTCCTTCTCCTGAGTTTGTAGTCTATGCATATGTTACTTTAACCCACAAGAGGGCACTGTTGGTCTAGTGATCTAGTCACCCCGCTTGTAGCTTTTCTGTCTGTTAACTTCATCCCTAAATGTTGAGCCATTTTGTTATTCTCTCCAGACAAGATGTCTGCTGTTCCTCTCTCTCGTCTCTACCCATCCTATAAACAGCTTCTGCATGAGTAAAGCCTTTGAACCCCAGAAACTCTAAGTGATCTTTTCAATCCAATTTACCCAAGCTGCAAAGTCTGCTAAAACCACCTCTTTGTGGCAGCCAATTTGTTTTATACCATGCCTCACAGCAGCCATTTTGTAATATGCTATGCCCCTGTGGCAACCAAGTTATGACTGGCAACCACAACACTTTTTCAAATTTTCAAATGTGTCCACTGACTCAAAAGGTTTTGTGCCCAAGCTACCTCACTGGGCTGTTCTGAGGATAAAATGTATATTAAGGTGATAAGTAACAATGATTACCAGTTAAGAATTGAAAATTGAGATGAGATCCAACTAAGTCCTACACTGAGTTGTTTCAATGTCTTAGTCATCTTCGACTCTCCGTGACCCCATGAACCAGAGCATGCCTTGGAAACTCTCACTTTCTTCACAAAGCTTCTCCTTTTTTATGTCCATGGAGTTATTTTGGCATAATACTGGAGTGGTTTGCCAGTCCCTTCTCCACGTGGATCACGTTTAGTCTAAACTCTCGGCTATGACCTGTCCGTCTTGGGAGGCCCTGCATGGCATAGATCATAGCTTCTAGGGGCCTACACTGAGTAGACCCGCTGAAATCAATGGATTTATGTTTTTTGTTGGTAAGTGGTTAACAGTGTAATCTTGTAATAGCTATGCAGAAGTAAGCACTATTTAGTTTGTTGGAAGAAGAGGAAGAAGAGGAAGAGGAAGAGGAAGAGGAAGAGGAAGAAGAAGAAGAAGAAGAAGAAGAAGAAGAAGAAGAAGAAGAAGAAGAAGAAGAAGAATTTATTATTTATACCCTGCCCATCTGGCTGGGTTTCCCCAGCCACTCTGGGCGGCTTCCAACAAAATATTAAAATACAATACTCTATTAAACATTAAAAGCTTCCCTAAACATGGCTGCCTTCAGATGTCTTCTAAAAATCTGAAAGTTGTTTTTCTCTTTGGCATCTGGTGGGAGGACATCCCACAGGGTGGGTACCACTACCGAGAAGGCCCTCTGCCTGGTTCCCTGTAACTTGGCTTCTTGCAGCGAGGGAACTTCCATATAGTTGTGCACACTACAATTCTGTATCAGTTTACTTGGGATTATCCTTCTGAAATCAGTGGGACTTCTAAACAGACTTGCATAACATTGCATTGTAAAGGACCCTGATTTTTTTTTACTGGAGCATTTAAGAATGTCAGAGTTGGAATCAGACTCGAAAGGAAGTTTCATTGAAGTTTCGCTTTTCCTTCCATTAAACTTCATTATACCAAGCACAGTTTACAGCTTTAATCTGTCTCTTCTCAAAGCCTAGTCTGCCTTCATGCATGCTTGCTCTTCAATTTTTGTATGATCAGCAGATATACATAATGCTGAATCTACGTTGTTCTCTGCATCTGATTAATACAATTAGTAGGCAGTAGAGACCCAAAACACTGACCCCAGTAGGATCCATCTTAAAATAACTCCTTTATTGGAGGTCACACTATTAATGATCACCCTCTGCTAAAGGTCTGCTACCATTCTTAGTAGAGGATTTTCTTCCATAATTAGGACTCAGATACACAACTCAAATACAGGCATGTTAATGACTGAGAAATTAGAACATCAGGAAACCTATCTCTGTGTTATCAGCTAAAGTATATCACAAGGGAATAAAATATCTACAACAAGATTCAAGATAGCTTGTTCCCTTGCCAGTTTAAAGTCTTCCCCACTGACCCTCCTGCTTAACAAGCTATGCTTTGCCATTGTAGGTTAAGAGCCATATGTTCCGTAGTTCAGGTTTGAACATGATACACAGGAGCGTATTCATCAGGAGGGTAGACCGGTCATGTGTACAAGACGTTGATTATGATTATACAAGACGTTGATTATGATTTCCCTAAATGCAGCTGCAAGGCTTTGGACCAAGACCAATAGATGGGAACACATCTCACAGATGCACTTGGGGTGTGATCTTAAAACCTCATAATCACGTTTATGTTTGCACCACTGAGAATCCAAGCTTTGCATTTTTCAACATTTCAACTCAAGGCAAGATGGCAAACTTGCTTTTATACCACTTGGTTATTTTAAGCTTTTTATCCCATCCACGATCTATTTGCATTGGCTTTGAGATTGGAATACATTTCACAGGTTCTTAAACTTTAGCCACTGGTAAACTTTTGTGCACAATTTATCATCCTCGTCATTTCATTTTGTATGCTGCCTTTCCATAGTTAAAACCATGCTCCATAGTTCCGTTGGTTAGAGTGTGAGGCTAAGAACGCCAAGCTGTATGGGAACAGCTGTATATTCTTTTGTTGAACTAGATTGTCCTCAGGGCCCCTTCCAACTCTACAATTCTCTGATTCCTTGATTCTATAACAATGGATTAGGAACAGGGTATCTGAAGGAATGCCTGCCTCCACATCAGCCTGCTCATATGCTGAGATAATAAACTGAGGCTTCCGCTGTTAGAAGTGAGTTAGGGTGGCAGTCATAGAGAGGACTTTCTCCATGATGAAATAAATTTTTATTTATTTATTTATTTATTTATTTATTTATTTATTTATTTATACATACCCCACCCATCTGGCTGAGTCTCCCCAGCCACTCTGGGTGGCTCCCAATCAAACGTTAAAACAGTACAGCAGTACAGAATACTCTACCCAGGAAGGCTTACCTACTAGCAACTTTGCTATCTTTTTAGGAAAGACCTTTTTTCTGAGGCTTTTGATAGTTAAGACTGGTAATTTTATTCCTGCTAGTTTTTATTCACTCTTTTAATGTTTTTTTTATTTTTGTTGCCTTATTTTACTTGTGTAAGCCTCTCTCTCTCTATATATATATATGATTATACATGCTTTTATTTAGAAATAGGAAAATTTGAAATAATAGGCAAAACAAAAATATCTAATAAGAGATGCCTCCAAAAGCTATGAGGTTCTCATTCTACCACATGCAAGATTTATGAAAGCTTTACCACCCAAGTGGTATTCCATTTATCTGAACCTCATCCTCATTCGCAGGTTGCTTTTTGTATTACCATTACGAATACCTTTTTCACACCATGTATATGCAGGCAAACACATATTCTGGAAAGGCATGGGCGTAGCCTGCCCTCCCTCACAAAAAATAAATCCTGGCTACACCCATGTGGCAAGCTCATATAATTTAGAAAACAATCACATTGTGTGATATAAACAGCTTTTCAATGTTGAATGGAACTACAGTACTGGTTAATCAAAGCTTATCTGCCTGACCAGTGACTAAAACTGTGCTTTTTAGTTGCAGAAGAAGCACTTTAGACAACTTTCTTCCCTTGACTAGAGGATGCTAATAAACGCCTTAGGCTAAATGGGCTGGGTAATTTGATGGAATGTGATCCTCTTCCTCTGAAGTCTCATCATGCCGAAATCTCTCTGAGGTATGGCAATGCAAAATGACACGAGGAAGGTTGGCACTTCACATTTTTCCATTTTTAAAAATGTAAGAATACAATTTGGGGCAGAGATGTGCTTGTTAAATATAAACTAATCACATTCGGAGGAAAGATATTGCATGCTTAAGCATCTCTCAGATGGAATCAGCAGCCCTGACGATGAAAAAGTGAAATATACATGCCTCATCCAGATAGAACCTCCCCATGTGGCAAGAACATTATAAAAAATATTGACCACTATTGAAGATAAGCTCAATGTATGTCAATATCAAAGAAAAATAGCTGAACCTTCTGAAAATGACTTTGAAAAACTGGATGATCAAAGAAAATTATGGATATTGATTGACAAGCAATTCCTTGCCGGAGCTGTACTCATTAGGGAGTTTTTGCCACACGTGCACAGAAAATACGAACAAATTGCCTTTGCTTTCTGGCAAAATTGCTTTAAATAGAACATAGCCTAGTTTATGGGTGATTATTAGAATAAGAATGCAGGAAGGAAGGGATCTGTGAAAATCCATGGGTGGTACTTTCCACCACGATTAGCCTTGGGCAGGAAAGGAGAAATTGCTTTTTGGGGAGAGGAAGGATTTGGGCTCTAAGGATGCAGCCAATTATTCCCATCTTCGCTTTACTGCTCGGAAGGCTCTTTGACACCAACGTGATATTTTGGTGGAGGTGATGGGAAGCTTTGGATTCTTAAGGATATGCATCAGAGGGCACAAATCCTCAAACACCAAACTCCTCAATCCTGCCCAATCCTTTTTGTATGAAAAAGGGCAGGTCCCCAAAGCAGCAGTGGTTAATCTGCGGCCCTCCAGAGGTTGTTGGCCTCCAACTCCCATCAGCCCTAGCCAGCATGGCCAATGGTTGGGGATGATGGGAACTGGGAGTTCAACATCTAGAAGGCAGCAGGCTAGCCTCCCTCCCGCACCCCACTGTATAGAATCCTTTTGCAGGAAAACAGGTGAGAGAATGCAGAGTCCTAGTGGCTGGTTGTATTGGCGGAGTGCAAAATCAGCACCACAGCACACTTCTCCTCTCACTGTAGTCTTGAAGGTTTTTGAAAAGTATTTGTTTTCCCAGTAACAACGCAAGCAAACAAGCAAGCAACATGATGCCTTATGTGCGCTTACTGCCTTCTGCTGCTGGGGATATTTTGAAGAGGTGGAGAGCTTGTTTTTACCTATTTTTCTGCAAGGATAACAGGTCTCAGCTGAACCAGGTGAGTCACTGGAATGTAGATCAGGTCCCGGCAGTCTGTAACTGACTAGATGATAGCTAATAAGCTCAGCCCAGTCAAGATGAAGGTACCGTTGATTATGGCCTTTAGAGATTGTCTTCAACCTGCTCTTGAGCAATGAACTCTCCCTAGAATCAAGTATGCTGTTTGCAGATGCTGTTAGATCCAGTGCTTCACTTATATTACCAAATAATATCCATGGCACAAATTGCCTCATGGACAGAAGTCTTGCTACAGGTATCCATGATCTAGTAAACATTTTAACTAGGTTGCTTCAGTATATTGGAACAGAGGGGAGGAGTGGACCTTAAAAGCTATTTAGAAACCTAGGTTGGTTCAAAACACAACAGCCAGGTTGCTAACCACCACTGGCTATTTTGAACAGAGCTTGCCAGTACTAAAAAATATTGACAAATTCTAAATTTGTTTCCACATTCAAAATGTTGGTATTGACTTTTAAAGCCCTACGCATCCATATAATCACCTAGCCCATATAAGCCCACCAGTTTGTCAAGATCTACATCAGAAGCCCTATTTCAGAGATGGGACCTTTTCAGTGATGGTACCTCAGTTGTAGATTGTTCTCCAGAGAGACACTTGGCTGGCAATGATTTTGCTTTCTGGCACCGTGTAAAGAGATCTCTACCTTTCCATGGATAAATTTTACTTCCACCATTTGTTTTATTGCTTGTGTTTTGCCATTTTTAAATTATTGCATTGTCTTGTCAGCTTCCTTGGAAGCCATCAGCTGAAATCAGCCTACCAACGATTAGCAAATCAAAAAACTACCAAAGATTCTATTTTTTCTGCCTCATGTTTAGGCAGCAGCAAAACTCCTACAGACACCCCACTTTAATAATAAAGGAGAGCTATTTACAAAAGGGAGGAATTTTTTCAGTGGTCTAGCAGGCACTTGGAGAGGAGCGAAGGAATAACTTCTTTCCCCTCAGACTTTGAGAAGCTGGGTTGTTTATGAAAAATGAAGGCAACATAGAGCAATCTACAACTTTGTTGGAAACCAGTATTTAGCTTATGGTAGCTGGAAGGAAGGAGGTGGGGAGAAGAGTGTGGTTCTAGCACTGGATATAAAGGCTTTCTGTGGAGGATTCTAGCTAAAGGTCCGGAAGGTTCCATGGGAACACTGTGAAACTATCTTTGCTTACTCTCCCTGAAGCCCCTTCCACATGTTGCCTTTGGTGGACCTTGACATCTCAAATTTCAGGGGCGCCTGGTGAAACGCCAAAATCCGGAGGCCACCCACCTCTGAGCCATCTATTGGAGTAATAGTGGTGGCGCCTGCTCTGGTGCCCCAGAAGCTCTGTACCTGGTGCGACTCCCCTAGAGCTGTCTCTGTTTGAGGGAGGAAGTTTTAAATCCTCAAAAATCAAGTTACCTGAGCCAACTTTTGAGGATTTCAAGCTTGCTCTAGACTAATAAAGGTCACTCAATAATATATAGGTCACACAAATTTCAGCTCATACAGCTATACGTTTTCTTTAAGCCAGCTGGTTACAATTAAACAAAAAGCTAAAAGTAGATTAGATTACCTCACCATCTAAAACAGGAGTGGGAAAACTTTTTCAGACTGAAACCCACATTCTCGTCAGCGTGGTTGGAGCCCATGGCAGTGGTGGGTGAAGCCAGAGGCAAAAGTAGGAAGAGCAACAATTATAACTTTTGTGTATTAGGTTAGTTTTACACCCGCCCTGCTCTATCTTCCATCCAGATAAGCAAGAGGAGTTGTCAGAGTTCCAGGATAGATTCCAGCCAGGCAAACACTCAAAAATAGGGCTGGTAGGAAGTGGGACCTAGACGGACAGGTGCGGCTGCGGAAGTGTAGCCTAGGGAGAGTCACAGGGGCCCGATAGGCAGGCTTGGTGGGTTGCATTCGGTCCCTAAGCCTCCTCACCCCTGGCCTGAAACAAAATGCATCATTATCCTACTTTGGAGCTGGAAGAGAAGGCTGCTCTGTAATACGCAGCTAAGAGCACAAAATGCATAGAGAGTAAGTTGCTTCCCATCAAAAATAAAGAACTGTATAATCACTGACAATTTCCTTTTGTAATCTAGGTGCACATGCTCTATTACTGCTAAGCATGTCATTTCCTGAGATTAACTGGCTTCTGCATATATCAGGGACTTCTTAGTGCAACTGAGTGCCAAGAGGGCAACTAAGAAAGGCTGCAAGTTTTCCATATTTCTTTATGTACCCCCAGAAAATGAACAGTAGCATTATCTGCAGTTACATTGTACTAAACTGAAATTTCTCCTCATTACTTGTTTACTGTGCAGCTGCTCAGAAACATCCCCCCCCCTTCTGCGATGCATGAGAAGATATCAAAAGCAATCATCAAACCAAATGCATATTCTCTGCCAATTCTTGTCAGTGAACAAAACTGACTGCCCATTCCATATTCTTTAATGAATTATTATGCAAAAGAAAAGAATGAAGAAAAGGCAGTTGCACTCACAGAGCTTTGCCTGCTAGTTGAACATGAACAGTTGGTGTTTTTGTTTTTGTTTTATTCCCTGCATTTCCTGATGGAATTCAAATCGTGTGTACATACAGTTCCTAGGCAAGTCTCTCATCCAGGTGCTGACAATAACCAAAGCTCCTTGACTACAGCATGGTAGCTGAATCATGTGCCTTCAGAATATATTGTAATTTGAGACATTCACCCCTCACAAATTTGTAACTAGCGTTAAGCATATGCCCCATGTTCAGGTTGGGACACTTTAATGAAGTAGATCTATAATGCTTTAACAGTGTTTCAACTACAGGGCGGAAATCTAAAATAGCTACAAACCCAAAACACCATTAATTGAACTAGGGCAGAATCCATTTACTATCATTCCAGTAGCTAAAAGCACTTCTGTCAATGCAAGCCCCCTTTAGATTGGATATCCCATTAAATCTTTTTTGCATTCTCAGCATGTGCTAAAGCACACTTGCAGACTAAAAGATCAAGAAAGGCAATACTCCCAGTGAAAGTGCTACTGGGAAAGATCCAAACTGAAAAATCAGATTGTAGCTTCCTCATTTGGGACCACTCCCTACCACTTTTCTCAAGTATCATCCAGATCTGAGGCACTGTACTTGCCTAGTGCTTGGTATTCTTTCCTAGTCACCGTACACATTTTTGTGTCTATAGGAGACACCTGAGCCTAATTAGAAACTGATTTTTAAAATGTACTTTATTTACATGGTTATCACAAAAAAGGGAACAACGCAGTGGGGAATATTACAATGTGTTAGTAATAGTTCTGTTACGAAGCTGCTGCACATACTCCTTTGCGTGATCTAAAGCAGTCTTTGGTTTCTCTGGAGGTGGAGGTGGGCCTTCGACTAATTTCACAAAGTAATGGCACTTGACTTTGTCCATAATGCCAAAAAAGCCTTTGCCATGGTAACGGATCCTTTTCAGGTAGTGCCCTTTTCCAGAGAAGGATTCAGCTAGAAGACATAAAATAGACATTAAAAGAAAGGGAGAATGCAGGCCATAACATAAATTCTATTTTAAAAAAAAATCTGGCTCACTCAACGCCTTGACAGACCTGGATTTCTCTTTTTAATGTGCCACGTCAAAAATTACAAAACAAACCACAGAAAAATGTACCGGTCCTGTTTATTTATCTGGGTCTACAATAAAGCTATATGCAAATCCTTTACCTTCAGAATGCCCCAACCTCCATTTAGGCAGGCCACTAACTTTATTAAAGAAGTGTGGTAACAACATGGCATAGAAGAAATTAGTACACAAGAAAATATATATTTTTAAAAAATGGGTGAAAAAACAGGACCTGTGTCAACCAGCAGCAAAAACATTAAACAAATTAATGAAAACTACTACTGTTACTCATTTTTCACTAAGTATTTCACTAAGTATTTCATCTATAACAGTGAGTTTCATCTATCAAAGGTTTTTGTGCAGCCAAAACCCACCCCACCCATTTTAAGCCTTCCCCTAGGAAAGCATAATTCACTAAGTTGGTCAGTCACTTTGCCCTAGAACGTCCACTCGAGGCGTTATGAATCATTACGAAGTGACATTTTATTTCCCCCTTTGCTAGAAGCCATTTCTATACTGCTTTTTGTCATCATATGTTTAAAAGAGAAATGAGCTTCCTATGGCAGCAGCATTATAAAGGTAAGTTAAAAGGGTCCATTTGATATGGAGAACTCAGAGGGCTATACCTAAATGCCAGATCTAAATGCACTTAATTTAGAACCTTTTTACCTCAATTAAAGGTTGAAAGATGGCCAGTTGCTGGGAAGTGAAGTGTGAACTGCTGGCTAACCTGCCACAGCAAAATGAATTACAAACCAACAGAAATGGGCTGATGATGAAAAATGGATTATTGTGTTTAAGACCTATATGGAATAATGCACTTTTCATGTATACAAATGCTAGGGCAAGTAATGTCAAACAACCACAGCTGCAAGAACTGAAGTTATACTTAATCCACATGCAGGTTGAATAACTTTTCAAAGGTCTACACTACTTTTTATGCAGCTATCAGTAAAGTATGCTGATTGTAAAATTGCTGCTATCCCCAACAGTGCTAGGAAATTAGAAGCCTATCTTTAATCTATTGGAAGATGTCATCAGGCAAGTCTACTCCTTGCCAGAATTTGAGAAATGAAATATATTTGCTCCAAGGAATCTGTACTCTACAAAAAATGGCTAGTAGGCCAAGAACTCCCATTGAAGTTGAAAGTACTCAGTATAACTTGTGAAGTCTTGTGTATACAGGTAATCAGTAGGCTTTACATGTTATGTTGATTAAACCTTCCCCCTATCTAAGCACACAGATACTCAAAATCAACACAATGAATCTGACATCCTCCTCTTAGACATATCCCACTGATTTTTATGTAATAACTCTCATGACATTTCAGTACTTAATAAACCAAGAAACTGCAGGACACTGAGAGACATACAAAACCCTCCATTTTGAAGTTTTCATCGAATTTTTGTGGGATTTTTCTTTGTGAGGGGGGCAGGAATAAAAGATCACAACATTTTCTGATGCCCTTAATCACCTGGGATCAGTTAGGTTGTGTTTGGTAAGCAAAATTGGGGGTGGGTATGCCATGTGTATTTTACTTGCTGTATAAATGGAAGTTTTTCCAATAAACAATAATATTTGAACCAAAATATTTGATTGGAGTGGGAATCAATCAATCATCCTTAGCATGGATTACATTTTTTAAAACCCAACATTTAATTCAACATTTTTTAATGTGACCTTCCAGTAGAAAAATTTTCTCATGCCAAGGCTATTATTTATTATTATTATTACTCAGAGATGCCAAACTATGGAACACATTGGATACACAAAGCTCTGGTTGGGCCCTGTTGAGCAAAGTTAGATGGACACAGGAAGTGCCGGAGGGGACGGACTTTCCTTACCTTATCAAGTTCACTTTCAGGACTCTGAGCTTTCACCAACCTCCAAACCTTATGTAACCCATCCCTAATTGTTCAGAATGGCCTGCGAACCTTCCAGAGGGGCTTTTCTAGGGGCAAAGGTGGTTGCAGGGCAGAGAAAGGGATGGCCCTTTAGAATATGTCTTCTATAAAAATAAACTATTTACCAATGTGTAAGTTGGATCTAAATTCTACATTATGCTTCCTCACCGCCATTTCTTGGGCTTCTAGAAGGACCTATTGTAAAAAAGGAAAAATTACAAATTAAGATTATGTAAATTTTTAATCCTGGAGTTTTCATATGCACAGTGAGTAATACCTACTCACCTTTAAATTAAAAAAAGGAAACAATGCATTTCTTCAACTTCCTTGCCTTAGGGTACTTTGGTTCTTAGCTTCCCAACCTCATGGCAACATGTCCTGGGGCAGATTTTAAGCCCAGCCAAACTGAAAACTTTCTTTTCCCACACAGAAGTAGGACTGCAAACAGTCTAGTTCCCCAAATCTCTCTACATTCTGTACCACTGCATCCGGAGTCAGAGGTTTCCCTGCCACAGGTGCCAAACAATATAATTACACTTTTGCCAGCACAAAAGTGGAAATGCCATTTCAGGCATAAAAATCCTGCCAGAAAAATTAGATATACCCACATCAGCTAGCACAACACTGAGTGAGGATGAGAGACTTCTGCAAGATACTATGCAAGCTCTCAGCCACACACATCCGTGTGTGTGTGTGTGTGTGTGTGTGTGTGTGTGTTGCATTTAACAAAGTTCTCTAAGCAGTTCACCAACTTGTTCAAAAATGCAGCATACAATCCAAGGCTTATAAAAGAATAAACCAGTTATAAACAATATGAACTAGCCCAGAAATATCATCTAAAAGATAGAAATATATGGATTTAATAGAGAATGGTAAATTAAATTCTGAAGAAACTTGTAACATACCTCTTTTATCACTTTTGCTCCCTTTTTGTCATTGAATTCCAACTGAGCTAGTGCCTGATCTATGGACATGCCTCGTATCTGAAATGAAAAGCAACACAGAGATGGGGGGAAATCTCAATACAGTATATAATTCATATATAGTGAAACAAACCGCATTATAAGCATCAGTTTCAGTGTAGAAGAACAATGCAACACTGAGTTGCTTTACAGTTTTATATAAGTGCTATGGTACAAAAAACTAAAACACACAAAGACTCTGACAAAGAGCATTAAGGAATACCAAATCGATACCAAGAAGAAAAAATCCTAATCTCAAATGCACTGCAAAATAAATAAATAGAAAGCTTCTGATGAATAAGGCTTTCAAATCTATCGTGCACATATGGCTAAACTGTGGCGTGCCAAGTGCTGAAGGACTGCAACTCCTATTATACCTGACCGTTGGCCATGCTGGCTGGGGTTTTGCAGAAAGGAAAAGGCTATTTAAAACTATTTTCATGTGCAGCTGCTTGACACAGCAACCTATGCAATTGCTGTATGATCAGCCCCCACTATGTGGCTTGCCTTCACCTGGCATAAGCTGTCACTAAGAATGTTTTCCACACATAAATCATGGAGAGAGTTTCAAAAGGTTTCCACATGGAAACTGTAACATGGGAAAGCCATAGTCAACAGATAAAGGTGATCTGACTTGACCTCTGCAAATGATCCTGCAATGCTTTTTGCTTTTCCAGAGGAAATTTAAGCAATTCTTCATTTTTCAGTATTTGCTACACTCCATGAATCCCACCAAAAGTTTATATTATCTAAATCTCCTCCTGGTATATTCCCCGCCCACCCCCAAATGGGACAAAATGGCAGAGCAGGATCTTCTTGCACAGTAGCACAAAGCATCCTCTGCTTCTTTAAGTAAACTTACGTAACATTTTATCCAGGGATTTTACAAGGAAAGAGGGTTTTTTTTAAAAATCAAATGCAACCATGTGTAAAGAGGGCACGAAAATACAGCCATCACCAAGAAAAGAAATCTCATAATCCTAACAAGATTAAGCCTACAAAAATCAATCCTCTTACCAGTTTTGCCAGGTACCACATCTTGTCCTTACTGTATTTAATGTGTCTTCGACAGTGGTATATTTCCTATATAAAAGAGATGTTTATGTTCTGGGGACAACAATGTCTTTTGTTTTCTCCCCACCACTCCCAGTTCCTCTACTACTTTGAAAACAGAAAACATTTCCTCCTCCACCTGCCAAAAATTATGTCAGACAGACTTTACATGGCAACAGGCAAGAATGGAAGCAGTGAAAACTAATTCCAACTATGTTGTGTCATTTGTCTCTTACTACATAATAAATAACGCTTAGTATTTCACGTGGGCAGCTTTATGGTCACCAACTATAGTCTGGCTGACTTGTTCCTACCTTTAAACAGTGCTATGCAATGACATGGTGCAAATTAAAAAGGTATCAGAAATTGTGCATCATACTGCTGTCTCACCTACCCTACTTGGCAGCATCTCTCCAGGTTCTCAGGAAGATATATTTTCTGAGCTTGCTAGAAAATATCTTTTATTTTTAACTGGAGGTTGCCAGGAATTGAATTTGGGACCTTTTGCATGCAAAATATGCACTCTACCTCTAAGCTATAGTGGTACCTTGATTTGCGAACAGCCTAGTTTACGACCATTTTGGATTATGACCAATTCAAACCTGGAAGTGAACGTCCCAGTTTGCATTTTTTTTTTATTACGGCCCTTTTTTTTGGATTACAAACAATGTTTTTGGTTTACAAACAAAAAAATTTGGATTGCAACCTGGTTGGGTTTTTTTTGGAGTCCCCATTGGCAAAAGCGCGCCTTGGGTTACAACTTGTTTTGGTTTACAAATGGACCTCCGGAACGGATTATGGTTGTAAACCAAGGTACCACTGTATACTGAAGCAGTGAAATTTAATACAGACTTACAGATAACATAGGGAACAGCTGACCAGCTGCTTGCTTTGTCTAGCTATGCACTGCCATGGGTCTTCCCTGACCCCACTATCTTCCAGTACTCTTCTCCCACCACAGTGCTGAATGGGTCTGCTTGTCTCTCCCTCTCCTACCTGCAAACACCTGTTGGTCTTTGCAGCTGGCAATGGAAGGAAAGGATCCATGCTCCACACACAGTTCACTCCATGTTGAAATGAATTCATCCTTTCCATTTTCCAGGTGCAAAAATTAGCCAACAGGCCTTTGACACAGATTTTTCTAGCACTGCTCAACACAAAGCTGTTCAACTTCCATACTAATTCTCAGCTGTGCCTCAGTCAGTCTTCATAGGTGAGATACATTTCATGAAATTAATGCACATAACATAGGGTTGTCATATGTCTGGAATTTCCCGGACACTGCCAGAATTCGCCCATCGGAAACAGTGTCCTGGCAGTAATTGCTGAAATGTCCAGGAAAATCCAGGTGTATGGCAACCCATGCTCAAGAAGCTCAATAATTCCCCCCCCCAAAAAAAAAGCTCAACAATTTATTGTTGTATGGCAACCCTAACAAAATAGGTCAGTGCAGGTTAAGTTTTCAATATACAACTGATTAAAAAGCTGCTTATAATAATCCCTTCACAACTATTATTTTGCTAACACACATAAGGTCCAGTACCAGCTACAGAATGGGAATGCATTTTTATATATATATTTTAAAAAGCTTTGTAAAAGAGAAGCAAAATTCACCCAGATACATTAATCATTTGAGAAGTGAAATTTCATGTGTGCTTTGTTGCTCAAAAATATAGTGTGTATACTTCAAATCCTATTGCTCGCAGAGCCGATAAATGCGCACAGAAGACAAAAATGAGGAACTTAAAAATAAATACTGTATTTGTCTGCAGTGAAACCATTTTTCATTTTAGCTGTGCTCAGCAGCAAGCCAAACCATCTGACAGTAAATTCATTATTTAAAGGTAAAGAAAAGCTGTAAAAAATGCAAGACCAAGATTACTATACCTGATGGAAAAACTTGAAAGAGTTTTCATACAAGTCTCCCGAGTGCCCCATATATCATGCTACCAGCTAGTGATTTCAAGCTTTTTTAAAAATAGCATCTCTTTCCTGCAGTGACCAGCCTTTTAATATTTAGTTTATCTAGTTCCGCACACAATGGAAGCTGACAAGGGTACCACTATGGCTACAGTTTCCTAACTACAACCCAAGGCAGGAGAAATAAGGATGCGATCACAGTGAAATTCAGGCCAGAATAAACCCATTAGCTGTACACAGCAGACAGAATGAGACTCAATTTCTACAGAATTAGGGATACATATGCCTTATCCTATGATGTCTATTCAGGATCTAGCATCTATTTTGTTTACCAGAGGGGAGAATAAAATAAATGATACTTTAAAAACTTAGCATGATGTGCTTGGCCATCTAGCCAAGCACACATATCCTAGATACTAACAGCAAACTCAATTTCCTGAGACTGGATCCTTATGTAGCCAACATGGAAGGAGGTTTCACCATGTTCAGGAAAACCACAAGGTCTGCAGAAGTACATCTTTAGTGAAACAAAACAACAACAACAACACACACACACACACACACACAATAACAGCCACTGAGCTTTTTGTTAATATAAATTCTAAAGTACAAACAAACCAGAAAAACATAACCACAGTTACTAGGCAAAGTTACATCGTTTGTACTTTTGACCTTACATTAAAAAAAAAAAAACTTGGAAAAAATCTTTTTAAAAAACCAGCCAGTGAGGACTGACATGCTAAATAGCAAGAAAATGCTGACTGGCTATTACGGAGGACAAAATCAAAATCGGAAGGCTGGAATTAATAATAATAATAATAATACCCTGTCTTTTTCCCTGACAGAACTCAAAGAGGCTTGTGGATGAAAACTGAGTAAGGATCCTGAACAAATCATGTTTTATTTAAGTCATTAATTGTGCCAAAGAGCCCCTGGGATATGGTAAGTCTGGGAGTCACTGCTTCCTTTTTTTGTGATTTTTTTTTTCTTCCAAAAAAAATTAACAATTTTTTTTTAATGGGGGTCATTGCTTCCAACATTTAAGCCTGTGTGTTTGATACAAATGTGGTGCTAGCCTTGTTCTCGGAAATTACAGCCTTGCAAAAATAGACAAAATGAACCCCTGTTCATTGCTCTACAATTCTGTAAAATATAGATGTAAGTCTTACTGCAGGTCTTCGAGGTTCTCCTGGTTGCTGTGGAGGATAAACCATCCTATTCTTCTTTTCCCATCTTCCAATATCCCCAAGAGATGCACTTGTATGGATATTTGACAGAAGAGGAACACTGCAAGGTGCTAGTAACCTGTGAGACAAGAATTTGTCATTCCACCAAGATTATAATAATCACTTAAGATGTTGATTGCTAGATGCTTTTCATTGCAACTTCTCAGAATGTGCTCTTTCATTGTCTCTCCTAACCAATGAGCAACATACTCCAAGATGGCTCAATTGCCCTGCTGGTTTGAGGGGCAGTAGGCCTAGGTGGCACTGTGGGTTAAAGCCTCAGCGCCTAGGACTTGCCGATCGAAAGGTCGGCAGTTCGAATCCCTGCGGCGGGGTGCGCTCCCGCTGCTCGGTCCCAGCGCCTGCCAACCTAGCAGTTCGAAAGCACCTCCGGGTGCAAGTAGATAAATAGGGACCGCTTACCAGCGGGAAGGTAAACGGCGTTTCCGTGTGCGGCTCTGGCTCGCCAGAGCAGCAATGTCACGCTGGCCACGTGACCCGGAAGTGTCTCCGGACAGCGCTGGCCCCTGGCCTCTTAAGTGAGATGGGCGCACAACCCCAGAGTCTGTCAAGACTGGCCCGTACGGGCAGGGGTACCTTTACCTTTACCTTTAGGCCTAATGCAAGGAAAGGGGGCAAAGATAGCCCAATAGGCAGCATCCATAATGCTATCCTATTTATACATTATGGGCATATGCTCCTAATAATATATTCAATATCAATTACTAAATGAAGTGGTATTGATTCAGTTAGATACACTATATGGGAAAAGCTGAGCTTGAAGTAACTAACAGAAACCACACACTAAACGTTTTAATTTGGGCATATGTCTCCCACTACTTCTCTTATTATTCCAACTAAATGATTTAACTTCTGGACTGGGATTGGAGACAAGAAAATAAGAAAGCTGGGTCTTTCTGGGGGGAAAGGAAAGAATTTCAGTGATTAGCAGTTTTTATAATTCAGCTTTGCTTACTTCCTTGAAAAAGATTATACACTGGTTAGTTGTGGCAGGGACACTAAAGCTGCCAGGCATGCATAGCATGAAAGGTATTATGAGAAGGCAAATTTCCAATGCATATGGAGTTTACCTTATTTGGCACGTACAGGTGCCATGTAGAATATGTGCAAGTTATTTATAATTTTGTTCAGATAATGACACAGACCTAGAATTTGTTAATGATACAAAGTGTGCATGGCATCTTCTTAAGACTAAGGCCCTTTAAGTTTCCCTCTGGAACACTGTAAGAACTTATTGATGCCCAGAAATGACGATGCAAGAATTCAGGCCCAGTTGTTCTTTGCAGGGCTGCATCAGTTCTTGCCACTTGCAGAAAGAGGGAAAGGTCCCTAGGCTGAATAAAATGCTCACATGGGGCCATATCCAACACTGCTGCTCCACTAGTGTGGTAGAATTCCACTTGCACAATTGAACATTTCCCTCCTTTCCCCGCACACACACCCTTAAAATCTGCTCCAGAGGGTTGGAAGACCCCCCAAAGCCGATTTTAAGGGTGCCTGGGGAGAGCAGCAGAAAGGGAAGTTCTGTTGTGTGAGCAGAACTCCCCACATGCAGTGTAGGATGCAATTCACAGGCTGTGAGATGCAACCAGTAGTTCCATGTGATCCATTCGCACAGCTGTGACCCATAGAAATAAATAAGGCTTCTGCAGTATCAATGGTATTTGAAAGAAGCAAAACAAATCCACTCGTTTCTGAAGCACAGAAGCTTCTGCAATATTGCAAAATTCTTTTTATAGCCTCCTCAATTTCAGAAGCAAGGTGCCATATAGCATAGGAGAATTTCTGTCTGAGAAACACAACTTGGGCACTGGAATATTTATTTTTTCTTTAGTTTCTGTCCACTGTCTCCATATCCAGTCACATTTCAGCAGAAACAAATTCCCCATGTGCAAGAAACTGTTAGGTGATGGCACCTTCTAGTGCTCAAGACACCCCTATAGAGAGAACACAGGAAATACCTATTGCTATTCGTATTTACAGATACATATCTTTTAAATTATTTTCATAATTAAAAAAGCATTTATCCACCTTGGGTCTCAGGTAGTACTATCAAATCATGTTAATGTCCGTAATATATATATATATATATATATATATATATATATATATATATAATACATATCAAGTTTCCTGAAATGTTCAGTTTTTCCATCTGTAAAAATATGCACATGCACATTTGTATTTTGTGTCTTCACAATGGTATTCAAATACCAAGAGTCAGGCTGTAAAATTAAAAGCAGGCACAAGCTGTCTCCCAGCACAGCCCAAGTTTGTTAGATCCTATTGGTTGGACCAGTAGCAGAATTATTCCAGAAGAATTTCAACTCTATAATTAACTTCTCCAAAGGAAACAAATGGAAACTATTGCTTATTTTTGCCACTAGGATGCAAAATACTGGCTTTGGATTATACTCATTAAAGCCATCTTATATAAAGGTGTGATTCATTAACCATGCAGATAAGTGTAATCCCACTGAAATAAAATAAAATAAAAACTGTGCATGTGTTTTTATTCTTCCCAAATCTTTCCCTTGTGATTCTTCATTAACGAAGATCAGAGCCCTACTGTTCCTCTGTAATACCCTACTGAATGAGAATGGCTTCTCATTGTGCGGTAGAAGTGTGCTCCCTCCTGGTCACCTAATGAAATGCTGGCCTCCACTTTTCTTTCCTAGTAACTCTGCAGCTGAGGGACAAGGAGTGAAGTTTCATAAACATTTTTGTACCCTATCAAAGGCTCCTGTGTTCAGTGATGATGGGGGGGGGGGAGCTTTCCAGAGTAATCACCTGCTGCACGTCAACTTGAAGAAAAACCTCTAATGCATATCTTAACCGCACGTGGGGAGACACAATCCTTTAGATATTCTGGTCCAAAATTGTGAAGGGATTTAAACTGAGCCCAGAAACTGATCAGGAAGCAGAGCAATTGACTTATAGTGCCTGGTCCTTTCTGGCAATTTGGCAGCTGTACTGTGAACTAAATGAAATTGTTGGACCCTCTTCAAAGCAGTCCATTCTAGAGGTTACCAAGACATGACGTCCAAGGCGTCACCCTAAGAGTAAAGACGTTCTACACATACCTTCATTCACTTAAATATTATCTGTACTCAAGCACAATCTGAGGGTGTTTCATTTCACCATCAGGTGGATACTCTCTATTGATTGATTGCATTTATATACTGTCACTTCAAGGCTGCAAATTCCTCAGCCAGGCAGCCTAGTAGCTGCTGATGGAAGATGTTTTCTGTTCCTGCACTGATTTAAGAAAGCAGACACACGGAGGTTGGATGGTCACCTGTCATGGATGATTTAGTTGATATACAGTGGTACCTCCGGTTACGTACTTCGTTCCGGAGGTCCATTTTTAACCTGAAACTGTTCTTAACCTGAGACACCACTTTAGCTAATGGGGCCTCGCACTGCCGGCGCGCCGCCGCCACACGATTTCTGTTCTCATCCTGAAGCAAAGTTCTTAACCTGAGGTGCTATTTCTGAGTTAGCGGAGTCTGTAACCTGAAGCGTATGTAACCCGAGGTACCACTGTTTCTGCATTGATGAGGATTGGACTAGTTGACCCTCAGGGTTCCTTCCATCTCTACAATTCTGATTCCATGATTCTAGAGGCAGGTTGGGCCTTGGAGGCACAAACAGCCTAACCCTTTCTTCTCCAGCTGATGGCAACAGCAGGGCCTAACCCACAATCCCTATACAAGGCTGTTAAGCATCGGAGTACAGAAACCTTTGGAAGATTTGTTTGTTAAGTGGTTTGTTAAGTGGCTACTGCTGCTGGTCATGCCCTCGAACTCCTGGATACTGACTACGACCAAAGTGCTGCAGTGGGCGCCATAATTCCACAACACCAAATGCACAAAAAGTGCCTTTAAAAGAAGAACACGACAGCTTTGCATTAGCTGTTTTCGTGCGTCAGAGGCCTGAGAGAGAGAGATACAGCTGTCTCCTCCGCAGCCACAATATCGACCGGCTCCCAGATCCTTTCGCAGGGCAGACTCACCTCCCGGTCCGGGCGGAGTTGAAGAAGCTCCACAATCGGGCGGCCCCTGAAAACGAGAAACGAACCATTAAGGGCAGGAAGCTGGAGGTTTTGTTTTGTGGGGTGGTGGAGAAATGCTCAGCCCCCCTGGGCACATTCCATCGTCTTTTTCCTCTTCCTCCCTCCCCACCGCCAAACTCACCCCCGAGCATCGCGGGCGCCGCCATCTTCGCAGCCACAACCCGTCTGCCTATTTTACGACAGCAGAGAAGGGCGCTTCCCCCCTCCCTCCCCTCCGGAATGTCCTCAAACAGCCGCCGTAGCTCGGCGCGAAATGCTTTGCGGCACACGCGGGGAAGGAGCCGCAGCTGGGCGGCGCTTTGCGGCGGCGCGGGGCGACGGCCGCTGCGAGCAGCGAAAAAGAAAACGTGAGGGGGAAGCCGCCTGGGAAGGAGGAGACAGGATGGCGGCGGCGTGGCGCCCTGGGGCAGCCGAGCGGGTGCTGACGGCCTCGCCCAACTGGTACTGCAGCCGCTGCAGCGACACATCGGAGGACGGGCGCCTCTTCGGCTTCGCGGCTCGCAACAGCGTGTGCCTCCTGGAGATCCGCCCCTCCGCGCCCTCCTTCCACGGTACGGAGCCGGCACCTCCGCTGCCTGCGTCCTGCGCGGGGCTCCCTTCAAACTTCGGACGTTTCCTTCCGCGCCCGAGTTCTCAGGGCGGGCTTTCAATTCTGGGGGAGCGGCTGAAGTAGAGCCTCCTTGGCAGTATACCAGATACTTGGGATCCCTCGCCAGCGGGTGTCTCTCTACAGTGCAGCAGCCCTAAACACACTTAGGACCGCATGCGCCTTCCTTTGCAAGTGTGGAAGGTCTCTGGTTCAGCCCCTGGGGGAAAGATCCTGCCTGAAACTAAAGCCGTGGTTCCCAACTGGGGGGGGGGCGGCATTTTGATTTGTAAGGGAGGGGGGCAATTCGAGAATGAGATTAACAGTGAATGGAATATAGAATTAGTCAAACCGATGTGGGGAAGGGTAAGACGCACTGTATGAAAAGACTCATTGAATAGCTACTAGAGCAAGGGTTTTTAAGTTGCGGTCCATGAACTCTCTAGGAATCCGAAACCAAAAGGTTAAGAATAATCGTACTAGAGCAATTGCATAATTGTGCCTCCCTTAGCAGGAGATAGGTTGTAACTTTTCACAAATAATTTTTAAATAAAAATTAAGAGAGAAGAAAGAGTGCAGAAGCTTTAAACATAATTTGGAAGTTATGCTAAAAGTGTGTAGACAATAGGCCTGTGTTAATAATAAGCTTTGTTTCCCCTTCCCCTCCCCCAAAAATGCTTGAAACCAAACATTGCTTTATTTTACAGCCATAATGTTTTCTCATCACAGGGGAGCTAGTCGGCCACACCGAAAGAGTTTCTGGTTTCTCGTTTTGTTCCTATCCTGGTCAGAACAGCTTCTGCGCCAGCAGCTCTGATGATGGAACCGTGAAAATCTGGGATACACAAACATTGACTGTCATGACTGAACATACGTTGCATCAGGTAAAGCAGTTGACTGCGGTGCCACTGTCATTTGACAAATGGAGAATCAGGCGGCATTCTCCAGGGAAACTGCTGCTGATGTCTACTCTACAGAACAGTGTATACAATATAGCTTTCCAAAAAGCATCCATGTTAATCTTCTTTCTCAATTCTCTCCCCCGTCCCCAAGAATACAATTTCTGCAGTGCATTGGTCGCCGAAAATGAAAGACTTGGTTGTGTCTGGTGATGAGAAGGGAATAGTAATTTGCTACTGGCATAATCGAAATGACAGCCAGCAGTTCTTCCCCGAGCCCAGAACTATATTCTGTCTCACCTGTTCTCTGCACCATGAGAATTTAGTAGCCATTGGGTAAGTATACTAAGGCTGTATACATGATTTACTGTGCAGCTCTATATTAAAAAATCTCATTTTATCCGGGAGCAACTCATTGGCACTTACTTCTTAGTAGACATACAGAATTGTGCTGTTGGATTATTTACTTGGCCCTGCAGAAAGAGGAATACAGAATAAATGAAATTCTCACTGACTTGAGTGATTACATGTTTCACTCAGTTTTCACCAGGAGAACGTAGATGAAACTACGGTAGTTTGATCATCAGTGCCTGAACTTAAGGACTCAACTCTGTTCTTGGCATTCCCTAATTCATGAATCTGTGGTTGCCTTTTTTTGCAATGACTTTTGCTTTTAGAAGATGCCTATAACATGTGGGGGGGCATTGGTAGAGAAAGAAAAAATGATTTGAGAGAAAATAATTTTCACATGTCACGTTCTAGATATCCTTATATATTTTGCATCTGTTTTTGGATTCTGTAAACTACAATGAAACTTTTCAGAGTTAATACATCCTGCCAGTTTACTAAGTGGACGCAGGTGGCGCTGTGGGTTAAAGCCTCAGCGCCTAGGGCTTGCCGATCGAAAGGTCGGCGGTTCGAATCCCTGCGGCGGGGTGCGCTCCCGCTGCTCGGTCCCAGCGCCTGCCAACCTAGCAGTTCGAAAGCACCTCCGGGTGCAAGTAGATAAATAGGGACCGCTTACCAGCGGGAAGGTAAACGGCGTTTCCGTGTGTGGCTCTGGCTCGCCAGAGCAGCGATGTCACGCTGGCCACGTGACCCGGAAGTGTCTCCAGACAGCGCTGGCCCCTGGCCTCTTAAGTGAGATGGGCGCACAACCCCAGAGTCTGTCAAGACTGGCCCGTACGGGCAGGGGTACCTTTACCTTTACCTTTAACTGCAGGGTGGTACAGTTCTCACCTCATTTTCCTCAATATAGATGAAAAGCAAAAACATGGCAGAAAACTATACCACTTTGCAAGTTGGTCATCTGTATTATGGCAGGGTTTGTTCAGATTTTGTGTCACATAACACTTCTAGAGATTTTTATTCACTCCATCATAAGGCAAGCATCCTCTTCTGGGCCAGGATAGTAAGCATTGCTTCAAATAACTCAAAGTAATTTTCTTGTAAACCACTTGGAGTTTTTACTGCAGGCAAGCAGTGCTGTATATAAATTTTGTTAAATTAATGGTTGATTTTAGCATTCTGACAGGCCAGGAAAACTTAAGGTAGCAACCCCATTCACACTTCACTTTGTAGCAAATCCAGTTAATCACAATGGGACTTAAGTTGCAAGTACTGTAAACATTCATGAATTGGGTAGCAGTGTGTGTTTGTAGTTCTTCATGAACTATCCATGAGCTTCATGTTCTATAATTTTTTATATTTGCATCCTCCCTTATTGGGAACCAATGGTTCCAAAGTCTTTGTACCAGTCTGTGGGAGGAGGTTTGGATTGGGTGGTGATGCCCCTTTGCCAGGCTAAAGAGGTCACCACCAACAGAGTATCTGTATCCTCTGAGTGGACTTCGAAGGGTAATGGCTGATCACCTGATCTTTGGGTACATCAAGCCCCTTTGAAGGCACTTGCTGGTTACAGTGATCTCCTTTGAATGTTGACAACTGTCATTTGCCTGGCATCATTATTATGTTGGGTGGTTGACAGTATTTTGTCCATGAACAGTGGGGAAATCAAGTATTCATTCCACTGGCTGTATCCAGTTCCCCACCCCTGTTCTAGACATATGTTTCTCTTTCTTTCCTTGTATAATGGGAGAGGAGGAATGTGTGTGTGGAGGAGGGACAGTAGACTGCACAAAATATTTATGGGTTGCATCTTGTACTGACCTAACTCGGTAAAACATTATTGATAGCTTGAGAATTCAGGCATCCCTCCCCTAACGTATGCCCTTTCTTTTAAGCTATAAAGATGGAATAGTGGTTGTGATCGACATCAGCAGAAAGGGAGAGGTTGTTCATCGACTGAGAGGTCATGATGATGAAATACACTCTCTGGCTTGGTGCCCTGAGCTTGGGGAGGAAGGTATATGTGGTCGACAAGATGACTTCCAAGGTATGTTCCTGTACATGGGGCAAAGGGGTAGTGTTTGTTCTTGTGATCATGACCCTGTATGTATTGGGTGCTCTAAGGGCGCCTGAAGACTATGTAGAAGATCTTTCATTCAAAAATAAAGTAGTACTGTTTAACTTGATTTCATGGTACTCTTGGAAGAAGACACTTCTGCTGGAGGTGTGACAGAAGAGGCAGCTGTAACAAAAGGCTATTACTTGGCATCAGGAAGCAAAGATCAGACTATCCGTGTGTGGAGCTGCACCAGAAGCAGAGGTAAGTGTATAAAAAATTGATTTGTTTTTCTTTGGCAAGGCATGCTTTGTGCATGTTTCTCAGTTTGCTTGCTTTGTGCATCACCATTTTGACAGTTCACAGCATAGTACTGACATGTTGTAACTGCATTTAGCATCCCTGACATGCAATGTTTTGCTTCCCTAAGCAAGTATGACAAAACCTCTTCGGATGCCATGTAATTTCTGGCACTGTTGTCATCCAAGACTGAGTGAAACATGAAGACAGAGCAGTGCTTTGGTTGAAGTGAAGGAGACTCTTAAATCGAAAATGCAATCCTTTGCATATTCAGTCAGAAATAAGCATTCTATGGATTTTCTTCCTTCTAAGTGTGCAAGAAATTGAAACCTATGAAGTCTGGCTTAGCTAGTCATAGGTTTTGGTGCCTTGTACTCCAGATAATCAAGGGCCAGGAGTTAGGTTGGATTCTAAGAACTGAGGCAAGGACATTTCATAAAGTTCCTGGTTATTCATAAGGTCACTTCAAATACATGTGAAGAGTCACCTTTTCATTTTGGAAGACAGTTGTTTCGTGCTGTTCTCTCCCTTGTCCTGATATCAGTGGAGCCTGGCAGCACTTGTGGATAAGCATGCTGTAACCATTCCTTCTGTTTCTGCAGTGGTAATGACTCTGAAATTGCCTTTTTTGAAAAGAAGAGGTGGAGGTGTTGAAACACCTGTGAAAGAACGCCTCTGGTTAACACTACATTGGCCCCCAAGTCAGCCCACACACATCTTATCCAGCTGCTTTGGGTGAGTACTAAATGCAATGCAACAGTAATAGAAAACTCAATGCAAGCATGGGATTTGGGAATAATTCCTTGGCATTCTGTAGCCTCCCCATTTCTGGAAACGTCCTCCTTTCTCGGCAGCCTGAGTCATATATAGAATGTGATGTGTGAAACTTGGTATGATGCAGTCTTTCCCATTCTTAATGGAAGGATTTCATGTATATTACCATTACCATGTCTAGTTGTTGTTTTTTGCATGTCTTGCTATTATTTTCTTCACAGAGGTGAGCTGCTGCAGTGGGATTTGACTCAACATGGGAAGCGGAAATGGGAACTTCTGGGAGCTTCATCCGAAGGACAAAACCACTCCAGAATAGCGTTCAATTTGTGTTCCTTGCAAGTAGAGGCTAGGCAGCTACTTCTCTCCATATCAATGGACAGGGATGTAAGAACCACAAGTCTTTTAAAATACTCCAGAGTTTTATTGTTTTGGTGGGTTACCCTGCTAAGTTGCTGTCAGTAGCCATGAATCTGTTCCTAGCAAGCACCTATTCTAGCATTATGTAAAAGCACACAACATCTCTCCAAAATAATTACAGTGGTACCTCTGGTTATGTGCTTAATTCATTCCGGAGGTCCATTCTTAACCTGAAACTGTTCTTAACCTGAATTACCACTTTAGCTAATGGGGCCTCCCGCTGTTGCTGTGCCGCCGCTGCCGCACGATTTCTGTTCTCATCCTGAAGCAAAGTTCTTAACCCAAGGTACTATTTCTGGGTTAGCAGAGTCTGTAACCTGAAGCGTATATAACCCGAGGTACCACTGTATCCACGTATGGCAAATAACTCCGGAAGGGGAGGGTCTGAATGAATTAATATGGTGTCTGTCAAGGGCATTTGAGGGTTAACTGTTCGATAATTCACCTTGACTCACTTTCCAGCTTTATTGTCTCAATATCATTGTCTCTGGACCTTCCATGATTTGCTCTGGTCTTTGCCTTCTTCAGCCTTCAGTTGTTAACAGCTCAGCTATCGGTGCAAACAGCTATCTGACTTTTGTGTTACCTGTGGTTTTGGAGATTGTTTTCCGTCTTCTGAGAATTAGTTTCCTTGATAATGTCAATTTTATAGAAGCGAAAATTGATTGAAAGTCCTGTAATCTTTTAAGTTTTCAGCCGGGAAATAATCAGACCCAGCCTGGCCTTTTTTTTCTTTTCTTTCTTGTATTTTGTGGAGACAGGGAAATGATTTTGGTCTGCAAGTTCTTAAAATTCCATATAGGGCCACTTAGTCATCTTTGGAGCAGATATCTGCTCATCAGCACTGCTCCCCTTTTGTAAACGGCATGCTTCTGGAGAAATGTTTTGTTAATTCCCCCCCCCCAAACCTTTAACTCCCCCCCCCCCCCATCTCTCTCTTTAGGTGAAGTGCTGGGACCTGGCAACTTTAAATTGCTGCTGGACGTTGCCTTCTCTTGGGGGTTTTGTGTACTGTTTGGCCGTTTCCCCCGTGGATACAGGCTGCCTTGCTGTAGGAGTTGGGGATGGCATGCTTCGGGTGTGGAACACCACGTCTATCAACAATCACTATGATGTGAAAACCTTTTGGCAGGGCATTAAATCCAAGGTCACAGCTGTAAGTGTGTGCTTTGATGCTTCTCTGTTTTTTAAAAAAGTTATTCTGATTCCGAGATTGATATTGGTAGCAACCTAAATGGGGTACGACTAATGCTTGCTGTACCAGGAATGTATGGAAGCACCTAGAGTAGCAGAGTCCAATACCTGGCAGATTTGTAATAGTAAAAATAAATACATTTTCTAAAATGGCAAATCTGATTTAAAATGATTGGCTTTCCAATTAAAATTTTCGCCTTTTGATAACCTGACGAATGTGGAAAGCAGCACTTTGTATGGATAGAAATGAATCCCAGACATCCACAAAATGTTAAAAGCCTTGTGGCTCTTTCTGTTTGCAGTTGGCCTGGCACCCAAAGAAAGAAGGCTGTTTAGCTTTTGGAACAGATGATGGGAAAGTCGGCATCTATGACACCTACTCCAACAAGTAAGAAATGACTTGGCTTTTGTTGGTCTGTGTGAGTCGGCAGATTATAACCAAACTAAAAAAAAAATTGAAGAAATGTTATAAAGGTGGGGGGGGAGTATTTTTAAAGGAGATTATAGAAGGTGGATAGGATAGAAGTCTACAAAATTCACATTCTAATGCAAGAAAAGGAACTGTGTGCTCCTGAAATGTCATGCCGAAAATATTTACAGATATTCCCGTAAACATAATTTTCTGAATAAAGCTTTGAATTTGTTTTGAATATAAAATGTAAACCTTTTTTGTTAAGCTGATTTACTTCATTTAAAGTGATTCATAAGGTTAAAATCTGAGCAAAACTGACATTGGAAAGCTCACAGTGATTTACTATTCTCTGAATTGAGACTCGGCATAAAAAATTGCATATGCAAAACAGAGCACCAACAGTCTCCTAAAATTTGCCGTGGAGGAATGCAAAAGTATCTTGAAAAGTTCTACCGTTCTAACTTTTGCTTCCTAACTTGCTTAGCCATTTTCACACTTTGATTTCTGTTTGCAGTCTTTTTCAATTATGCTTTGCATTTTACACTAGATAATGCATGCTCGGTGAGCTTTCTGTTAAATATGACACCCAAATTCTCCTTTAGGCCCCCACAGATCTCCAGCACCTTCCACAAGAAAACGGTGTACACGTTAGCCTGGGGACCTCCCGTCCTTCCATTGTCCTTTGGTGAGTCTGGGGAATCCATCTAGGATCGCTGAAATAGCCTTTAAGAAGCTAACTAGCAGACAGTGGGGTGTCTATAGTCTCCAGTGTTAAGAATCAAAGCATAGTACAATACTTGATTCCTCCTGCTCTGGAGGGTAGGATTTGAGGCAATGGATTCAAATTACAAGAAAGGAAATTACGACTAAGCATTCGGGGGGGGGGGCTTTTTGACACGAAGAACTGTTAGTGGAACCGACTCCCACGAGAGGCGGCGGACTCTCCTTCCTTGGAGGTTTTTAAGCAAAGGTTGGATGGCCATGTGCCGTGGATGCTTTAGCTGAGATTCCTGCATGGTGGGGTTGGACTAGATGACCCTTAAGTCCCTTGTTTTATTACTTCTGATACATTCTATGTACTGTATGCCTGTCCCTGCATTCTCCAACATTACTGTGTACAGTGGTGCCCCACAAGACGAACGCCTCGCAAGACGGAAAACCCACTAGACGAAAGGGTTTTCCGTTTTGGAGGCGCTTCGCTAAACAAATTTCTCTATGGGGTTGCTTCGCAAGACGAAAAAATCTTGCGAGTTCCCGTGGGTTTTTTCCGCTCCCCCCCCCTTTCCTAAGCCGCTAAGCCGCTTATCAGCTGTTCCGCTGATAAGCTGCTTAACAGCTGATCGCTAAAAGCCGCTAGACCGCTAATAGTGCTAATCCGCTAAGCTGTCAATGGGCTTGCTTCGCAAGACGAAAAACCGCTAGACGAAGAGAATCGCGGAACGGATTCTTTTCGTCTTGCGAGGCACCACTGTACAAAGAAAAACAATTGACGTTTAAGGGTGGGGCAGTAGTGCATCTGGCTTAATTCTTCAGTGATTTTGTTGTCATGGGGAGAAGAGCCCTGTTGCATTAATGTAAATCATTGCATGGGGTTTTGCTAGCAGGATTGAGTTAGTTGAATCCCGTCTGATATGTTTTGCTAAGCTGGTTAGCACACTTCTTTCTGCCAGTTGTATTGAAGGTGTCTGCTTTTAAAAAGACTAACAGGTTTAATTTCTTTGTTTCTCTCTTGCAGGAGGGGATGGTGACAGACCTTCAGCAACTTTGTATAGTTGTGCAGGAGAGGGGATTGTCTTTCAGCACAATCCTTGGAAACTTGGTGATGAAGCCCATGACATCAACAAACTAATCAGAGAAACTAATTCAGTCAAAGTGAGTAAGAATTTACGGGCCATAGGTGAAATTCACCTGTTAAGTCTTCTCCATCTGTTCTGTGTTGTGCTCGTGGCAGTGCAGCCTTTGATACTGATGGGCTGAGTTAGGTGTGCTGCTGCTCAGGGAACCGAACAATTTGCAGTACAGTTTCTAAAGGAAAAGAGAGTTGTCAGTTCAGCTGGAATTAAAACTGTGGGCCAGGAAGAGCCTCCAGGGGGTTGGGAAGCTGAGGGAGTCCAGAGGCAAAGAGGCCAAAGGAAGGACAAGGGAATGGCAAGGCCTCTGAAGACCTAGTACGCTCAAGTTCAGGAGGTGGAACAATGTGATCTGAAAAGCAAAGACCTAAGAAAAGGATTGGGGTTTGAAACATGGAACTGAAGAAAAGTGAAACCATGATTAAATTAGAACAGCAGAGAAATAGCGTAGGCATGAGGGGGAATGGGAATTGTGTACTATTAGAGGAAGGCAGTGGGAAGGAAAGGGAGTAAAAGGATCAACGGACTGCTAAGAATCTGGAATGGGAGTTTGACGGAGGAGAGAGTGTGCACACAGTGTCATCGCCATGAGTGTGTATGGGGCTCTGAGGAAAGAGAACCATCTTTTCCTTCCTTGTTGAGCAATGAAGAATGAAATCAAAGAAGAGGTGCTGGGAGGAAGGCAGCCACAATTGAAGTCAAAACTGTCTAGGTTAATTGTAGGGACACTTTCTGGAAGACATCTTTTTGGTCTTCTGTACTACTTTTTTTTTTGTCAGGCTTTATTCTAAATTTTAAGCTATGGGATTTATTCCCACAAGAGCTAGTGATGACCATGAACTTGGATGACTTTAAAAGAGAATTAAACAAATTCATGGCTATTGATGGCTGCTGCCCTTGATGACTATGTATGTCTCTGAGGCAGTATGTCTCTGAATACCAGTAGCTGGGAAACTGCTGGAGACGAGAGCCCTGTTAAGCTCAGGTCCTGTTTGCAGGCTTCCCATAGGCATCTGGTTGGCCACTGTGAGAAGATGATGCTGGACTAAATGGGCTACTGGACTGATCCAGCAGGCTCTTTTTGTGTTGTTTTTCTCTTTCCTTTCCAGCTTTCAGCTATTCAATTTATTATTAGTTTATTTGTATTTTATATAGCATTGCATGGATCAGTTGTTTTGTTGTAAGCCGCTTTGAGCATGGTTTTTTTGTGTGTGGAAAACCAGCATACAAATAAGATGTATGACTGATAAAACTTTGAGGTGTTGTTTTTCACTATATATAGGGTTTTTTTTTAAAAAAAAAACACGTTTTTGCCATTTATTTGATACATTGCGGACCATTTGGGGCACAATCTGGTGGAAGAAAGCTACATACAAATAGACGGATGAGTGACTGAGAGGAGAATGCCATCAGCTGGCACTACAGTGCTATGACTTAGTAACCCTGAGAGGATTACTGCAAGAGCAAAGTAAGAGGCTGCTGGCGAAGGGGCTGAATTTCACACTTCCAGTTCTTAAGCTGCAGGCTGCTACTGATTTCCATCCATCCCACAATTGCAAATCTGTTGTAGATTTAGCACACTTGACATTCCAAACCTTCAATTATGAACTTGAGCAGATGTTTTAAAGACCTCCCCAAACCTCAGCACATCTGTCCCTTGCTGGGGCTCTCTTTCTGCATGTTGGGGCATTGCATCGTCTCTTGTGGTGAGGCTGCCATCCATTGTTCTTACTCTTCTGTAACCTATTTGCACAGGAAAGCCTGGATGAACAATTGACATGCCTTTGGCTTCTGGGCCAGCCATGTGTTGGCTGGTGCTGGTCTGAAGCTTTTCATAGTCTATAAACACTCATAATTTAGTTTCAAAGCTATAGTGTGCGCCTCCTTCTTGGCGTGAGCAAATGTCCTTAACGCCATTCTGCCGAATTAAGGAAGTAAGGCAAGGAGATGAGAGGCCACAGAACAGGGGTAGAACAGAGAGGTTTTGAATTCCCCCCCCCCCTTTTGGCTTGTCAGACAATGGCGTGTCTCCTGAATTTTCCTGTTTACTTTTGTCATAGCATTCTACATTCAGGGAGAAGTTGCAGTTGCTTTATAGTTTCCACACTTTTGCAGCAAGATGTATGGCTTGGAACTCCTTAATTGCTCAGAGGGTTGTTTGTGATTATAGTTCCCTTATGGGAAGAACAGTCCAGATCAGTTAAATCCAACTACAAATGGAAAAACATAATCAAATGGTTTCAGGAGATTGTAGGAAGGCAGTAGTTATATGGCCACAAATGGCTTTTCTGCGCTGGTGTATCTTGTGGCAGGCCATGTTGGCTGACTGAAATTGTTCACTTGTGAAAATTTGTGCAGGAATTTTATGGATTCCCATCTCCTCTGTGCCCCCTTGACCCAGGCAATTTTGGAAGAAACTGATTTTCTGGATCCATTTCAGTTGGGGTTTAGGCCTGATATTGGTACAGAAACAGCTTGGGTTGCCCTGTATGATAACCTCTGTTGAGAGAGAGACAACGGGAACACGTCCCTGTTAATTCTTCTCAACCTCTTAGCAGCTTTCGATACCATCGACCCATGGTATCCTTCTGGAGCAACTGTCCAAACTAGGAGTGGGTGGCACTGCTTTGTGGTGGTTCCATTCCTACTTGGATGGTCATTCCCAGAGGGTGTTGCTTGGGGAACGCTTTTCAGCCCCATGGAACCTCCAATGTGGGGTTCTGCAGGGCTCAATCCTATCCCCTACATTGTTTAACATCTACATGAAACCGCTGGGTGGGGTTATCTGGAGGTTTAGAGTACGTTGTCAGCAGTATGCTGATGACACTTGGCTCTATTTCTCCTTTACATCTGCAGGTGAGGCAGTGGAAGTGCTGGACCTGGTGTCTTGTCTCAGTAATGGACTGGATGAGACCCAACAAACTGACACTCAATCCAGATAAAGCTGAGGCACTGTTAGTGGGTGGTTCTCTAGATCAGATAGGTGGGAGATCACCTGCTCTTGTTGGGGTTACATTTCCTCTGAAGGAGCAGGTTCGTAGTTTGGGGGTCCTGCTGGATTCTTTGCTGTCGCTCAAGGCTCAGGTGGTCTTAGTGGCCCGGAGTGCCTTCCATCAGCTTTGGTTGATGGCCCAGCTGTTAGGACAGGGATAGCCTAACTACTGTTGTCTATGCTCTGGTAACTTCAAGGTTAGATTACTGCAATGTGTTATAGTAGGGCTGCTTCTGAAGACAGTTTGGAAACTTCAGCTAGTGCAGAATTCGGCACCAGGTTGCTCACCAGAGCCAGATGGTTTGAGCATATTACGCCGATCCTGGTCCGATTGCACTGGCTACCAATTAGTTTCCAGGCCCAATTAAAAGTGCTGGCTTTGACCAATTAAGCCTTAAATGGCTCAGGGCCGCAGTACCTCATGGACCGCCTCTTTAGATATGAACTTACCTGGTCCCTGAGATCAGCTTCTTCTGAGGCCACTTCTTTGTGTGCCTCCTCCTCGAGAGGTCAGGAGGGTGGCAACACGAGAACGGGCCTTCTCTGCAGTGGCCCCCCGTCTGTGGAATGCTGTCCCCAGGGAAGTTCACCTGGCACCTTCATTATCCACCTTTAGATGCCAGGCAAAAATGTTCCCTTTTAACCAGACCTTTAGTTGATTTGATTGACATCCTATGCCCTTTCAAAATGTGGGGTGTGGTTTTTGTTTGGGGGGGTTATTGGGTTGTTTTCATTTTGATTGTGTATTTTGTGGTTTCATACATTGCTTTTATTGTTTGAACCGCCCTGAGACTTCTGCGTTTAGGGCGGTATATGAATTCTAATAATAATAATCATCATCATCAGTTCTCATGTATTTTATTTTTTGCTGGTTATATAAAAAGAGTGTTGGGACTATTGATGTGGCTCTCTACTTCTTTGTCTATTTTATTTTAGCACAAACTACCAGCACACACAGAGATCAGCTGGAAACCAGATGGCAGCATCTTGGCTATTGGTAATGAAGATGGGTATGTACTGACATTTAAGTTCATGCTAACTTTATATATGCAGTAGGCATTGTGGGTTCAAGGTCAGCACAGGGTGTACTTAACAACCTTCCAAATCTAACTTAATTTTAAACATGACAAAAATAGAAGTGGCTTACTTGGACATACTAAGCTGTTTAATTTTTATTTATTTTTTTGCTAGCCTGAGGAGTTGCATATATTGTTTTGGGAAGGCAGGTGGCAAACATTTTTGTTTGCCACATTATTCAACTTGTTAATTGATCATCTCTTCCTTTCTCCCCCTCCTTTATTTTTAATATTGCAGTTCTATTGAAATACTTCGGGCTCCTGACTTGAAACTCTTGTGCACCATCCAGCAGCACCACAAGCTCATCAATGCTATTCGCTGGCATCACGATCATGGGGCACAGCCAGAACTGAGTTACATGATAGCTTCTGGCTCAAACAATGCTGTCATTTATGTACACAATATCAAGAGTGTCATAGGTAACTCTTGCTCATGCTTTTAGAACCTGCCATCAGTCACTCTGTTCAGACAGCAAACTGGCAGTGCTGCTATTTCTCCTCTTCCTGGGCAATGTTGGTTCCTTCGTGGCTTCAAACACTAAAGGATTCTTCCTTCTCCGTTTGTTTGAGCAATGCTCTGTGTGTATGTGCGTCATTGCACAGATCTGCTTTTATGGAAGTGTCAAGAGATAACAGCAGCTAAGTCTGGAAACCTCGTTTTTTTGTGTGGTACAGCAAAAACCTGTGTTCCTGTGAAACTATTTTCTCAGTGAAGTTTGGCATTCATGGGAGATTTCTGAAAAAACTGTAAACTATATGATAAAAATAGCCTTAATGTTAGCATGTTGTCTTGGGTTTGGGGGGGGGGCGCTGGAACTAATGGGGTAACGGAGAACTGAAATGATGACAGTAACACAAAACTAGCATGTTCAGGAGCTGATTGTGCAGTCAGAGATTTGACAGAAATTATGTTATGCCCAACCAAAATTGTGATCCTGGACTGGTAATACCCGCTCAGATGAAACCATTAATCTTGGTAGATTCAAATTTGCTGAGCAAATAGGATGCAAGGAGTATATTGTTATTGAGTCACCATTAGCTTTGACCAGGAATAGGCAAACTTGGCCCTCCAGAGGTTTTGAGACTACAACTCCCATCATCCCTGACCACTGGTCCTGTTAGCTAGGGATGCTGGAAGTTGTAGTCCCAAAACATCTGGAGGGCCGAGTTTGCCTATGCCTGGCTTTGACAGTACGCTTTGCTTCCCTTACGTTGTGATGGTTGCATTTCCCCCCCAGTATTGTTGTGTTAAATCCACTGAAGTCAAACTCTTCAGAAATTCAAGCATTAATATTGTTGCTGTCTTGAGAGAACTGTGCAAGAAAACTATCCTTGGGAACAGATTACTTAACAGCACATTGGTGTGTATGGCATTAGCCATTGTGACAGAAGATTTCTAGAGTGTGGACATGGGCTACTGTTCCCTTGTGCTTGTGCTGCCGAGGGTCTCTGACCAAATAACATTGGCACCTTTAGAAACAATTTTTATTCTCTGACATGCGTTTAGGAACATTTGTCCAGCTGCTTCCAACACCATGTATTTTGTCTTTAGAAAACTCTCCAGAGAGACCTGTGACAATAACTGAACCTTTCCGTACTTTGGCGGGGCACACAGCTAAGATTACTAGCTTGTCTTGGAGCCCACATCATGACGGGCGGCTCGTATCTGCTTGCTATGATGGCACTGCCCAGGTATGATTGTGAAAGGGTTGTGATTTTTGTACAGTTCTTCCCTCTGCCGCCGCTAATTAAATAGATAAGGGATTTAGGGATGCCTATTTTGCTCTTCTTTTTAATCAGGCAGAGTTGTATCTTGAATAGTGGCTTCTTTTGCTACATTTTGTACAGAGTACGCAATATGTGTGTGCTTTGTTAGGTGTTAAGGAGGCACTTGTGTAAATAACTGGAGGCAGCTGCCATGAAAGGGTCCTGCTTTAGGATATTTTGTAGGTGAAATCAGCACTTTTATAGGCGGGTGCATTCTTGTATTTTGCCTTTCTTGCAAAACATAAGTAATAAGAAAAAACAACATAAGTTTCTTCCTAAGTGTACTTTGGTGTGTGTGTATATAGAATTCAGGAAGTGTACATTGGGTGTGTGTACACACAGAGAGAGAGGAAACTGATCTTGTACAAATATGCCATGAGCAAAAAATGGCAAATTAAGAAAAATGGGATGTGGGTGAAGAGAATGCCTATACAGATAGTAGGCATTCTTTGCACAGACTCTGTTGGAAGTGCTGCCTGCTGTACTCCAAAGTGGAGGGGTCTGGAGACTCAGATGCTCCTCCTTTGAGATGACCCAGTTGCATTAGCCTTCTTACTGAAAACAGGAAATGTTTTGACTTCTTTTCTTAATGTGAGGTTATGTTTACAGGTTTGGAATGTTCTGAAGGAAGAGCCTTTGCACAACTACAGGGGACACCGGGGCCGGCTGCTTTGTGTGCAGTGGTCACCTGTGGAAGCGGACTCCATTTATACTGGAGCAGATGACTTCTGTGTTCATAAATGGGTAGCTACAAAGCAAGAGCACAGCCGCCCTCCCCAAGGTCAGTAGATTGCTGATGTGTTGACACCAGGGGGACTAGGAAGGAGGTGAGGGGAAGTAGATGCATTTGCTTCATTTAGTTCAGTGTTTCTCAAACGTAGCCCTAGGGAGTGTTCCTAAGTCAGCAGGAATTGAGGCCTCATGAAGTGTGATGAAGATGAGAGCTCACCTGGCAGCATAGACAGAGCGCCAAAGAATGATGGTGAGCACAACTCATCAGTGCAATTCGTCTGGTTCACCCTCCTTGGGTGAGGGTGTGTGGCTATTCTCCCATGCGCATTTTGAACGCACACAGCTTTTATTTTCAGGACATTTCTGTTATTTTGTAGGTAAGAAGAACATTGAATTGGAGAAAAAGAGAAACACTCAGCTCAAACCAAAAGCCAAGAAGAAGAAGAAGCCCTTGGGGAAGGTGCCTTCAATACCGGATGTAAGTGACTGGGTGAATGGTGGTGAGAACGCGAAAGAGTCTTTCTTAGAGGAGAATGGCCTGTCAGACCAAGAGGGAGAAAAGGAGCAACAGGAGCAGGATACAGTTGAGAGGATTTCCATGGAAGGTATCTACTTTGTTTGTATGTTTTCTTACACCATCTGTCCAAAGATTCCCCAGATCTTGTTTAAAGAGCAGAAGGTCCCTCTCTGGTCTGCAAATGGAACTGTGGATATAATCATTTTCATACTGGTTCAAAGAGCGGAGATTAACTTTTAAGTGGTTATGAGAATGGCTGTCATCTTTATTCATTTTATTTGAAATTTGAATACCGAAAACAAAGTAGGATGAACCCTTGACATCTGGCACAAGTAAGATCTCTGGGCTCTTAGTTTATGTAGCTCTGAAATCAGACTGTGTTATCTTTGAGGTAAACTAAACTGAACTGGAAGTTGGCCTACACTTCTCAGCTCTCTTACACTTTACCTGTTTTTCTTTTTAAAAAAAATGATTTTTATTAACAAACCAATCAAATCACATTAGTTCCAAATTACAAAACCGAATTTTAAATTTTTGTTGGGGGTACCCATGCTTCGAGCTCAGAAAGGGTCCAATCATCTCTTATTTTCTGCTGCTTTGATGTTCACAGTTCTGTCCATTCATCTCTTTGTTATTTACCTTTACAAATCATCTTTCAATTTTCTTGTTATTATCGTATTTTTTTCCTTTCTTTATAACCTCAAAGTCTCCACAAGCAAGTTGAAACGAACGTTGTTATAGTCCTGTGTGGATTTTCACATTAATCCAAAAGTCATATTCAGACAGCAGACGCCATTTCGACATTTCCATAAAATACAGTCTCAGCATCTGCTCATTAGCTTTCTCAGACCTGTTGCTCCGACATCAATCTTTTCAGGGGGTTCTGCCAGATCAAACGCAGAGTCAAATATGATAACAAAACCGTGGCTTCCTCCCCCTCTTGACCGTCAATCCTGCAACAGAGCCTGTCTTGTCATGGCAGTTCTCTTTTAGAACTGTGTCATCCCAAAAGCCTTCCATTTCCTTTCCAGATCTTCCACAAAGCAAAGCCTTTGGTTAATAATTCATTTCCACACAGGTCATTATTCGATCTCACTTGTTATCGGTAATTGCAACGGTTCTTCTTAGGGGGGGTTGTTAGGCAATCACATAGAGAAAAAAAGAAAAGTTTCCCCCCCTCCTTTCCACCACGTTCCAACATACCGACATCTTTGATGTAGTCTTCTTTGATATATTTTCCTGTTCAGTCCAACCCGTCGCTCAGCTTTACAGAGGTCAATTCAGTTAGCAATCAATACTCCCTTTCTTCACTCGAAACATGTGCATTTGCTCTTCCTAATTGTTTATCTAGAGCTCCTGCAACCAGGTCACGATCAGAAGTAGCGTCCGGGAGAGCAAAAAAAACTCACACAAGGGCTTTCCGTCTAGTGCCCTCACCCCTTCCTTCTTTCGAACTCGGGGGTGATTTATAGGCAACCGCAGACGAGGCAGGGTTTTCCCAATACCCCTGGGAAAACCTGGGAGGCTAATTACTCCCATATTAGCCTCTTAATTACCTCGTGTGAGCCGGAGAGATGGTATTGTCGGCCATCTTCCAATGCGCCCCTAGTGGCCCCCTACACTTTACCTGTTTTTCAACCAGCGTTGAAAGCCAGAGGCCATGAAATATTTCATAGGAAATAAGAAGCATGTGAACATCAGTTCTATTTTGCCCAGCTTTTATTTATTTTTTCAAGTTTCTGTTTCTATAGCATGTATAAAGTTGGCCATTTTTATGCTAGACATTATGCAAATGTAGTTTTGTTATTCACTGTAGTTCATAAGGATTCTCCAGTGTGTTCACCGCTTGCCTGTGTGACCGATATTCCAAAACCACCTGTGATCCACAAGACCCCGCTTGTGAGGAAGGATCAGTTTAAACCAGGTAGGTATGCATCCTGTAGGAGAAATCTAGGGAGGCTACATAGGGTGGGGACATGTTAAGCCTTCTTTGCTTTAAAAAGGAAATACATTTGCTTGTATTACTAATTGTGGTTTAGCGCACCTGACCGTCAGCCATGCTGCTTGGGGCTTATAGGAGTCCAAAATACCTGGCGAGCACTAGGTTGGGGAAGGCTACTTTAGCTCTTAAATAATGATACAAGCCTGTGGCTAGAGATTCCCACTTGTAGCCTAGAACGATATTATGGCAACTCTCTTCTCAGGATCAGATTCTTCTATGAAGAGGAAAAAGCCTCGCTCCATCCTACCTCTCAGCACATCTATGGACCATAGGTCAAAAGAAGACCTGCACCAGGACTGTATGAGACTAGCAGCTTTCTTGCACTCCAAAGGTATGGGCAGCAAATTCAGTAATGATGACTACGCTTGACTGTGCTCAGCTGAAATTTGTGTACTGTTAAATAACATGGGTTGAAAATATGCAAAGTAGGCCAGGGTGTCTTTAATAGATGAATACATATGAAACAGTAAATTGCCATTCCAGAGATTAAGCAGAAAATCTACTTGCGAACAAAAAGACATCAAACTGAACATAAGAAGAATGTGTGTATGGGAGAGCCTCAATCTGAGTGGTCATCTGGAATCTGTTCTTGGGCGGGGGGGGGGGGGGGGCAAGTTCTTAAAGTAATTATGGTTTTAGGCCGGGCCGCAAACTTCACTGAGTTCTTTGTATATTAATAGTGCTTTATAAGTAATCGAGAACTGTAAAACTGCTCAAAATATTTTACCCTGTCATGAGGAACATAAACGTATATGTGAAACAGAAGGTGATTTTGTTTTCTTTCTTATAGCTCAGAATGAAGATATATCCTCTTGTTCAAAGGATCCTATCCATTTGGGGCTATTCACAGACAGACCTGCCCTGTACAGAATGATAGAAGCAGAAGGTTAGTCCTTGAATCCTAACTCAGGTTTTCCCACCTTCTTTTTTTTGGGGGGGGGGTGATATTTGTGTGGCTGTTTAGTACCTAGTGAATCCATCAAGCTTTAACCTTGAAATAAGTTGCTCCTCTACATTCTCTTGTACGCTTGTATGACAAATTGCCTAATATTCATTCCAACTACAGAAAATAAGGATGGTGTGGGTAGGGTGGGTGTTTAAGGGGCTGAGGTGGCAGCATTGTCTCAAAATTTCACCATTAAACTGAAGAGCTCATAGTAGAAAGCTGGTATAGACATTGTGTTCCAGTGGTGACTTGAATATTTTATCGTTGTTTTGCTTTACGCATTTTTCCGTTCTCCTTCTGTGGTGCTAACCAGGGAACACGTTTTGTTTCCCACAGGAAAAAGCCACTTGGAGAATGGACACCCGGAATTATTTCAGCAGCTCATGCTGTGGAAAGGAGATCTGAAAAGTGCTCTTCAGTCCGCTGCAGAAAGGGGAGAGCTGACAGACCAGCTGGTGGCCATTTCGCCAATGGGTATGTTTTGATATCCCTCACCCCGAAAGAAGCACCTGCTACTTTGCTACCAAGCAGGCTTAATCCAGACACAGCAAAACCAGGCTACTCTGAGGGCTTAGTAGCTGGACTCCGAAGAACAGAATAATTCTAAAGTGGTTTCCTCCCCCACAGTTAAGAATCCTGCGTTATCTTTACACTACAAGACAAGAATGTTTTTCCGTTCTTGTAGGAAGTCCTTTCTTGTATGTGTTCACTTCATTGTTGTATTATAATTTTGCTGTCACTGTTTCAGCTGGCTATCAGACCTGGGCATGGACTGTAGAAGCCTTCGCAAAGCAGCTCTCTTTTCAAGAGCAGTACGTTAAAGCCGCGTCCCATCTCCTCTCCATTCATAAAGTGTATGAGGCTGTGGAGCTGCTGAAATCACACAACCTTTTCAGGTTACTATACTCCTGTTGTTTTGATGGGTTACAATGTAGAACCCCCCCCCCCCCCGGCCGCTTAAAAACTAAAATACATTAAATCCTAGTTATTAAAAGTCCTGGGAATAGTGAACACTCAGATCCATTCCTTCAGTTGCATTTCTGGATATGTAACGAAGGAAAATGTATTGCCAGATAAATCCATAGCTGGCAGCCTTTTAAGTGGCAGTGGGCAAAGATGGATATCAAGTTTAGCGCAAGGGTGTAATAAACGGTTGTGTTAGAGCTGCGTAAGGAGCTGATGTAGTTACTTTTCTCATTTTAAATAACACTGTATTCTATCCCACCTGGTAAAGAACCTGGCCCAATTCACACATGTGTTCAAGCCCCAAAAGATCAAGTGAGTACTCGCTTGTACATGAACCATTGCAGATGAATGGTCATAGATAGGTCATATATGCCTGTTACTACGCAGATAAAATCCTTCCAGTGACAGTAATTCACACATACATGAAAGACTTGCCAACTTTTGAGCAATCGTGTGATTTCTCTACTGCTGTGCATGTGTATGTGAGCTTGTAAAGTTCACAGATAATGCAACAGTGCTACAAGTCATTCAAGTTAGACTGTTGCTGGTTTAGTGAATGCCTTGGCATCTGAATGAAGTAGAATCAGTTCATGATCATTGTTAGGATCAACTTCCTTTTGAAGTAAACAGAAGCGTGCTCGTTTTTCCTGTGCATTAGTGTGGTGTATCTAAATGGTTTTCTCATTTCCTCCAGGGAAGCCACTGCAGTTGCCAAGGCTAGGTTGCGTCCTGAAGATCCTGTTCTGAAGGATTTGTACACCAGCTGGGCAGCAGTGCTGGAGAAGGACGGCCATTATTCCATGGCAGCCAAATGGTATTGGTGCAAGCAACACTTTTCTTACTTTAAATGAGAGCTGTTTTGAACCTAAGAGCCAGGATCTCCTAAATAATTTGGTTGTTTTGGAGAGCCTTCCTTCCAACATGAGATGTTGGAGGGCACAATCATTTAATTGGTGCAGAGTACTGTAGAACTGTGATCCACAGATTTTGGAATGTGACAGCCAGCTCAATGCTGTTCACTTCAACCTGATCTTTGCCATCCTCAGTGTGATGTGCAGTAATGGCCATGGTGAATATTGAATCGCTTCCCTTCACCTGCTTCTTAGGCAGGGGTGAGGAACCTGCAGGTTGCCTGACGTACTGGGCCCACAAGGTCATTTTTCCAAAATTCCAGCCACCTGCACCTGACATCATATGCAAGGTAGAAATGCCAGCTGCAGACAGCAGGATGGATCTGATGCATAAGGAGTTGAATCCTGCTTCGTTCCCTCTAGGAGTGTGTGGATTGCCCCAAAGTTTCAACAAAGAGCACTAAAACACATACCTCTATTCTGATTGCTTCTTTTGTGCAGGGACATCAGTCCTGCTCAGTTGTGTCATGCAAGCCAGTTCCCACCAGGAAATGCTGCATAAAACAGGAATGAATTCCCCATGTATCAGTGATGGGCTTGAGGAATATCTCCCCCCACCCTGGGTGGGCCAACTTTTGATAGGTGTGTAGTCCTGCTCACCTGTCAATAGTTGGCCCATCAAGGTCAAGGGAGATAAAGATTTGCCCCTTTCATGCCATAAACGAACTTGGGTCTTAGCAGGGTGTTGCACTGGTGGTGCCAGACATTGTTTGTTTGTTCAACCAGCTTGATTTACATATGTATCTTAAATCTGATTTTGACCATCAGAATTGGACAAGCGTAAGCAATCATTTTAGTGATCTCATTTTGAGTCACCCAGTACTCCCTGAACCAGCCTTGATATAAAATCAGGTACTTCAAGAAAGTGAAAATGATTTTTTTTCATTTGTGAATTGCTTCCCATATGTTTTAAAAATAAAAACAATTTCAGATTTGGTACAGATGTAGACTGGGATAAGAATCTCCAGTTATAAACCTTTCTGGAAGAGGAAGGTCTTCATCAAGTGCTGTAAAGATAATAAGAGAGGGCACCTGCTGGGTGTTGCAGAGGGTGGGTGCTGCCACACTGGGTCCAGTTCACTGCCGCGTACAGAGATTGGTTGGGTGTCTAAAGGGAGAGACATTCATTTAGGCATTCTAAAGCTGCTGTAGCACTTTGCAACCAGAACCAGCATGCTGAACTTAGCTTGGTAGCGAGTCCAATTCTTTCAGCAGTGTTTTAACATGGCATTGATATTCTACTCCAGTCAGCAGTTGAACCACAGCACTTTTGCACTTGTTGTTTAGTCATGTCCGACTCTTCGTGACCCCATGAACCAGAGCACGCCAGGCCCTCCTGTCTTCCACTGCCTCCCGCAGTGTGGTCAAACTCATGTTTGTAGCTTCGAGAACACTGTCCAACCATCTCGTCGTCTGTCGTCCCCTTCTCCTTTTGCCCTCAATCTTTCCCAACATCAGGGTCTTTTCCAAGGAGTCTTCTCTTCTCATGAGGTGGCCAAAGTATTGGAGCCTCAGCTTCACAATCTGTTCTTCCAGTGAGCTCTCAGGGCTGATTTCCTTAAGAATGGAGAGGTTTGATCTTCTTGCAATCCATGGGACTCTCAAGAGTCTCCTCCAGCACCATAATTCGAAAACATCAATTCTTTGCACTAGATTAGACTTAACTTTTGACTTGGGTGGTTAAGTTGTCTTGAAACGAAGTGTCTGCTGGTGAAATAAGAGTTTCTTTTGTTGATGGTTCCCTTTCAGTTACCTGGGAGCTGCCTCTCCCTATGATGCAGCCAAAGTGCTGGCTAAAAAGGCCGATACCACCTCCCTTAAAGCTGCTGCTGAGCTGGCTCTGATAGCTGGAGAGAAAGATCTGTCAACGATGTTCTCCTTCAAATGCGCCCAAGAACTTCTGTCTTCCAAGAATTGGGTTGGGGCACAAGATGTCCTCCAGCAGCATGAGAGTTTGTTGGTCAGTGTGTGTTACTCCTTTTACTGTTGCACCATGGATGACTCTGGAGTTGTATCACCTGTTCAGTCCTGTGCATTTTTGTTCAGAGGGAGATACTGGTTAGCTTTGCAAGCCCAAATGATCATTCCTACTCAGGGTAAATGTGAAAAAGTGATTTCTTTTTCAAAAAATCTGAATTTTAAAAGTGCTCTTTTTAATGTATATTGTGTCATTTAAAATAATTGGTTTAAATAGTATATCTCTTTGTAATTCAATTATTAAAGTCTACCATCTTAATTGCTTGAAAACAGAATCCATGACTACAAATAGAGTTAAAGCCTGCTTTTTCATGGAAAAGTTATCAATAACACAACTTATGAGATGAAGTATCTCAAATGTGACAAGTTATACCATTCAACATGGTAATCTACTTCTTGTTTCAAGTAGAAACGCTGTTTTCACAGCTATTAGCACTTGCCTCTGAAGTGTTTATTAGTTTTAGACACTTCATGCAGGTCTGCTTAGTTGTTGTACGTGTATATATACAACTAGAGCCAAACAGAAATCCTTAAGCTACAGTCCAAATACATACTTACTAAGAAGTACTCTTCATTCAATACAGTGGTCTTATTTTTTCCTTATTGTTGTAAAATCAGAATTTCAGTTCCTGCCATAGGAAAATTCTGCTAATAGGAAATACCTTCATTATTTAAGCTTCCGATAAAATATTCCTAACTCTCCCAAGAGACATTTGTATTTGTGATGTGACGTCTACCTTTCAGCCATATAACCCCATTGAATACATTGCATCAAGTTTTACGAGAAACGTTCTGGATTGCTTTTCCTTTTCTGTTTAAATGAATCGGTCCCTGGGTGCCTTGTTCCTCCTGACTATGGTTTTAATCTACAGGGACAAAGGCTGGTGTTCAGCGTCAACGAATTGCTCCAAAAGTGCCTTGCTGAAAAGAATCTGGTGGAAAACCGAAGCCCATCCCTACCTTGCTACCACAGCTGGACAGTGAAGCAAGGCTGCTCTTTCACAGAAATGGTGGCCGATGTGTGGCAGAGCATATTTGGTGTCGATACTGCTGAGCAGTCCAAGAACCTGCTTGAACAGCTGAGAACTATTGAGTATCCTCCCGCTACTAGCCATAGTCATCCCAGGCAGGTAATTTGCATGTGGGCTCTGCCTGTATGGTCTCTCTGAATTGGAGAGAAGGGTGAGGAAAGGTGATCTCACTGCCATGAGTACAGTGCAGGATTAATCATAGTTCTTAGCCATGCTTTTCCAAAATGGGTCAAGAAGTTAGTGCTGTAAATCCCCATTTCAATCAATCCATTTTGTTCCTTCTGTATTTAGGAAAAGTACTGGTAGGGCGACTTTATGCTTCATTATGTATGCATTGTGTGCTTTGAGAGAGAGCTTGCATCAGTTTTCTTGACTTGCGTGTTTTCCATCATTTGGCGTTGTTTGCTAGGCAGGGGCGTCTTGAAGGAGTGAGCCAAGTGAAGAGACTCTCATCTCCCAAGGACTAGATGTCCCACTGGACATTCAGTATCCTGTTGAATTAAGTGGGACTTGCTTCTGAGTAGGCAGGCATGGATGTTGCTGAATATTAGGCTGGTTCTTTGGTTGCCAGCCCCGTAAGTTAATGGTGCAAGCCTTCAAATACTGTCTCCTGTGGACAGGCTTGCGTGATAGTTCATGGGGTGGAGAGACAGCTAGACAGAGAGAGCTTCATTTCCTGCTTCAAAGCCATATTTTTTTTGGTAAAAACGGTGCTTTTAAAAAAAGCCCCTGTGATCACCACAGCTAAAAGCATCAAGCCACTTTCTACAGCAGGGGTGGTTACCCTTTTTTGGTCCACATTGACTGACCCACGGTCAACCAAAGTGTCAAAGTTCACACTCTGGAGCTCCCAGGTTGCCACCAAATGCAAACTTCACTGCTAAGGAGCAACTGGGGGCATATTTTAAGGCTCCTTGTTGTCCCTTTGGAGCCTGTTCCACACCTGACATCACATGACACTGGGTCTGGGGCAGATGCGTATCACTCAGGGGAAGGAACCAACTTGCGGAAACCAGATTAAGACCTCTGATGGGCCTGATTTGGCCCATAGGCCAGAGGTTCTGCATGTCGGATCTTCAGAAACCTTTTGTGTTTTCGCGGTCCCTCCCACCCCACCCCCCTCTCTCTAGGTTTTGTTCCATATTTCCCACGATCTCACACTGGCAATTCTGAGCCATCAGACTGCTTCCTGGGAGGAGACAGTGAAAGCCACTCTTGCAGCTGTGACCCGTAGCTACGATGCTGGAAACTTCAGACTTATGCAAGAAATCTGCAACCTCCTCCTCCCTACAGGTATAAAAACTCATCCCACATTTACGTCAGTAAATCCATTGGAACAGATCAAGACTTCGAGCCCCCTAACTTACAAAGTTCCTATCCAAGGATGGTATTCTGGTAACCTTCCTATAAGAATTTTGCTTTCTTGGATCCCATCATTGGCACCTCTGGCTTCCCTTTTATTCATTAAAAGGGCATAGTTCAATTTGTCACTTAAGCAATATTGAGCAGAGGCTGCATTTGCATGTAATGGGATGCCACGGTTCTTGGGTTAAGAAACCGTACTCTGCATGCAACCATGTTCCTCCAGCTTTGATGCACGTTGATAAGCAAACCAGGAAAGGGATAGCTGTGTTGCATCAGAAGCTAGAACTATGAGTTTGTATCCATCTCAATCATTGCATACACAGAACATCTACTGTTGGGGCATCGGAACTTCCCCTGTGAGGGCACATGAAGGAGGAGAGGGAAGGAAATTTTCATCATGCTCACGTAATGATTTAGTTGGATACAACCCATGACTTTTTGCCCTGGTACACCACAATCCGTAAGTTTAGCAGAGAAATATAATTAATAGATTAACAAAGCAGTTGTACTGAACTGTTGAAAGGGAGAAGACTGCTTACGTCCTCCTTGTTCTATACAGTATGCAGATTATGGATAATCAGCGCAGTGTTCTAGAGAAGTTCTGTTGTGTAAACCAAGGCATTGTTTTAAAAAATAACTAACATTCCACTCTGTATCTGACCCTGATTAGGCTGGCAGAGTGAGGCATCTACAAGGCCACTTCCAATGACACTTCTTGTATTTCTGCTTAGTGACGGGGATGTCTTCTGTGTTTTACTTCTTTTGGATACCACTGAGTTGTAGCTTTGTCACAGATGAAACACTGGAGGGTATCTAGGGGGAGGAAGTTCTACATTAAATCACCTGTCATGTAGTCCCTCCTGAGTGAATCAGGGCAAGCAGCCCATCACATGAATGCCTTCCTCACTGTGCCAGCCTAGAAGGTATGGTAAATGAACCCATGTTCCTTTCCAACTGTGCATATATTACGTTTTGACAGGTTGCGCTCATCTAAGAGAGAAGCTGGACAGCACAGATTTGCAAAGTATGGCAGCCTGCAAAAGCCTGGAGGCATTTGTAGCTTATGGGCAGCTATACGATCTCTGGTGGAACCCGGAACGTGTGGATTTGCGTGTCGTGGAACAACCAGGGCTGACCTCTGAGGCTTGCACTTTTGAGCTGTCCACTCCTGGCCAGAGTAACATCGAAAGAGTCTCTTTGCCTGAAGAAACTGAAGTTGAAGATCCGCTTTCAAGAGGACATAACAATTGCACACACTCAGAGACTGATTCAGTAGCCAGCTCAAGCCTTTTAGTGGAAAGACAAGCAAAACTGAGGGGCTGTAGAGTGCTCCTTTCAGAAGAATATGCTGCAATCCAAAGTACAAAGAGAGAGATCTCTAGAATTCAGCAGACTTTGGCAGACATGATCAACCAACATCAGAAAAACAACCTCCACCAAAGTGCCACCAACAGCCAGGATTTAGCTGAATCCCCAGCAAGCCAGAGTCACAAGTAAGTGGTGCATTTTAGTGATGATGGTAGTGCTCAAAGCTGGCTGTGGAATCCCATTGAACTAGGCCCCAATTCATAAATTTCTGTTGTGTGATAGTTGTAAAAAAAAAAAAAAACCAAGCAAACCCTCAGACCTTCTGACGGTGTGGTTGGGATTACCAGATGAGAGAAGCTCTGTTGTACTTGCAGAAGTTGTTCCATGTTTGGATTGATTTAGTTGGATATGACACATGGAAAAGGTGTTAATAGTCTCTCCACTCAGTGTGAGCTTTTCAGGGAGACCTTGGCTGTGAATATTTGATACACTATCCCTGAGAGAAACCTTTGACACACTTCACAAAAAACTGATCTGATTTTTTTGCTTCAGACAAGTTGCTGCATTCCTTCTATAGTGGTATTTATTATACGGAAGTCAGTTTCATAATGTTTAATGACACAAAGTTATCAAGCCTTATAAGGTAAAGGTAAAGGTACCCCTGCCCGTACGGGCCAGTCTTGACAGACTCTGGGGTTGTGCGCCCATCTCACTTAAGAGGCCAGGGGCCAGCGCTGTCCGGAGACACTTCCGCGTCACGTGGCCAGCGTGACATCGCTGCTCTGGCCAGAGCCAGAGCCGCACACGGAAACGCCGTTTACCTTCCCGCTGGTAAGCGGTCCCTATTTATCTACTTGCACCCGGAGGTGCTTTCGAACTGCTAGGTTGGCAGGCGCTGGGACCGAGCAGTGGGAGCGCACCCCGCCGCAGGGATTCGAACCGCCGACCTTTCGATCGGCAAGTCCTAGGCGCTGAGGCTTTAACCCACAGCGCCACCTGCGTCCCCTAATCAAGCCTTATAATCACACTTTAATTTCTAAGTTAAAGTGAGTGGCAGGTTGGGAATATTTAACTTTTTTGTATTTTTGAAATTGTGATCTCTTAAAACTTCTTTACAGTAAGGAACAAGTGAATGAACCAGTTTCTCTGCTAGATTTGACAAAACAACTAACAGAAGCAAAACAGAAACTGGCAGAGTTCCCAGATAGTATAAAGGTAAGTCTGACTTTAACATGGAGCAAAATCCTTGTTTCCCTGCATTACTTAACAGCACAAGCTTGTGGGAAACTCAGCCAGATGGGCAGGGTATAAATAATAAATTATTATTGTTATAACTTCACAGAAGGAAATCAAGAGATTTGGGTCTCCTTGAAGATATGTTTGAAGATGCTTGTTTTGTTGCAGCAGTAGGTGGCTAACCTGTGGCCCTACAGATGTTAAGATTCAATTTCGCCAGGGAGAATGGGAGTTGTAGTCCAGCAACAGCTGGAGGGCAAAATCCTGTTTTTTACAAGATCAGTTGGTTTAAAAATCTGCATAGCACTCGTTTCAAGCTACCCTTTCAATGATGTCAATGACTGGTTGGCAAAACAGCTGACTTGTACAGCTTCAAGTTGGAAAAGTGAATGAATTCTAAAATATGTGACCCCAGAATATACATGTGTGATAACCTATGAGCAAGCGAGTTATGTTCACCTGAAATATGCAGCAGTCATCACTGAAGATACCCATGCAGCTGAAAAGCTGCTTACTGCAGCAGCACAGTGTAGCTTTAAAATATTGTGGTCTTTGGAATAGCACTAAATCTGGCAATGTCATTATATTGATCGTATAATGCTGCTGGGAAATGTGGTAAGATATATCACCTCAGCTTGGAGTTATACATAGGAGTTTCCAGTGTGTAAAAATACAATTATTTTTTTTCCAGGTTTCTCCCTTCCCCGACGTACTTGAGTGCTGTCTTGTTGTGCTTCACATGAGTGTCCAGCACCATGAAGTAGTTCCAGAATTACAGGAGAAGTCATTAGAACTACTTAGAAAATACAAAGGAACTCACATTTGTAAGGACGAAATATGTCTCATTCTAGAATGGATGAACAAGATACTTCTACATAGTCATGCCAGTCCGTGAGAGCTTTTTGAAATAATGTGCAGAAAGAAAACCCAACCTACCAGAAGTATCCATTTTTTTTTCTAGTGCTGTCAACTTATTTTCTATTTTGAGGCAATACTCTGTGGAAGGATTCTCTAATGTACATTCTCTAACGTACATAGTTTCTATGAACTTTCTGTGCACGACAATTGACCAATAAATAGTATATGTTCTAAAAATGAAATTTATTTTTTCATCACTGCTTTCATAAGCAAATTTTGCAAAGATTTGAGGATGGATGCTGCCCACTGCACGAAGGGACCTGCAAGGGCACCTTTAAAAAATGCTAGTATAGATTATACAAAGCACAGTTGACCGCTCATCATTGCAACCTTGTGAAGATATCTTACACCAAAAGTAGGATGGGGAATAAAGAAAAAAAAACATGCATGGATGGTGCTAATTGTTGTATGCATATCAATTAATCTTGCGTATAAGGTAAGGCAAGATATTCTTGACCTCCCCTCAGTATACCATTTTCTGTAAGTACAGTGGTACCTTGGTTCTCAAACTCAATCCGTTATGAAAGTCTCTTCGACTTCCAAAACATTCACAAACCAAGGCCCCGGATTGGCCCCGGAAACAATGCCGACAGCCGAAATGGAGGTTTGGCTTCCAAAAAAATGTTTGCAAACTGGAACACTTCTGGGTTTGTGGCATTCAGGTACCACTGTACATTATATTTGCCACAAGTCTTAGGAGATCTAAGGAGACAGAAGCCACTAGCTGAGGGTGGGGTGGAAAACAGCAGCCTTTTAAGACCCCCAAAGATCCAAAAAACTCGCTTGATAGCACTCATTGGCTAAAACTACTGAAGGGGGGGGGGGTAACTTATCTCACAGAAATCAGTTGGCAGATTAAGGCATGCTTCCAGCTTTGCTTTGTAGCTTTTGATCTAGGAGACCTTTTTAAAACACAATTTCAAAAGAAGTGTGGAAAAAGTCAAAAAGTCTCATGCCTTAAGAAAATTCTTTATTTTACAAAATTAAGAACCAATCATATATACATGAGCATTTAACTGCAACCAGTGAATACTTTTACATAATGGGGAGTTATTAAGCTTGTTAAAAATACCACACTATCAGGATTTTGTCTCTCCCTCAAACAGATTTTGGTTTTCAAGAAAATTGCTATTAAATGCACTTTTAGTCTGTAACCATTTAACAATTTTGGGTTGCTCTTTAAAGTACTATAAAAGGGACATCTAAAAGCTGAACTAGCCTTCATTGATAGGTACGTGTGATTTTATCCATTTATTCAACAACTTGGTAGAAGGGTAACTTGGAATTAATTTTCGGTCCACATTGTTATTGTAGTCTCAATCATGCAGGCAGTTTTGATTCTATGGTAGTTAAGATGAAGCATACTGCTATATGACACATGGCCCGGCAATCTAAAAGGAGAAGCTAGCTATAATACAAGCCAGCACAACCCTTACGGCTGCTACTAAGATGTAAGCATCTCATGCATTATGTCTCCACCACCAGGGCTGAATGGATCACTTTCACAGAATTACTTACACAAAAGATAAAAGCTAGCAGAGGGCTTAGGAACACATCACCCTCACAGAGAGCAAAAAAGGTTTAAAATAAGCTTTCAAAAGCTAAATCTGCAAGTGCATGAGAGAACTGCAGCACTGCTGAAAGTTCTGAAATGACCTGCGCCTTGCAAATTCAGCAAGTTTTAAAAGAAAACAGAGGTATATACACTGTAGTTTGTATCTGTTTTTACTTATGAGCATGACACTCTACCAGCCATTATGAAACTGCTGATTAGAATCAGCCAAGATTCATAGCAAAGATGCCTTTTGCCCTCTGTAAAAACGCTAGTTCTTCTGCCATGTGTTTGAGATGTAACACTTTAAAGGAGGAAGCTTGCCCCCATGGACCCATGTTCTGTTGAACAGCATTCTGTTGTCACTGCTGCAAATTGTTGATAATAGCCAGAATACTCATTTTCTCTTGAGCTGCTTCTACATCTTCACTCTGTTTCTGAGCCACTCCCGTACCAAGGCCATAGAGTCTCCCACAGTACTTTGCATCATCAATTGTGTCCTCAAAGAACAACTGCAAAACAGAAAAAAATACACGTCACAAGTTGTTTCATATGACTAACCAACTGCAGAAACCATGGAAAGGGAAACTCTGTCTAGTCAAAGGAAAGCTGGAGATACCAAGGTGGTTAGAATTTGCTGGCAAGCTACTGCACACTCTCACTATTTGGTTGGAGACAAGACACGCCTACCTCTTTCATTCTGAAGAATGCCATCCCAGTGAGTAGTGAGTCTGATCCAGCTTGGTGCTGCCGTCCAATCCGCTGTAAATCCAGCTGGTCAGCAACTTCCTGAAGGCCTCCCTGCAAGAGAGAAGAAATAAGACCTAATCCACCTCACTTCTTCTCTGCCTATGACAATTACAGAATCATAGAGTTGGAAGAGACCACAAGGGCCATCGAGTCCAACCCCCTGCCAAGCAGGAAAGACCATCAGAGCACTCCTGACATATGGTTGTCAAGCCTCTGCTTAAAGACCTCACAGCATTTTACAAGAATTTCAAATCGAAGGCCAAGGGTTAGACTTGTATTTATTAATAAGGTTAACCTTGGACAAGAATTTATAGTTACTATACCAGCAAGCTTTAGAAACTACAATACAAACACAGAGCTATCAAACAAGTTCAATTTTGCTATCGGCATATCTTAGTACACGCCTCAGGATTGGCATTTGGACATTTGCCTCCAAACTCAATTTGATCAACCCATGAGTCATAAATTTAAGTGAACAGTAATAAAAGTGCAGTTCACAAAATGTAAAACAAAAAAATTCTAGGTCGCCAGAGACCAGTCGCAAACTTCTTTCAGAGTACCACATCAGATCACAGGAAGACTCCCTATAACACTGGTGTGAAAACAGCTTGGTGAATGAGGCATATGTGCACGATTACTCACACAGAGCAAGGATCGAGTGCACACTTCTGCCATTTGTATTGAATGACACCATGGTACAGTAGGTTGCCACTCACACAATGGTTGTTTATTGCAAGGAGCATGCGACACTGGTCATCAAATAGTAGGCCAGTAGCAGGGAACCATTTTTCTGTGGGTCATATTAACAGTGGCTGAGGCTGAGTCAGTGTCAGCTCTTTTTCTCCATCATTGTTTTCCACACCCTATACCCATCTCTAAGAAAGCATAAAGGCAGCTTGGTTTTATCTGCTTTCAGCTGTCCTCAACCCCCCTGTCTCTCTTTCTGTCCCTTCTTCAGCTCTATTCAACCCTCCATTGCAGTCACCAGCCCACACTCCCTCTCAATGCAAGGAAGATTCCCACACACACCCCTCATCTTGGCAAAGCTCATCTGCTCTGCTATCAGGGAGATTTGGTAGTCTGGTTAATAGGAAGGAAGTGATGGAACACTGTGAAGATGCTGGTCATGTACCCAGCCCAGCAGTAAGAGAGTTGCAATTCAAACCAATTCTACTACTGTTATACTATTTATTATTTTTAAAGCCATAAACCTACCAAATAATCCATATTTCAGCTCACTTTGTTTACATCTATACAAAGCAGCAACCAATGTATCTCGAATTTTGCAATTACAGTAAAATCAAGTACTGTACCTTTAGGTTTTTGCAGCTCTTCATGAGGTACTTAACGTCATATATAGATGGAAAGAAAAGGTTCAAGATATGAAAGAACTCATGTTCTTCTTCTGGAAGTCTTGAATCTGTCAGAAGTTTTACCATATAACCGAAGTCATAGCCACTGAGGAAGGAATTGTGCAAAGACAGATCAACCAGTGGTTTAAATGCATTATTTTCAAACCTGGCTGGTACTACTAAAATGCTGTTACTAGGAGATATCCTAGAAACAGTTACTAGAAGGTACCTTGAAGCCAAGGTTATCATTATTATCAACATTAATTAACAGTACATGCTCAACGCTCAACTACTGCAGATTTCTGGCAGGGAAAGAACATTTCCCAAATAGGGTCTTTTTGGAATTCATAGTGAATCATGTAATTAATTTAATCAACCAGCAAGCACTTGAGTGCTGGTAGTTCTGAAAACTAAAAACAAGACAATGCTTCACAGAATTGTAGGATTGGAAGGACTCTGAGGGTCATCTAGTCAACCCCCTACAATGCAGGCTTTGTTCTGCAGGGGGCCGACTAATAAGCTTATATTTATTTACAAAGGGCACAGAACAGTGATGCAGAATCCTACACTGTGGAGTCTTACTTTAGCACAAAGAATTTCATCACCTTTCCCATCTCTCATAATTACCTCACTCAATAACCCGTTCAAGTTAAGGGGACTTAAGCAGAAGGGGAGAGTGGAAAGCACTTGCTCCCAGCTTCTCTGTCAAAGGCCCCCAACGTAAGCTTTATGGGATATGCAAAACTCTACAATCAAGCATAAATTTTTCACAACATAACATAAAAGTGGCTAAATGTTAGAAGTGAAATGCTATTTGACAAACCTGTGAAATGAAAGCCACTTGACATTGTCACAGAGCACTACACCAGAGGTCATAAGTAGTTCAGCAAAATGCAAGGTATCAATCCCTTCCTCTTCATGCTTCTGAAACTGCAATCCAGAGCTTGCAAGAAGGTCGATTGAATCTTGAGAATACATATCTTCCCTAGTGAAAAGGGCAAATAAATGTTCTATATCAGGTCTTCACTGTACCTAAATGAATCAGTGGAACTTTTATAATATTTATTTATAACCCTCCTTTTCTCCCAATGAGGCTCAAGACAGATTACAAATAAAAACATGAACCACTAAAAACACAGGGGAAAAACAATCATCTAAAAGCAATTAAATATTGATAGAATTAAAACTATATACATATATAAAATCAGTGTAAAACATAGAAATAATTACAACAGAAACAGCACGACAGTAGCCCTTTTATTAAAAGAAGTCAATTCCCAAAAGCGTCTTGGAGCAAGAAAGTCATAACCCAGGCAGGCTTGTATGAGGAACAGCTGCTATCCCTGTGCAAAGTGAGAGCACACTTCCAGACTCTCTAGAATAAACTCCTCACTGGGGAATGAGAGAGGAAAGTCCACAAAGAAATAGGAGATTGGGAGTGTGTAAGTACAAAGGCCCCAGAACATTTGAGTAAATGCAGGGCCACTATGTCTACATTTACCATAAAAAATGCCAGCTTCCTGCCATATACTGGGGGTAAAAAAAAAAATGGAAGACATTTATGTTTTGACAATATTTTCCAGCTGGATAAAAAAGTATCTCCTTTAGGTTTAAAAATAATAAACATTTGCCTTGAATTGTTTTTTGTGCTGCTTGTATGGCATATTTGCAAACTACCATGAGAAGCATGTAAAAGGCAATTCGTAAATTAAAAAGTTATAATGATACTTACAAGAAATACTTTTTCCTGATTAGGGTGAAGGGCCTGCTAAAGACTTAAAGCCCGAACAATTTGGCAATAGTCCTAGGTTTAAAAGTGATTTTTAATAACATTTTGACAAAAAACCCATCATTCTGTGCCGGCACATTGATTTGAAACATAACCCCTTCATATTGAGATGGGATTTTTTCTAGCTGGCAAGCAGCTCTTCCTCCTATGTGGGAACAACCTTTCAGAGAAAAACTGATTCACACATCTCCCAACTTTGAAGACTTACGTAAGATTGAACTTGAAATTAAACTGCCATGTGTTGATCCCAGCAGGGTATTCGCCTTTCTCATTTGTGAAGGTCAGGCCTAGCTGGATGATTTTCAGCAGATCAACATTGCATCGGAGCAACTGATACTGATAGTCTATAGAGCTGCGAAATTCACCTATTGGTCGAACAACCACCCCAGGAAACTCTGTGTCCTAGAAAAACAAAGAGAAGTCCAACCCAAACCTTGTAAGTTCTATTCACAGATATAACACACACCAATGCAATAAACACCACAGACTATCTCCTGAATTCTGCAGTTGCCGGCTTCCTGGCATCAGCGTCACAAAAAGTTAATTAAGCATGCATAAAATAATGCCTATAGCCAACTGCAGTTTCTCTTTTTGTGGCCCTTTCCCTTCTTTGGTGAAACATCTGGGGCCCCCCAGCCATTCTAAAATGGGAGATAAAGTGAGAGAATGCCTGCAGCACTACAACTGCATAGCCACTCCTCCCCCTGGATACAGAGGCACATGGTGATTCAGATGCCCTTGGCAGCTGTTTTTCCAGCCTGTTGCAGGCACTATCTGTGCACTATCTGCAAAGTGAATCCTTCATGTGCCATTGCCCCTGAATTCAACAGAAGGAGTAGAGATAAAAGGTGACTGGGAGGGACAAGGGAATGAAGGACAACAGGAATGCAACAACAACAACAAAAGGTTTTCTTCACCTACTGTAGTAGTTTAAACTGTAGTAGTCTAATTAGCTTAATAAAAGTAAAAAAGCAAACCTCAGACTGATTAGAGTCCTGCTCCCACAACTCTAAGCCATGTTCCGGAACATGTGAACTGTTCCTGACTGAAATACAATTTTTCAGTTTCACATAGGATTTGCATAAGCTAAAGAGCAAGGGACATGGCTCTTTTGCACATGAATGAACACTACATATTTTCAGATTCTGGAACAGAAGAACCCGTTATCTTAGGTTGTGGTCACTCAGTGAACTAGAGACTATTTAATCTACATAAACTCTACAATCTTTTAATAACTAGGCTATGGTGCACGCTAAAGGCATCTTCACATACCATGTCTTTTATCAATCTAGGCTGTCATATGAGTTGGCTGGGAAGGAGCTTCTCTTAGGTTTAACCTCATTGCAAAAGGAACTTTGTACTTGCTTATAGCTTCATCCCCTACAGCCCAAACCAATGAAGCTAGGCATTTGCTCATCTGATATCTCAATCTGCATTAAGGACACTGAAAATCCTCCTAAATTTCATCAGGTGTTATATCACATCTACCAATTAGCTGAACACACTAATTTAAGCTATAATAACTCATTTGTCTACATATAAATCCTATATTTAGAAAGCTGAATACTGGAAGACATATTTACCATTGCGATGTAGCTGTAACTAAGAACTATTTCCCGAATTTTTCTCATTTCCTCTTCTAGATTATTTGCCCATACTTCGCAGATCACCTGACTGTTTTCTGCAAGTGCCGCTGGCATCCTGAGGGATTTGCACCACAATCACAAGAGCAGGGTGGGAGCGCCAAGATGTCAAGATAAACCACCCTAAATATGTAGGAAAAATGACAAGTGCTTATTCCAGCAAGCTATTCATTTCAGAGAAAAACAGAGAAAAACTTCAGGGACAGGGAGTCCAATCCTATACATGGTTACTTAGAAATAAGTCACAGATGGCAGAGTTCCACTCAAGACTTCCCCTTTCTCTCCCTGCATACCCTCAAAATCAGCTCTAGGGGCTCCCCCCAACCCCCAGATCAGATTCTGAGGGGAAACAATAGCAAAGCTGTAGCCACTGTCTGGTGAGCATGGTTATCAGTGGTTTATTACAGTATTTTGTATCTTCCTTAAGGGTAGAAACACTAAAACTATTGCATTTTCTACATTTGTGTTTTGCTGTTTCGAAACAGGCGTTTGTGTAATTCTTATACTGACTGGAAGACAGATCCACTTTCTCCAGCAACACCCCAGAGACTATGCATAAGGCTTGTGCCCTGGATCCTTGTAGACTGCAGCAACTAGAGACAGAAACAGGACATATTCCTTCAAGGTCCATATATTGGCCACAGGATGTTCTTTTTGAGCAGGCATTGTACATAATTCTGCCACAGCATACACATTTTCCAATGCATCTTGGATATTACAATTTAAATAGATCCATTCCACACAATGCAGGAATTGGGCCTTAAGTGTTGTGGCACTTACCCTTTGGAATTTCCTCCTCTTGAATATTAAACAAGTCTTCAGTAGTCTTTTCAGTGACTACTGAAGACCTTCTTTCAACAGCCTTTTTAAGTTGAGATCTTTTCCAGTCTGATTTTGTGCATATCAGAACTGTTGTTAAGATATTTTTGAAGATATTTTTGCTGTTTTGCCTCTTGTTGTTTGCTGCCCAGGTTCCTCTGGAACGAAGGATAGGATATAAAATTAGTAAATAAATATGCATCTTGACCAGAGAATGTACAAAAAGACTGTTAAGATATGCACATTCCTAAAAGACTGGTGTTTTAAAAAAAGAAATTCAAAATGCACAAGGCATGCATTACTGCTTCTGCCTCCTGAAAAAGTCCATTGAAAATCACTCATTTCTTCCCATGCAAAGGCAAAAGGCAAAGAACTTGGGAGAAGAATATTTATGCTGGGTTCACAGAACAGGGTTATTTAATGTGGCCAAGTTTGTGGGTGGCACCAATTTCTTTTACAGTAGTGAACACCAAAACAGATCACAAAGCATTTCAAAAGGATCTTTCTGAATGGAGTGAAACAACAACATAAGAATTGGCCTCCACAGTCACTTATGGACTCACTGTTAAGACCATATTCATGGAAGACAATCCTACTCAGCTACAAGTGATCACCAAAGAAGAAGGAGGCAAATGAAGATGTTAAAAGTAGTATGATGAACTTTGGTGCAAAAAATATCAATTTCATATATATACCAATGGAGGCTGAACTGGTAATAACTAACCAGGAAAAAAATATTTCCATTTAGAAAAAGAAAGATGAAACATAATACAGGTTTATAAAAACTAAACACGGTATAGAGAAATCAGAAATAAAAACACATTTTTCCCTCTCTTGTAATACAGTAACAGAATGTCAAACTATGGAATTCACTACCACAAGATTGGTGACAATATTTACCGTATTTTTCGCCCTATAGGACGCACTTTTTCCCCTCCAAAAATGAAGGGGAAATCTGTGTGCGTCCTATGGGGCGAATATAGGCTTTCACTGAAGCTTGGAGAGCAAGAGGGGTCAGTGCGCACCGACCCCTCTCGCTCTCCAGGCTTCAGGAAGCTATCTGCAAGCCTGGGGAGCCCTCGGGAGTTCCCGCAGGGCTCCCCACACTGCGGATAGCAGCCTGCTGCACGGAGCGCAGGGCACGCTGAAGCAGAGCGCCCCACGCTTCAGGCAGATATCGGCCAGCCCCACAAGCTCGGGGGACAGTGGGGAGGCGAGCACCGCCATCCCGCTGTTCCCCGACCTGGTTTTGGGGGGGAAATAAACAGAATTTTTTTCCCTTTATTTCCCCCCCAAAAAACTAGGTGCGTCCTATGGGAAGGAGCGTCCTATGGGATGAAAAATACGGTACTTCCAGTCTCAAGGTCTAGTAGTAACTTGGCTTCCTCTCTTATGGTGCTTTATTTCACACTACTTTGTCTAACCTTTTGACTATGAAAACTTTAGGCTTCTCAGAATTGCTTGTTGTGAAACAAGGATTTTGTTTTAAGCCTGCTGCTCTGAGTGTCCCTAAACACAACCAAGTGAACATTCTTTTCACTATTTTATATGAATCTGCCAGCATCTTTTTCTAAACCCAAGTAACCTTCAGTAAAATTATCTGCCCTAAAAACCATGCCATTATTCTGAACATTCTTCTTGCATTTCCTTATTTATATTTGCTTTGCAGAGTAGCAGTAACAGTACTAAAAATGCATAAAAATCAACAGGATTGTTTTTGCCTCACAAGTTTGAGAAGAACAATCTTACAGATGCTTCAAACTGTGCTGTTTCCAAAATATTCTATGAAACCAAGTTATATCTTAGATATTAAGAACTTTCATTATGTATAATCATTTTTAACCCAACAGTCTTTAAAGAAAACCTCATGTAACAATCACAAAATTCTTAAACTATGTCCACTAGTTCCAAGTATATTAGTATATTTGTTAATTACGCTTCACCACAACACTCCAGTGTTACATCTAAAATAGGCAATACAATACTGTACAGTACATCATTTTAATCAGACTGTTCCGCCTCACCCAAACAGCAGGTAATACTGTTTACTGATCAATCTACTTCACATTCTGCTTTCAGTGAGTTATACAAATCCAAAAAAGCAGGATTTCCAAATTATGCTCTGAATCATCCCTCAAACCCCTTTAACAAGGCAATCCACCCAAACATTTCTTTGCTAGAATTAGCTTCCTATGCTCCACCCCAGAAGTTAAGAAATATCTGTATTTTCTTGCAGCCTCTGCTCTCCCTCTTTGGTTCTCTCCTTGCCCTGGAAGCTTCCACCCCTCCAAGCATCACCCGCATCCAACACCCTCCTCCATTCGTTCACCAGTACTTTTCTGCTACTGTCCCACCCCCCCGAGCGGGAATACAGACTGGAGCAAAAAAATACCAATTTTCTGCTTAAATGCGAGGCCTCCTTCGATCTCCGTAACAGGGAAGGAGGCCGGGGTTAGAAAGGTAAGGAAACATGGACGAAGAAACAAATCGGCTTAATAAAGAGCACAATATTCTTACACGCTAGAGAGTCTTTTGTCTAGACCGACCTGGACTATGTGACTTCGCAGCAGAAGCCTCTCTCGTCCCTGATCCCTTCCAACAGAGAGGGAATATTCTTTCTCACGAAAGAAGCCTTTGCAGGACAACTTGCGCGCGTGTGTGTTTCTTCGCCCGCCCCCTGCGATGCAAGAAAAACCTCTCCGCGCGGAAGTTTAGGCCCTCGCTTCTACGTGCCTTGCGCGGAAGGAGGAGGAGGAAACGACGGCGCCACAAACCTCTGAGGTGCTGGAGCCCCTGCTCTGCCTTCCCCACCTTGGGAGCTACGCAAGCGAGAACCGAGGGTTTAAAAAAAACACCACCCACAACCAGGAAATCCGGTCAGCAAACAAAGGAGCTTTCCCGCCCGAGACCCTCCAGAGGCTCCTCCCTCCCCCTCCCCCTCCCCGCCCTCTCGGCCCCCACCCTCCCCCCGCCTGGCCTAAGGCCTAAATGCGAGCTCAACGCCTCACCAGGAGCGCGGGGAAAGCGAGCGCCGGGCCGTTGCTCCTTTCCGCCGCCTTGGTCTTCCTCTGGTGGGGTCCCTTCTAGGCTACCGATTTTCCATCGCTCGATGGTTTGCTGAGCTGGGCGTCTTTTTCTCTCTATCGCTCTGTTTTGCTCCCTACACGCATGCGCTCTAAGCGAGCCTTTCTGGGGCAGGAAGCATCCGGCTTTCCGTAAGAGACGCCGGAAAGAGGAAAGAGAGCGCCCTTTTGCACGTGAACACTGCCTGCAGCGGCTCCTCCTCCCCGCTGTGTTCCAACTGCGCCTGGGAGGCGTTGGGTAAACCCAATGAGCAACGCGTGTCCTGTCGAAAGGGATGGCTGAGTTTTTCGTTTTATGCGTTATGGAGCAGGATTCAACGGCGGCAGAGGCCGCCCAGAAAGGAGGAGAGGCGGCTATGAAAGCGATCGAGCTGTTTTGTTTTGATTCTGGCAAGCTCTGCTTCAGCAATTGAGGCAGCAATCCGAAAAGCAGCCTGGTTTGGGAATAATAATAAGCCTCCTTGAACCCCGTGGGATTCATTCCCATAAGATTTATTCCCGAGTGAGAATGTATGCTAATACGCCATGACAGTAATGTTAAGCGCACTTGAGACCTGGTTCTGGACTTTGAAGTAAATCCATTTCAGGTCACTGGGAGTCATTCCCAAGTAATTGCATTACAGTTTTTAACCACAAGGCATTTTGAAAGCGTAAGGACTTTGCTTCCAAGTGTTGTAAATAAAAATATGCCCTTTTCCCTTATGGGGTATCCAAGAACCCATATAGAGTCCTTACATAGGTTCCCTATTGGTAGGAGAAAATAACAGAGGCCAACCAGAGAATATTGAGAAGCAAAGCAGCTAGTAAGCTTGATCTTTATTGATCTGTTGCAACAGGGTGCTCCCCTCACGCGCACGAAAGGAGGAGGACCCACAAAAATGCTGTGCAATGGCTTATAAAGACTTTTGAAATTCCCATCCTGTAGACCAAGACCACCCCCAGAAACATGATACATACATCACAGAAGGGGTGTAACCTAAGACCACCCCTCAGATACATCACAGAAAAGGTGGTCTTAAAACAGAAATTTCAATATTGTTTTTCTCTTATCCTTGTTTGTTTTCCTGTCTGGCAGGTTACTTGATTGGATTGCCTGAGGAGCCTGGCCATTCTTTTGTAGTGATAAATAGTGATAAATCTTAGTTCCTGGGCGTGTCACAGGCTCACACCCTATTCAAACACATCAACATACCCCTAAGACAGGATTTGTGAAGGAAAAGACAATGGGGAGGTTTTTCCACTTTGACCATGCAGAGAAACATTTGCTCAGTTTAGGAATCAAAAATGGCTTCAGGTCAGTCTTCCTGTGCTTGATCTATGTACGTGCAGTTATGAACATTACCATATATCTAGACCTCAAAATTCCTATCACACAAGGTAAAGTGGGATCATTCTTCGAAATAGAGCCTGCAAGTTGAAAGTTTCCCTCACTACGATTTGTTGTTGTGACCCCATGGACCAGAGCACGCCAGGTTTTCTGCTGTAGATCGCCTCTTCTATGATATATATGATGTATTGGGGGGTGGTCTTGAGCTACAGGGTGGGCAATTTCAAAAGTCTATATAATGGCTTGCACACCATTGTTCTGGGTTCCTCCTCCCTCCTGCATGGGGGGGTGAGCACCCTGTTGCAACAGTTTATTAAAGATCATGCTTTGCTGCTTGACTTCTCAATGTTCTCTGGTTGGCCTCTGTTATTTTATCCTACCTATAGAGAACCTACATAGGGGATCTGTATGGGCTCTTGGGTACCCCATAACGAAAAAGGAGCACCTTTTTCTTAAAGGTAAAGGTAAAGATACCCCTGCCCATACGGGCCAGTCTTGACAGACTCTGGGCTTGTGCGCCCATCTCACTCAAGAGGCCAGGGGCCAGCGCTGTCCGGAGACACTTCCGGGTCACGTGGCCAGCGTGACATCGCTGCTCTGGCGAGCCAGAGCCGCACACGGAAACACCGTTTACCTTCCCGCTGGTAAGCGGTCCCTATTTATCTACTTGCACCCGGAGGTGCTTTCGAACTGCTAGGTTGGCAGGCGCTGGGACCGAGCAGCGGGAGCGCACCCCGCCGCAGGGATTCGAACCGCCGACCTTTCGATCGGCAAGTCCTAGGCGCTGAGGCTTTAACCCACAGCGCCAGAATCTCTTTATTTAGCGCTCTACGTGGGGCTACCTTTGAAAGTGACCCGGAAACTACAACTAATCCAGAACGCGACAACTAGACTGGTGACTGGGAGCGGCCGCCGAGACCACATAACACCGGTCTTAAAAGACCTACATTGGCTCCCAGTATGTTTCCGAGCACAATTCAAAGTATTGGTGCTGACCTTTAAAGCCCTAACCGGCCTCGGCCCAGTATACCTGAAGGAGCGTCTCCACCCCCATCGTTCTGCCCGTACACTGAGGTCCAGCGCTGAGGGCCTTCTGGCGGTTCCCTCATTGCGAGAAGCAAAGCTACAGGGAACCAGGCAGAGGGCCTTCTCGGTAGTGGCGCCCACCCTGTGGAACACCCTCCCATCAGATGTCAAAGCGATCAACAATTACCTGACATTCATCTTAAGGCAGCCCTGTTCAGGGAAGTTTTTAATGTGTGATTTTAGTGTATTTTTGGTTTCTGTGGAAGCCGCCCAGAGTGGCTGGGGAAATCCAGCCAGATGGGCAGGGTACAAATAATAAATAATAATAATAATAATAATAATAATAATAATAATAATAATAATAATTAGTTTGATCAACTATCTAGTTTGATCAACATGCCCCTGTCTGTGTCCACTCTAGGCAAACAAGGAATGTTGTATTTGACTGCTCCAATGGATTACATCCCACACATATCTCCACCTTTGATACTGCCCTGAGCACTTACTTGATCTGATCTCCTGTCTCTTCCTCTGGTATGGAATTTCTCTGTGTGGTCATTACCTCCTCTTCAACAATGCTCATTTGCCTACCCTTCCCACATTTTGCCTCTTGCTCCTGTTACCTCAGTCCATTGACCCAGGAGCTTTCTCTGAAGCACCATCCTCTCCCTTCTTGCCTGTAGTTTATGACCCATTATTCCCAGTTTTCCTTCACCCTTTATCTCCCAAGAAAT